>NC_066323.1:11023884-11684995 GCF_022539315.1 Serinus canaria | reverse complement strand
AATGCCTGTGAATCTGGAGACTGGGGGGAAAAAATTCCCCCGGTGCAACTGCTGGGTGCCATTCAACTCCAGCCATGAAATCACAACATTTACTTTGTAGGGCCGTGCCTGTGTCTTGTCAGGGGCACAGCCTCTCACAGCACAGGAACAGGCTCTGTTCCCAGCTCTACCACAGACTTCCCGCATCTGTCTGGAAAAAAATCACTGAGAAGCACATCTGAAAAAATGTTACACACAGCTCCAGACATTTGATCTAACACCTGGCCTAGCTCTCAGCAGCACTGGACACTGCAAACACTGTTGGCCTCGACTGGGGCACTTGTAAAATCCAGACCTGATGGATGCAAAGGGGATGGAGGGAACATCTGCTTCTTCAGTGCCCTACACAGACTTCACTTTAAGGTACATTTTCAACGGAGCTGTGTACAAGTCAAACCAGTTAAACCAGAGAACAGTTGCTCTTTGTTCTGCACACATGCCAGAAATTAAAAGCTCTCACAGTTTGGCACCAAGAAGACAGAGACCCAAAGCTAGTGACTGTGTTTGGAAACAGGAGACATAAACTCTTTTAGTTCTGTTTTCCCACGTGTAAACAGAGGATGCCAATTCCTGCCTGGTACTTAGGACTCCCAGGCATTTGGAAAGCACTGAGGGCATCCCATAGATGGCACAAAAAGCTGCTTGCAATACTTCTGTTTTTAAAAGGTCAGTGAGGTGCTGGCTGGACACTGGTAATGTTTGCTATGTCAAGCACAAAACTAGATACTGTTGCTCACACTATAAAACAAATTACTGTTGAGCATGCTGAATACAGGAGCTGCTTTTTGACATTTCATCCAGTGTGTTATATCCTGTCCTAGACAAAGAATGAGTGTGTGGAAATAGCTGAAAACTGGAGATTGCTTTAAAGAAGTTAAATAAAAAGTTTCAAAAGTGTTTCTCTGCCTTGTGGATATTTTTTTTCCCCCACAAAGCTCTCACTGTAGAAGTTTTGAGGAGGAATTCGCCTGTGACAGTGTTTGCATTTGACAGGTGCCTTGTTGGGGCAGCACACCTGTGTTGCACAACCACTGCACAGAGCAGAGGTGAGCGTGCTGCCCTGCAGAGGTGGTCTGTGAGAAAGGAGCACTGAACCTCCTGCTCCAGCAAGTATCCATGCTCTGGATGTGCATCTCAGCTGAGGAGGCAGAATATGCTGCTTGTTCACTGCCCATCAGTCCTGATGAGGTGATTTTGCTGGTGCCAGGAGCTGTGTCTTCCACTGCAAGAGACCTGGGGATGGGTTTGATGGGTGATGTTTGCTGCCATGGGGAGAAGAGCAATCTCAGACCTCCTCTTGTGTGAGGGTAATGGCAGGTGATGGGGTGCCTTTGCTCCCCATCACCTCAGGGGCCAGTCAGGCAGCACATGGCCCTCCCTGTCACACTCCACCAAGTCTGCTGGGACATGCCACAGCCAAGGATCACTCCTCATCAGGGCTTTTTCAAATAAGCAAAAAGAAGTGAAATGTCAAATGAAATAGAGTAAGAAAAGACAAGAGGCATCTTGTGTTCCTCTTATCTCCTTCATCCCCAGGAGTCTCTGATGCCTTAAAAGAGTGGCAACCTTTCTGAAAGCAAACCTTTTTGATAAATGGTGCAGTTATTTATTTTGCAGAAAGCTGAAATATGTCAGGATGCCGTTCTCAAAGTAACACAGCAGCTAACAGAGAGAATCACTGGTGATTTACTGTATGGCACTCCATTTGTCTCAGAGGGAGAAAGACCTTGTTTGAACCTAAGGATTTGAACCTGTAATTTGACCAAACCAAAGGCTCTGGAACCTGGAGTTCAGCAGTCTTCTCCCTGGAGATACAGCTAGGTTTTCCTGTTCCCCATGAATCACCACAACCCTGCAGGCTGCTGTGGAACATGAATGGCCCACTTTAGATGAAACACCAGCATCTGTACATCCCATCAGCAAGAGGTGACCAACACAACTGTGCAGCCATCCGTGCCACCAGCTGCTCCTGCTGTGATCTCAGGTTGGATGCTGAGGATAAGAGAATGAGATCTGGCATGTGGGATGCCTGCTGTGTCTCAGTGCTGCACACTTCCAAGTTGCTGCACTGCTTATGATCACTTCAGCTTCTCCCAAGGCATCTGACAAACAGACAGTTATTTTCTTTGCCTAAACTCCCAGCTTTACCTCATGCTGCCCCTGCTAGGGTATGCTTTAATGATTCACCAGGAGAAACACATGTGAATCCAGAAGCAACTGCAGGGGCCACCAGTGCCCATTGCAGATTTTAAGCAGGAGGTGACAAACTTGGAGCTGATCTGGAAGTCCTGCTTAACCTAAATCCCCCTCTGCTCAGCCCAGGACCCTGGCACTTATCCTGGAGCTGCAAATGCAAATGCAAACAGACAGATGCAATCTTTACAGCTTGGATCAGCACTCGCCTCCTCTGGGAAGCATGACCCCATTGCTCTGACTGTTGGCTCTGATGCAACAGGCAGCCATTGCACCAGCAAGGACCTCAGAGACAGCCCAGGGCTACACTATCACTGTGAGATAAACACCCTGAGTTGCTCAATAGGTCCTGTGATGATCTGAGGGTGGGAGGGCTGTGCTTTCCTATTCTGCTCTGCTGACTGTGACACCCATGCCCAGCAGACCCGTGCTGCCCCTAAAGGGCTGTGGTCCCTGGGACCAGGCAGCCATCCTTGAGGGAGTCACCCTGAGCCAGGCTGTGTGCAGGCACCCCCGTGCTGCCAGCAAGGGCTGGCTCTGGACACCCAGCTACTCCCCCAGCCACTGCCTGTACTGAATTGTGGCAGCAGGCTGAACACAGAAAAACACTGGGGTTTCCAAGGAGAGAAGCATGCAGCTGGTGACAGCATTTCCCCCAAGTGTTACCCAAATCTGCAATGAGTTGTGAAGAGGCTTGTCATAAATCTGCACTGCCAAACCCTCCCTGAAAGAATCTCTCCTGACAGCCAGGAGGGCAGACCTCCCTCCCCAGAGAGGAGGGGAAGGAGGTAGCTGAGGTGAGTAAACAGACACTTCTTCACTGTCTCTTCTCTCTGCCAGGTGCTCAAAGCAGCCTGCCATGGGTACATTTTGGGAGGTCAGACACCTTGGGAAGAAGGCTGCTCACCAGGAAGGCTATGGAGCTGAGCTCTGCCCAAGACAAGGCCAGGAGGAAGGAGAGGCTGCCTCCTGCCCTGGGTGGTAAAGCCCCAGCTTTCCCCAGCTCCTCTGGAGAGCAGCTTGGCTGCACCACCCGTGCTGTGGTTCTCAGGCCCTCCCTGCAGGCTCAGCAGAGCCATGTTCCATTCCCAGGGAGAAGTGCTGCCCTCACACACAACTAGGGAGCAACTGCCTTCATCCTGCACCTAGGGGGTTCTGAGGATCACACGTTCACACCAAACAGCTGTGGAACTGGGGAAGGGGAACCAGGCAGGTTCTAGAGGCTTTCCTGTACAAGAGAAGGAGGGGTCATGGCCGGAGCACAGGACAGGGAATTGGGACATCCAGGGTAGGATCTGTGCTGACAGACTGAGCAGCCTGGCAGGCACGGTGACATCCCACGTCTGAGTGAGCCCAGTCCTGCTTAGCTCAAAGACTTTCTGCTGAGGTCTCCTGTGCTGTGCTGAAGCTTTCACACTTGGCATAATGTGTCTGTGGGGGATCTGCAAAACAGCTCCAAGAAAGACTTATCTGTCCCACCAATTGCTTCACTTTTCAGCATGAACCTGAAGTAAAACATTTCCTGGTGTTCTGTTGTGGGGAAATGACATTCTTCTTCCCATTTTAGTGTCAAAAGCACAGGAATAACCACAGAAACATAATTAGCTTTCGGGAGATTTTTGGCTGGAAGAGGCAAAAAAAAAAAAAAAAAGGGGGGCAAGGTCCAAGGGCAATAAGGGGGATTCAGGCCAAGCAGGACTCCCAGATCAGCTCCCAGATGCTCCAGGGAAGAGCATCCAAACCAGACCAGTACTGCAGTGTGGAAGCAGTTTGTAAAACAAAATCAGTGACCAACTAGCCCCTGCACACATCCTGCCAGGCAGGGGCCAGCAACACCACTCCCCTCTCTGTTAGTGTCATCTGCCAACTGAGAGATCCAGAATGTGAATGTCTGCATCTGCCAGCCCATGAACCTGGGGTCAGTCAGCTGCTGTGACACACCTGTGACACACCTGTGACACACCTGTGATGTACCTGTGCCTGTCTGGCTCCCACCCCCAGCACTGCTGCCCGCAGCAGAGCCAAGCCTGAGCACAATGGTTACTGACAGGGCTTTAGCAGCAGGAAGAATTAGCAGAGAAGCTTTTGTGGCCTTGGATCTTAATGAGATTCTTTTCCAAAAAAGCCCAGGGTCTCATTGCACTTTCCAAGCAGAAGGAGATCACCTGAGGACTTTGAAAGGGAAAGAAGAGGCACTTCATTAGTGCTACAAGAGCAGAGCTCAGCAGGAAGGGAGAGCAGAGACTGAGCCCAGGCCATGCACATGGCAGGGCAGTGTCTTGCTCCATCCCAGTATGCAGGATTCCAGGTTAAAGGAATACACATTTGTGCCTATTCTTTTATACACAAGTGAGATGCCACTTAAAGGTCACACTGAAGCTGCCCTCTCTGTGATTCCCTAGGAGTAAAATCGAATTTGAGGCTATAGCAATTTAGGAAAAAAATACCAGAATTCCTTTTTAAGCTTCACATAGCCTGGGATCTGGTTTCAGGGCCTTTGCAGGGACATTCCATGCCACTTCCAAGGGCTTGTTAAAAAATACTTCATACCAGCAAAGTTCTGTGGGATTTTTTTCTTGCCAGTCCTGCAGGCTACCATGGGGAAACTCACTAGCAGGATTTCTGTAGGACTCTGACTCACATAGGAACTTTTATTACTGCTTTTAAATATTTGACTGCCTTTTGGCTGCTGGCAGAAAAGTTATAAAATATTTTACCAGACAAGGCCAGAAACTCTTTATAAAAACATCTTGGCCTGGCATAAAGCATATGTCTCTACTTATCTCTGTAGCATGTGCTCAAAGCTTTCACATGCCCCTGGCAGTGGAAGAAACTTTGGACCTTCATGTTTCTAGGCTGTGGATAAACAGAGCATCCAACATCCTGTGCTTGTGTGAAGAGATTTTCTGGTATGGAAAAAGTCCTGCTGCAATAGGCAAGATATATCAGATTTGCAGGAATGAAGAGGATGAGGCCCAGGTACAAACTCTGGGTTGTGGTTTTCATGCACAAGAGCTCTTATTCTTGCAAGTGGTCAATGTCACAGGTTGGGTGGCATTTTCATGTTGTGTGATACGTTGTTTCTTTGCTCGAAGCCCTTTCCCCTCCATTGTTTTTTCTCCCTTCATCTTCCTCATGTAAATTACAATGAAACAAAGAAGGTGTCCCACAAACCAGAGCAGAGATGAACTCTGTCCCAGTGCTGCATGGAAGAAACAGGAATAAAATCACTGCCTCTTTTTATTTTCACAGCAGCAGTGAATCAGGATGTTCTGCTAAAGGGGCTGTTCAACAGAAGGACTTATGCTTGAATTTTGTTGCTCTACTCCCTGATTATTTTGTCGTGTGATACAATGACCAAAAGCAGTGGGTTATCACTAGAAGTGACCGCTGCTTACCTGCTTGGATAGCTGTGCTTCAGGAAAGTACCAAACGTTTCACCTTCTCCGCATCCCTCAGTGGGCATCCCGTGTCTGACCCCGCCTGCGGCAGGGATAAACACGGCGGGTGAGCGGAAGGAGGGAGGATGTGCGGGTCAGGGGCTGAGCAGGCTGGAGCAGCCCCATCCTACTGCACGGAGCGCGGTGTCCCTGTACAGGGTTACCGCTGAACGGAGCAGCTCTGGGGCTGCCGGCCGCACACCGCTGTCAGCGAGCCTGAGCTCCGCTGCAACGCCGGGGAGACTCGGGCCCAGCCTCTGCCCGGCACCATTTCACTGCGGATTATCCGCAAATTCCACATTTCAGTGACTTCTCTCGGGGTGCAGATGACAGGGTCGGGCCCCGCCAGGCAGGAGGCACAGAGTGAGGATTCCCAAAGGCTGAGGGTGCCCTCCTGGCTGTGAGCCCCTCCTGCACCCCCCTTCCCCGCACACCTTCCCGCCCCATCCCCAGCCCCGCTCCCAGCAGCACCCCCGGGCCCCGGGGCGAGCAGCCGTGCCCCGAACGCCAGGAGCGGGCTTGGTTCGCAGGCTCCTTCCTCCCGCCGGTCCGCAGAGCCGGGAGCATCCCCCGTGTCCGGCAGCAGAGCCGCGCTAGCGAGGGCCGCTGGTGCCCTCTGTTGTCGCTAGAACGCAGAGGAGCTGCCGGGAGCACGGACGGGACGTGCCACCTGCGACGGGCGCACGGCCCCGCTGCTCGGGGCTGCTCGGGGCTGCAATGGGTGCTGGGGCAGGGCTGAGCCCGACAGCGCAGGGAACAGCCCGGGCTCGCTGCGGGCAGGGCTCGGTGGCCTTGCACCCACCCAGGGCAGGAGCGGCTGCAGTTCACTCAGCTATCTCAGCTCCTGGCCACAGCAGCCAGGGGATCTCAGCGCGTCCCTGGATACCTTCCAAAATAGTCAGGGATGAGTCTGAAAAAGGCCATGGAAATCACACCCGGGATTCCCGACTAAATAGTAGATGTGCAATGGAATCTGCTTTTTCTTTGAAAAGAGAAGGAGTGCAGCTCTGGCGGGGCTGATGGCTCAGTACCTGCAGGGGCACAAGGCACTCGTGCTGACAGCAGGGTTCAGCCCCTGCTGCCCAGCTCAGGGAAAAGCTGCCGGTTCACACACGACTCACCAGTGTGCTCCAGTATGGACTGCTCTGGTAATTTCCCCAATTTGGGCACAGGATTACACCAAGTACTTGCAGGGCTGCAAAGTGCTGCTAGGAGTGACACAGTGACTTGTGATTTTCTTGGCCCAGAGAGCCACAGTATGGGCTCTGCAGGCTGTGGCCCCCAAAAACACATCTGACAATCCAGCCCGTAGCACAACTTTCCCCATCCTCGGGAGGGGCAGCATGCCTCCCACCAGCTTCCAAGCAAAGGCAGAGCCCTCTGGGCATCAATCAAGCACAAGGTTTTGGGCTCTGTGAAGCCAGGCTGCAGTCTCCCACCTCATTCCCAGATACAGCAGGGTAGCTTACATTCCCTACTCACCCACTAACAGAAGCCCAGCCCTGCTGAACAGGCATCTGTGTGTCCTGCAGAGTCCTCAGGCTCAGATGCATTTCAAGGCTTGCAGATGATATGACGATACAGCCATAGAACCTTAAAAATTAATAAATGAAAACAGGTCTTAGCTGGAGTAGACAGATTTGACTCCATTCAGAACAGACACCAGCAAGGAGTGGCTGGGTTCCATGTCCACAGCAATGGTCAGCTGTAATTTTTGTGCACATCACAAGGCAGCACTAGTTATTATTTTAATACTCTTTTTTTTGCATCTATCACAAACAAAACCCCCCTCCTTATGTATGGTCTATACATTTTTGTGTAACCAAGTCTTAGCATTAATTGTTACTGGAGATGAAAGAAAAATTGCTCTCTGGTCAACTCAGTAGAAATTTTACTCTGTGAATTATCTCTGGAAAGATGCAATTTCTCCTTAAGTGTTATTAAAAACAGCTGCAACAATTGCAGCCTCTGGTTCCTGTTAACTCCCTGTTAATGTGGCAGCTCAGGAGTTTCAGATGTAACAATTACATGCTGTATTTCTGCTGTTTGGGAATGGCAGTAACGATGTACAGGAAATCTCTCCTAAAAAACTGCAATGCTTCCTTCAAAGGCCACAAACACACCTGCCTGCAAAGACCTCATTGTGAATATCTGTGGGAATTACAGGCTGAGGAGCAACAGCCACAGCTGGGGCAACTCACACAGCCCTGAGAACGAATATCAATCAAATACTGGGCAGTGCTGTGCCTTCAGCACCCATGACCCTCCCTCGAAGTCAGTCTTCTCTGAGAGGGCAGCAGCGCTCTGGTTTTCACCAAAGGAAAGTTTTTCACCCAGGCAGTCTCAAGCTCTGCCCTGTTGCTTGAGCAGTCAGTCCCAGAGCAGAATGCAAGGCCATGGAGCAATCTGGGCTGTTCCCTGGGCTCTCACGAGCACAGCTCAGAGCACACCTTACACTTGCCCTGCCAGCTGCCAGACCAGCCCCCAGCTCTGCACGGTGCTCCCCAAGGACAGCCTCTCTGCACGGGCAGCTCTGCTCACAGCAGAGGCAAGCACTGCCAGACTGCACAGCCTGCCCTTAGGAACTCCCAGATCAATGCTATTTTATTTAACAATCCCATTTCCTTTTCCTGAATTTCTGGAAAGAGTGTGGCATAGATCCAGGTTTTTCTCTTTAAAGTGCAGCCTACACATGGAAATAAAAACATTCAGAAAGGTATTGGGCATGCTAATTGACTGAACACCTCCAGCAGCCCCGAGATCTTCAAGGAGCAGGAAGAGGTGTGGAGCTTCACACCTTGTGCTGTGAGCACAGCCAGCCTGTTTGCAGTGCCAGGAGTGTCTGTTTGTGCCCTGTCTCCCTCTGTCCCTCTGCATTGATCCTCTGCAGGCAGGGACTGCCAGGCCAGAGCTGGCAGGGCTCCTGCACGCAGAGGGATAACGAGCTTTAGGAAGGATTGATTTCATGACAAAGCCCATGTAGGAGCACAGCACACACAGTGCTCTGCCTGCTGTGGACCACACAGACATGCAGAACTCCTTGCAGCAGCCTCAATATTTTTAGCCCAAGTAAATGTTAATATAATAAATAACAAGTGGCTTAACTGCATTTTGAAGATGGGTCTGATCTTGTAAGAAAGCCTTTGTGGACACCCCCATGCATCTGTATAAACCAGGTAGGATCAGGCAAGCTCTTACAAGGATCCTGTTGTGGTGTTACAATAACATCTTCAGGATGTTTGTGCTTCTATCTGGATCCACATCCCCTGAAAGTGCATTGGAAATGTTCCCTCCAAAGGGCTCATCCACTGCAATGAGGAGATGACAGAGGAGAGCAAACCCCAGGCTAGAAGAGTGCAAAGAAGCACCCAAGCTTCTCTTTCATGGCCAAGAGCACTGTCTGGTTCATTTGAACTTATGTGGTCAGAGGGAGTTTGGAACTGTTCAGCCTGAAAAAGAGATTTACCAATGTGTATAAACATCTGCAGGGAGGGTGGAAAGATGCCAGAGCCAGGCTCCTTTCAGTAATGCCCAGAGAAAGGACAATAGGCAATGGCACAAACTGAAACACAGGCCCTACTTAAACAGAAGAAAACATATATTTACTGTGAGAGTGGTCATAAACCAAACAGTGACCAAAGGGAAGCCAGAAAAAAAGGAAGCTGGTAGTCACATCAAGCTGAGTGCTTTCCCTTCTCAGACTGCTTTCTTTCTGAATAGGACAGCCAGGGTAAGCTAGAAATATGTTTTTAGGATTATAAATTTGAAAATTTAACTTTTAAATTAATTTTAAAAATAAATTTTAGTTATTGTTCTATTTTTAAAATATAGTGTTTGGTCATTATTCAGTCTGACCCTGTATTTCTCCAGGAAAGCAGTAGTTAGATCCAAAAGCAGCTTTTTTCTGGGCTTTCAGATTCACGAGATAAACACAGTAAAATCAGGTATCTCGCCTCATTGCAGGTAGAGAAAAGTTCAGATTTCTTGGCATCTTAATCACCCCATGAAGATCAATGGGTGATTTTATGCTTTTTTGCAGAGAAAGACAGGATAGGGGAAAAAAACCACATATATTGATCTCAGGCATCAGTGAAATGAATAATAGGGTGAAACATCCTACGTAAGTTCTTTGCAGGTCTTGTGAAAGCTGCCTGGCAAGGAAATGTAGCTGTGCATGTAGGTTGTGATTATGCTAAAGAGGCACTAAATTAGTACATTACATGCCCCATTTAGCACTACTGTGCAAAATCTGAAAGTGCTAATACATTTTGTTTCTAGGGTCAAGAATCATTAAAGAATGGATTCGTGGTCATTCATTAGCCAGGAAATTAAAGTTTGACAGCTGCTTTTCAGTTCTGATTTCTCTTAAATGGCACTGTTATATTAGAAGCCTTTTTTTTTAATCTTTGAGGCTGTAGAATGGTGTGTATCATCCCTAAAGCACAGCATCCCCAGGCCATCCAGCCAGAGTTTCTTCATAAGAGCGCTGCGTGGCTTTGAGGAGTATTTACAGGAGCTGAAAATGCTGCTGTGTGCTTTTGAGAGTGGTTTCTTGCTTAGCTCTATGGCTGTGAAGGATGCGGGGCTGGAGCTGTAACCCTCCCCAGTTTGCATTACAAAGGCATCCTGCTTTGAGCAAGCAGAAACAGGGCCCTGCAGTCCTCTGTGGGCTCCAGTGCCAGGAGGGCAAATGGCAGGTGCCCATGTGTGTTTGGAGAGAATGAACCTCTTTACTAAAACAAAAGGAGCAGTAAACAACAGTCCTCTCAACTCTCAGCTGGGCTCAAGGCAGCAGGAACCCTGCTTGGCCACTAAAGCAGGCACATAACTTGGGAAAAGTCCTTGGTAACCCCGACAAACCCCCTGGGATTAGGGTCTCTGCTCTGCAAAAGCCTCTGCACGTGAGCCACGTCCGTGAGCTCGGTGGCACAGCTCACGTGAGGGCACACACAGCTCAGACACAAGTGTTTGGTTTGCCAGGGCTCTGGCCCAAGGGAGGTGCAGCCCGAGGGACAGATTAGCTGACACTCGAGGGCCTTTGTTCCCTGCTCTGCATCAGCACCCACTGCAAATATACAGGCAGACATCCCCCTTTACTGTTCTCCAGCTTGCTCCTATGAAATTTATGTCAACAATAGGAAGGGTCCTCCTTGCTCCACACACAGACATCCTAATGAGAGCCCTGCTTTATGCCTCCATAGTGCTGCTCTTCCTGATAGCCCTAAAAGCATCTTGTACACTCCAGCACATGTCTAAGCATCCTCACTGTCCTATGGAGTTAACCCTGATTTTCTGTGTGAATGCAACTAGTTTTGTGCTCATCTCCTTGAATAACTAGTACCTCTCTCTGTAACAAAGCAGCTCTGAAATGGCAGCTTCGCATGGGAGAAAAGGATGGAGCAAAAAAAATTATTCTCAGAAAGCAAAACAAAACCAAACCAACCAAAAAAACCAAAACACCCCCCCTCCAAAAAAAACTAAACCCAAAACAAAAAAAACCAAGACATCAAGCAGCCTGGAGCCTTCTATTGATCAGAGCCCCTGGGCTGCCTTTGATTAATAATCTCTGCATCAATATTGCAACTGACATAATACTCAAATATGCTGCATCAAAAATGCCAACATCCAGTTGGATTGATCTGGCTATTTGTACTACAAGAGACACTCAGTTCTAGTAACAGGAACAGCAATATGATCATCTGTATGGCTAAAGAGCAGAACTCAGAAAAAACAGTTATTTCACATTCCACTCACCACAAAACACTGTTCCTTCCAGGCAGGTCATCAAATAATGCCAAAAAAAAAAAAAAAAAAAAAAAAAAAAGACAAAGTACATCTGAAAAACTTGGACACTTAAATAGCAGAAACAGACCAAATCCAATAATTTATTAATTAGAAATTATTTCCTCCCTTATAAATTGGTAGAATTGAAAGGCCATATTTTAATGATAAAGCTTTGCTTGGTTCTAAAGATCCTGTGCTCTTTGATAAATTGATGCTGAATGCATTTTCCTTTTTCTGAAGTGTTGCTGTCCCCAGAGAGCACAGCAGGAGCCATGGAGCACTACCAGCCTGATTTAGAGTTAAGTGCTTTACCCAGTCCTGTCTTGGAGGTCCTCTGCACCAGAACAGCTTGCCACTATCCTTGAGGATTATTCAGGTGCCCTGATGCCCATTGCTGTTACTGTGCTCCCAGCCCCAGGGTGAGGTGATGCTGAATCTGGGTCTTGAGCTTGGTCTGGTTAGGAGGAGCTCAGTGGAGATCCTGTCTCTGCATGATGGGATCCCAGGCTACCCTCAGTGCTCACCTCAGAGCTTTCATGGTGTGCAATGTTTCCTGGACCCATGAAATTATTTCCACAAGATGCAGCTCATGGTCTGCCATAACCAAGTGACTCCAGGAGCTGGAGTCCTCCTGAGAACACACGAGTACCCAGAAGATAAACAGCCAGATCCTCAAACCAAACTGAGAGCTGCTGACACAGCTTTGGTGCTGGCAGCCTAGATGGTGCTTTTTCAGTCCCAGCTCAACTCCCTGTTGTATTGGCTGGTGCAATGACAACTGAGCAGGAATGGGGACCCAAACAGCCCTGTTGTGCTGGGACCAGCCTGCACAGGTCCACAGTCAGGTCCAGCCATGCTGTGTCCTTTCCTGTTGCTGCTTTCAGCTGCTGGCCCCATCACAGCCATCCCACTCCAACAGCAGCTCTGGGCCATGCCTCACAATCCCGGTAGTTATTCTCTTGCCAGGCTGTGAAAACACAACTCTAATTAGTGTTTTCTGGAGAAGCCCCCTCCCTGCCTCCCTGGAAAAGATGCTGCAGGAGGCAGATGTGGAAGCACAAGGCAGCGGGGCAGAGAGGAGGGCGCTTGCAGATACTCCATGAGGCTCCTGGGCCAAGCGTTATCTCCTGTTTCCTTTGAGAGCCCACAGGACACGGCCTTCCCAAAGCAGCCTCTGAGGTGGCCCGTTCAGCTTTTGTCTCTCTCAGCAAAAAACTTTCTGCCCCAGCGGCTCCGAACAAGGCTTCCATTAACTCCGTCCCCGTGAGGGCAGCACGTGGGACAAAAAGCCCAACACTGCGTCCCAGCCCTCAGACAAGCCTGGAAACAAACGGTGCAGGAATTTGTCAGAATAAAATCACCCGCTCGGTGTCACTGCATAAATTTACCTACCTCAGTGCCTATTCAGGGCCCTTCCAAAGGGGCAATATTAACAGAGAGAGATCGGACACCATCTCTATAGCAACACCAACCCGGAAAACTTATGGCTTCCCCAGCAAAGGGAATCCCTGTTTCAGGCACACCACCAAGTCTAGGGGTTAGTCTTGATTTTAAAAACTATTCCCCTTCAACTTACTTTTGTTCCTTGCAGTAAAACTTATTTAAGCAACTAGAGCACAGCAATCTGAGTGGAAGGAGAGCAGCGAGAGGATGCCCAGCACAGAAGGGATGCAGCAGAGGGATGGTGTGAAGTGCTGCAACACACACGCCTGTCATCAATGTAAATCACCAGCCTGCTGTGAGGGGAGAGCTTTCCTGGTGCTGCTAAACTCACAGCAAATCCCTGGGTACAAAAGTTATCTCATGTCACACCTGAAAGCTGGGATGAAAAGCATGGGTCAGAGTTCCAGTTTTCATCAAATTAATAATCACCAGCTTCTCATTTAAAAAAGTTCTTGAAATTAAATAAAGTGCCTTTAAATTGTGGGCAAAAAAAAAAAAGGTGAGAAAGCAAAGAAAGCTATTAGGGAGTATGAACTGGTGGAGGAAAGTGGGACTCACTGAAGTGAGAGCTTGATCCTGCAGAGGATATTAAAGCCAATCTTGCCAAAGATCCTTTAACTCAAATCACAGAGACAGGTCTGCTCAATGTGGAATAGAAATAAATGAGAAATTAGTTATGCCCCAGAGTGGATGAGCACAATGCCCCAGTTTGTGCATACAGAGATTTGAGCCTTAGAGCAGAGGCTGGGTGACTAATGGGAGCAAGCATGAGAAATAGTGTCATTTGGGGAGAATCAGCCCACGCAGGGTTAGCCACTGCAGAGCCAGCAGCAGCTCCATCTGCATGCTTTTTATGCTTGTGGCATGATCCAGTCTTTAGCCTCTGGTAATGCATCCATGTTGGAAAGCATTCCAAATGCTCCGAAGCTTGGATCTCAGGTGATGAATTTCTAAATTTGGTATGCAAAAAGCAGTTTTGGAAGGCAGTTGATCCAGCAGCATTGCACACACTCTTACTTCATGATTCTTGACAATTTATGACATTGATCTGCATTAAAACCAAATGAGAAAGCTTGAAATAGCCCCACAATTATGCTGCAGAGAAGCCTTAGGTGACCTTCCATTAACACCTGCTCTGCAATAAATGTTGAGCATCAATTCACACCAAGATGAAAACTGGGCTTGTAGCTGGGTTTAACAAGTTCTCAGCACCCCATGGCTTCCCTGGCTGCAGATTTGTCCTCCTGCCCACCGATATCTTAGTGAAGGTATCCCAAATCCCTTTGCTTGTTGGCAAAGGCTCAACAAGCTCTCCCAGTGGGGGCTTTGGGTGGACAGCTGGAGGAAAGACCCTGAAGTGCACAGCTGAGCTGTAGCTTCACACAACTTTCTCCCACTGAAGTAAAGACTTCTAGATCTGGAACTATCATAACTTACTTGAGTCTAATCTGCCTGTCCAAACTCCAGCTGCAAAGTAAACTTGTCCAGCTGAAATACCACTGGAAAGATTAATGCTTAGCAAATGCATTAAGTGCTGGGAAGGCAGGAGCTAAGGCAGTTGAGAGAAATAAGGGGAAGTCTGCTTCTAAGACACATTTGTACAGTTACATGTCAAGTATGCTTGCCAGTAATATGTACTTTGGTGTGGCTTCAACAAGTAAAGATGAATTGCAGTATATTTACACCTGATGGTTTCATTAGGAACATCCTGCAGAGGTGCCTTCCCTTCTCTGTGGCTCCTTTCTCTCACAGATACACCAGATCCTCCCTCTGCTGGCTCCTCCTTCCCAGAGCTCTGGGCTTTCCCAGTTCCACAGCACTGGGTCAGCATCAGCAAGCTGATATGCTCTTCAACATCTTCATAAATGACTGGGACACAGCACTGGGAGAGATACTGAACAAGCTCACAGACAATACAAAACTGGGAGGAGCTATTGGCTCCCTCAAAGGCAGGGAGCCCTGCAGAGAGACCGCAACAAACCAGAGGGCTGGGCAATCACAAACCATATGCAGTTCAACAGGGGAGTGATGGGTTCTGCATGGCACAGCCTGGGTGCAGGGACAGACTGGGAATGAGAGGCTGGAGAGCAGTGCCACAGCAAGGGACCTGGCCATGGAAAGTGGAATGTCAGTCAGCTGTGCCCTGGCAGCCAGGAGGGCCAGCCCTGCCCTGGGGTGCCTCAGGCACAGCATGGCCAGCTGGGCAAGGGAGGGGACTGTCCTGCTCTGCTCTGCTCTGGGGCAGCCTCACCTCGAGTGCTGGGGCAGCTTTGGGCACCACAATGAAGGAAAAGCACCAAACCATTAGAGAGCATCCAAAGGAGGCTGTGAATGGTGAAGGAGCCAGAGGGGAACCGTGTGAGGAGCAGCTGAGGTCCCTTGGTCTGTTCAGCCTGGAGGAGGCTGAGGGAGACTCTGCAGTTACAGCTTCCCCCTGAGGGGAAGAGGAGGGGCAGGCACTGATCTCCTCTCTGTGCTGAGCAGTGACAGCACCTGAGGGAGTGGCCTGGAGCTGTGTCAGCAGAGGTTGAGGTTGGATATTAGGAGGAGGTTCTGCCCCCAGAGGGTGGTTGGGCTGGAACAGGCTCCCCAGGGAAGGGGTGACAGCACCAGCCTGGCAGAGCTCAGGAAGAGTTTGGGCAATGCTCTCAGGCACATGGTGTGACTCTTGGGGATGGTGCTGAGCAGGGACAGGAGTTGGACTTGATGATCCTTGTGGTCCCTTCCAACTTAGCAGATTCTGTGATTCTGTGAAGCTTCTTGCTTGGAGCTCTGGGATTCCTCAAGGAGAGATAGTGGAACAGGTAAAAAAACACAGCAGTAGAAAACCCCACTGCATGACTCATAAGACCTCATATCCATGGCCAATACCCAATCACAGGTTATGACAGTAAACAGCCCTCTCCAGATACTGCCAAAAGCTTTCAGAGACCAGTACTGTCACAAGAGAGGCTCCCTTCTTGGTCTCTTGTTTCTGCCCTGCCAGATTTACTGGATAACCTTCTCTGCAAAGTGATTCTCTCAGTCCCAATGGTAAGAAATATTTAGAGGCTGATGCTCCATGTGATAACCAGCACAACCCTTGCAGTAAACCAGACCCTTCTCCTCAGCTGTGACCACAGCTTCTCCTTGTTAAGCTCTTTATGCCATTAAGTGGCCCCACTGGGAACAGCAGGAAGCACAGCCGGGAGCATTAATGAAGATCTACAGCATTACAAGGAAAAGCTCAATGAATCAATGCCTCGTGCCTCATTCCCATGGCTGTGACCTGTCCCCATTAGTAACAGGAGAGGGCTTGAAATGGGAGAGATCTCCCCTTCTCTTTCTCCCTCAGGAGGTTTGTAGTGCTTGGCACTGATAGATGCTGGCAGCCAGCAGAGGTGAGTTGTTGCCCTCACGCACCCCTTGTGTTGATGCTCACTCCCAAATGGTGCAGACAGCAGCAGCTGGGACCAGCACTGGCTCTGTCACACAGCTCTTGTGTCAGCTGGCAGCAGCAATGTTCACTGCAAAAGCAAGCACCCACCTTCTCTTGGGGCAAAAATGTGCACCAGCTCAAAAGTGCAACCAGCAGGAAATATGCGGCAGAAAGGGAGGATTAGGAGATTTTTAGGCTGCTTTAGGAAAACCCAAAAAGCATGCATAAGAAATGCTCAGAGGAGAAGCAGTCCTTATGTCCTGAAATGAAGATCTGAGGCACATGTTCAAAGTGTACCACGGGAACCCAGGTGCATGGCCAGGGGATTAGGAAGGGGCTTTACACCTGCCCACATTCCCTCACAGCTGGGTTCATGCTCTGATCAAGTGGCTCAAGCAGCAGGGGGCTGGGTGAAGGAAGGGGTCAGGGGATGGAGCTTCCTGACCCTTGCAAAGTGATTAAGACAGAGCCAGATCTGACAGAGCCACGAGCTGCTGTGCTCTGTGAATGCCACCAGCAGCCCTTGTCCAGGTCCCAGCCCTGCTGCACAGCCCTGTGGAATGAGGAGTGCTTTGAGGGTTCCTGCACCCACAGGGTCTTCCTGCAGGAACAGAGCTGTACTGGGTCACACCATAAGAACATAGGGGTGTCTATCTGCAGGAATGAAAATTGGTGAAAAATTTGGAAACTTTTGTTTGATGTTTCCTGTACAACCTTGGCAAATAAACCAGTAACCCTGAATTGCTCAACTACCTTGAATTCCATACTTAGAGTAATCCAGCCATGGGATAGGGAGATATATGCATGTGCCTACCCATGGCACAAAAGCAGCTCCAAGGCTGACTGCAGGCAGTTATTCTGCTACACAGACCCTGGACTTCCCTTGTTGTTCTTAGTACCTAATGCTGTATTTTTTGTCAAGAATAGCAGCAAGGACTATATGAAATTACATTAATTTTGTGTTTCTTTGCAAGGGATTTTTGTAGAGGCAGGAGTCTTCTCTCCAGCCCTGGTAATATGAGAGCTGCTCAGTGTTCGTGCAGGGACAGCACTGAGGGCACATGGGCAGTAATAAGGCTTATACTGAGGGTAGATCAAAGGGGCTTTGGACTTTTAGAGCTTTCTAGCAGGCTTGGCAGGAATCTTTACAGCACATTCAACATAGGTTTGGGACACTGATAATAATGCTCATGCTGGTACCAATCAACCCCATCAACCTTTCCCTGAGGCACTGCTTTCTTGCAAAAAGGATTAGCAGTAACAGTTGTAGAAAGGAAGAAACAAAAATTTTGGGTTTGTCTGAGATCCCTGAGAATATCTCAGGAAGTCACAGCCATCCCCTCTTAGACCAGCCTTGCTCCTGATAAAAAAAAAGGGAGTTGGGTTCTGAGTTGGGAGTTGGGTTGGTGAGAGCCTGCTTGCCCCTCCCAGTAAGGTATCAATTCATCTGTGAAAAGACTTAACACTTCCCCACCCTGCTGTAGTTTCCTTAGGCACAATCCACAGCTCCTGCTCTCTCCAATCCCTTCTCTACCTCAGCAGCCCAAGGTTTCTCTCCTTGGCCCTCAGGTGTAACCAGCACCACAGAGTGAGCCTGTTAAGGGCAGGATGTGCTCCTGCCACTTGACCCAGGGTTACTGACACGGTGACCACGTCTGTTCCTTTCAGGAGAGCTTTCCCCAGATCACTGCCCAGTGACTTGCACAGCCAGGGTCAGGGAGCTGCAGTTAGGGACTGGCTGGTACCACACACCCATTCATCCAAGTGTTTGTGATGGTCTGACCTTGCCACCAGGCAACTGAACCTCAGGGATGTAAAATCTTAGAGAAGGTTAGCCAGGCAGTAACCTTCCCTCAGACTGGAAAATCCTGGAACAGGACAGTGCAAAGCAGCTCCTTGCAGCAGACAGCAGCTCCCTGTCCAAGAGGGCCACAAATCTCCTTAGAAAGACAGGACATAGAAGGGACTTCATCTGTTTTGGCCTCTCTGCTGCAAAGCACAACGAAAGAGCAGGTTAGCCAGAGCTCACACTGAAATCTGCCTTTCCCAGCCCACCAGTGACCAGGGGTGTTTGCAGTGGCTCCTCTGCCCTTCCAAACACCTTGAGTCCCCAGAGCAATGCCAGGTCTGGGAGCCCAGCTCCAGCTCATGCTGCCTCATTATCTTCTCAGCCTTGTTGAGTGTTTGTCTCCAGGGTAGATGGTGAACTCTCAGGGGCAGTGACCATGACTCAGTTCACTGGGTGCCAGACAACTGCTGGAGCTCAGCTAATGACAGACAACTCCCATGGGCCCATTGTCTTAAGTGGGAGTTTTGGCTAAGTGAAGCCTTCGGAGATTTGCCCAATAATAAGTCAGTAATTCAGGATGCACTTAAAGACACATTCAATGTGCCTTTGCAGCAACATCCTTGGGAAGTGAGCATTTGTACTCCAGAGCACAACTGTGAGGAAGTCTAATATTAATTAGGAAGCAAACTCAAGGGCCCTGAATAAGCCCTTATAACAAAAGATCTTTTATTGAATAACTGTAGAGGAGTGCAATGCCAAAGTTTCCATGCCAAAGTAACAATAAATGAACTGCAATTAATGCCTTTAAGGCCAGTCTGTAAATTCAATCTTAGCTTAAACAAAACAAGGAGCTTCTAAAAACATCTTTTAAAACCAGTGAGAGGGGAAAAAGAATGCATATAAACTTAAATAAAATACACAGGTTGATTCAACCTGTTTCAGCTGATAAACGGCATAGTACTTGTTCTGTGCCAAAGTGACACTTGACCTCTATATATCTTCTTAATGAAGTCAGCAGAGAAAGACACCCAGTGAGCCTTTGTAACACTGTAAGCAAGTTGCAAGCTGGGCTTCACTAATGGGAGCTGTCACTTGGTTTTTTCCAGGTCACAAACTAAGAAGAGCAATTAAATCAAATTGGAGGCTGTACAGATTGGAGCAAGCCTCAATAGACCAGGTACCTAAATCATTAAAGACATAGTTCTTTTCCATGATAAATTGTTGAGGAGAGTGAAACATGCTGCTGGTCATTAATCTAGGCTAATCAGCTTGAAAGCTAGGTTGTTTTATTTAGTAATTAACTGGTTATTTGAAAAAAATGATACATGGCCTATAGAGCTGCCATCCAGCAGATAATAATGCAGAGCAGTGGGGAATCTCTTGAGGGCAATTCATGCCTTTTCAATTATAGCCATTGGCAAACTCTGAAAAATGGCTCTAGGTTTGTATTGACACGTAGTAAAGAAAAACACTCCAAGCAACATAGCAGGCATCTTGTGCATGCTGGTAATTGCTCTGGCCTGCCCTTACAGACTGCACTAAAGGAAACCAAACATTTTGGAGGAATCCTTCTTCCCATCTCTTGGATTTAGTGTTTGTCAGACCCTTCTGCTGGAACTGGGGGAGAAGAGCTGCTGCATGTGCATGGCCAGCTGTGCAATGAAGGGGGCCCAGCCTGCCCAGCAGGGGCTGCACCTCCCCACACCAGGGCACAGTAACCAGCCTGGATTCTCCAGAAGTGCTCCATGGGTCCCCAGCTGCCTGAGACCAAATACAGTCTAAGCTAAGAGGCAGAAGTCAAATGTCTGCAGAACCTGCTGAGCAAGGGCACCAGCTGATCAATGCTGCTGTCCCTCCTGTTTATTGATGGGCAAAACACACAGGGCTGGCTGTGCTGCAGTGAGAAAGAAGCTTTGCAAGAGCACACTGTTCCTCTGAGAGGAACCAGCCAGGCCCCCCTGCCATGGCAGTGGCAGGTCAGTGTCACTTGGAGCCAGCCACAGCTGTGACAAAGTTGTTTCACACTCCGCCCTTCCACTCATTTTTGCACAGGAACACCCAACACCTTTGCTCCAACCATGGATGTATAAGTAATTTTCCTTTGGTGACCAAAACAGGTCTTTTAGCATCATCAATAATTGATCCAGGTGTCGACAAAAAGCCACCCAAATGCAGGGATCATGCAAGTGAACCACATGTCCCCAGAATACTTTTTGTCCTTTGTTAAGTTATATTGAACACATAGACAACAGCTCTGGCTCAAAAGTCTCCTAACCACAAGTACCATGCACACCTGTCCTGTTTTTCACTCTACCCTGAGCATGTGCTGCTGGCTAAAGTTGGGGACAGGATACTGGACTACCCAGGCCAGTGGTGTGATGCAGCAGGACTGCTCTTTTGTTTGGTACCTCCTCTCCCTGAGATTCAGAGGGAAAGAACTGCATGGCTGACACAGCAGCAGTAAGGATCTGGGCTGGGTGGAGGGGCAGTACCCTTAGCAGGTGGGTAAGCACTGTGCAGATGGATGGGATTGTTGCTCAGGCACTGTATCCAACCAACTGTACTTCAAAAAATATTTCTCCTTTTGAGAGTCTTTGATGGCGATTTCAGAGGCAGGAGGAGAAAAGAATGAGCCTGATCCATGAGGCAGGAAGCAGCATCCACCATAGACACAATGCTTGCAAATACAGGCCATGCAGGGTTATTAAACCTGGTTGTGGGGGTCAGGAGAGCCCCCAAGCCAGTAACATCCCACAGAGCCAGCAAAGCAAGTTCCAACCAGCTTAAAAAAGCACCCGCTAATGAAAAACTTTACCAGGAAAGCAGATCACATCAAGGCCACACAGAAGCCTCAGATCCTTTAAGCTGCACTTTGAAGACCAGTGGTGACAGACTGACAGATAAAGGCAAGGTCACAGGCCATCGAGACCCCCTCCAACACACCGTGCAGCTGAGTTGAAAAAAAGAAGAAAAATCATTGTTGCTATTTGACTAAACATTATGAACTAAAAATAGCTGAATATCTCTGATTAGGAGAATTCCAAGGGCTTACAATCCTTGCCACTTGGGGTCCAATTTTCCTCTCTTTTATTATGGGCATTAGGTTTTGGACAATACCAGGGCTACAGAGGGCGTATGTTAAGTTAGTCTAAGCCGGCACCACGCGAACCTTTGCACCCTGTAGGTACTTTGCTGAATATTTCTGTCTCCAAATGAGCTGTAAAGGTTGCAGTTTTTTCTGGCAGCAGCCAGCTCAATTCCCATTAACACGTTTCATGAGTATAATTTTCAACAATATTAATAATTGTCCTCATAAAAGTCCATGAGAGGAACTTAATAGACTACACTGTTTTATTTCCATCGAATTCCTGCTCTTTTAAAAGCTCTCCATGCCTGGAATTAATATTTTCTACTTTCAGATCTTGACCAACTGTTTCCAGGCATAAACTTTCCTACTTCAAGTAGGCTAATACCAAATGAAAAGCAAAGTGATCTAAAATTCTGCCAGACCCAGCAAGTTGGGTTAAAAAAGTCAAAGATGAAAGGGGCTGAACTGCCAGTCACCCCCAGATGACCAGGGTGGGACTTTTGGGTATCATTAGCTCCAAGAAAGGATTTTTTGACTGTACTGAGGACCTCATCAACCTTTGGGAATGCTCACTGCAAGGCCTGTCCCACAAGGGATGGCAACCAGCCAGATATGGCCACACAGACATAAAACCATGATCCAGTTCCAGACCAGGACCTTGGGCCTGGGGTCGGGTAGTGGAGGAGCAGCAGCCAGGATTGCTGAGCTGGTTTTGCATGTTTGGCTCAATCAGCCCCTCTTAGTTTCCATCAGCAAAGCAGGGTGCCAATCTCTGCAGGCACAGAACACTCTGAGCCCTGGAAAGAATTCTGGCTGAAGCTGGGAGGGTCTGCTTGGAAGCCCAGGTTCAATACCTTTGCTTAGGCTAGTAGGGAACAGGATAAATAACCTCCAAGTTCAGCATCCAGTCATAATTAGCACTCACTGATAACACATCCAATTCAAGACAACTCTTAATGCATCAGATAAAAGGCAGAATGAAATCTCAGTGCTTGAGACTACAGCACAAACTTAGACAAAATAAGGTGGTGCTGTTTACCAGTGACTGCAATAAGCTGAGCAAACTTATCTGGTGACAAGATCCATCACAGAGGATTGTTACATTAGCCCTGGATGCTTCTTTCTTGCAAGTCTCCCTTAGCCCAGCAGAAGTTTGGTGCAGATGATCACAGTGGCCCATTCTGGTCTTACCACTAAGCAATATAAAATAGAAAATAGAAATACCAAGGAGTATGATTACAAACACTTCTAACAAGCTGCTTACAAGCAGGTAATGGATTTTTATTCACTCCCTGACATCTCCAAATTCCCCAAAACAATGTGTTATCAGAAAATGAGGAAAAAATCTCAGATGTAGAAATACTTTTCTTTATGAAATATTTACCTTGAACCTGAAAATCGCCTTGTGAAACAAAAAATCAAGCAAGAAAAAGCACAAACGCTGGGTCTGGCTCAAATATTTCATGTCAAGGACTGCTGAACTTCTTTGATTTCCAGTGTAAGTGGAAACAAATAGTAGGAAAAACTTCACATAAGTCAGTGGACCCCCATCCAAACAATATCAAACAACCTTGAAAATCCAAGATTAATGTTGATAGAAGGAGACCAGGTGACCGCTGGTGTGTATTATACTTCAGAATCTCCTTTTGGCTAAGCAAACAACTCACCTTACCTCTGTATCTCGGACCTAACACATGTCTTTTCAGCTTATTATAAATGAAATGGTGTTATCTTGAAAATGTTTACCTGAAACCTGTTACACCTGTCACTCCTTACCCCTGTTGTCTTCATTATCACCTAAAGCCCTCAATTTTGCATGGGAGTGTTTGACTGGGACAATCTTTTTGAGGTGTTCTGCTCTTGTTCCTCATTAGAGTAATTGCAAGCAAAGTTCACATCACTGTCCCAGTGAGGACTGAGCAAAACATAACTAACAGGGATGGGGGACCTGAAAACTGGAATACTGGCAAAATTCCTGACAACAAAAGGATAGACTTGCTTTCATGGGAATTTATTCACAGTTCTCCTGAAAGGTTTTGACTTATTCTTTGCACACCCTATCACTTCTCTGTCATCTAATCTGATGTGATTTCAAGGTGATCCTTTTGTCTCTTGACTACAAATTAAGCCCTACATAGAGGAAAGCTATTTCCAGAAGGACTTGGAAACAGGGGATTTCAGGCCCAGCATATTTCAAACATGAGGCATTTCCAGGGAAAAAAAGGCAGTAGCAAAGCACTACTTTAGGAATTCTAACAAGCAAATAAGCCACTCTTGTACTTCTCGTCAGCCACGTGGGTTTGCACAATTAAAACACAATAGTTTCTTCCAGGGCTTTGTTGAGCCTGGAATAGCCCTGTGTGAGTGTGCAGTGTGGCATACCCTGCCCATTCTCCTCTCTCTGCAGGTTTGTCTGCCCAAGGCAGCTCCTCTGCTCCATGCTAACCTATTTCTCCATAAATGTTGGAATGGAGTTGTAGTTTGCTGAGTTTGAGCAGTGTTTCTGATAATGTTTAGGATCAGGTGTTAGTAAACTCCAGGAAATGCTCAGTTCAGCTCACAGTGAAGTCTTTGTTCAAGTAAGTATTTCCTTAAACCAGAATGCAATTTTCACATTAGCATTTATTCTAAAATTATCAGGTCCAATGAACCTGACAAATTCTGGGAAAAACTCTCCTACCATACATGAATTAGAGATAAAAGATCTTATTCAGGGATTATTTTCATCCTAAAATCAACTGTGTTTTTTAGGATGATTATTTTCATCCTAAAAACCAGTGCAGCCAAAAGTTCCAAGCTCAATGCTTACTATACACTCTGAATATGGCTTAATGCATATTTCCACTTTTTCTGAGGTGGAGTTGATGGAGGCTACTTAGAGTCTGTTTGGCTCTTTTCTATAACAGATTCTGATTAGCAGTGGCTGAAGGAACCATTACCAACATGTAAGTGTTCACTATAAAATGTCTTCTGCTGGTTGGTGGTTCCAGTTGATTTCTTTGTTGCTGTTGAATATAGAGTAGAAAGGCTGAGAATCTCTGGAGCTTCTTTACTTAGGAACTGGACTTGTCTAGTTCTCAAATATCTTCCTAAGTAAACTTGTCTAAGTAAACTTATCTTCCTAAGTAACTTGTCTAGTTCTCAAATATCTTCCTAAGTAAAAATTTGCCTTTTTGGGGTTAAGACACAGTTTTGGATAATTTTGAAGACTGCATTTGAAGACAATAGTCTCTGCAGAAGCAGAGTTAAACTGACCCCAGTGCATTGGGAACTCCCAGGCTGTCATACACATTTAATGCAGTTTTCAAGGCAGGCACAACCAAACCTGTGAAATAAATAGACAAGTATTTTAAATGGCAATATAAAATGTTCTTGTGTTTGTTTAGTACAGAGCCAGCTGTCCATCTGTAGAGGAATGGGAGTTTGTTACCATGTCATAAGTCCAACTCCACAGCCTCAGCAGGCTGGAGAGCTGCTGCCAGCTGTATTTGGCCTGATGAGCTCCTGCTGGGAGGGAAACTGGAGGATGCTGCCTCACACAGAATCCAACTTATTCATCAGAAGGCTGCCATTCCCCTTCCCACATGAACTCACTACTGTTTTTACTGAAGTACCAGGCTGTGCTTTCCCCCTCTGCTTCCTTCACCCAAACAGCCCACAAGCTCTGGCTGAGCTTTTCTGGGAGCTGCTTCCTTCAGAAGGGAAGCCAGGCTCTGCAAGTTAGTTGTCTCATTCCTAGCATAGAGTGCATATAGATAAATGCCATCTAAAAGGACAAATCACATGAGCTGAGTGTATTGTATAAAAATGAGCTTTAATCATGTGAAAAACTCAGACACCAGAACTGGCTAGCAGCTGAGAAATCACTTACTGCTGTATCAAGCTTTGGCTGGCTCAGCCAGAACAGCAACCATGCTGCCATCCACACTTGCAGGTGACACAAAAACACTGCAACTTTGTGTATGGTCAGGCTCATCTCTCTCTCAGAGGGCTGATGGCTGCTTTCTTTGTCTACTTCACAGCTATTGCTGGGGGAAAAAAAAAGTACTTGCTTTGGCAAAAGCAAGAAACAGGTCTGACTTCTCCCTCCTGGCTGGGATTTCAGTAAAGGCAGCACAGTGAATGCCTTGTTCTCCCCTGAAAGTTCAAGACAGTTTTGTTTAAGGGAAATAGAGGCTTCACCAGCTGCTTTTTGGTAAAAGGAGCCTTATAGACAATAGGTGAATCATACCCAAAAGCAGTCACTTGACATCAGCCACAAAAGCTTCCAGCCTCATGACCAACGAACCTCTGAACTAATATGGGAAGAATTACGATGGCATTTTCCTGGAGCGTGCAGCTTTGTCTCTCCCTTTTGCTGGGAGCACAATCACAATCCCATCTCTCATTCCCTTCAGCTCTGAGTGACCCAAGACGAGTCTGAAATGCAAAATGGTCACAGGACTTGTCCTATCTCAGCACCTGGTACTGAAATCCATGCTGGCCTCTTTCTTTTTTCTAGGGCCTTATTCCTTTTTAGCATGTGACTGCATTAACCTCAAAGGCAAAGCTGTTGGTTTTTTTGTCTGAGGCAGAAAGGAAAAGGAAGCACTGGTAGTTCAACCCAAAAAAGCAACAAACAGCATATGCTGTTGCTATCTGTGTCTCCATCAAGGATATAAAAAGCTGTGGATTAATTTTTTAATACTTCTGTGGAGGGGACCAATCCTCCAAGCTGGTGGGCACCAGCCTAGAGCAGCAGGATCCAAATGGCTGTAAATTCTCTTTCTTGCAGATTCACCTCCACTGACTGTCTGGGCTAATGCTTCATATGTAATATTTTAACTACAGGAGTGCAGCTACACACTTTTCAAACAGGTTCAGTGGGATATGAGTTATCAGTATAGCTTGCAAGCTGCTCTAAATAAAGATTCCATGCACTTTACATACAAAACAAACTAGGCAAAAGTGAAGGTGTGAGGCAAAGGAAGGGTAGATCTGCTTTAATCTTCACCCTTGACCTAAATATGAAACAAATAACAAAGCTGTAGTGAAAAGAGAGCAGAGGTAGCAGGGAAGAAAACCATTGTGAATGACACCATTGTTATCCCACTGGATCACAACCAGCTGAATGGCCCCTGTCTGATCCACAGGGTCACTCACAGCAGCAAAGGAGGGAACCCCAGATCCTGGCAAAGCAGAGGGAACGGCCTTGGATTGATGCTCTGGGTGCTGGGACACAAATGACCCTGGACCCACAGTAGTCATGGGGAGGTTTAGTTTTGGAAAGGAGAAGGGAGAGGCAAGGAGCAGTGCTCAGCTCAGGTAACAGGATGTTTGTGATGAAATTTTTTCAACTCCATTTTGGCTCATTAATCTTTTGTCTCTCCTGACATGCTCGCCTGGAAAGGAAAGAATTGACAGCAGACTTGCAACATAGCATTTCCTTTCCAGTGGGATTAGTCTTAACTGTACCAATCCAGAGTGATTTCTTTTTGTCAAGTATTATTTTTCAGACTCTTGAAGCCTAGTCTGGGCTCCTCAACATGGACCTGCAACATAATAAAGGAGGGTGGTACAGATAGCTTTCAAAAAGAGAAAAGAGCTCCTTCAACAGCAGTCATGCTGTCATCCTCCAGTGTTTTCAGGAAGAGAGCGGATTGTTTCAATATCAGTTTGAAGTAACCATGGCAGAGACAGATGTTTGGTTTTAGAGAGCAGGCAGTAAGTTTATATTGTCAGAGCAAACACTTGGGACTCCAGAGCACAACATCCCGTGTTGTTTACCAAGTGTGTTATGCCAGAATCAGATGTGAAGATGCACTTCATGGTAACAAAGGAGGACAATGCTTTTATCCTGCAATTGTCAACAGTGTTACAGTGCTGAAGACTTTAGTTCAATATTTGCCAAGCAGTAAAATGAGCAACGCCTGTCAGTTTGTTGACCTAGATGCATCAGTTACTAGAAAAACTATATTGAGCAGACAGCAGTTCAGTTTCAATTGCTGGGGGCCAAATTCCAGCAATGGAATTAAGTGCTATTAGTTACATTCAGATTACCAGAAAGAACCATTGAAGTATTGTTTGGATGCTGTCACAGGGACACAACAAACAAACACCCTTATGCTGAGACACTTTGAAAGCAAGTTTGTAACAACACTTTTGTCAGAGCCAGGCACTACAGCTCCTGCAGACTGAAATTCCAAGAGGGATTTAAAATGATGTAAGCATCCTTCCTGGAAAGGCTAAAAACCTTTAAAAAGATGTTACCTTTGCCTTACTGCAGAATAATCACTCTGGCTTCATGCACAGATGTCCTGCAAGCATTAGGCTACAGCAAATGTTGGCATGAGGGTACGTTTTTACCAAACCATAATTCTGCAATCACCTGCCTCAGCAGAGCCAGAAAGGCTTGAGCTGACTACCTATCCCTGCTGGGAAGGCTGATGGGCCTGGAAAAGTGCCTGCCCTTGTTATATATCAGGGCACATATAGGGAGGATTAGTACTCCAGTTTCACCCAGTCCTGGAAAAGTGGCACAGGCCTGAGGCTGACAGCAGCCTAAATGTCCTGTGCTTGCATTCACTGCAACACCTCCCACTGCCAAATCACTGATCTGTAGCTGCAATTCACGTACAAGAGAGTCACAAACCAGCAGAACGGGCTGACACATTCCTGCAGAGAAAAAGCAAGCAACAACTCTTAGTTGGAGCAAAGATCTAGCATGGTCTCCTCTGTTTACTGCAGGCACTGTTTCAGGCTTCAAAGGGGTGACAACACTTGGACTACAGCTAAAGACCTGACAATCATCCCTACCCCACCCGGCTGAACATGCAACTTCGTGCCTGCAGGTAAAAGCTGTCAGAATCAGGACAGGATCAGCATTTGTGAGAATCCCTCTTCACCTACAGTGAGACAATTTTACAAAACCTTCATTGATGTAATCTGCTATAGAATATGCCCTTGTGCTGCATTGGAGAAAAGCTGGCAAAACACTTTTGCCCATCTTGCCCAAGGAATCTCCCTTTCACAGAGCATCCCCTGCCACTCACTGCCCTGGAACAGTGTCCTGCATCAATCCCATACTGCAGCTTCTCCCAACTGCAGGGACTCCACACGAGGGTGTTTAGTGACTAGCAAGCACACCAAAACAGGCATGACAAATACCCAGTATATTAAAGGCAGAGGCCCACAGTTGGCTCCAACCCATGCTTTTCTGAGACAATGCACATATGTCACAGAGATTCCTCCCCAGCTTATCCAAGCTCTCAGAAAGGCTTTTCACTAAGTTTTAAAAGAGGCCTTGGATGCTAAGATACCATTCTGCTTTCTTAAGTAATGTCACAAGACTTCTGGTTTGGCCACACAGTTGCTTTTTAGAAATGAAAAGGAGATTCCGTGCTTCTGCTCGGGACAAGTGGCAAAACCACTGCAATCTATTTTATAAAGAATGGAGGTGAAAAAAAGAGGAGAAAAAAAGGATCAGGAACTGAGTTCAGTCACTCTGGGAACTCAGCCTTTATGTACTGTTTACCAAAAGGATGAGCTGGGGAAAGGGGTGAGGGGCAATAGTGTGCATTAGGTCTCACCTGCTGATTCTCAGGAGTCATGAATATTCTCATAATCCCCATCTCTTGGCCCAACAGGCTACAGGCCTTTTCATCACAGAGCTTGATTTCAGTGAGGATCTGGGAGTTGCTCTAAGCTCCAACAAGTGCTATAATATTCCCTTGTTTCCACATGAAAACAGCACCTTGCCATGAACCACTCTCCAGTGTTTCTTCTCTGTTACTTATCTGCTAGTGGCATTTGTCTTTCAGACTGGATTAGATAAATTCTGGTTTGGGCTAGGCAGAGACCAGTCAGCAATCAATCATGATTTCTGAGGCACTCAGCATGTTTTTTTCTTGCATAATTATGCATATGTAATATAAATGTTGAGATACAGGTATATTTATAAAATGTGATACACATCTGTAGCTAAAACCAAGACATTAAAAATAAAACTGAAAAGGGACATGAGCAGTAGTAGACAGAGACATTTTACCACGTATTTTCAAGACACATTATTGCAAGCATCTGATCTGACATTCAGCACCTCACATGCCAGAGAATGTCACCTGGTGAGGGTGTCATTTTCATGCCCATAGGGCAGAGAAGGGCAGGGAAGGTGGTTGTGCTGGCAAGGAGAGCAAACAGGGTGTGCAAATACATCCAACAAAGCAGAGTCCAGAAATGAACCTCACCAGATAACCTCTGGCTAGCTGTACTTCCATAAGCTTTATGGAATTCCAATTTTCAGGCACTAGGCAGTGGAAAATGATTTTCTTTTTCTGACAAGGGATGTGTTATTTCCTCCAGCTGAAGGGATGGACTTTGCATAAACTGACAGGAGGGAAAAAAGGACTTGTAAAAAGGGAAGCTCTTATTCTCCTTATAGCAATAGTTTCCAGTGGTAACAAGTCTTGGCTCATAAAAGAAACATTTAATAGCTTAAAAACTGCTGTCTTGCAAAAAGATCTAACTGATTAGAACTTCCAGATAAAAACTAATCTTCTGACCATTGGTGAGAGCAGAGTTACAATAGGAAAAAAAGAGATAACATTGTCTTCCTGGTTATTGTTGGAAGATTAAAAAAATTTAGTTCTTTATATGTATTCTTGAAGGGCCTTATACAGATAATGTTGCTGCTGGTCTTGCTTGTGAGATCATAAGGATGGCCTACACAAAGCTATACATCTGCAATACTGGAAACCTGTGAAAGCATAAAGTGTTTTAGCAAGGAATCCAGGAAGTGGGGCAGCAAAGCTTTTATCCATTTGGATTAAAAATATAGTCCATAATTAGTCCCAAATTACAAAATAGTTTGCAAATGCAAATAACTTTCAGTTTAGGTGGATTTGAGATTACAACTGTTGGATGAACTCATCATCCCCCTGAGATATACAGACATAGCACAGAGGAATTACAAAGGAAGCATGAGCAGAGTATGTTTTGAGGATGCCACAAATCTGTGCAGGATGTGGAAGTTTGCTTTTCAAACTTAATGCTCCTTACTCCATAACATGTCATTATGATTAGTCTGGAACTGTATGCAGAAAATATGTTAATATGCATAGGCATCGATGTGATAGGTAACATTCCTTTTGCTTGCACTTTCAGGTTACAGTCCACTAACAGAAAATCATTAGTATCTACATTTTTAAAGGCAAGATGGGGTATGACCATCCTCATTCATCTCCTTTATGCCTCTGTCTTTTGTATCAGCTCTGAGGCCTGATGCTCTTACAGATTTGTCCCAATGTCTGTTTTGGCTTGTGGAGCCTTCAGGAAAGGACACCTGCCCCACAAAGTGATGGGCTCAAAGACAAACAGGCTTCTCACCAGCTTTGTGCTGGCCTGGGCAGATGGGGACTTGAACTGGACACTTCAGGCATGGCAAACTTACTGTGTTTACAATGAAGACTTTGTAGAGAGCAGTATTTTTGCAGGGCCAGAAGCTGTACCTCAGTGATTTTTGTGGGTGCCTTCCAACTCAGGAAAGACTATGATTCTGTAATTTGTGCTCTGTTTGAGACCTTTGGAATCCATTATTCAGGAGGTATGAAGAGTCCTCATGGCCCTGACAGTGCAGAGGGCACATTTATGATTCTGCAGGACAGCTGTAGTGGTATTCCCACCTTGTTTTGCTACTGGTCACATTCCTCTGGTCTTCTTTCTACAAAAGTATCTTCAAGGATTCAGAGCTCAGACAACTCTGGTATAAAAAGTGTCATTTCTCCCAAGATTCAGTCCTGGCATGCAGGAAAGCTTTGCCTTCCTTATCATCAAAGACATGATCCAAGATCAATCCCTAAAACAAACCTGATGCTCTTCAAGAAGTGCTGTGCCAATTTCAGACATCAGTCTGAAATACTCCTTTGAAAGCCACCGGTGTTTGGTGTGTGCTGTAGTCAGCTTTTGCCTCACCTCCTGCCCAGCTAAAACATAACAGTGGGCTGTTCAAAGGTCATTCTTTGTTTGCTTCTTGACTGCTCTTAAGACAGATGTTCCAAGGCACGACAGAGGATATAAACACGTGCATACTGAGGGGAAAAAAAGGTGTCCAGGTGTTTAAGCAATGCCAAATGTGAAAGAATTCCAATTCACTGCCTTCTCCTTTAATCTGGCAATTCCAAGGGACCAAGCGTGTCAAGACTTGTACCCAGAGCACTTTCCGCTCGGGTGAGTTCAGACAAGGTCTGCATTAACTCCCCAACCTGCGAGAAAATTATTTGAAACAAAAGGTTCAGATATGTCCTTTTCCCTCCAACAAGCCTGGAAACAAATGGTACAGGAACAAGGTCAGAAAGGAATCATCCGCCTACCATACCACTGAATTCATTTACCTACCTCAGAGCCCATTCAAGGAGAGGGGTGGGATGGGGAACAAGGAATGATATAAAGCGGAATGAAGCTCTGGGGTCGCTCGCTACATTACAAGATTTGACAGGCCTTTGCCAGCCTTCAGCTTCTTTGTGTCTTTCACATAATAGAGAAACACAAACTGAGCAGCCTGTGATCTGGGGGATGCACTATTAGACAGAGCAAACCCTTTGCAAATGCTAATAGTATTGTAGCATCCTGTCAGGCAGCAACACAAAAAAGGATGTTGATTTTCACATGAACCAGAACAGACTCATTGTAAAGAAGGCTGCAATGAATGTTCCATCTCTAAACATCAAAAGCTACAGGCAATTGGCTTGTGGACATGAGGCAAACACTGCTTCCAATGTTCCTAAATATAGGGGGCATACTGTTACCTTAATACTTGTTTCATGAGGCTGGCAAAGAGAGGGCAGTTGCTTGAAACAGAAATGAAAATGGTTTTCAGTTATGATTTCTGTAGTGAAATAATATCTAGATCTAAAGAGGCTTTTGTTGTGCAATTTACTGTTTTCCATCAGTCTGGAAGAGATGATCCTTTATGAAACATGAGTGTGCAGATTCAGTCTAAGGTAGAGCTTCTGTCACTTCCAAATTGTAAGGTTGGTAGTAATAGAGCACAAACATGCTTGTCCTTTGCAGTTCTAAGGATGTAGCAGCTGTCAGTCCTGTCCAGTAATGCTCACTTAGTTAGTCAGGTGTTTCCTGAAAAGGTCTCTAAAATGGATGTAACGCTCAAGCTCCTATTCTAAAACTTTATAATAAAAGACCCTTTAATTCAAACTTCACATCTTCCCCTATATTAGTAATGGTACAAGGCAAGGTGTTATTGCACCACACTGACTAACCTTCAAAAAGTTTGTTGTTGTCCTTTGGGTGAAAAACCTGAACAAAGCTCACTTTGCTGGTTGCCACTACCAAGGATAGTTCAGAAAGCCGTATTAAAGTCATATTGGGTCAATCACCACTTCTCTGGATGTCCTCTTGGAGCCTACAGACTTCCAAGAGCTGCAAATAAACAGTCTTCTATCAGTGTTATGCAACACAAATACACAAGCATTTGCAGCTATGTGCAATGAACTGCTTTTCAGCAGATAGGACTAGAAATATTTCTGTAATTGGCACTGGAACAGCACCTAAAGCCAGTCCCAAGAAACTTGAGTTAATTTCAGAAATGTTTCCAGAACAATTTGTGAGGTTGGCTCTAGGACTGCTTCATCAGTACCTTCAGAACTACTTCCTCAATCACGACCAGTCAAAACTAAAATCATGCCTCTGACTTTCAGCATTTCTTTCAGAACAGCATTTCAGAACAACAGCCTGGATAATTTCACCTTCTGATATGCTGAAGCACTGAGGTGATGGCAGATGCAAGGAAGCTTTGTATACACAGAAATATGCCTGGGTTTCCATTCCAGCACCACAGTATAAACAACCATTACAATCTCTGTACCATTTCAGCTTCTTCCCATCCTTTCTATATAGTACTTTATACTAAAAAATTCCTGGCTACAGCTATATGCTGTGAAAGCTCTGTGATAACAGCCATCTAGAACTCACAGCACTTGTGAAACTACAGCTTTAGGAGTTACCTATCTTGCAAGGGTTTTATAACGCATTTAATTTATCTTACTGAATAAAAACTAGCAAGTGATTGATCATGGTCTATAAAGATTACTGCAAGGGAAGATGGATTACTGGACTAATTAAAAAATAGAACAGGATCCAAGAACTTTTAACTGACATTTAAAAAGAAAAAGGTTCCTTGGATATGGTAAATCACTAAGATAGTAAGTTTTTTCAGATAGCCATTAATGTTAAGTTCTTGTGAGGGTATTCCCAGAATGAGTAAACTTTACCACAGAACATCCCATCCGTGCAAGGAAGCATAGCTGGAAGATTTCCCTAAAGCACCTCGGGACCCAGAGACACATTCCAAACAGTCAAAAAACATTTCATGCTACAACTCTGCAAGAACACAGAGGTATCTACACAGACAGAAATTTCAGATTAGTCATTGCTCCTTACAATGAACTGCTGTTTTCAGAACCTAAAGGTAGCCTATGAAACACAGAAAAATACTGTGAACTTGTGCAAACCAGTTTGGAATAATATACTCTTCAGTACCAAATGAATTTTAGGCACTTCAAATAATTGTGTTTTCTGTCTCAATACTGTTGTAACATTCAGCAAATCCCTTCTTACACTGCTTGATATAAGATCTTTGTCTAAATGTGGTAAATTAATGGTACATTAATTTATATAGTAAAGATAACAGTTGGTTCAGTCACCACTGACCTGGTGCTGACCCAGCTCTTCTCAATCAGACATTTTGATATCATTAATGTACACTTGTTCACAACTTAACAAACAAGAAAAAGAAGGTCAAAGTGACTTCTTAGTTAGGTGCAATAACACTGTGTTCAAAACCCACATTTTATTATTCCTTCAGTTACATTTTTATTCAATAAATACCTAGTTTCCATGGAATACATCATGCTAAGTCTTAGATGAGCAGCACAGAGAAGTTGGAACTAAACCCATAGGAACATCACACTAAAAGAAATGAGCGTTGGGCCACTGGATGCAATATTTTGCAACATTTACATTACACAGAAGTTTCAAACAGTGATCTCAAGGTAAATGCAAAAGTTTTTGTTTGTTTCTTCGTTTGGTTTTTTGTACAAAGTACAGACTTCTTTCACTTGCTATACACAAAGGTGTCTGCCTTGAAAGTTGGGCAAACTTACATTTCTGAAGTTCTCTTCAGAGGATGGTCATGACAAAAGCAATTTTTTCATTTTCAGTTCTTAAACACTCATTTTTAGGAATTAATTTTAAACAGAAAATCTCCAAACAATCAGTTAGATCACCCTGAAATATTTAACCTTTCAACATAATTTTAAGCTCTATGTTAGCTTTTTGTCCACATGGCTGAATATTTTATGTCCAAACATTTGGGGAACATCTTTCCAAACTTTGTATTATTTCCTCTCAGAGCAAACCAAAAGAATATCTGTTGGAAAACATTCAGACTCCTCTCTTTTCATTTCTACATATCAAAAACAATTGTCTTTTCAAAAGGGAAAATAAATCCAGGTCAGTTTTTCAATGTACATAATCAGACAACTGCAACACAAACTGTTTCAGGCCGAACACCTTCTTCCACACAAATATTCAGAAGTGTATCCAGATCATTTGTGGCAAATGTGGGCAGAGAAATATGGTGGTGATTAACCACCAGGCACCTATTATAGAGAGCTTATATCATGCTTAAATTTGCCTGAAGTAACATTTCTATGGCAAAACAGAAAGGAAGTTTTCAGTGCCTTAGTAATTTTACTGAATGACAGACATCAAGTGGGTGTGGAAGGACCTTGTGCATAACATTCTTATAGAAGTGATTTTGGTCTTACAGTAGCTATTAGCAAAAATTAAATTAATGAAATTTTTCATTTTTTTCTAAGTTAGGAAGTTGGAGAAGTTAGAATTGTACATTCTTTTTACATTTCACACCTATTCCATCAGGTTACTCTGTACCTATGGTGAAGGGAGGAGTTAACAAGGAAATCTGAGTCTGCAATCCCAGAAATGAAATGTAATCGGCTGACATTCAAGAGTAACAACATATATCAGGAAAAAACAGGTAAAAGGACCAGCTGCTGACATTATTTCCTGAGCCTAAACCTTTTAAGGTGTCATTGAATAGCAGTCTGTGCTTTCAGGTGAAAGAACTACAAGAATTGCTTGGCTGACATCTCTAAATAGTTTAGGAGTTTAACAAAATCCACCACTTCCTCTCAGGATGTCAATACAATGCTTTTAAATCTGTACCACAGTGATCAGCAAATGCTTCAACACAGAGCATAACAGATACAAATGGCATTACTTAGAAGGGCATTTTAATGTACATACAAATACTAAAATCTTATGTCAAACTCCCAGCATCATCCGCAGGCAAGAAAATGACAACAGATAAAATAATTTTATGAATCTGATCCAGCTCTACCATACAAGACACATACTAAAAATAACAAGCTTTTTTCCCCTTTCAGGAAAAAAAACCCTTAAATGTACAACTTCAGCAAGCTCCCAAGCTATCTCCTTAATACACAAATCAGATTCTTCTGTGCATGTAGCTTCAAAAATTAAATGAGCAGGTGGATTTTAACTGAACTTCTCATTCTCACGAGACATTATTTTCTTTCTCCTTCAACATTTCAGGATGCTCCCCAAAAGATAGGTAAGAGAATGGGACACAAAAGGCATTTCAATTCAGTCTTTGTGCAAGGTATCCTGGAGAAGGTTGCAGTCTTGAGTAAAGTTGCTGTTGAAACAGAATGACAATTATTTTAAAATATGTACAAATGTATGACAGCACTTGAGCTTATGGATTTAAGAATTAATAGAAATGAGATTTGGAAATTACCTGCATGCAAATATTTTTGCTAGCAATATACAGTGTCTTTAAGAAAAACAAAAGAACCACAATGCTTCCATAGAAAAGTGTTCCATTAATTTTGATTCCAGCTAGGTATGCTTTCTTCCCGTAATACAAATAAAAATATTGAACTGAGAGTAACCAAATAGCCTACAATGATTCACAATACTTAAATAACTGGTCAGTAATTGTATTTTTACTAAGTTTCATATCTGCTTGTAGTGTAAAAGCAGCAAGTATCATTCTGCAGATTAGAAACGAGAAGCAGCAGCAGCCAGAGAATGGAATAAAACAAATAGGAATTTTCACCAAGTCTGTAGGAAAACATGCATTTAAATGAGATGGATAATTTTATATAGAGCAATGAGATAACTGTAGCAATCTCTTTATGATCAAAACATGATTACCTGCTTGAACAATCTACTTTTCTTGATGGAGGGCTTCTATGAAGGCTTCAAGCTTCTCCTGGATTTCCCGAACTTTTTCTGGTGGAAATAAAAAGATCTCTGTTCCAATACTTATTACTATTAAGTACCTGAGGACAGGTACCAAAAGAAAAGAAAACCCACACAAGAACCATGAACAAAACCATGAAAACACAAACAAAAATTAATGCTGTCATAGATATTACCCTAAGCATTTTGTTTCTCAATTACAGAGGTTTACAACATTTTTCTGCATCAGGAAAAAGGAAACCCTCTGCTATTTGAAGAACTCCTACACATACATTTTATGATTATCCTGCTAATTTAATAATTCAAAAATTTCCTGAAGGAATCCAATACTGGAAATGTATTTCAAAACCCTGAAATTTCCATCAGATCATGCACAGCAGAACTACTGTACACTTGTTACACGCAGGGAGCTGTTTGGTTTAAATAATGCCCACTAGCCCCTTTCTTCTTTAACCAAATGTCCTCATTCTCCACAGCAAGTGTAACAAACACCACTCATCATTCTAAATAAAGTTGAAAGCTCATGCCCTTTCACCCAAGAGAATTTCAGGGAACCACATGTTGGTATTCAAGACACCTCCTCCAAAGGCACACACGATGTTAAGAATGTTTAAACTTGCATTTTATTTTCTTGCATTTCAGTAGTAACCAGATGGATGTGGGTAGAATCTCATTTTATACAAAAACTAAATCTGGGAGTTTACTTCCCTACCAAAACAAGAATTGACCACAACTACAAATAGTAGGAATGAAAAGGCAAAATAGATTGCAAAAGATCCAGGGGTTTAGGCATTCTTCCACTCTTTTCTCAATTCCATACAACATTTGTCATCATATAACCTATTTGATTTATTAAATTGCTTATGAAGCAAGAATTGGAACACAGCTGGAATCCAAACCCTGAGAGATTTCCTGATTCTATCTCACCACATCCTCATTTGAAGCTCCTTCTGTGTGTGATTATAGGCATGAAAAACACACACTTCAGAAATGTGAAGGAATGGGGGGAGAGCAATAGGACAGACGAAAATAAGTTAAATGAGCATAAACACAGACAATTTTTTTTTTCCAAGCTAAAAATACTATTGGATTAAAGCCTTATGTTCCCTTGTCTGAGATACAGGGTTTGAGCTTTTAAAAAAAATTTTTTTTCTTCTCTTTATCAATACCACATGTTATCAACTTTGCTGAGCTGAAGTAACAGCAAAACCAAAAGAAAAATAAACCAATCAGCTTTAAATGGGATATGTGAGAAAAAGTAGAAAAAAATGACCTGTAAAGAGAACACTAATGTAGGTACAGGAACTGAAAGTTTGATCTAACAAAATGACAACCCCACAAACAAACATGAAACCCAAACATAAACATAAAATCCATTTTAGAGTCATAGTAATAATAATAACAACTTAACAAACCCCTGCAGTCCTGTTCTAACAGAAGTAAAGAATTTCAGTGAGCATTTGAAATAAAGTATGGAAAATAGCCTGCATGAGTATGAAGTAACCTCAAGCTTCTCTCTTTATCTTGCAACTCTGAGGTGATGAAGGGAAGCCTCTGACACTTTCAACACTTCAGTGTGCCCTCCCCAGTGGTGCTTATCTACAAACACAAGTACAGTGAAGCTGAATCATACTCAAGTCCTAGAGAAAACACCAAAGAAGCTTATTGAATTTCAGCTGATTTTTTTTTCTCTTAAGGTACTTTGATATAAAATGAAGATCACAATCAGTGTGAGGGCAAAAGTTGTACCTTGGCAATTAAGAAACAGCATTAGCTGATTTTTACCAGGTAAAAAAAGAATAAAATAATTCTGATTCAGTTCAGCAGAACCTCTGAAAGCCATCAGTGAAAAAAAAAAGATAGTCCTATGATCACTTCTCCTTACTGAGCACATTCAAAGTGTTTCCACTACAATATTTTTAAATAAAAAAAGAATATGCATTGCATGCCAGTATATAAACCTCTAGTGTATAGAAAATATTATTTCTATGACATTAATTCAAGCAACTTAATTAACTTAATTAGTTCAGCTGTTGCTCTATGAATGTTTACAAAATCAGCCTTTGAAATAACATTCTACTGTTTTGGACAGAAATAACTTATTTTTTGACCACACTATGCTGCATGGTGCTTTGACCAACCTGGAAGGTGCCCCTGACCATGGCAGGGAAGTTGGAACAAGATGATCTTTACTGTCCCTTCCAATCCCAAATATTCTATAATGATTCTGGGTTTACAAATTATTAATCCTGGACCTGCTCTCCAAAATGAACAGCAGCTGCCCATGATAACTGGGAATGAGATCTCACGACTCAGAAGATCTCTTTATGTTGTGCTTTCAGTGGTTTTCTGTGGCACCTTTTTTCCCAATTGCAACATGTTTTCCCAAGTGTGTTCTTTGTATTGATCAAGCCATTAGACCCAGTGAAAGCAGGCAGATTTAGCAGGATTAAATGCAAGTATTTTCCTTTCTCAACCTCTTGCTAATGAAATATTCCAGCTCTGAAAATTAATAGCATCAGCAAAACCCTGTAATTATTAATTCACCCTTAAAAAAAGGTCTGTGCCAACAAATCTATTCTCATTTTCTGATTAAGGCATATTAAAATAACAGGATAGCAAATATGTATTCCACCAGAATATACTGAATCAGCTGTGTTTGCTCAGAGAGCATGTATACTAAAATTGACTGCATACTATGACCACTTTATTAGTTTTTATACTTGGACTGAATTGAAATGATTACTTAACTGTAGTAATTATGAGGTCTTGAGGTAATTTAATACTTTGAAATAATATGCTGGCTATTCTTAAAAAAGAACAGCTACAATGAGTGCCAAATAGCTGCAATTATTCATGCTATGCCCTGTATTTTTAGCCATGGTAAAGCCTTTTGCAGCAGCAGATCCCAGGCAACCTGTAACACTCTTCTTCAAGTCCATTCTGTAACTCAGAGAAGCAGTCTGGTTCACTTGCCGTGGTTCACTTTTGAAATAGGCTGAGGGCAGAGTTATGCATTTACACAACACTCATCTAAATAAACTAGTAAATATAAGTGCTTGGATAGAATTCTAACAGAGGAGTGCAAGTGCAGGCCCTGCAGTTCTGGGGTAACTGTCTACAGTTTCATCAGCACCATGTGACTTTTTATGTGGAACAACTATTCATTCACAATTCAAGAATCAGACTTTACCCAACTTTAGGCAAAGTGAAATGCACAAGCTCTCTACCCACAGTTGTAGGGTTTTGACTGACACTTAGATCAAGCTATTAGTCATTTACACTTGTAAATTACAGTACATTCTGTTTTGAGGGAAGTTGATCAGCATGCCAAACACAGAAAAGCATCTGGGTTTCAGGTAAGATTACTTATTGCAGAAGTAAATTTAGGGGTAGACTTAGAGACCTGTTGCTCTATGTCTTGTGATACTGTTTTTCCAAGGGTAAGTAAACTACAGATTAAAAGCATTCAGCTTGCTAGCAAATTAGTTCTGTAACTGGTTGAACGACCCAAGCTCTTTTACACAATGCTCCCATGTCACAAAAGGGACTTTAACAAAAGTGCTACACTTATTACAAGGTACTGAGTAAGTTTTAACACACATATTGCTTACACTGGATTCTAGAAAGACAATGTGCTCTTTGCTAACTCTAATGCAGACCTGAAGTTACAAATAAGCAATTCTTCCAGCACCTGTTAAACACTGATCAAAAATCAAATTAAATCAATGAAGAATAACAGTAACTAAACCCTTGTTTCCATCTTAGAACAGTAAAATTCACAGGCCTAGGCACCATGAATGGTTATTCTATTTCCCATTTACCCCATGTTTACCTAAAAGATAAGCTGGTTCATACATCAACTCATTATGCCTCTTGATCTGGTCATGAATATTCCCATAATCCTCCCTCCATATCCCATAAAACTTCACTGACAGAATGAGGAAATTCTTTATTCAGATGTCTTGAGATCCTCATTCATGCTCAGTCTCTCCTTATCTCCATATGAAATGATATTGCTACCCGCTCATTTTCTTTTCATTAATCCTGTGATCCCAAATCTAAAAGGCTCAAAACCAGACTAATTGAACTGTAATGAGGGTTTGGAATACACTGTGAATGCAGAAAGAGGCAGGCACAGATAGAGTTTGCTTTTCCTGCTATCATAACCTGACCAGAAGGGAACCCCCCTGAAATATACAGTCTTACAAGGAAGGTTTGCTTTCTGATTGCTGCCTGAGACACCCAAACTTAGCTAGCCAGCAATAAACACAACAATGAAACAGCTGAAACAAGTTATCAAGCAAATCTCCTGATGTAAGGCCAAATAATCCCAAATAAGAAACACAAATTACAAAAGCAAAGTATATTACTGATTTATTTTAAACACACTCCTAGAGGCAAGAAAAGGTTTTCTTGTATTTTCCAGCTGTGTTAATTGGTTTACTAAGACATGTGGCCTCTGTCCACAAAACCCGTCTTGCTTATGGTTCTGAAGATAAATTTATTTTGAGACATTCAAATACATACTCATCTGTAAAGAACCAATAATTTTAGCACAGAATTTAAAAGATGTTCACGTCTGTCTGTGCAGGAGTACAAGAGTACTTTGGGCAAATCAAAAAGCTTTCCCTTCCCAATTCCAAATGTACACATATGATATCAAATTTCAACTGCAGCAACAAAACAAATTCTAAGATCTTTCTGGACACAAATCCATTTTCATTTTGTACTTTGATGAAACCTACAGTATGAAATGACCACAAAAATGTGTTAATATCTTACAATAAATCCTCCTGTTCTACATTAAAGTGATTTCTATCTCCAGCTCATGTTTACATGGCTTTGATATTTGAAAACTCATGGTTGTTGCTCCTTTTGCTCTGGATTGTGTTTAGACTTGGGAGTTCTCCCCTTCCATTTTTTTTTTTTTTCATCTTCCTTCCTTTCTTAATCCCTTCCTTGCCTATAAACATTCTCACTGCTTGCTGTGCTACTTCTATGTTATGGTTAGTTAACCACAGAGGCAGAAATTCGGAATTTACTGCTGTGAATGCAACATCTTTCCTCTAGTAAAAAGGAAAGCCCTGTCAGTCAGAATTCATCACAATGCCCAAAAATACACCATTAAAACTAGAGATGTCAATCCAAAGTTTACTATAGAAAGCTGATTTTTACCTTAGGGCTATCTAAAACACAAACTCCATAGTTGTATAAACCCCTATGAACAGTCAGGTGGAGAATGGGGGAGGGAGGAATCATCTCTTTGGAGTTCAGCCTTTTGTGCCACATTCCTTGATTTTCTAAGGGCCATGTGCAAGCTTTAGTTCTTGTTAAAATGGTATGAGATAGCACACTCCCAGTAACTCCAAATAATGCCTCAGAAAGCAGACTTCCCAGGCACAGCTACCTGCAGCAACACGCTTACTCCTGCTTTGTGCAAACACAGCCATAATTCCCTGATCACTGCAAGGTCATGTCCTGCTGAATTTTAGAAAATCCTTTGAAACTACCTATCACATATTTTGCCAGTTTCCTCTTGTTCAAATACCATATTTTCTTCTGGATAAGACTGAGAGGAAAGCTAAAGTTTTAAGGGGGAAGAAGGAAAAAAAAGGCAAAACCACCCAGGCTGCCCTTAAAGAGACAGAACATAATTTGTCAGCTGCAAAGACAGATTTATAAGTAGAGGGCCCCCTCTGTTCCTTTAAGGCTGCAAAACAGATGGGAAGTGAATGGACAGTCAAAGGGTCAAGAAAACACATGGGAGGTGCTGCTTGTATGCTGTATGTATGTTCCCTGAAAAAGAAAGAGGTCAAGATTGTAACTGCATGGCTGGGTGCTGGAAAGGTCTTTTCTTTAAGCTGTTACAAAGACAAATGCTGTTCTTCATCCTGCTGTCAAACTGCTATAAATATTGTTTGTCAAGAGAGTTTCAGCAGCTAAAAGTTTTTTTTTAAAAGACTGAGCAGAAGGATGAATTATGTGAATGGTTCTTAAACAATTAGCACATTAGTGTAATAAAAGCACTGCAGAATCCTGAAAAGTTTAAATGGAATTTATAATAGTTCATATAGTAAATCCATGAATCATTAAGAATATACAACCTTTAAAATGCAAGCTTGCAGAGTGTAGCTGGCATGGTCATTAGTTACCAGTAGTTAGACTGAATGAAGATGCCAACTGATGCTACATGGTAGTACCTGTCCTTTAATGTTATGTTTTTTATATGTGTTGCAATCTATCAGGACATCTGAATTTGAATCCAGTTTGATCTCCTTTTGCATGGCCATAACAGGAGAAAAACATCAAGGAGCCTGTTTCCTACAAAGATACAGTTTTGTTTTCCCTCTTGTAGGCAAATCCACCTCTTAAACAGGATCCCCTCCAAATTGTATATTTAGCCTGATTTAGAAATATAAGAAAATCAAGAAAAGAAAAATCTTAGGAAAAAAACCCAAGTCACAGCTGCCATCACTGAAGTTACTTTGTTGCAAGTATTACTATCACATGAACTATTAATCCCTTCATAGCACACCTGAACAAAGCTGTCAGCTGCCTGTATGAAACAGCATTACCTTTATTTCACACTAAAGATAACCAGGCAGCAACAGAAGCAGCTTGTCTGAAAACATTTCAGCTATTTTTGCAAGCTACTGAGCATTGCAACAAAATTTTAGCATCACTAAGAATGATCTTCAGCCCCAGAAATGGGAACTGTGTATTGTGCTGTTGAAACAGTAGATTAATAATCAATGGTCTTGATCAATAGCTGCTCCAGGTTCACTGGCCAGAGCTCTCAGTTGAACAAAACAGTTTTGGCCACATGTTTTCCCCCTCTTTGGTGGAACAGAACAGAAGCTGGCTGAGCTTCTTGGAGCAATCCCTGGGGCTCCTCAGGCTGGTAAGCATGAAATCCTGTCTCTGACAGAGCATTTGAGAACTGAGCCATGGGGCTAAAGCAAAACTGACAATTATGTAGACTACTGACTTTATACAACAGACATTTCCATGAGCTATTCATGCTCGTGGAAATCCTACTTGTCTACAGAAGGAAAAAAAATATTACCAAACTGTGATGTGAGGTCACAAACTATTTCTACACTGCCATTGAGGTTAGCCTAATGTACCAGTAATCATTACCCTGTTAAGTTGCAAGTTTATGAGAGTCACAAGGTCTGCAATATCAAGGTAGGACTTGGGCATCTTTCAGTCCTCTGTCTCCATCTCAGATGTTTTAATTAAAACTGCTCTAATAACTCAGTCTTTCAACAGAACTTGGCTGTGTTGCTTACTGGACAGCTGGAAAGAGCATAGTAGCAGAATGACAAGGCAACCTTATAAAACAATCTCATACTTTGAATCAGACTTACAGATACAGGAAGATTGAACTTCCAAATCAAAACTGTTAAACTAGAATGAATCAGAACGTGGCGATGCTCATTATTTAGTGTGCAAATAGTGAAAAGCATAGAGGCAAATCAGAAATACTACCCAACGATTCATCCAGTGATGTAACAAAAGATAAACTTTTCCTTATGCAGAAAGGATATACACAGTGATGAAGATAAACTGCTTATGTAAAGGCTACTGTAACCTTAAGGCTATAAAACTGTAAAGACTGTAACACAAAAAATAAATGATATATTTTTGGGTGTTTCTTCACCCAAAAGAAAGCATACTCAGTAATTAGTTAGATAATTAAGTAATATGTCATCAGGACTATTTAAGTAAAAGTGTCTCTAGAATATGGCAGAAAATGAAATGGCAATTAGATGAATTTTTAGATCATAACAATGTCTAATAGTCAGAAATTTAAGTCACCTTATCCAAATGGTTCTATTATTTTTTTCTTTGCTATCATTCCTATGGACAAAGTGGAGTCTACTACAATTAACAATGTGCAATATACATGACACTGACCTCTCCAGCTTTTGGAATGGGAATGTTACATTCCACAGCTCCATATTGCTTTAGAACAAAAGCATATATTGGTCCATTTACAAGCCTGCAATTTATACCAATAGTAAATCTCTCCATGATAAGTAAATCTCTCCATGATAAGTACTTAAATTTTGATTAATAAGTACCCTCACAAGGAACCAGTACTAAAGAGAAAATAGCATCCAATTAAATGTTTTGATCCTTGCATCATTCAGAAAATTTTAGGAAAAAAATAAATTCAGCAGACAACACCACAGTGACCCTCAAGTACAAGAGACATGGGTCTAGAGAAAGATTAATAGGCAGTAAACATGTCATTATTCATGTAGCAGTTTATCACTATTTTTCAGAGTCAACTTTAAGTGATAGGCTTCTTTTAGTCACTGACAAATGTGGTGAACTTTGTAAGGATCCGTTTTAGGACCTGGACATCAGTGCCTAACTCTTCATCAATAACTAAGAAATCACAGCAGACAGGCTTTGGTCATCTGGGATTCTTAAGTTAAGTAAACCATCACTCCATCACAGGATGTCTGCAAGTGATGTATGCTCTCCCTTGAGGATTACTTCCCTCTGTGAGAAGATGCAGCTTTCTAAAGCACTTTCTGCCATGACACAAAGCAGGAACTACCTTATCTGCACTTTGACACACAGACCATCCTACACATTCTTCTGGTTTTAATTCATTAGTTTCATGCTGCATCCCCAAAACTCAAGCAAAAAAAAAAAAAAAAAAAAGAATACACTTGCTTGGGTCGATTTCTTAAATTATCTACAGGGAGTTTAAAACTTGATAGTCATACAAAAATAATTAATTTACACTCTAACAGGAAGTTTGCAAGGCTACTGTGAGATATTGCTTGGGTTCAAACTTAGGGGAAATCGAAGACACGACCATACAGACTGATTCCAAGCACATCGTTCCCCAAGTTCCTGCTTCATGGAGCACCAGGACCTCTACAGAGCTCAAAGGGAGCACAGGAATCATGCTGCCACCAGCACACTGGTGACACCAGCACACTGGTGACACCAGCACACTGGTGACACCAGCACAAGCCTGAACTTGTTAAGAAACAGACAGCCCACACTGTGAATGATTGAGATCTGGGCAGAAACGAATGTGCTCTAAATGACAAGCAGCCCCTGATAAGACACAGGCCATACCAACATCCTCAGGGGAGCTGCTGGCAGGGAACTGTGAAGACAGCAGCTCCCTGCACATGCTTAGCAGAAGTTGGAGATCTGTTTGGGGATTCCCAGAGGGAAATGGCTGCTGTGCATCTCTCTGGGTAGAAGGCCACACCATCTTCCTGGTGTGGCCAGCCCAGGATGAGATGGGTGAGTGCTCCTCACTGCTATGAGCAGGGGAAAGGAGAATGAGTTCAAAACAAGACTGCTGACACCTCTGGAATTGTCTTACAACTACAAAGCAACCATATTTTTACTTAAGTAGCTTCTAAAACTCCAATATTTAGGCGGAAGAAATAAGAGCACAAAATAACCCTAATTAATCAGATTCTAATAAAATTTCTGCTCCATTTGCATTTCCTAAGATGCTTTCCTCTTTCCTATATCTGTCTCTGGGCAGCAAGGGCGACATTTGGGCACTACCTTCAAATATCTTGAGAATGATACCATTTTTCTGTATCTCATAAACAATGAAAACCACACTGGTTCTGATTTAAGAACTACTAACCACTGTCCTTTGAGCTGTTTTGTCTGCTTCTAGTTTCTACAGGAAAATTACCTATGATCTGCTTATTTGACAGATCTTTCCCCCTACAGCTGAGCTTTGCCCCTACGAAACACTGTGACCTTTTTAAAAAAAGTTAAAGCTCATAATAGAAGAGCAAATGGAAGCAAAGACTTTAGAAAGCCAAGTCAGAGCCTGATTTTAAGGAGCACATGTAATCAACAATGTCATGAAGGATGGAGGTCAAATCAAAACACGATTGGCAGTCATCTGAAGGAACTGAAATTTAATTAGGCTACAGTAATGACCACAGTATAGGATTACTTTCACACAACATCTTTGTTCTACAGCTAACAGCAATGAAAGAAAAAATGTAACCATGGAGCAAGTAATTATATGCAAAGTACTCTTCACAGACTTTATCCCCAACTTTGAATAAATGCATAACAAAAAAGGGGACTCACTTGGATTAAAACCAGTTTGTTACACAGAACAGACACAACAAAACCCACTCAGCTTAGCCAAATCAAAGGAACTTCAGGTACTGAGTCAGCAACGTGCATATGGAAGTGCCAGCCTTAGCTTTCTAACTCCATTAAAATGGCAAGTTTATTATATGACTATATGATATTAAATCATTCATGCTCCAAGTTGGCAAATGACTTACATTCAACAAGAGAAAAAGTAAATAAAAATTTAATGCTGTGACTGCAAAGCAATGACTTGAGATATAAAACTTGAAAGTATTTCACTGTAACTCTGGTTTGCTTAGTTTTTATATGCTTTAGTCTTTACAAGAAAATAATTAAGTTCTGCAAACTATTACATTTCATAGCTTACAAACGTATGACAGAAGTGAAACAAATGGCCCTAAGCTGTATTTTCTTCATGTGAGGGCTTACTACTCAAATGTTTCAAAAAGCTTTTGTTCAGAACAAAGTCTCAGCTAGCCCACGACACCTGTACAGGTGTCAACATTACTGACAAATGGACTTGGAGGCTGTTCCATTCACATTCATTCCTAGCAATTTCAGAATCAAGTTTCCACAGGCATTCCCACCTCCTGCCAATGACTCTCCCATGCACATGGTTTTACTTAAAATTTGTTGAAGAACTGGGTTTTCTTTTCCAACTTGTGAGGACATAGGATACTGGATGAATAGTACGCTGTCCTAGGAAAGATGCTTTGTATGTACTATCTTTTGTTTATCCTGTAGCTTTGCAACATTCATAGTTTTGCTGCCCAAAAGGACTAAAAGGAGAAGAAATAAAAGAAGATAGGATATATGTGTTTCGTTTGAGTCTGTGAGATTTCAACTCTAGTGAAGTGAATGGCAGAGCTCCTGCTGCCTGCCTGAAGCATGGATTCACCTGAAGCATTCAACATCTATGTGCACCACCTAGCAGGCTTTAGGTGCTACTGCAGTAGGGAGAGATGGCACTTAGCTCTAGGATAAGACACTGGAAGATCCACTTCCTTTCTGAAATGATTAAAGGATTCAATTCCTAACAGTCTTTTCTTAATAAAGCTTACTAAACTAGTACTTCCCATGCAATTTCTAACCAGAAAAGTGCAGGCGAGGAAAAAAAATGACCGTCCTTTAGAATCTTCATAAATTGCATTTCACACAAACAAACCAGAAAACCCCGAGGGGAAGTGGAAAACAGGGACAGGCAAGCGCATCTTCCTGCCGGCGGCAGGAGGGGAGCCCCGGGAGGAGAGCCCCGCGCTCCCTCCGCGGCCGCTCAGCGCCACCGCGCGCTCGGCACCGGCACCGCCGGAGCTCGCCCCAGCTGCTCCGGCCCCGCGGGGAAACAGCACGGCCGGCACAGAGACATCCTGCAATCAGCGAGCTACAACTCCCAAGAGTCTTGTGTGAAAAGTAACAGCCATGATGTTTTCCTTTTCTTGAAATGTTTTAAAACTGTAGGTACAGTTGAGGTATGTTTATTGGTTTTTTATCATGAGGATTCAGAAACAAAAGTAATTTGCTATGTCTCTTACACGGCAAAAGAGGAAACAGACTACAAGGAATTACTATAAAAAGAGCAAAATAAAACCCAGAAAGCATCATAACACAGCTGTATAAATCCATAACGTAGATACATTTCAAATATTTTGTGCAAGGTCTGCTCCTTCACCTCAAAAAGGGTTTAGTGGAACTAAGAAAGAGAAGAGTGGCAAGGCTGATTGAAACCAGGAAAAATGTCCATGCAAAGAGCAGCTACACCACGAGAACTTTTCAAGTGAGAAAAAAGAACATCAAGTGCAGGTAGCATACACGTCTGTGAAGTCATGAATGGCAAAAAAATGAAAAGAAAAAGATTACTGAATGTTTTTCACAGTGCAAGAATTAAGGAGAACCAAATGAAACTGGCAGGTGGCTCAGAAACAAACAAAAGGAAGTACTTTTTCTCACAATGTGTAGTTGAACCCTGGAACTAATTGCCACAGGATGTTGCAGATGCCAAAGTTTACATGAGTTCAAAAAGCAATTAGAGAAATTCACAGGAGGAAAAAAAAAACCTCCATGAATGCCTATTAATCACAAAGATATTACCTCAGGATTAGGAAATCTTGGAACCACAGACTGGGCTGCTGTGAGAGCACAACAGGCAAGTACTACTGTATGCTTATGCTGTTCCCACGCCTGCTCACTGCCAGGGCCAGGACTCTGGGATACATCAACCACAGGTGTATCTTTCAGTACAAGCATTCTTATAGAGTGATTGCATTTCAGGACATTTTTGAATTCAATTCTCCCAATTCAGCTATTCATACTTTCCCTTGCCCCTTTTTGCACCTCATGATCCTTTCTTCCCAAAGGACTCTAATCCTAGGGCTTCTTTATTTCCATAAACTTAGTAACCATTCACTGGTACAAGCATCATAACAATATTTATGTTAAGGAGTACATTTATGTTACATTTAAAGCATATTTTTGAAGAAAAGCATCTTTCAGTATATTAAAAAATTAACAAATTATTTCAGATCTGTTTACACTCTTTAAAATACCTGGAATAAAACTTGAGATATGAACAGTGAGAAGCAGCAAGATTCAGAGCATAAATGTCAAATAAGGAATATTCTTATATAGGACTAAAGTACCAGTCAAGGTTGTAGAACACAGACAACAAAACCTGCTCAACTAAGTTTTGAGTCCTGTGTGAGCTCTCATCATGAGTCTTGGTCACCCATGTGAGTAATAGCCATTAACCAGTATCCTGAATAAACAATAAAACACTTCTCAGTGCATCAGCACTAAAAGACTGATAAAACAACAGTGAGACAGTGTTGCCCATATAATCAACATCAAGAGGAGTCATCCCAACCCGAGGTATATAAATAATTTACATTTTCAAGTAGAGTTTCTAATCAGGAAGTGAATCCCAGCCCCATATTTACAAATTTAGACTGGAAATTAGAAGTCTATTTGTAACCACCAGAAGAATGACATCCTGGAACATGTTTTCAGGGTCAGTAGTGAGCCCCAACAAGTAACTGATTTGAAGACAGAGCTCAAGATATTCGAATCAGCTGGGTTATATAAACACAGCTGCATGGAACAGAGAGACTGGACTTTGTGATTCAGGAGATCACTGCCCTTCCTAATTAAAATACCAAAATACTTTATGAAGTCAGGATTTTTTTCCTTTAGGAGAGTCCTGAACTTTACTAAGTGCTACTAGAATGAAATTACAGCCATCTGAGAGTTCAATGCTCATGCCATCAAAATCTATCTCAGGGGTATAAAAAAAATCCTTTGCACCATAGAAAAGCATTCTATTCACCAAGGGAAATGCAAAGAATGCCCCTTTTCCAGTCATATTCCCATAAAAATCACTTAGCAATAAAAGCATGCAGAAATAACACAGCTGATCTGAGTACAGAGCTAAGCAGTGGTAGTTTTAAAATCTTCCCACAGGTACAATAAAGCAGAACGTGTCATCATACATTGTTTTGCACTGAGTAACAATTATTTCTTTAGAATAATGTGCGGGGGATCTGTGACCTCCTGAATTTAAAGAAATACAGTGCAGTGACATGTTTTTGCTACACAGTAATTTATGAAATGCAAACGACACACTTCAAGCATTTATACCAGCACACTGACACCTCAGGTTATGAACACACACAGGCTGTTCCTACAGGTCTAGTCTTAGTTTACAAAATAATGACCTCAGCTGCCACTGCTTTGAAATGGGAGCCTATTACTGAGGCTGGGGAAAAGCAAAGTTGACAATACAAAAATTCTAAGTCAATTCCAGTGCAAAATAAAGACATGTTAAGTTAAACATCATGGGCATGTTACAGTTTTTAAATTTTGTTTTAAAACACTGAATACTTGAGGATAAATCAAAACTGCCAAGGTTCCCTCTATACCAGTGTCTGCACAAGAAGAAAGCCCAAAAATCAGCATCCAGCATCAAATAGAGATAGAGAACTTCCTCCATTTTTCCTTCAAAGAGTCTGCATCCTACTATGTAGCTACCACTCGTTTTACCTCAACATATATAGAGAGGAGGAGAACCTCTTATGCTGTAAAACGTGTTCTACCTACTCTGAAAGACTGTTTACATAAAGGTTGATATAGGATTTCAAAAGCCACACAGGATGTTTGGAAAAATGATGTAGTATCATGAAAATTATACAGTCATAGCACCTGTTTCAGAGATCAGTCAAGAAAATCTAGCCAATTTGCCCTAGATTACCAAAACTCCTATTCACAATTCCAAAATATTACATTTTCTAAAGGAAAATAAACACAATTCACTGGGATTTCAGTACCAATACTTCCAATAAGTATTTTCAGTATTTTCAGTGTAGCCAAACCAGCACTATTAAAAAGAAATACTTAGATTTTGAGTTAATTTTAAACAAAACATTTACTTTATATTATATTTTGGATGTAAAATATGAAAAATGATTCATACTTAGGTAACTAACAGCTATTGAAGACTTCTCTGTCCTACTGAACCCCAGATATAAGAACTTTCCTATTACTTTGCTAACTGAAAAAAAACCCCAACTGATCACAATACTCATTTATTCTGAATTAAATATCCCAAGTGATATTTTAAGACAAAAATTAGTCTCTACATCAAACACAAAATAGAGATCTAAGAAGAATGGCCACCTGTGATGTGAAAATGCAGGTATTTATGTAACTACAGGAACTTCCTTTATCACTAGGTTTTTTTTCTATTCCCTCTTGCACAGCACTGTTTTTTCCCCTCTCAGACCTGGTGCACAGCTGGGGTTTAAGTGGAAGTCTCACAGAATGGCAGAATGCTGCCAAGAAAACAATGGTATGTGTGCAAGACAAAGTCCATGAGCTAAGAGTCAGTCTAAACCCAACTGGGTGTGCAGGCAGACAACAGGAGACCTGGACTGTCACCTTAAAAACTTTCACTATTTAAAATTTTATTATATTAATCACAAAACCCTCATGGTTTTTGAGTTACCCAGAGCATTAAACTACTGTAATCCCTCTGGAAGAGGAATCTCCCTTTAAATATTACTCTGTTTTAGCTACATTTTTTCAATATATTTATATAAGTGAAGTTACATCTAGAGTAAGTTATACTATCACACTACACTACCTATGTTCACCATAGAATCAGTAAGATCTGACAATATTTAAAAAAAATCTGTATGATATTAAATAAATGCCAGCACATGAACAACCCACATCACACTGAATATTCTCAAGAACAGCAGTAGAATTTACTTCATTTCAAGCTCATTCCAAAACACTGTAGAGTGGGTACTCACTGAGATCTTCTGCAAGCTGGACTCTCTTGCCAGTTAGGAGCTTCACCTTCTTTTCATTGTCTTCAGCAAAATCTTCAAGCACTTCCTTTACATTCTTCTCCAATCGCCTTACTGTAAAAGAACAAAACAACAAAGCAACCAAAATAAGTGAGTGGCAACACACTTGCAACTCCAGTGAACTAAGAACACGATTTTGGGAAGGTCTGTTGGAGAAACAATATATATTACCATACTTATTAATCTGATAGGAGAAAAAGCAAACTTCTGAACACAGAAGCCCCTTCTTTGGGCCATTAAGAATGGAAATTCTTTGAGAAAGATTTTTAGATTTCAAAGGGTGTTTCCCCTCTAAGCAAAATTATTACCGGATGACTTTTTTAGAAGGAGATAATTTTTTGTTTCAAGCCCTTCCACTGAGTGAGCCTTACCTTCAGTGTTGGTGAGCTGCTGCCTCAGGGTATTTGCTGTAATGGCCAGCATTCGCTGTATTCGCCAGAAGAGGACGATGTCATTACATTCAAGCTGGAATGACAGAACTTGTGGGGTCAGACCCCTGATGTCCAGTGAACACCCTACACACAACAAGAATCTCTTGACACTTTTAGCAGCAACTGTAACCTCGTGTATATATATCCAGACCTTGCACAAACATCCCACAGAATTACTGGTGTAGGTAACAAGGAAACACATTAAAAATACTTCGCAAGAACCACATCAGCCTAATTTAATGCACTGCATCACCTTTATGTCTGCTATTTTCAACAGAAAGAGCTGTATCATGGGAAACCATGGAAAAACAATTTGCACACACTTTATGCAGGCTGGGTAGTGTAACCTAATGCTCACTGGAACACCACTGCTGGTAGCAAATACACTGAGAGACAGCAGCTGAGCTCCAGGGCCGGGCCAAGGGCTGTCTTTGTTAACAACAGAAGAGACAGTTTCTACACCTGCAGGAGGGACCATTAAGTTCACATTAGGGCATCTTAGAAAAGACAGCAACATTATTAGGAGTTTAAGTGTCATGAAGAGGCAGCTCTCCATATTGTGATCTCCATCTCTCTTGTCTCTTACAGGCAAAGATGTTTCTAAAGTTACAAAGATTTCTGGATTCATGGCTCATTAAGAGAAAAAGGTGAGGAGCTCTACCTTTCCAGCAATTTCTCTTTGATTTAAAATATAATGGTAAGAAAATAGTGTATTCTTTGAGTGATTTGATCTATACTGTCCTTTATTGCACAAGCTTGGGTTCACAAAACTAGGAAAGTTATTTATAAAGACCTGTTTTGAAACTTCATAGCTGTTCATTTTTTTTCCCCATTGATCACACATGGTTCGAAGCATTACCTATAAACATTTACTGACCATAGTTTTCCTGTAAATCCATAGGGATGTTTTCTAAATTTTTTTGTATAAGTGAAGCAAATAACCATCAATGGAAAAGCAGGACAAATGGCTATCAAAAACATAACAGCTGTACACTACTGGTTTTAACCATGCATTTTCAATGCACATGGATTAGAAACAGATGTTTAGGTCATGGCTGATACCTAGTGGTCATTTTACATAATTACCACCAGGATGGCATTTTATTCATTACAAGCCTTATATAAAACGTATCTGAGATCACCAGCTATCTGGTCAGGCTACTTTGAAGTACTTTTAGATTCTTTTTTCAACTGATATAGAAATATTAAGGCAAAACACCAGTGTAGATGAAGAACATCTGTTCTTTAATTTACCTCTGAGTCCACAAAATGCCTCTGATAATAATAGAAGCCTCTTCGACATAGGTTGCAGTGGTTCAAAGCAGACTTCAGGAAGTATCTTCTGTAAATTTGGTGCCATGTGTCTTTAATCTAGGAAAAGAGTATTTAAATTTGACTAAATAAATAAATACATACACTCACTATCGTGCTTAGATTAATGATTGCATTTAATTTTAAAATGTAACTCCTAATTCCAGTGTTCCTATCATGTAACATACATCTAAATATTTCTCAGCAATTTGTCTGCAACTGGGATATGATTAATGTGTTAGTTACACTTGGCAAACACTACAGATGACTTGTCAATTTAAAAACCTACTCTTCCAAGAACATAACTGAATGTTTAAAAGTACTGTTTGTAGCCAAAACACGTTTAAATTATACACTAGAAAACATTCTTTACATTAATACTGAGAACACATTTTTGAGTTGTACCCATTAATTTACCAATTAAACCAGATTAAAGCTTAGAGAAATATTTAATGGGTCTTACGTAAACAAACATTTATAACTTTTCTTGATTCGGCTTATTATGTTTCAATTATTCAAAATTAAACATGTGAATCAAGATGCCTTCCTGGAAAACCCATAAAACATAATTAAGAAAATCAGTTGCTTAGCTAGAAAAAAACCTCAGTTTGCACTCAGCCTCCTCATGCAGAGGATGTGGATTGCTACTATGACCTTTATAAAAAAAGGTAAGTGCTGTATAGGAAAGGAGTAGCAGATATGACAACAACTCTCCTTCCTAGAAGTGCATGTATTAATGGTGCAAAGGTAGCCAAAGTTATTGGAGAAAATAAATTACTGCTATAGAAAATCTACATCTATTACTTATTAATGTCTGAATTCTCATTTATTTAAAATCTCACATTTAATTAGATAAGAGGTCTAATTACCCTTAGGGGCCTTTCATTGCAATGAGATATGTAATTCTCCAGAACATTTCAGATGTACAATAAAATCCCTTGGGATACTCTAAAAGAATCCTGCCTTTTTCTAAGTATTTTTAAAAAAAATTCTCTCTCTTCATTGTACCAATGAACGGTAAACTTCACATACAACCACACTGAAAGCTTTAGGATACACAGTATGTTTTTACTGTAACTTGCTCACAAAGGCCTTGATTACATCTGAACAATAATTTCTAACAAGCTTTGTTACAATGTAGGCAAGAAAGTCTGCTCAGCAGATTCTGATTCCAGTCTAAAGGGACAGATTCCAAAGTGCTGCACAGAATTTGTCTGCCAGCCAACAGAAGTGTGTGAATTGCGTGCAAGCAGTCACTTAGTGATTTGTCTGGAAACATCTGCATTACAAACTCAGTATTCACATGGAGTCTTTTCTTTGGCATCTAGAAAACATTCAGATGTTCACAGGGGGCTTCCATGTGTCTTGTTACAATTCTGCATCTCACCAGACACGGATCCACTGCTACTCCTCTTGCTTCCAGATTCTTTCTGACAGTCGTTACTTCATCATTTGCCAGATAAGCTGGATGATCTTCATTGCACTTGATTAATTTCTCAAGTTCATTTTTTGTTTCATTACGAATATTCTAGGATAGGAATGATTAGTTGGAATTTATTATTAGCGACACAGAGATCATCAGCACCTCCTCAAAAAACACTCTATTTGCTTAATAAGCCAGGGCAGAAAAAACCTCTGACACTATTAACTATTAGTTTTAAGTTACTTCAAAAGGAATTTGTGCAAAGACACATCAAATATAGCATTTTTAATGGATAATTCACTGTCAATTTAATTTTTTTTCCTTTTCATTATACACAGAAATGCAGAACAAGAATAGAAGGGTGGGAAAAAATCATTGGTGTTAGGCCACTTTCCCCTGGATGAATATCTGCTAGCAGGTTTCACATTCATCTATCACTTGTGACACTGATTAAAATTGTAATTTTTGACTATTAGCTAGCAGGAACTCTCCATGGGTTCATACCTTTAAGCTGCTGTTCATAAAAGTCAATTAATATAGGCTGAAGTCACTACCATGCTCCAATAGCTGGCTGCATATAGCTGACTCTAAAACTCCTTTCTCCAAAACAATTACTTCCTACTCTATCCTTTTAAATTCTGCTTACTTCTTTAAAGTATGAATCAGTTTGACAAACATCTAGGAAAAGTAATATAAAAAACCTATCAACTCTGGGCATTGAACAAAAGGTGCAATTAAAATTCAAAGGAAATTTCCAAAAGCTATGAGCAAATGAGAGGAGATGTTATGATGAATAGGGCCAATCAGAAGATACAACTATGATTACAATACAAATGATAATGCTATCACATACTAATTAAATCCAAACAGAGTGTGACAGGAAACTGTATCTGACTTCTGTTTAGAAGGCAGGCATGAAAAGTATAGAAGAGAATAGCCCAGTTTCCACCTGCTTACATTGATTTCTTTCTATTGCAAGAACTTCAAGACACAGGTCAATGGCATAATAGCAAAGATGTAATTCAGCTGAAAAATGGAAAACAGTTTACAAGTCACTCTGTAGATGGAGCACGGAAATGTATACTAAATTCTCCATGCTATTTAAAACAATGACAAGTGAGGTTTTTTTTGTAGTCTAAATAGTGTGAAGAGAATTGGTAGTTTTGAAAATTTATTGAGTAATAATCAAAGTTTTCTAGAAGTCGTGAACTGCAAATTCTTTATAACTTTTTTCCTTTTACCTGTTCTTTGGTGCGGCCTACCCAGTGCCACAATCTTTTTTTCCAGTCTGGACCCACCATATCTTCAATAACAGATTCAGCTGAAAAAGGAGGCATGATATTAACTATCAAACAAAACATATGTAACCAGCCAAATTTAAACTTTCAAAATTAGGTGCGTGAACAGGAATGAACATTTAATGTTGAAGAACATAAAATACACCACACTGAGTTAAATCAGGTGTATTTTACTTCAAGCAATGGTTGATGTATTTTACTAAAATTTAAAAATTACTTCCAACCAGTAGATACTTCAAGAAGTATATAAAAAACACAACAACCCTCTACTGAGATCACCCTCCTGGTTCCAAATCATGCATTAAAAAACCCTCAAATCTTACCTTGGCTGCAACTTGCATCAAAACTGATTATGTTAGAAACCATAAAGAGACCAACTATTTTCCCTGAATTTATCCTGTTCTCCTACATGTGCATTTAGATCACTTTTTGACTCTATAGATCTCTACCGCTTCTTACTCAGTTGCCTCATTTTAAGAGCAAGAGCATGAGAGCTTTTGAGGCTGTATTTTGCTAAATATTTCTATCAGTATCAGTACCACTGCAAGCAGTCACCACTGTGTCAGTTGGACTGATACCAAGTCTGCCTTTCAGTGAAGTGAGCTAGCTCAAGACTGGCTCAGATTAAAAGGGGAAGGAGAGTGGAATACATGACACCACTCACTGTCTTTGAGCCGACTTTGGAGCGTCTCTTCCATGAAATGAATGGCTGCATCCCACTGCTGCTTGTCAGATATTGACCGATCTTCTAAAGCATTGTGCTGGATCACCCGCTGCAATGCACAATGTCTCTTTAGCACACAGCAAATCATTTATTCAGGATTTAGTAAATAACCCATTTCTAGTATTCTTTTCATTTTTTAATGTCTGCTAAAACAGATTCTATTGGGCACACACAAGAGATTCAAGAGGCACCTTTCAAAGCACTGCAAAAATTATTTTTGTGTGCCTCTAAATCTTTTCTACAGCCTGCATAAATAATGGAAAAAATAAAGGAAAAGATATGAAATCCCTCTGGATTACAGAATCTATAAAGAGGGAAATGAAATGATGTTATTTTATAGGGCTGCACTGAACAGAACAAATAAGCTAATGCCAAACAATTTGCACCAGGTTGCCCTTGTGCAGCCAGTGGGTTATGGAGGACATTCATGAACCAACCAAAACAGTTTTATTAGATACTATTTAGGGCAATAACTACTAAAAGATTATAATGAAATGAGAAACATTGAATTAAAACATTATATAGAAAAGGTGAGATGGAAACAACAATAATCATTGTATGATTACAGCGAAAGAATGCAAAAATACTGATTATTCAACTCTAATAAAAACATTTCAAGGCAAAAAAGCCCACTACATTATACCAGGCTATCCTCTGCTCTCTCGTTCCATTTATGTCGCTTAATAGTTTCTTCTTTGACAGCTTGCTTCAGTTTATCAAAGATATCATCATGCTCTTTTCCTTTTTTTTCTGTCATGAAACGGGAAAATTCTTCTTGCAAAGTCTCCCATGCCACCTGGAAAGTTAGCAAACAATTTCTCCTGAAATGGACCATTACACCATACACCAGCTGATAAAGGCACATTTACTATAATTCTTTCAAGTATGAAAATCTGGAGACTTTCCAAAAAAAACCCCACATAAACATAAATAACTGACTTTTCTTTTGTTGCTTTATCCACTGCTAATAAAAGCAACATTAAACTTTGCTTCACTGTAATTTTAGCAAGCAGAATTCTGTTAAATTTGCATAAATCTATTAAATGTCAGTACACCTACTTGAGGGGTTTGTTAACCTTGCAAAAATAGGTTTGGGGTTTTTCTTTAATAGACAAAATTCACCAGAAGAGCAAAATACAATGTTTTTGCTCTGAATGGTTCTGGGACATCAAGTTCTTCCCAGCCGTTTCTGACATGCAAGCTAGTTAAAAGAACTGCAGTTCAGCCATTCAAACATCATCTTACTTCTCTGGAGTTATGCTTTCATTTTACAATTTAATTAAATTTTAATTTTTTAAAATTTAAATAACTAAATTCTCACCTCTACTGCTTTATTAGGCAGTTGCTTGTCAGTCCACTGCTTCAGTTTGATGTCCACAGTGGTGTTAAATGTCCCTGAGTTTGCAGTCTGTGCTGCTGGCAGGTATATGTTCTCAATCACATGAGTAGATACCCTTTCCCATAAAGTTTTCTCAAGCATGTCCTCCCTAAAATGAGAATTATTGATGGTTTCCAGTACACAAGTGACTAATAGGTGTGCATTCAATTTGTTAGGAACACAGAAAACAAGATTACAGACCACAGGAACACAATACATTGTCCAAGAAAAACAGTTTCTTACTTATAATTGATAATGCTGTTTTCTAGAACTCTATTTTAAAGGCAAACTTCTCCTAGTAAATTATGGAGAAAAAAAATAAAAAGGAAAAAATTACTGTACCAGTGCTTTGGGGTGACCTGAGTCAAACTTATGACTTCATCAAGAATCTCATTCTTTGCTTTCTCAAACAGTTCATTCTGTGCAAAAGGAAATAATAAGATTAAGTGTAGTTTGATCATGTCTCCATACAAAAGGTAAAAAAATTCAAACCGTTTTCCTTAAGGCCTTTAAGTACCAAATGATGCCTCCTGGTCATGTTCTGAACAATGTGTGTCGATATCATCAGCTACCTTGGTTTGCCATACATTTGCCCCCCCATCTCTTGCATGCCTTTGTCCAGGCATGGCATTTCAATACTCAGGATCGCTATAAAAGAATTACAAAATGAGATTCCAATTGTTTTCTTACTCTGTCTGTCTAAAAGACCAGGGAATGTAACTTCTCTTTCCAGTTCTGTCATGATCACAAAGAAACACTGACCTAACCCTGGGGGCAAGTTAAGTCAGGTAACTGTATACTAGAAGAGTGAAGGCCTTAAGTGCTGAAGCATCACAATTTTGAAGAACAGTATTTCCTTCCCCTACAATAATTCACCCTGTCCTAACATTTTGAAACGTCAGTACTTTATGTTAACTTTAAGAAACCTTTACAAGTGAAATTAAAAGGCATAAACTTAGATTCATAGTCTTCAACCCTTTGTAGCACACAGTAACAGCAGTAGTGTAATTTACCCTGTCAAGCTCTCGCAGCCGGGGGTAATTGTTCTTCCATTCTGTCTCAAGATTGAAACGTGTGGCTGCAAAAATCAGAAACAGGGCCTTGTTTTTTTAATTGTCCACAGGCACTTCATGACTACCTTAGAAGTTCAGCAGGTCATAAAACTGCCACAAATGTTGCTTATGAAATACTCTCCAAGAACTTGTAGTGTGTCTGCAAATGAGCAGAATTTTTTTCTGTCTATGCCAAGACACTCTGTCTACAAACTGCAGAATTCATGCATTAGAGAAGCACAGTAGAGTCATTCAGCTTCCAGCTCTGCACACATCAGCCCTGCCCTGGCTGACCAGATGCTACCTTTATATAGGAAGCCATTTTAAACATCTTAATCCAGTGGAAGAAACGTGTTTTGCCCACAAAAAAAAACCCAACTTGATTTTTGTTCTTCACAGTTTTTTACTCCTTTGGTTTTTAGAGTAAGTGGTACTTTGCAACATAAATTATTTTTTAGTTATTTTCTAGAAAATACCTGGGGCAATTATCAATGGGAAATGTTGATCACATAAAACATATGAAGCAATTCCCAAGTATGTTGGCAAAACATTATATGCATGTGGAAGAAATAATTGTTTGATAGCAAGTTGCTATTTCCCTTTTTTTTTCCAAACATGTTTACCTTTAAAAGCATCTGCTTGCTGCTCCACAGACTCTCTCACCATTTTCCAAAAGCAGTCTGACACAGCAAGACTTAAGTTCTTGGTTGTTACCTGATGTGCTTTCAGCATACTTGTCCTGTAAAGAAAGACAGCCAGAGGAAGTTCTCTGCATACCCATGATTTCAGGCCCCCAATTTCTGCTCTCTAGAATATAGCTTTGCTTCTCAGAGCAGAAAATAACATGTTACTGTGTACCTAACCCAAATTCCAGTCTCTTCCTCTAAAATACTCAGTGCAGATCATCACCAAGGCAAGGGGGGAAAGCCCCAAAACATAGGAACAAAAAGCCCCACCCTAAGTAAGTTTTTATTCTAGAGGTCTAGTGCAGGTACTACAGTCCCCAAGACCATGTACTGTACTTTCCTGAGGAATACCCAGCCTGTGAAATCAAAACTCCACACAGTGAGCCTCCCTGAGAACACACAAACCAACCCTTTGAATACAACATGGTCACACCAAGACAACTGATGTTGAGAGGCACTAAAACTCACTTTTGGGCTGGATTCACTTCTCTCAGCTCTAAGTGCTTAGACAGGCTGCAACTTATTTCTTGTAGAGCTGATGGAGAGACACACAAACCTTGGAAGAGAGGCCCAGAACTGCAGAGAAATCAGCAGCTGCCTGAAGATGCCTGTGTGTATCCACTGACTTACAGCAAGCATTAGGAAACCAGGATAAATTGGTCACCTCAACATGATACTTGATTTAAGCATATTAGATCTCAATTAGTCTTTCCACATTGCAATCCTTTTAAATTCCACAAGAAAAACTGATGCTAGCATTTATCAAGACAGGCTCATTTTAACAGAAAGGATAAAATAGCAACATACTTTAAAAGCTTTGAATTTTGAAAAAATTCCTCTTCATATTCTTTAATGGATTCAATGCTTTCACTGCTGTTTCCTGAAAAAAGAAAAGAGTGCTGCAACAGTTCTATTCAGACAGCTTTCTGGGCTTCCAAGGACAAAATAAGCAGAGCTAGAGCTCTCTTTACCTTTTCCAGTAACAACTGCAAAATAACCCAAAGCTTTCATTGGGAAGAGTTTGCCTTCAATGATTTGCTGGATCTATGAAAAGAAAGGATTAAAATAACCCATCATTAACTTTGCACAGAGACATTCCACAGCTTTAAGGCCAGATCTAGTCATAGCTATGCATAGACTACAGCAGGAAGCAGTTCGTCATGGGACTATGAGTTCTGAGATTGGAAATAAAACAAATGAATAAAAATAAAGGCATAAATCTACTAAGGCATAACACAGCAGAACACAAAACACAACAAAAATGCCTATATCAGAATATCCTTAGCCTTTTTGGGAAATGGAACTTGCTCAGGTCACCTTCATGAAAGGAATCAGTATTATAGCAAGCTGAGACTGAAGTCCCATAGCTAATCACTAAAAGCAAGGCCTGAGAGAGATTAAAACAACAACTACCAAAAAAATCATCATACTGAATACAGAAATAAGCACTCAAAACCATCTAGAACAGGCAAGTGAGGTCCAATATCTCTGCCAGTATCACAAGTATTTTACCATTTGTGACTTCAGCCAGCACAATATGAGAAAAAGAGTTTCACCTGTTTGGACTCACCCTGTTTGGACTAGCCACATTTTTCTCTGCAAGATCAACCTTAGTCAACACAAATATTGTCCTTTTTCCTTGGGGATCCATTTGGCTGACTAAGTCTGTGACAATACTGCGTTCTGCATCCACTGATCCATCTGAAATAAATACAAAGTTTATTTTAGGGACTATGTAATCTAACAGTACAGAAAACACAGTAGCCATCATCAAGTAAGCTTCATGTTACAAATTTAATCCAGTACAAGTAGACTTATGTTCCATTTTTGGATACACATAGTGGAAAAAATTGCTTCGTTCCAGAATCAAAACAAAGCAGTTTGTTGTAGTTCTGAAACTTTTCAACAAGTACCATCTTACTCAAAATATTCAACATTATATTATATTCAATATTATTGCATGCTACCTCCAAAAACACTTCTGTGAAAAATTTGAATTTTATTATCACCACCATTTTTCATAAATGCTACAAAAACTCTTAGCAAAAAGTTGCTTTTGCCGCAAATTTTGCACAGACTGCCTAAATTTATAAACAGACATTCCACAGCATGCTGTTTTGTACACTACACAAATTATCACAAAAGGAAAAATGCCATTAGAACAGACTACGGAGTAACATATGAACCACGATTAAAAATACAAGTGCATAATTGTTTAGACTCTTAGTACCTTGAATACAGAGGATGATGGCATTAGGATTCTGCATGTAGGCTTTGCTGATGCTAAAGATAGTTTCCTTTGTATCTGGAGCCATACCTGATGTCACAGTCTTTAATATGCATATGGAGACAATTATTTACAGAAAAACAAAGAGAAAAAATGTTAAAAAATCCCCAACAGCTAATGTTCTCATCAATAACACTACTTCATTTACATGTCTTCATTTTTAAAATTATTGCATACTCACACTAATGACTCCAGGTAAATCAACCAATACCATTCTCTGCAAACCAGGACCTTTCACACTTAAGGAGATGGTCTGTGAAATAAAATTGAAACTAAAAGTTTATACACCATCTACTTTGAATATAGTTACATAAATAAACACATATATAAAACTGAATGAACACATATTTACACGCATATGTTTTATTCAGCAACAACTCATCTTTTATAATAGAAAGTACATCTTTTAATGCAAGTATAAGTGCAGCATTGTTGTATGAAACTGATTTTAACAGTCCAAATACACCTTGTACACTGCAAAATACAAAGTATATGCAGACTGGATTCATCACAGTCCCCCAGTTGAAGAAAACTTCCAAAACATATTTACATACGTATATTTACCATGAAATATTTGAAAAGTCTTACCTCAGTGCTAACAGTGCACCCTTCTTTCACACTATTTCTCATTCTGATTTCTATTTCATTTCTCAAAGCTGCAAGCTGTTACAAGAAAAGCAAAATATCAAACAGAAAACTCTTATACCTGTGATAGAAGAAAAAATGCCTACACAGAAAAACACTTTTAGTTAGGGATGAAGATCTCAGTTTGTAAGTATTATTTCAGATGCATCTTTAGTAAGTCTGGTAAATGGGGAGGACACTAAATGACAGATTACCTGCAGATCCCTTCATGCTTGAAAAAGTGTCTGGGCACAAGGAGCGCTCAACATTTTATCCACTTCAGTGCCGGCCAAAGAGATAATTTAATAGCTAATACGATGCCTTGCCCCACTAAACATCTTTCACTCTAATTAAACAGGGGCTTAGAGATCACAGAGATACAAAATTATTCAGAGAAACAACAGAAGTCTCATTAACTTCCAGTCACTTTATTATACTTACATCCTCCTCTTTGGTCAGATCAAACTCCCGAGAGCTGTCTTTGAATAAAGCCACATGGTGGGGACCTTCACTAAGGGTCACCTAAATGTTAAAAGCTTTAATGAGAAAGTATAGCAAATCTAACAGAGAAACATGAGAAGTACTTGACATATGTACACTTCCCTCTGCAGAAACACAGTTATATGTAATGATCATTTAGCACAAAGTTACTAAATGGTACTGCTACTAGTCAGACATGGATCATATACAGACCTGCAGAGCTTTTGTCATTGGCTGAAACAACTCCCTTGCTTACAGGCCATTTTATAAACCTATCTACATGTATGCTTCAATCAATGTCATAATCAGAGGGAGAACAAATGGTGATTCAGAGCTGAGGATGTTTCTTACCTTGACAGGGGAACGTGTCATCATCTCCCCAGACCCTCGAGGGAATATGCGGGCCTGGGCGATCATTTCTAACACGCTGGTTTTTCCTGCACTTTGGTCTCCAACCACCACCACCTTAAGTGAAAGTTTAAACAGCCATTGGCTTTTGGAAGGATATTTTGGAAGTTTAGACAAAAGCTGACTAGGAAGACATACATATGTATCAACATCAGCTGTATTCTGCTTGATAATAAATGCACGGGTTTAAAGATGGAATCTTTGAAGAAATACTAACTTGTAGTCAAGCAAAAAAATTGACTTGTGCTTAAGACAGCACATCCACAAAGCACCCTGCCAGGGCATCTACTGAAGAAAGGGAGGGCTTGTTGCTCTCATGGCAGGCAGCTGTCCTCTTCTTCTACAAAATCCTTTCTGCAAACAAAATGCTACTCATCTGGTAGATGCTGCTTCTGCCTGGAAAGAGCTGAATCCTGAGTTTCTCCATGTTAGTGGCTTCCCATAGAAGCTACCAATGCTACAGGTGGTTGTGCAAGCTGGAAGCATTCCTGGCTCTCTCCTACACCAGCACCCTAGACAGGATTTATCTAAGAGCCAAACCAGGCTTAGCATGGTTAAATTTGTTATTTTCAAAATTATCTTATTGCTTTTAAAATGAAAGACATGTCTTAAGCAAAAAGGTGGAGTTACAAGAAAATAGCCTAGCACCAACTCTGCATTATTCTGGAATATAATGAAATGCTCTATTTAATTGCAAAACTAGTGTTTCAGTAGAAATCATTGAACTTGTTATCTACTTACTCGAGGTAGGTGATCTTGAGTGTTATAACTGGCATCATAATCAGACAGGATGTCAAGTACTTCAGAATACATATCAATCAAGGACTTCTACAAAAAAAGTACACAGAGAAAACACAGCCAAATAAGAGAACAGAAGTTTCAGACTACTTCTTCTGTAAATTTGTGCAAAAATGTTTTTACTTTCTCCTGACGGTTTGAAACCACAGCTGTCTATACTGCAGCTATCTTTGTTCTATGAAATACAATACCAAGACACTCCTTGACTCCTGTGGATGAAGGGGGAAAATGAAAGCTCCTACGTACAGCATAAGAGAACAACAGAGTGCAAATTTAACGGCTTTCACGTTAAGCTAAATTGAATTTCTTCCATTAAACATCTAGAATTATTTAGTTTGATGACCAATAAACATTAACAAGGATACAGAGTTATCAAACTTATGATGCACAATTAAGATTCATCTTTCAGTTCCCAGAGGAAAGAACAAGATCCACACTGGTTAACAAATCACACAGAGAAGAAAACATCTACTTTTAAAATGTTCAGGATGTTGGCAGACAATAACAAAAGCTAGTCTCAATGGATCTATAAAGTCATTAAATGATGTTCCCTGACGCCATAACTTACTCCTACCAAACTCAATGAGACCCATGACAAAGCACAAAGGTATCAGACTGTGTGTGCAAAAAGAGTTGGAAGCAAGATTATCTGAAAATACAGTGAAGCTACATGAAAAACCAAGCCACATTTTCCAATCTGTTAGGTAAGTTATTTAATTAGACATGGTAACCCCTCTGTGGTTTTCAATTGAAGCCACTTCCAAAAGTTATATAGTTAAAAAATGAAAATGAAAGTCCCGATGACTCAAAAAATTAACAGAGGTATCCTAAAACAAATGTTAGAAGTTTATTTATGAATTAACGAATGTAATTAAGAATAGGATAATGGAAAATATGGCGTAATTATATTTCAATGTGGTTTTGTAACACTTACCTTTAACTTCCTCTGATGAATTCCCTTGTCATCTCTTTGCAGTACCAATTTTCTCAATTCTTTGTTCTCTTTCTCTAATCGCTCAAGCATTCTTTGGTATTTGAGCTATAAAAAACAGTACAAACATATTTGTGTAATTATGGACATAAGAGATTCACATGAGCAAAGTTTTACCTATGAAAAATGCATGTGCATCATTCCTGAAAAAATCTAGCCTATAAATAACTAGTTCTGTCTTGCTAATCAAGGCGAGATTAAAACTTGGTTGGTATAAGGTCTTGCTTTCTGTAAGTCATTGTCAGAGAAGAACAGACTTTTTGCTCTGACCTTTGCTCTGTGCCAACACAGGGGACTCTGCATTCATACATTCAGAGATTGAAAAAAGCACTGCATTTTTACCAAATATACTTTGGGTGTGCTTCTGTCTAGTAAATCTGAGTCTGCTGCACATAAATCACTACTTAAGGCATCAATAACTCAGAAAAGTCACCTGAGTGCGTAGTAGTTCTTCTTGAAGTTGATCAATCTTCTCTTTGTCAGAAACCTACAAAGAAAAATAATCATGGCTACTATCACTTGTTTAGTTTAAGCACTGTAAGTAACCAAATTAAGAACTGAAAGTTTCATTCCACATAAGAAAAGTGACTTGACATGCATTTCACAGCAAGTAAAGTTCTTCAATTAACATTGAAATTTAAAGCTGATGAAAAGCCCCATCTGCAACAGGAGCTTTAAATCAAAGAATTGTCTGAATTTCAGTACATGCAAATGTAAAAATTAACCCTTCAAGACTAAATACTGGGAAAATGGGCTTCAGGAAAAGCAGCTTCATATGGTGCTGAGATTTCTGGCCACTGAACTAAATGTAGTTTTAGTGGTCAAACAATCAGTATATCTTGTATATCCATTTTCTGAATTAGCACCATCTTAATGTGATAAAATCACTGAATACCTGCTTGCTACAGAAAATACTTTCAGGTGAGTATTTACCATTTATGAATATTCATAAGCATTCTTATTTCATATTTGTTTGTCAGAATTCTAAACATGCTACACAACTTCATACATTTTAGATAGGCAGGACAGTCTTGAAGGGTTATTTAAAAATTATTTAAATTACATTAGAACTAGAAAAATTAGGATATTATACTACAAGACATCTTGAGATTCAAGGAATTAATGTAGTAAGATCAAGCACTAAGAAACATTCTAAGCCAAATGTTCCTAAAATGTGTTCATCAAGATGCAGTAAACAGTTGTTTTAAACAATCCCCTTTTAATAACACAAAGGCAAAAAGCATTAATGATGGAATACAAATTCTTATGATGTAAATATTTACAAACAACAAAATCTAATGGTCAACTGATGAAATATTCAATTTAGAAAAAATGGTAACCTAAACAATTATTGAGTGTGTCAATATTTAAATAAAGTTCATGTGATAAAGCCCATGTGACATTTACAAGTTGGCTTCAAATGAGAAAGAGCATATTATCTAATATGCAGAGGACAGCTGTTATTTAGACATAAATTAATTCCATTACTAAAATTTTACAAGAGTTGTTACAGACTAAACAAGAATTATAATCCACAAGTATTTATAGTGCTCAGTATCATTTAGCTGTTAAGCCTGAAGAATTGTGTCTGCACTTTATAGAAATAAATCCAAGCTGACACTTCCCTCTCATTGCCATTATTTTCTTTCACAAAGAGCAAAGACAAAATGCTTTAAATTAACTTTTCACTGCTGTTAATTAGTTCAGTGGTAGCAAAAGTACATCAGAAACAGGGTTAGTTGAACAGAGGACTACAAGCTGCTATATGTAAATAAAAATTTACATATACACACACCTTCAACACCTCAGAGATATAAGGGGAAGATAAAAACAGGAGGCAAAGAGAGTGATGTGCAGAGCCAAAAGAAGCAAGAAAATTTAAGAAAGAAAAGGAAAACAAAATGTTTCCATGTGCTGAAGAGTTTCAAAGGAGGTAACATCTTCCTGCTCTCTGCTGCTCTCAGAGGACTTGTGGGGCCACGATGCACCTCTGAAGTGCTTCCCTACAGACCCCTCCAACCATGGGCACTCTCTGTGTGGGCTGATGCTTCTGTCCAATGCAGAAAGCCAAAACACTGCACGGCCTCGCTGTGAGATCTGAAGCAAAGAATCATCTAGCACTAGATGATTAACTCTAACAAGGACTTTAGGTAAGTTATGTCAAAACCAACAAACAGCTCTAGAATGATGCCTTTGCCTCAGTGCTTGGTGCAGGTGTGATTTCAATGTTAGTACACACAGTATTTTGAACATGTGGTCTATAATATGGCTAGAAATTTTAAAGTTGCCATAAAAACTAGAGCATCAATTTGAAGTACTAACAGTCACATAAGACTGATTTCTGATTTCTATCCTCCCCCCTGAAAAAATCAGCTATTAAAGTATGTTTATATAGGTACATGAGTATTTGTTTAATCCAGTTCAATATGGTTTGTAACTCAAGATTACTGCCTCTTTCCCCATTGTCACCATAAAGAATTATGAGAAAAAAAAGCTGGAGACTAATTTTTAATCAAGGGCCCTTGCACACAGATATCTGTTCACTGCAAATAATTTTAAACCAATTATGTGCAGAACTACAACAATTTCCAATAATTTAAATGAAAATATTAAGGCCCAGACAAAATGCATTCAAGCAGCCATGCACAGTGCAGTTGTAAACAATTTTACTGCTAAATATTTAACAGGCTGCCCCCCCCCAAAAAAAAAATCAACAAGAGAAGATTAAATTTTTGGTTTTAGTATCTTTTCCTGATTGTGAGATAGTTTGTACTGTTACTTAATTTACAACTGCAGTAGATTCAATACTGAGTAAAAAAATTAAAATAGAAAAATATACAAGTAAAATGGGCAACAAAACTTTCAAGAACTGAAATAAAAATACCATGTTTTATTATAGACATGCAAGCAAGACAACTCAGTTAAAAAATAAAAAGGGTTAGTTTATGCCCAGTCAGAAGGGCCTGCAATGACTTATTTCATTGACAGTCACAATTTGTTCTTCCAAAAGAGACTGTGGATCAATAATTGGATTCTTTGACCCATATCCTCATATAAACGTATTAAAGAAAATAGTTTACCATCTCTTTCAAACTGATTCAAACATAAAAGTTAGTGTAACAAACAAGACTCATTCTTTGTCTTAAGACGTGTATGCCAAACAGCACATTGAATGCTAAGTGAAAATTTTCCATATGCAAAGGAAGATAGACCTTCAATCCTATGAAAACACAATACTTGCCATGGAGGGGAAGATAACATTTACAAAGACAGCCCTTGCAGTTTCTTCACAGCTTAGGAATTGTAGAATTAGTTGCAACAAAGTACTAAAAAGTACAATCTCAATCATAAACAAATGTAGTGGCAAGCTCATTTTTTTCCCTGAACATGTTTATTAGGCTGACAAATTTTTATATATCAAATATTGTGTTGGATTTCCAGCAATTTTACAAGTTCATACATTTTATTATTACTTTAATCTATTATTCCATACTCTAGCTCTCTCAATAAACTGTATACAATCTGACAAGGGAGCTTGTAACTCTAAACCATATAAGATAATATGGCAAGAAAGTAAAACACTGAAGTACTACTATACTTTCAGAGAAAGTTGATGGACGCAAAAGCAAGACAATTACAGCTATGCAAATATGTCTAAAAGTTTAATTCATATTTAGTGCATTTCTCTTTCTGTGGGATTTATCTTCAGATGAACAGAAGATCAAGTTCTGTATTCAGTGCTCAATTCCAAAGCTGCTGAAAAGTATGACTAATCAGAAAGTTTTTAAGGAGACACAAAAGCAGCCAACAAAGCGATGTGGTCAAGAATTACAGACTGCAACAGATCAGACAACTAAAACATCCCAATTAAGGAGGGATTTCCAGTCAGCCATATAATAATTAACAAAATGATCAGAGCTTAAATTAAATAAGTAAAGAGCAGTACAGATGTTCAACAAGCGCAACAAATCAGTAAAATTTCTGCTTTAGGATGGAGAACAGACAAGGGACTACCACTGATGAATATACAGTAGATACTGTTATTATCAGCAGCATTCAGTTGTCTGTGCAAAATCATTACTAAGGAGCTGCTGTCATTTTTAGATTGGCAATAAAGCAGAGGAGAAAAACCCCCAAAGATACAGTCCCTGTAAACAGCTACACTCTTACAAGACAGAGCTACCAGAAACAACAAACAGTAAACAGGTTTGACATTGATTCATGTACTTTCCTTAAATGCATTTTTAATGTTTGAACTTTAAATAACACTTTTTATAGAGGCAGAAATAATACCATTTCAAAGCAACATAAAGTACCTGTTTAGCTTTTAACATCATGCTTTAAATGAAAGTTGGTTAAACTGAAACAGGACTACCCATCTGTAGTGCAGTTGGCTAATTACTTGCATCCATGATTTAATTAGTTAGATTTTTCTAGCTCAAATGAACAGAGCTGAAGTATTGGATTAGAGTGAATGCAGAACATATCGTCCCTTAAGGCATCACCTTGCGCTTCTGCTGCGAAGAGAAGCCAGCGGCTCTGCGAGCTTCCTCTTCGTGCTGCTGGATTTGCTGTTGTAACAGAATGAGCTCCCCAAGCAGGCCCTGCCGTGAGTTTATAATAAAGAGGAGAGGAAAAATTTGGGGTGTAAGGAGAACAAAGTTAAACCAAAAGGCATGACACAAAGACAGATGAAAAACAGGTATGAACGGGTCAATTCAAATGCAAGTGGAATTTCATTAGCAAGATCTCTTGCTAGCTGGAGTGGATAGAGCCAGTAAAACCACGCATTTTGCAAATCCAGGCAGAACAAAGCAACCAACATTTAGCTACATTTTACAATTATATTCAACTTTAACAAAGCATCTAAATATTTTAAAAATTCCACCTATAACTATCTGAGCTTTAAAATATTATCAAACTGTTCAGTTCAGTTTTGTCACTGAAAGTTCTTTAGGGTATTTCTGCTTTGTTTTTATTCCTAGCAAAATACAGACAGTTTATAAAAAGATGATTTTTGGCTGGTACTTAACTTTCTAAAACTAGCAGAAGAAAAATAGTTTCTTGAGCATAAAAAAAAGAAAAAGCTCCTCTCCACTTCCATAACACACTGCAATTTAAATTCATGCTGTTGTAACTCTTCCTGATCATTCCAAAAATCCCTAAAACTTCATGCTTATTCTTTTACTCATTCAGCATTTCCAAAAAGCTTAGTTCTCTTCTCCCTCCACACCAAACAATCCTATAATGGTGAGCTGTCTTTCAAAATTGGCTGAGAAATACAATGCCAGCCTCTACCAGAAGCTCATGAACTGATTATTTCAGAGAATTGAGAGAAGAATATTAATGAAATATTTCAATAAATTGCTTTAAAAAATATTACATCTACTAAGAAAACATTCTACTAAGAAATGAAATGTTTCAAAAATGTACTTCAGGAATCAAAACAAGCTCTGAAACAGAAGTTTGGTGTAAGAATTCAAGACATCCATCATCAAGGTATACATTTGTTGCATGAAATACACAGGCATGTACACATAAGGATAAACAACACAAGAGAATGGATAAAAGGAGAGACACAATCAAATGACCAAATATAAACATTGTTAAACAGTGATTTGTATAATCTGAAGCACAGAAAAATCTTCTTGCATTTTACTGAACCACTTTCAGATTTCATAAATGCCTCTAACGCCAGACTAGCAAAAGCACTAAATCTGAGCCAGGAACTCAGGCAAAAGATTTCATTCCTACGCAGCAGCAAGGAGAGGAAGCCTCATGGCTACATTTAGTATTAGAAGAACAATAATTATATTTTGCAGACAAGGAAACTCTCAGTATGACCCAACACATTCCCTTTACACATTATGCTACGGGTCCAAAAATACAAGAAAAAACACTGAACAAAATCTGCCATGAAGGCCTTTCAGCATTTAAACAGGAAGTAACAGAAGTTTGAAGGCACCAAATCAAATTATTTAATCAGCAATTCCTTTCAAAGACACCTCGTACATGTGACTCCTATTCCACAATAAAGTATGACAAGAATAATTTGTAACTACAGTCACACCATTTTATTAAATATTCAAATTAAAAATTATGTCATTTAAAAGACTTCTCTGATAGATACAAAGAAGATAATGTTACAATCAATAATCACATTATTATTTCCTTTATATTTTAGATCTTAATTTACAGTTTTACATTAAAAAATTAATTAATATTAAAAAAATATGAACCTTAAATAGCACAGAACTATATACAAAGCACCCCAGCTGGCATAAACCAAGACACAAACAAAAATATTGATATCTGTCATTGGACACTATCACTGCATGTCCCTTCCACCAAAATCAAACTGTCCTTTAAAGAATTTTTGCTAGAAAAACCAACACAAATCAATAAATGCGATTTTGAAAATCAAGTTCTTTACAACCATTACATTATTCTTTTCATTGTCAAAGAAACAATGTAAAGGGTAGGGAATAACAGAAGTTAAAAGACTACAGTAGTTGACATATTGCGACAAACACTGACATTGTTACTGTGCACTCTTTAAACTTCTCCCATCCCCTCTTACCTTGTATTAAAAGTTAATATACTGCACTATAGCTGAGTATGACTCTCTTTATTTTAAAAAGAATACAAAGGAGTGAAAATTACAAGACAGGTAAAGAGATCAATTTTTAAAAATTTGAATAGATGTAACAATTTTATCCAGAGAATCTATAATATGAAACTGGAAATTAAGTTGGGAATATAATAGCACTCTTAATAAAACAGAGAAAATGATGGAAACTTTATTGCATAAGTTGCAAGGAAGAACAAAACAAAAAACAAAAGTTTAAAAACAAATCCAAGTCAGTGATAGTCCTTACTCAAGTCTCTCTCATTCTCCAGCAGCAGCTGTAGTCAAGGGCTGTGGGATATTGCGCAGCTTCTTACACCAACCGAAGGTGACCCTGTGCAGGCTGAGTGAGACAATCACACACTGCCAACTGCTCCTGGGAGCAGCAGGGTCTCCACAGCATGACATGGTACCAAAGAACCAGAGCAGAGAAAGGACTCTAAGCCCCACACCAAGACCTGAGTCACAGTTTTCAATCCAACTCCATCAGAGCTAAAATCACTATATGTTTTCTTCAATAGCAAAGGCTAAGCTTTGGAATTTGTCTGCTTTAAGAGGAAACTATTTCTTTAAGAAAATTTTTGTGGAGACAGACAATAGTGCATGATAACCTAAGAAGGTAACACAGCTGTTACAAGTAGAAGACTCAACTAGTTCCTTACTTACAATACAGTACTTACTTCACTATAGTTTTTATAACTTCGCTCTTCTTTCTCCCAGAACAAAATTTGATATTTAATCCAGGTTAAAAGAGATTTAGATGCCATATATTTAAACTACTTATCTGAACACTCCAGTAATTTTAGTTTAATTCTCTTTTAAAAATATTGTACTTTTTGGATTAAATGAGAGATTATGAGATAAACACATTAGCTGACAAGAAGCAGTACAGCCTGATTTGGCGTTTAGGACATCTTTCACTCTCTTAAAGTTACTTTGCAAAACAACTGGTTTCTCACTCTACTGGAAGCTTTTAGAGACCTGTCTGAGGATCACATCCTGTAACAATTCTTCAGAAAACTCCTCCAAACAAATAATTTCTAGATTTATCAGTTACTAATCTCTTCACAACGAAACAAAGAAAACCATCCCTCATCAAGCACACTGAGTATCACACTACAGCACCCATACAATCAATTTATGAACCCATACAATCACAGTTCTTAAACTAGCATTGGTAAGCATTGAATGCAAAAAGGCCATCTTACCCATTGTCTTGAGAAAGTAATAATTTTGCCTGCCAACAAACTTGATAATTTTGCTAGGGGTTAATATATTCCTAGCTTGAAATATTCTGTCCAAACTGATCATATTAATTAGCAAATTAACAGTTTCTTATCAGATATAATAATTAGACCAGACAAAATTTTCTTAATCATATTAATTTAATCTGGTGATATTTTCCACACCACAGTCAAAGTTAAAATGCAGATATCACTGCATCCAAAACAACCACAGGATCATAACAAGTTTTAATGGTATTACTAGTATTCAATTAAAGTGTCAGTTATTTCAATCTTCAGAGACAATAAACTAAGATGGCCACCTCTTCACAAATCAATAGTAAAGTGTTCTTTATGTTTTATACAGTGAAACCTGTGCAAAGCAATCAGTCTGGAGAAAAATACAGACAGTTTACAGACAAAGGGGAAATAAAAAGCTAGGTTAATTCTTGTGTAAAAATCCATCAGTGCTCTACAGGGGGAAAAATGGTCATAGGATCTGAGCTTTGTACATGTTTCACTATGTTACCATGCAGAATTAAAGTAGAATAAATGTATACATGCCTGCATATACAGAAAAGTTGTTTATGGAAAAGCCCCAGTAATAGTTGAGAAAATTTCAGTTCAAAAATAACTATATGATAATTTACAAATTCCCTGATATATATTGTTTTCCTACCATTTTTGTAAAACAATTTTTAAAAACAGACACAAGAAAAATAAAAAGCCTTTAAAGGATGAGAAATATGATAATTTAGGAATTTAACAGAAATGTTCCTGAAAACAAAAAAATAAATTTCACCTTCTTGACTTCAAGGAAAAAAGTGCTAAACTTTAGGTTATCAAAATACAGTAACATTATTTTCCAGAAAATAGTAACAAAAATATGATGTATGCTTTATTTAAATAAAGAAATTAAAAAACAGACTACTTTAAGAAATGGAAATTCTTTAAGTCAGAAATTCTTAAGTAAGAATGAAAACTGTGAAAATGTCAACAGAAATGAGTTTGAAGCAGAAATGCTAAAAAATTCACACCTAAACCAACTTCAGTAATAAGTTATAAACTCAAGTGCCATGGAGACCATGCCCTGAAAAACTACAAATGCACATACAATACTTAAAATCACATTCTTATTACAGAACAATTTTCTTAATAATGCAATTACTAAAGGTTTTCATGTCTGCCCTGTATTTCCTTACACCAAAATGTTTATTATCCCTGCAATACTTTTATATGCAACAAGCAGTAATGCACACTGAACTAATATTCAACAATGAATTCTTTTCAAGCTGCTTCAAATCAGCTTCTGCAATGGCTACTGATGCACTTTTAAACAACAAATACCTGTTTATAGAGACATTTTCAGGTTTGCAAGTGAGTAATTACCTTCTTGAACTGTTTGTCATTGTCGTATCCCTGGTCAGTAGCCCGGAATGCCGTTTCTCCTGGAGAACCTAGGACACAATTACAGAAACTAATAATAAGATGGAAAGGCACTTAAAAATTCTCAAACTATGGTTACTAGAAAATTAAAGCTTCAACCCTATGAGTTAGTAATTCAATAATCTTTGAAGTTCCTATAAAAAAAAAAATCTTAAGAAACTGAAGAATAAAATCAGTTTAAAACGCATCTTAAAATTTTATATCTAGTTTACGACTCAGATTAATTATATCACAAAAGAGCAGGATGCTTCAGTTAGACTATTGAAAGTTCTAAAAATATTGTAGAATTAGTTTTTGAGAAAGACAGAAGAATAATACAAAATCCACTGATGTTACTGTAATGAGAAAAAAAAAATCTTTCCTATTGTAATGACAGGTTTTCAAAAGAAGCTTCTGGAGCAAGCCTGAAATAAAAAGCATCTGCTAAGGACTGTGGCAGAGATCCATCAATCATTCACCTATTCATTCTCACAGAGGAGGACCTAAGTGAGGAAAAGGTTCTGCCCCCAGAGGGTGCCTGGGCACTAGAACAGGCTCCCCAGGGAAGTGGTCACAGCACCAACCCTGGCAGAGCTCAAGAAGCTTTTGGATATCTCTTTCAGGCACATGGTGGGATTTTTAGGATATCCCTGAAAAGGGCCAGGAGTTGGACTCAATGATCCAGATGGGTCCCTTCCAACTCAGCATATTCAGTGATTCTGTGATTTTATGAAATATTTTAAAAACATAGTTGGAAAATATTTATAAATCCATATTGACTTGCTGTAAATAGTTGTATTTATAGTGATATTCACTCCTCTTAGTATAGTAGTGCTTTAACAGTTTGCTGTAAAAAGGCAGGTTAAGGGCAGGAAAAAGGGCTTTTACACACCTAACAACAGAAGTAGATCAGAAGCTCCTATGACTTCACTAACCAAATTGTAACCTGTGAAAAATCAGCAGAAGAGGGGAAATAGAAATTATAAACACAAAACAAAATGCAAGATAAAGATGAGGGATCTTTGTTTCATTTGGAGGTCCACATAATCATAAACAGCCACGATGCCAGTGTGAGTAATAGGTGACATCTCATTATTGGTCAATAACAACACAATTTTATACTGTTAAAATTTTAAACAGCCAGAATACATAGGAGATTGTAATCTACTTGTCAATCTGCTGACCTTGGCCTCTACTTAGATTCTTGTTGCATTTGTAAGACTAATAAATTTCTTCTGCCATTGACAGTATTTCAAAGAAACAAAACCAGACTTCTTACACACACTGATATGAAAATATTTTCAAACACACTTAGAACAATGATATAACCTCTCACAGATAGTATATTTCATGAGTACAGATTTATGAGGTTTCATAATTACTAGGGTATACAATACAAATAATCTTCAGTTTATTATAAGAATGAATAAGTTTTGAGTTGTGCTCAATAACAAGTCAGATACGATGTTCAAATCTAATTGTTCTCAGTTTTAAAAAGCCCAGTGATAGAAATGTCTCATTTAAATCTGCTAAAACCTAAAAACCATTAAGCCTCCTATTGCCTGGATACACTGAATAGACATACCATTCCCATGCCTTTTCTGAAGGATTTAGAACTCTTACCCGCTCCTGTGAAACCTAAATCTCCAAGAAAGATTTCCTGAGTCCATGACCAGATGGAAAACATCATTCAACCCAGAATACCTTTGCTACAAATCCCCTATTTCACACACTTGCAACATTAAGAACCTTTGCTGTTAATAATCCAACTCTTTTCTCCTCTAACAGCTGTGATATTGCTGCTGTCCAGTGATGCTCTAACCAAGTTCTAGCTGGACACATCACTTCTCTGACTCACTGAAGAATTGAGCTTTCAAGCTGAAGAAGTTGAAGCTGAATAGAAGTTTTCTATTCAGTTTCACATTATAGTGCTCTGCACTTGCTACTAGAATTCTTGCTTTTAAAAATACATTACACTTACCTGTGTCCACAACTCTTTCAAAAAAGATAGTCAATGCAAACACAAACATTTTCAGGATCTGCTCTGTTTTAGTGTCTAAGGACGTACCTACACCCTCATCATCAAACAGGTTCAGCTTTTGAAATTAAAACTTAGCTGAAAATTTGTTCTCACCAGGAGAAAGAAATCCTTTCAGTGAAGCGAGGCTCTCTCCAATCTTGTCAAAGTCAGGCATAAGTTTGGCAAGGTCATCTGCATCAGGGAGGGCTTTGAGAAGTTTTTCTAGGAAAACAGTACAACAGTTATGAGTTGGGCTTTTTTCTATTATTTTTGGGGGGAAAAAAAGGCTTAGGCTATAAAACCTAATAACTGTTTCAGGATATGGCTTTTAAAAATTTTTTTAAACAAGTATCAAGAAGTTTCTTTCTACCTGCACCTCCCCCCACTACTGTTGGGAAAGACTATCAGGTCTGAAAAAACACTTGCTTTTTTAGACTTTGAACTTCCTGATAAGTTGGCTGCCCCAGGTACTTTATAATTGCCGAAAACTTATTGCTGCATTTTACAACATTTCATACATTATCCTTTCACATACTTTGTAGAGGATGCTTTAAAATTACATGAAACTGTAACTATGCTCATGTCTTTAATCTTTTTAAGAAAAGCTAGGTTTTCAATTTCATAAACAAGCCAATTTTGTGATCCTTAAGAGTAAAAATCATTAGCTTTAAAGTACTATAAAAATGCAGTGTTTATTTGCAGTAAGAACAAGAAAAACTTGCATCAGTTTTCAATCTCTGCATTTACCTATGCAATTCTCACACATGGCATCCAGGCTGGAAGTAAACATCTTATAAGGTCCCTCCCAATCCAAAGCATTCTACCATTCTATGCAGTAAAATCTTCATTTTTTAAAAATTTTTTAAATATCATCACATTTCTACCCTGCATACAAAATATAAGTCAGCGCTTAATTTTCAGATTTCTGTCTTTCATCTAAAAATACACAAAAGACTCTACTGCAACCTGAAGGCTCAGGAGAGCAAGTCTATATTTTTCACTCTCTTTTCTTCTGTATCTTCAAGATAATTTTGTGGATAGGCAGGTTCACTGTTCTTCATTTTCAACTGGTCTTTTACTCACACATATTTTTTACTATCTATTAATATCTTCACTTGTAAGTCAATCATATAGAAAGAAAAAGCTTTCTTCGTAATACTACCAAAACCTGTGTGAGTCTCTTAGATCACGCTGCAACGCTCCTTTCTGGGAGACTAATGGGACTATATGGCTTTATGAAAGGACCAAGAACATTCTCAAATGAAAGGATGTATTAGGGAATATCCATGCTAAACAGAGCTTAATTTCTTCTTACAAACACAGCGATATAAATTCTTTGGTGAAACACATATCAAACTCCAAAAATAAAAGTCCACTCAAATTACACCTGAAAAGCTACTCCTGGAGTGAGGCCCTGAGGACCTACACTCCTATGTTTAAGTTTTACACATGCCAGTCCTTAGACAGAGTAACATCATGGCTTTGTGATACCGATGTCAACAAGTTCATCAAGCTCCCAAATGAAGTCAGGAACAATCCACTTATAATCCTCGAGATCTGGTATCATGTCCTTCCACTGCTCATACGTCTAACAGAGAAAGGAAAAAAAAATTATGGTAGAAATAGAAAAAGAAATGTACATAGAGAAGTGTATGAGCAACTACTACCTACACATAAAACATACTAACCCACCATCTTTAGCTATGAGTAGCACTTTGATCTTTTAAGATCTATAGCAGTTTCCTAAACAATGTTTTCCATATTCACTCATCTTTATTATCATCAGTTAACCAAGCGATGGCATCCCGTATTTTTGTGGCTACAACAAGAACTTCTGTTCTGAAGTATGCAATAGCAAAGACAAAATGCATGAAGCAGCTTCCAGAGATAAATACCTTCTTAGCTGTGTAGCCACCTCCTACTGCAGATCCTAAGATGAGATAGCGAACTCTGAGAAGCCTAGAGGCTAATCTGGCCAGCCAAAAGTTCCTGTGGGACTGGTATCCATGTTTTACATTTAAAAGTTTTGTTTTGTGAAGGGGAAGACGATTCAGAGAAGAGAACTGCTGAATGGATATCCTTAAGGGAGGTCTCTGGAACTTTGCACTTGGATAGTAGGGATGATGTATACTTCGGGAAACAAGATGCAGGTTTTGAAGCGGTGATTTTCTCTTTATTCCGTAGCTGCTGTTTGCTAGACTCCGGCAGATGACACTAAAAGAAAGAAATAAAAACTTCAGCTGATTTCTTCAACACACCATTAACTCAAAGACCTCTTTAGAAGCAATCCACATTACATTCCAGCTGGTTACAGATAATCTTATTACACCACCTTGAATCCACAATTTCCAGCTACTACTGCTTATGAGGAAAATAAAAAGCTGCAAACATTGTTAATGGGTATAGTATTTCTAGTGGCTACAGACACAAAACCTTAACTACAAATTCTGAAGTCTGTTATGGATTACATTTAACTTTCACACTGCAACAGGGCAACTAACATGTGGTAAAGCATTGTTTGGGCTAAAGAGTCCACAAAACACTTCCAACATACAAGAAAACAGTTTGGCCTGTCTTATTCTCTAAAGGAACTTTTAGAGAACATTAAGTTAGCACAGGATTTCCAAACCTTAAAAAAACCCAATACACAGAAAAAAATTCTTCGTAGAATACATTTGTACTATTTAGGCCAAGCAAGTTCTTAATGACATCATGTAGGAATTCAGATTTAAGAGATTTGACTCTGAAAGCAGAGCTCAGCCATGAAAAGCACAGGTGAAAAAACAGGAGTCTAATCAATCCTGCCTATGTTATGCAAACACATGGTCTGGAATAAAACTTGTGTACTATGTGTGAAATTACAGGCTTGAAATTTTGAAAGTTGAAATGAAATCTTGTCCTTTGATGCTTTTTTCAGGGTTTTCAATATTATCAAGTGCATTTGCTTCCAAATGGGACAAATAAAAAAAAGAAGTGCTTCATGTAATTGAAATGGCAAATTAGTAATCCCATAATCCTAAAACATTTTAAATTAACAGATTTTAACAAGAACAAGTGAATCATACTTAGTGGAAAATATTACAGCACTTTCTAATAACATGCTTTATGATCTATACAGTTCTTTACATCAAGATATGAAACTTAGAACCTAGAAAGAGATTAATAAGCAGGAACAGAACAATTCCGAAACCAGTAAAGCATTTCTCCTGTTGGACATGGAATTACAAAAGGCTCAGAAATTAACTACAAAGAGAACCAACTAAAAAGTGCCTCCACACATGAAATGTTTAATTTCCCAGTTTTGAAGCCAGGTTTTTAAATCAGGCTGTGCTAATCCTGTATGAAGCAGGCCAATGACTGGGCTGTTCATTATTTTGTTTTGCAGTCATGACCATTTCACAGATATTTATTATTTTCAGCAGAGACCATGTGGTAGCACATACTACAGCAGTCACTCCTCGTTATTCATCTTCACCTGGGCTAAAGGCATTTTGTGTAATATTATGTAACTTTCTTCTCTGTCATTTTTCTTTTAGAACACATTGTGTTGTATAGCATTGTCTGTGTGCTTAAACTGAAAGGAAAATTGAATTCCATTAAAGCTGTCTGGCAAAACCTCAATCCACAACTTCCTTTTGAGTGTTATTGCATATTTTAAACTCAGCTGCTTTACTTCCACATCTGAAATCTTATAATTCATTAAAACCCCCACTACTCCTCCATCACACAAAAACATCCATGTTCTATTTCCTTCCTCCTCCTGCTGCTAAGTCTCTTGATGAATACTGACCAAAAAAACACCTTGAGATCTCCAACAAAAAGTACAGCCAGATTGAAAAGCATGGCAGAACAATGCTATTAAATGACCACTTAATGAGGTCCAAATTTCAAGCCTCTGCTACGTTGGTTTTAACAGTAACAAAAACTACCCTTCCAGACATGAGTGGTTCTGCCTGATTACAGGCCTGCAACCTGCAACACTGTGTGTTTTATAAGATTATAAATGTCTTATAAAACACAAAGTAAGTGGCCGGCTATGCCTGAGACTACAAAGAAAACGTAACCCAAAAAACACATAGTGGCATTTTCTTTCTCCCTCAGCACAAGACAACGCTTATTTTCCTACTGCTTCTCCCAAAAGGGGACTGCAACTAGACGATCTTCAGGTTCCCCTTCCAACCCAAACTATTCCATGACTCTATAAAATTTGTCAAGGAACATCGTGGTCTCATCCACCAGTCACTGTCACTGCTCCAGCCGGGAACGCTGCAGTAGAAGGGTGGAAAACAAGCGGGACGCTAGGCAGCTGCTGGCAGGGACAACGCCTGGACACGAAAGCGGCCCGAGCTCCCCCGGCCGAGAATGCGGGAGAAGCAGCCCCCTCCTACATGCACCGCCTCCCCCCGGTTCCAGGGGAGCCGGAGGGTGGGAAAGAGCTCAGCCGGGGGCTACCAGGCTGTCGCCCGCAGCAGCCTCAGGCCCAACCCTGCGCCACTCACACCCGCACTTCGCACCCCAACCCGCTATGCTACGCCGTCTGCAGCCCGCCGGGGCCCGTCCCGCTTACCAAGCCGCCGCCGCCCGCGTCCGCCACATCGTAAGGGCCAGGAAGGAGCGGGAGCGGCCCGGGAGGGAGCGGGAGCGGCCCGGGAGCCGCAGGAGCGCGGCCGCGCTGAGGGCAAGGGCAGCGGCAGCCGCTTCCGGGCACCGCGGTCCGGACGGCCCACCCCGCCGGAAACCGCGCCTCAGCGCGCGAAGGTTCCGAGTTCGGCTGCGGAGAAGGAGGGAAGGTTTAGAGGGAGCACCGCGGGGGCTGGTCGGCCGGGAGCGGGGGATCTGGGAGTGCTGGATCTGTAATGCTTGGATCAGGGATCCCCGCACCGGGATCAGGGTCCCTCACACATGGATCACGGGTCGCCGGACCGGGATCATGGAGCTCTCACACTTGGATCAGGGATCCCCGCACCGGGATCAGGGGTCCCTCACATTCGGATCACAAATCTCCGCACCGGGATCATGGAGCCCTCGCACCGCGGACCTGGATTAGTCACACTTGGGTCATGGATCCCCGCACTGGGTATCATGGTTCCCTCACATGGGGGTCATGGATCCCTCACACTGGGGTGCTGGATCCCCCGTGATCGCCTCGGGGCCTCGTCCCTGTGCCCCTGGCTGCTCTGGGGCACCCCAGCGCGGCCCGGCCCGGCACGTCAGGCCTGGAGAGGGTGCAGAGGGTTATCCCAGCCCGAATGGCGGTACTAGGGGCTCCCACGCTGTTACAGGCAAGGTTCTGATGAGTCCCCAGCTGTTGCTGTGGCTGGGGAGTGCATGACGTGTGGCAGCGCTGCCTTGAAAGCTGGAAAACACAAGGTGTTTCCCCGTGGGCTTCTGTGGGCTTTGGGGTTTTTTTCTGGCCGCAATGAAGCAGGAGGCAAAGGCAACATCAGAAGAGTTCATCAGCTCTGTCCGTCTGCCCTCACACAGGACCACCTCTGAGCAGGGCATGCCACACCTGTCCCTAAAGACTGCAGACATTGGAATGTTCACCTGGCAATGCCAGTGCTTGCTGACTTTAATAGGAAGTATTCCCTTGTGCCTGATCTGAATCTTTCTTCTAACATGTCCACAGTGGACAGGGATAATGTTACATTCTCCAGTTACCTGTTTGAAGATTGTTGCCATGACTCTTCTCAGTCTCCTTTTCCTTAGATAGACCAGCACTAAGTACCTCTTCCGTATTTTAAGACTCCTTTGTCATTCTTCTTGGTGCTCTTCTGTGGAATGTCACCAGCTGATTCACAGCTTCCTTTCTGTAATGTGGCCAGAACTGGGTGTCACATGCTGAGAAACAGAAAATGAGATTTGGGGTGCTTTAGAGGTCAGGCTTCTATTTATGCTGTGAGATTTTTCAGAGCAAAATAAATTGCAGAAGGATGACATAACAAATACATGTATTTTCAGGACTGGAATAAAAGTTGGGTTGAGGTGATGCACGTGTTTTTGTCTCTTGCTTCCCTACTTTGTGACTATTTATTTGTAAGTTTAAGGGACTATATTTTAAAGACTACTTTGCTTTTATATTTTAGCTTGGCCAGTTATTTTTGTAGTTTATGATTTTTTAAGACACATTTCAATTTAAAAATATGAATGATGACACTCCATAGGACATGCTAACAATAACTTTTTATGAATAAATACTATGTAATTCTTACTCCAAACAGTAGAGAGCATCATATTACTAAAGGTTCCAATTCAGGCTGCTTTCTCTCCAGGCAATGTGACCATGCTTAAGAAAATGAACAAATATCACCATTTTCTTTGGTTCTAGAGTAACAATTTGATGAATTATTATAACAGATTGTCAGACTCTGGAAATTGTGACTGTTTTGCACCTTTAACCTGTTTTTTCTTCATTTTCAGTTGTGAAGGTAAAAGTACTCCTACAAGGGTGTTCTCTAGGGGTGCAGGACACCTTGGAGCTGGAATAAAACTATGAATGGTGAAAAGATTGTATGAGCCTTTATTCTTCCCTGCAGACCCTGCTTTGGTGGGAACTTTGCATCTCTCATCTCTGTGCCAGAGCAATCAAAGACCCCTGCTGCACCCTAGTCTGCTACAGGCACTAGAAAGAGTAAGGGTGATGTTTGGGAAAGCAGCAAAAGCTGACCAGGCAGAAAAAGCGTGTGTGACCATCCTGTTTTCCACACCTGGCACCTCCCAAAATAATGAGTCATTTCCCAAAATCATCAGCCTGCCTTAGAAAAGGTACCTTTGCAGTTGTTCCCTGTCACAGCTTCTAGATAGTGAGGCTCATTTTCCCCATGTAATCAGGTTTGTCAGAAATGGAATTCAATATGTTCTTTTTTAGTTTTAGTTTATACTGTGGCTCTTGTATAACAACTGGAGTTCCCTTTGCTTGGTCTCAGAAGAATAAAATGGTAAGTTGAGAGGCTCAACAAGTTGCAGTGGGAGGAAAGAAAGAGTAGCCCTGAAGTTGGGTCTGGAGAGAACCTTCTTCCTGCTTGATCTTGTGCAATAAATCACCTTTACACAGCTCAGTACAGATATATCTTTGTCAGTCCAGCCTCTGGCCTGGGCTCCTTTTGGAAGTGTGGTAGGTTTCAAGGCAGAGCAACTTGCCTCCAGTGCCTATCACCAGCAATTTCAAACACATCTGCCCCTGTGCTGGGCATGGATGCACATCTGTTTGTATTAACTGACCTAATTCATTCATTTTCTTTTTGTTTCCTGCATTTCTCCATTTCAGATCCTCTGAGCCTGCCCACTGGAGGATAGACAATGCTCTTTCCTGTTGCTTGAGATATGGACTTGTACAGGTCCATGCCTCATGGCAGCAAAATGCTGAGGAATGGGAACTAACTTGATACCTCTTGATGTGTTTCAGTCACCCTATAAGTAATGTTTTAGTTTTCTTAACATACTTACTGGAATAACAGGTTTGTCTTTCCTGACCTCACTCCTAAAATATTTGTGTAACTTCTTAAAAAGTAGCAAAGTACAAGGAAATAGTAGTGGAATGGGAATGAATCACAAGACTAACCAGCAAATGCAGCCCCAAAAAAAAGGAAGAAAAAAAAAAAAAAAAGAAGAGGTGGCAAAACTCTCAGTGTTGTTTTCCTGCCAGCTTCCTTTTGGCTCTGATTTAAAGGTCAGAGACATCCAGCTTACTGACATCAGTGGGAAACTCCAGTTTCCCCAGGAGTGAGTAAATAACCTCAGTGATGTCTCCCAAAGCTATATGGCAAGTTCAGAAGACATTCAATGAGGATATTCTCAATAATGAATAAAGCTTCTGGTTACAGATCCTGCCTGGCTGAATCCTGACACACAGTCAGTGTACAAATCCACCTGCACAAACTGGGGCCCCTTTTTACAGTGCCAGAGCTTGATTTATTTTCTGTGGCTTATGTGGAGATCACTGCTGGACACTTAGCTCAGACTGGTTGCTAAGAGTGTTAACAACAGCAATGGCTATTTTGTTTCTTATTTGGACACGCTCCTGGTCTCCAGTGATTCCATAATCTCTTGAAGAAAAATACTCCCCTCTTGCCCTCCCCTGAAAGTTTTGTGCCAGCAGCGCTTGCTTGCACCTACCAGAGTTATGCTCTCGAGTCATATTGTGTCAAACACTTGTAAGATTGAACTTTTTCTTTCTTGCATTTTTGACTGAATTCTGCATGAACCCTCACAATGGCAAAACTCCAACAACAGAATGGAGGGAGGAGGGATAAAGTGTTACCTGCTAACCCCAGAGAGGGAGGAGCTCCCTACTTCAAACATCATCAGAATTGTAAGGAAGGTGTGTACTTAGAGCACTTCCTCAATGTAGAAGTTCAAGCACACTATGCTGAAGACCTGTCCTGAGGGTGCTGTAGAAAGTCTCCAGAGGGTCATTTCATGGGGGAAAATCCTGCCAAGAACCATTATGCACAGCTTAACCAGGGAGAAGAGAATGAGATGGTGAGTTGTATCTCTCTCTAGGTCTTTCTTAGCTTGAAGCAGAAGGTGGCACATGTTCTGCAATAAAATGCTACAGACTGTAATTGAGTTGTTGCTAGTTGGGGTGTTTCCTTTGCAGAAACATACAGTTAGAAAGGGATATAATTTTTTTTTTTAGCAGAAAGAAAATAAGGTTGATTGTGTCCATTGGATTTAACTGGTTATCCCCTCCAACAGGGGATGATAGCTGAACGGATTATTCATGTGGTGTTACAAATCTAGATGGAGATGGTTTAATAGGAGCTTGAGGGATGGGCCAGACTGGCATCCTCAACCATTTGACAGCTGGGTCTCCAGGATGAGCTCCAGTTAGAGAACTGGAAACCTTGGATTTCTCCAAAACATAAAAACACCTGTTATGTTTGCATAAATTACTGACAAATGCAGTCTGTTGAATTGCCAACACTGTCTCAAAAGCTGGGGCTCCTAGATGCTGAAATACTACATTTCTTTCCAGAGTTTCCCAGGGAGAAATGTGTTTGTATGCATTTTGTAACATCTGGAAATAAGTCCTATGATTACACGAAATCTCTGGTCTCCTGCATGGCAACGCTGTTAAATAGTAAAGCCAGTACAAAACTGAAGTGAATTCAGTGCTTCTGCTTTGGCATTACTGTGTGTTATGAGTCAGCTATTCACATGGATTCTGTCCCTTTAATAGATTCTGCTGGAGATGTCAGATCCATGATGCAGCTGTATAACAGTTCTTAGGCATATCTGGTAAATGCAGTGCTTCTCAAAATTCCTGGACTGCAGAGCCACTGGAGCAGTGCTGTGAGCACCTGCAGGATTTCAATAGCAAAGCTATTCAAGCACAGTCTCTTCCAAGTTGACACAAATGTTCACTTTCAGAAATCCTGGAGAAATCTTCAAAATCTCTTCACTGACATTCCTGTTCTAGTGAAAGAGACTGTGTCACATGCAAACATGGATACCTGTTACCTTGCAAAGAAAAATGTAGATTTTCAGACAGCCCTCTCAGCCATCCAGGGAAGGGGAGATACCACATTTTGCGTAATGCAAACCTGGGGAATGCAGTCGAGAGTCACCCAGCAGCATGGAGTGAGCAGTGCAGGAAGCACAAGGCACTGCCTCAGCGGGTGGAGACTAATTAGCTCCGTGCAATGCAGAACCCGACTGGCTCCGCCGGCCGGTTACTAAACCTGCTGGCAGCACCCCGCTCCTGGCTCTAGCCCTGGTGCTGATGTGCCACTGCTCCCCAGCTCCAAACAGCTGCTGGGTTTGTGCCTCTGCTCCACCCCGCCCTGTCCTTCTAGGACTATAAACACCCTGCTGTGCTCTCACCACTATCGGTGCTGTCTCTAGCAATGCCAGAATTGAGCTGGAGCTAATTAGGTTTAAGTGGCTTGTCTGGTGCTGTGTACAGTCACACTATTGTACCATGAATGTTCACTTCCAGCTGTGCACGGCTGGGACACCCAAGCTGTGCTTGTATGGAGCCAGTTATCCCAAAGATGTTTTTGTTTCTCACCAGTATCATACTGAGCCCATGTGTCCTGAATCTGGTGCTCAGTGATCTGTGAATCTGAGGTTTTCCATGCACAGCTACTGTGTGTGCCTATTGTCGAGTCAGTCTTCACCATGAATCCAGAGTGTCTGGCAGTTGCCATGCTCTCCATGCCTGCAGTGAGTAGGATCAGTGCTCATTCACCTGGCATTTCCAAATGGAAATTGAAGAAAAAAGACTTTTAAAGCACTTGAGTTGAAAATGCAATTAAAACTGTAGCCAAATTATGCTAATTTAGGCAGGAATGCATGTGTGTTTGTTACATAGATGCAAGAGAGAAAAAAAGTACGAGAGAGAGGAAAATATCCCTGAGGATGTGTGAGGTACTGTAAGAGGACGAGAAAAAAAGCAATGTGTGTATAGAAAAAAGAGAACAGCTAATGTGTGTATTTGTGTGAAAGGAGAAAAGAAAGTAGTATGTAAATGAGAGTAGTTGTGAAGAAAGAGAAGTCTTTAAGTAGAGGAGTGAAGAAGAATATGTGAAGTAAAGAGAATTTAATTTTTTTTGATTTCAAAGCCATAAAAAATATTTTTGATGCTGTTTTCAACAGTCAGTTTAATCTACCTGAACCAAATAATTAACAAGCAGTTCCTGACTTTTCAAACAAGATCAGATCTCTTGATCTAATAATGTAACAGCTGATGCTGTGCAAGTGCCAGTTCTTCCAGAGTGGAATAGTTCAAGTAATTTGAAAGAATGTAAGTAATTCACTTGAACTCTAGATGGGCAATGATTCCCTCTGTTGAACCAGCTGTCCTGTTTGCTGAGGAAAGTTGGGGAACTCTAATAAGAGGAAATGCTTTGAAGCTTTCTTCTGTTTTTTCCATTTCTTGGTACAGCTGAGGTGCTAGATAGTCCTGGATTTAAGAGTAATCACTCTGACTTAGGAAATCTAACCTGTATATCCTGGTGTATGTCTTTGGGATTACTTTACAATTGCTGCAGAACATTTGCTTGAATTAAAGTTCACTCTTCTGCTATGCAGCTAAAACTTAGCAAACTGTATTCAGAGCATGAGATAAACTCTTTCTCCATAACCATTTGTAGTACCAGAAAGATCTTAGTAGTGTGAGAGAACTCTGTGCACAGCAGCTTGCCTCAGAGAGGGCTAACAGTATGCTTCCCTTCAGAAAAATCTGCTTGAAGATTTTCAGAAGTACATTTACTGTGGAATACAAAGAGGAAGTAAAACCACAGCTTTGTGCTCTCTGCCAATTTGATGTTCTTTTCTGCACAGCTTGGGAATAATGATTCCCTTTGCACAAAACCTAAAGTGTGAAGCTTAAGTTTTGCAGTGCAAAAGATTGTGATAGACTTTGACAGGCTGCTGCTTGGGAAGGATTTTCCAGCAGCCTGTCCTATGCATGTGTTCCCCATTGCTTGTGGCTGAAGGAATGGGGGAGCTGCAGTCAATCAACTGGCGCACCCCAGTTTACTGCTGCATCTTGGCAGCTGTCTGCATCCTTTGAGATGCCACAATTCTGAAAGGAATCTGATACAGGAATTTTATATACTTTGAATTTGAAAAATGTAACTTGAAAAACTGAAATAAAATCTGAAAGGTACAATCTTGTTGCTAATGGAACAATAGTGAATGTCGCTTCTGGTTTCAGAGAGAAGAGGGACAAACCTCTGATGAAACAGGTTCTGGTTGGTAAGACTGAGATTCAGTTATTAAATTGCTTGTGAAACTTAGCCAGTCTTTCAAGTCTAATCCTATTAACTGTTGTTATAGCAACAGATTGCTCATAATAGGGTACCTGGTGTTGGGGTTGCCAGAAATATGACCATTCACAGCCACAGTTTAGGTTCCCTGATGGTAGCTACAGGCTTTGTTTTTACCAAAGAAAAAGGTGCTTGAGTTTGTTTGACATTTGCATTTAAATTCTGCTGTGCAGAGGACCTGGCAGCTAGAGGTAATTTTTATTTTAAACATAAGTAACAAAGACTTGCTGGACACTAGAGTGATAAGCCCTTGAATGCTGGCTTTGTCTGATTGTAAAAACAGCTAAGAACCTTACTTGCCACTGAGCAGGTCTGGCAGCTTTTTCTGTCCAATAATCCTGGCCCCTTCTTAGACCCTTCACTCACAAGTCAAAACCATTTTGTTACAGTCACTACTTGACTGTTGTGAGTCTCAAGAGAAAAGGGATGTTAACAGATGAGGAAACAAAATTTTACTGTACATAACAATTTATTAAAAATTATTCTATAGAGATGAGATGAAACTGTATACCAGCCTATTCTGTAGATGCTGTTACCTTCTATGAGGAGTCTTACAGACAGCTAATCTTCATTTTATTTTCCACCATTTCGTAGTCTGATGCACTCAAGAACCCAGAATTTTGACTGTGAACTGTTTTATATGCCAAATGCATTCAATTGACTCTAAAAACTTGTTCGTGCATTGAAAAAGTTGTCAAGGTTCAAATCTATATCAGTCAGATCCTCTTCAAAAGAAGCATGCCTGCACGAGTGCAACTAAATGAAACACAGCAAAAGTTATTTCCTTAACAACATAAAACTGACCTGACAGACATGTTTTCACTGCAGTCCTCTCAGCAGGACTTCTGCCATCCTTGAAAGTATTGTTTGCCGTAGTGGACATGCACTTGCTTGGAGATCTTTGTAGCAGAGGCTGAGTGAATGCTAAATAAACTTCAAGAATTTCTAAACCCTAATTACTATAAGTTGTTCATGTGTCTAAACAAACCTGCACCATGTGTGTACCTGTTCCTTCCTTCTTCATGCACATTGTGGATACCTCTGTTATGGGTCTAATATTCACCTCTCTTGTGGAAGATAAGAGTTTTGAGAATTCTTCTAAAGAATTTAATTTTTACTTATCTGATGAGTGAGAAGTTTCTGCTTTAACAAGGAGTTATTCATGTATTAATTTTTTTTTAATGAATGCAGCATTCATTGCTATAATCCTTCCAGCTGAAAGCGCAGGGTCAGAAAAAACTCCTCAACCTAACAGAACATTCTGTACTGAAGTTAAGCCTGAAAGGTTCTGGCTCAGAGAACTTTGGCACAAGTTAAAGTTGGAGCTCAGTCTATTTCCCTGCCTAGCTTTACTTCTCCTTGACGTGGCCCAGGTGACCCACTCCAGACATTTCCAAACTGTGGGAAATTATTTGTTTTGGCAGTAGGTTCCTTCACGGACACCCAGATGCATCAGTTAACATCTGATGCTTATTCTTTCCCAGCTTACTCGTTGTAGAACTCCTAAACAGCTGTATTCAGAAATGTCACACTCATCAAGACATGAACCAACAAACCTGAACCAAAATCTCTGTTCATATGGCAGTTCATGCCCTTGAAGGGTCAGAACAGCTCAATGGTATCCTTCTATCTATCTGTCTCTCTGTCTGTCTCAGGAAAGTCCCTTGTGAGAAGCAGCAAGATCCAGCACACAGCATAAGGAATATATTTTCTTCCAAGATGAGCTCTTTTCCTGCTGCCTCTCTTCTGTATTTCAAGATGAGGAATAATGATGCATGCTTGGTTCTGGGGAGTGTCTTGGAATCCATGGATTCAGTTCACTTTTTGACTTGAAACTAATCCGGAAAAAAGGCCTTAAAACATATGCTGGCATAGGGGGACTCATACATATTTTCATCTATTGGTGCATGGTTGCCAAGGCAAAAATACAGAGAAATACAGAGTTTGCTCTAGTTTTGTGGTTATGTTGTTGTATCAGACTTGGGAAACCATTGAAGATTTCAGTGAAGAAGACTGCCAACAGATGATTCCAAATGGCTGCCAATCATATCCAGAGCATTCACCCTCTCTCTTCTTAATTCTGTTAGTACAGCCTTACTGACTTCTCAGACATCGGATGTAAGACACAAAATCTGAAAATTAAAGGAGTGATTCACGGGCAGAAGCTTGATGCACATGACAACAGTCCTGTTCTTCCCCACCCTGATATTCATGCCCATCCCAATTTGAAAATACTATTCCAGTTATTCCAGGTCCAGCCATATACTGAAGGAAGTCCGAAGGGGTGTTCTTTTAACAGGTCTTCCCTTAGATGTCTCTGTCTCCTTGGGAGATCCTTTGCCTTGTTTACAAGCTGTGAAGTCTGGATCCAAGCTAGTAAGCAATCTGGATCCTGCTAGTAAGCAATTGCTGTAAAGAGTAGGTTCACATGGTCCTGTGTATTACTCTGTATGTGGGTGCTGACACTATTTCTTTAACCTTTTTGGTCAGGTTATAGCTAGAGAGAGTTGAATGGAGACTCTTTACCTTGTTGTAGGAGCATGTGAATATTAATTGCATGACTGCCACACCAACTACCTCCTAGCAAGCTTGCCTGTCTGCTGTCTTCCATGGGCTTCCTTCCATCTGCTGCAGAGTTGTCTTATTATCTTGGTCTGCTCAGAGATTATAGAAGCCTTTGAAAATACTGTGTGTTCATCTCACAGGTGGTATAATCAGGCCCTGTGCAATGCAGGCCACTTTCCTGTGTTGTTTACCATAATTTTTTCCTACCAGTTGCCAGTTTCTTCCCCTTAGAAACCTCTTGGAGATTGCCTAGGATGACAGAGTCTGTCTTTTGGAGAATGCCACAGAGCAGGTGTGCCGAGGCAGCGTGTGGAACCACTGGGCAGGGCCTGCATTTCACATAACAAGCAAAGACACCGGCACAGAACCAGGAATTATGCATTAGTCACCCTTACAATTACATTGCCTTTTCTTCTCACCTTATAAATGGATCTTGCAATATCTGTGGCTGCAGATATCTGATCCTCAGAAGCAGATTACACAGTTGCTGCAGATATACTCAGAAGAAGGAATTGAGGAACCTTAACCCTTATGCTAGCAAATTCTCCTGGTCACCTAATGTAATTGCAGCCATGGAATCTCTCATCTTAGCTTAGGCTGCATCTTCTCTGTAAAGGCCCTGTATATGTTTTGTTTCACATTTACTGAGTCCCTGCTTGCAGTACTGAGAGGAAATTTGGCCATGGCACCAAGACCTGCAGCTCTTAAAATGTAATGCTGACAGACATGTTTTGGGCAAATCACCTTGCCTCACTGTAACAATTTCCCCAGCTTTAAAAATGGAATAATAATACCTACTCATACAACTAAAATGAGTAGCTTCCTTTGTCCTTCTGAACATGTAAAGCATTCTGCAAGGGTTCATTAGATGTTCTTTCTAACAGTTATTATTATTATTATTATTATTAGCATCATCATCATCATAATCATCATCATCATTAGATGTTAAGCCAATGGCACATTAGCAAGCTCCAAAATCCTCATACTGGTGCTGTCATGGAAGAGGGTAACAGCTCCAAAAGCTGTGTCTGTGCCAAGTTGTGCACAGCAGCTCCAGCTGGTGCAGGCACACAGTGTCATTTGGCACCAAGCAGAGACACTGGCTGAGTCTCTGAAGTGTGGGTGCATTAGTGCAGATTGCTGCTAGAGCAAGGGAGCAGCCCTTCTAAGGCAGCAGCTCTGCACTGATCACTCACCGTCTCCTGGTGCAGATGTACTTAAGCTGTCTGACCTTAAAAAAGCTGATGGTCAAATCTGAGTTCCTGACTTGGAATTAAGGTTTGAACCTCTATATTTTGTTATCATTCCTGCTCATCCACACACAAAACAATGTCTAATGCCGAGTTTCACAACTACATAAAAATAGTGGTCAGGCTACAGCAATCTGGATTTTGTGAAGGTGGATGAAAATTCTCTTGAAGATGCAAATTTTTGGTAATAATGCTTAGGATACTTAAAGTAGCCAAATACAAGTTCTATGGCTTGTTTTTCACAGTACCATACCTAACAGTAGCTATGGCAGAGCAGGGAGTGACAGGAATGTATAGTATTCCAGGCATTTCTTTAGGAGAAATAGTAATCATTTTTGTCTTCTTTTTGCTGTACAGGAGATATTTGGCTACAAAACTCAAGGCTGCCGAAGGGCCTTGTGCATTGCTGGATACATCTTGTCCTGTGGGGCTCTGAGGCTGCTGTTTTACTGGAAGCCAGAGTGGGATGTGTGGATGAACTGCATCCGATGCAGCTTGGAAGAAGCGGATATTGTTCTGCTAAGAACAACGGTAGGTGCTTACTTCAATCTTTTAATTAGTCCCTAGTAAGTGGCTATTTGGAAGGTGAGTTAACTGTAAGGTATCCAGTTGGCTGAAATCTCTTACATTGCTGGTTTCCTGCAATAGTATCTTCTGTGTACCATTATTGATCTAAAGAACTTCAAAATATCCCACAATTTATGTGGATGATGATGATGATGGGAATGGAGTGTAACAGCTGATCAGACAAGGTGAAAGATATTGGGCTGATAAAACCTGTAATATCTTGTGGCTTCTAGACTGTAGTTTGTTCTCAGTCCTTCCTCCTCCCTTCTATCGTCCTTGTGCTTTCTACATTGTAGCCTTGTGCTCCAGATTCTAAAGCATCTGTTTGTTTGGCAGCATCCAGCAGGTCCCATTTCCATCACTTGGCTGTTCTGGAGAAGATGTCCTTCTCTGCCAAAATTTATCTACTGGGCCAAATTAAACATTTGTCTAGCAGCGTCTCAGCAGTGTCCAAGTGTGTCATGAGGGATCAGTACACAGAAGAGGCCAAGCCTACACTGCTTGTTTTCTTGGCTCTGTGTTTCCATTTCCCACAGCCTTTCCCCATGTCCAATAAGCTTGCAATCCTGCAGTTAATGCTTTCAGAGCTGGCACATTTTGCAGTAGTTTCCTGATACAGGTCACTCCCTGTTGAGGACTGTACTGAAGCCCTACAACTTATGGAAACCCTTGGGTTTATTTCAGGGAAGCTACTGCAACACTAAAGAAGTAAACTGAGACTTGGGTCTGAATACCAGCTGAGCCTGAATACTCCAGGAGCTGGCAGAGCTGGTTTACTTCCAGAAATTTGCTTTGTTCTGCTTCAAAGATTTCTGAACAATGGTATTTTCAATGTTTGCAATTGCAAAACGGATCACTTACTGCCTCTGTGTTTGAGCTGCCTTCTTAAATGAGCACAGCAGCATGTAGCTAAAATCCCAGGTTTTGAAAATTATAGATCTGCCTGTTGAATACTTTATAATGAAATAATCTGCATCCTAATAGTCTGGGGGTATGTTTTTTCTTTTTTTAAAAACATCGTATTAGGCTTAATATCCCTTCTTAGTCTTCAATTCAGTTTGAATTTTTAATTACCTATTATTGTGTGCAATTTTTAAAAGATGTGCCATGCCAAGCACTTTTCAAATAAATGAGTTTTTAAATGATCCTTTGTGTAATTAAACAGGAATTGAATCATATTGTATGTTCTTGTTATCAAGAAGCTTTCTCAAATGTGCTCTGTTTGAAAATTTAAAATTTCCATCATGATCCTTTGTGTTAAAATGACAGTTTTGTTTTGTTTTGCTACATTATGATTATATCAGTTCTCAAATGTGATGGCTACTGCTAATGAGGATACAAGTAATCTCATCAGCTTGATCCTTGGAATTATCTTTTGCTTCACATAAAACCTTAATTCTTAAGTCATCATTATCTCTGCATTTGCAATATAAGAGCCTATTAACTCACTTTTGTTATTGAATTTTGATTCACTTTAGTTCAAATGATGAGCACCTGTGTTATTCAATGGTTCCCATCTCAATCTGCATCCCAATGTCTACTCATTCTGAAATCTAAATTAAAGAAAAATATCAGAAAATAAATGTTATTCTACTCAAAAGACCAGTTAAAGAAGAAAAGCAGGCAAATAAGATATATAAACATTATTAAAGTTCTTTTTTTTACAATTAAATTATTCCAAAGGGCTCATATTTGGTACAGAAATCTTTTTTACTCTTCCCCTTTCCAATTAAACTTTCATAGCTGCAAAACTGGTTGCACACAGAATGTAAGTCAGTCTCATAGTTGGCCTTAATGCATATAGTTCAGTGTTTGGGACTGAAACTTAGCATGAGGCTACTCAATACAGTAGTTGCTCTAATCTCTCAGACTGTGCTACCAACCCTTGTCATCAGGCAGTTCTAATAAAAAATGGGAAGGTCGTGAACTTGGTTTGTGGTAAAAGCTTGTCTAAGGTGCCATAAGTGCTGACACTTCTTCCAATGAAGTTAACTCAGGAGTGGCTGTAAAGGTACTGGCACTAAACATCCGTTTTGCAGCACAGCACTGTGTTCCTTTTGATCTTCCCTTTACAGCACGGTCACTGCATCTCAGATTGTCCTGTGCTGTTTGCCTGCCCTAGATCTTGACCTGGGTGTTCACATTCCATCCTTATCAGCCAAACACTAGACCTGTGGTCACTGAAGTATTTGCAGTACTCACATTTTGACAGGACAGTGGTTCCATTCCTATTCTAATGATTTTTCTCTAAATCACAAGTGTTGGGAGGCTTCTGTTGGCTAATCCTTAAAAAAAGCCAGAGAAGTGCTCTAGAAAGGCTGCTGTAAACATTGACTCCAAGGTGAAAGTGAATTTGGTCTGTGTTTGGGGCAAATTGTGACATTTCTCTTCTATATCCACTTAGGACGATTTTCGGACTTATTCTCATAAGACTGTGACATGGATCTCTGTGTCAGCATTTATCAAAAGTAGATCAGACTATCCAACCACTGAGGAAGACTCAATCTTCAGCAAAGCCATAATGAAGCCAAGTTTGCTAGTAAGTAAAGTATTCTCTGCAGCATCTGGGAGATGATGGCAAATCTCAGCCATGCTTCATGGAGTAAAAGTGAGCTGTGAAAAGAAAAGAACTGTATTCAACTGTAGTTGTTTCTCTTATTCTGAGGGGGGTTATGAAATGAGAATTCTCACTATTTCTGAGAGAAAACCTATGTTATAAGTAGGAGAGCTTCAGGAGACTGGGGTTTGCAGTGGAGAATCAGTTCCAAATTAAAAAAAACATTCTTGGCATAGGAATCAGGGAATTTAGGGGTGACTCTGTGTCTGAAAGGAGACTGTACAGAACTGAATGCAGCTGCCCCAGTAACATGAAAACAATGATGAATGCAGATAGGGAATAGGACAGAAAAGCACCTGAGCTAGATCAGTATTTCCAGAAATGTTTAATCAACACATTTTGCTTCTTTGCCTTTTTATGCACCAATTTCTTCTTTAAAGAGCATTTGCTGGAGTTGGGTTAATAGACCATTTCTTGCAAAAATGTATCCTGGTCTCTGCCAGTCCCACAGATTTGAGATCCCCGTGAGACACTGGGGAGAAGGTAGATGATGGATTGATCCAAGCAGATCTCAGTGTCTCTCATCAGCTGAGTAAATGTAATTATCCCATGTCTAAAACATGTACCAGACAGTTCAGCTATGTGCCTTGCTTAGGCACATGTTAAGTTTGTGTGAGCAATAGGAATCCAAAATGATACATTTGATAAATCTGGCTCTTGATTACAGATACTAGAACACTGCACTGAGGAATCCAGAAAAGAGCTATTTTCCCTTTCAGGAAATAAGTTTCTAACTTACTAAAATTACTTTTTATATCTACAATAATTTTTAGTAAATATTTACAATATAAGCCTAACTTTAGCTGAGCAAAGCTGTTGCTATTTCTACTGTGGACATATATTAATGTATGTAGGAAATTTAGTGCCAACTAATTTAATCAACTGGCACAATATGAAAAAAAAGTGGAGACAGGTCTGTAACATTCTTTTGAGGATCAAATTAGTAACAAAGAAAAGCCAAATATAGCCTCAAATAACAGGCCCTTTGAACACCACTTTCAATCAAAACGTCTATATAGAAAAGACCAGACCAAAAGCAGCAAAGAGAGACCAGTTTAATCCTTCCCTAGCAATTCAAAAGCCCCTACTTTTAATTTAATTTCAAATGTTTTTTCCATTTAAGCTACCTGAGTGCACAGAGTTCTGTGTAGTGCCCAAGAGCTGTCCAAGGACCTCTTCTGACAGGGAGCTGAGTCCCTCGCTTCCCACTCCAGTTTTTAGCAATGCAGATATTGCAGCTCCTATTGCATGAAATCCTAACTTCAGATGTCTTGTTAAGTTAATGACTGTGGTTATAGCTCCTTTTTGAGTCAGTGGATGAGCTGAGTCTAGATTTCATTGGCCTATAATAATGCTTATTGCGCTGGGTAGGGAGAGTTCCCTGGAGCTCATTTCTTTATCACTCATGTGTACAGGTGTATAGCCCTGCCTTCTGCCAGCTGATAGGAAGTGCCATTATCTCTAATAGGCTTTGTTATTGTTGTTCTGGACAGGACAGACTCCTCTTGCAAGTTGTAAATGACAGCGTGTGCTCCTAATGGATAACTGCTCTGCAAGGGCTTAGCATTAGCAGTGACTCAGTATCCTGGGATGGCCTTTCTTGTCTGTTGGCACATCTGTTTGACTGAAAGACTCAGCACCATGCTTGGAAATGGCCCAAAGCCCCCAAAACTAGACAGAAGACAAGGGAGATATTGGTTTTTCAGCTGCTTGTGTAGCCACCATGGCATCAGTGATCTCTTACACTCATTCTGTGAGATCAGAGTGAAGATTATTCCTTTCTGCAGAAACAACACCGCTTTGTACTTGCTTGACCTAAAGATCTGTAAAGCTTTCTGGAACCCGCACTGTTCTCCAGTTATAGATTGGGGATCCCAATCTATAATTCATCTAGGGTATCAGTGAATGCAATCCTGTCTTCTCTCCCTCCTTGCCCCTATAAAATTTCCTTTATCTGTACATGACCCCAGTGAGGATGTCCAGTTGAGCTCTGTGAGCATTCTCAGAGTATTTTTGTTTGCTGTGTTGCATGCATTGTTGTCCCTGTCTTGTTTTCCAGGTGAGAACCATCCAAGTACAAAAAATCCGCTATGTCTGGAATGTCTATGCAAAACAGTTCCAGAAAGTTGGGTGAGTTCACTGCATTGGTTGCACAAGTCTCTGAAGTGAAGTGTCTTTGTGAATAACATCCTAAGGAACACACTCCCTTTCTATTTTAGAGTCCTAGAAGACCACTACACTTGCTCAGCTATACATGATAAATTTGGTTCTGGTCTCACCTGCAATGAACAGAATGTCAGGTACTCATTGTAAAACACGAACACTCAACATGTTGATTTCAAAGATGTGTAAATTTGAACTGTTGCTGCACTTCCCACAAATTTTTTGTGTATTTATTAATACACACATAATTTTAGATGTAACAGTCGTGCATGGAAATATTGAATGAAAAGGGCTAAAGAATGTTGTTTATTCCTTGTCAAAGTTTTTGAAGTGTCTCAGTATTTATCCTTGTTATTGTTCTCAATCAGGAAATAACTATGTCCTGTAACTAACTTTAAGCAGTTCTTACTTGGAGTAAGAGAAAGCCTCTGTGGAAGAGTGTGGATAAATTGTGTGTTTGCTTCTTCACTGGAGCTCCAAATCAACTAGTTCTAGTCATTGAACTTATTCTCATAAGCTACTGTATCATTAAGCAAGTTACAGAACATTTATTTATGAAACTGATAAATAGAGAAATAATCTTCAGTTGACTGAGTACTGAAAATCCAGCTCCTGACCTTAGCTCATGACAAATCTTACGTTCCGATCATTCTTAACTTTTTGCAAAATTATTTGAGTTTGGATCACTTAGTTTTAGATGTAGAATTCCTTTGCTTATGGTGCCTCAAAGTAATTCTTGTAGGACAGAAACATTTGCCTAATAGGTTGTGTTACACCTCTTTCCTGCATAAGTAAATGTCACTGGTACCGCCATCTTTTCTGGTGTAAGCACTGTAGGGACATTTAAATTTCTTTTCTTGGAAAAATATCCTCACAGCCTTTAAACTGGGATCAAAAGAAGCTCTCAGGACTACTGAAATCTGTATTTTCTTGAGCAAATTATGCTGTCACTATTTTATCTGTGAGTGATGTATCTTTATCCCATGCAGGAGAGTTATGTGTGGGCCAAACACTATTGATGTTCCAGTGATCCCTATTTGGAAACTACTCATCAAAGAGGTTAAGCATTTCTGTTGCTTTTATTCTAAGCTGCTTGGGAGGCCTTGTGTGCATATAATTGATTCTATATCTGTTTTAACTTCCTACTACTCACTCTTCAAGCACATTTCTTTTTCAAATCCTGTTTCAAAAGCTGTTCCATGAAGTCATCATAAATTCCTTCATTCTCCCTTTTTCATATCCTCCATCTCCATACCTGTGTGTCTGCTTGGTATTTCTATGTATCTGTGTCCCAGGAGCTCATTCTATTTGCCTTCTGAGGGCCATTGGAGGTTTCCAAGCTGCACTGGAGATCAAACCTTCCAGACAAGGGCTGTCTTTTAATCAACAGAGGTTAAGTGAACAGCAGTACCTGATACATGCCTATAGCTGCAGAGAACTCCAATGAGCTCATGATTTTGGGCACAGCACCACACAAAGCACCAATATCTCTTTCAGACAGGAACAGCCTACATGTGGCCTAAACAGGGTGTTTGTGGCAGTGTGCTTATGGTATGTGAGCTTCATGCTCACAGCACAATCTGCTCTTCTCTCACCTTTGTTACATTTCTTGAAAGAAGCAAACAAAACAAGGACTGGGCTGAGTCATTGACATCCCAAATAATATCCTATTGGTCCATATTATTTGTCCCTTCTGTCAGATGAAGATGGTCCAATCTGATTAGACTAAAGTGACTGCTGAGAAAATTACAAAGCGGGGGTCAGAAGTCCCAATACTTAATGTCTCTTATTCCAGCCCTCTTCTAACAGGTTGGACTGTCTAAGTATATTGGGACCATTTAAATGTGGCCAGCTCTTTACCACTGCTGTCTCTCCAAACAGGTCCTAAATCCATTTTACATGTTCCAGCTGTTCAGTGTGTGTCTGTGGTTTGCTGAAGATTACATGGAGTATGCCATTGCCATCATATTCATGTCTCTCCTCTCCATATTTTTGACCGTATATGATCTTAGAAAGGTGAGACACCTCACATTTTCCACAAGGCAGATTTAATGTCTGGGACAGGCCAGCATGTTACAACATGCACACAGTGCTACAAGACTTACTCAGAGGTTTAGTCTTGTGTCATTGTGTAGTAGCAGGTGCAATGGCCTGGCCTCCTAGTCATCATAACCTCTGTGTGGTACCTTACCCACATCCTCCCTTCCCCATTCCAGTGCTTCACCTGGTAACATTTTGTTATGCTCTCTGTAATTAGGGTGGGGAATTTCTTTCTCTCTGTGGTTGTACAGTTCCTGGTAGAGTTGGAGCCCAGTTTCTGAAGGTTCTCATAATCACAAATAACAAAAGGAAATAATTGCTAGTGGACAAATTGCATCATGTAAGTAAGATGTAACACTTTTGTTTGTTCTTCTTTAATTTATAGCAATCCATTAAACTGCACAGACTGGTTGAGTCTCATAACAACATTATGGTCACTGTCTGCAGAAATAAGGAAGGTGACTCCCCTATGCTTCTTTTTATAATGTTCTTTGTTTCTATAGCAATTTATATAACGCATGTATTGTAACAGATTTATTCTAAAGTAGCTTTCATCTTCTGAATCTCAGCTCAGTTAACTCACTTCTGCCCAAAGAGTTAATTTGACTTGTATTTATGTTGTGGCATATCAAACATATTAATAATTGAGTGCAGCCTTAGCTGAAAATTGTCAGGAAAACAAAGTAATTTTTCTCAAAGCAGTGCTGACATAGCCAACAACATGCCCATTAAATGGCTGAGTCCGTCTAATTGCTCCATGCAAAGTCTGTTCATTGTAAAGGTGTCTAGAGCACAGTCCACAGAGATGAAGTCAAATAACGAAATTTAAATCCAAGGCTCCTCAGTTAGGTCAGTGAAATGGGACAGTAACCAGTGGTTGAGATCCTGGGTAGATAAGGAGGAATTCTAGAATTGGAACTGATGCCTAGGCTTTTCTTGAATATTGGAGTTTGTACACATAGGTCCTACTCTGGTCCTTTGTTTATCAGCCATTACAAAGAATTCTATTTAGCAATTAATTCCTTGTATTTTTTCCCTCTTGCTACAGAGAAATATAGGAAGCAAAAAGTTTTCATTACTTTTCATTTTCAGGTTTCCAAGAGCTGGAATCGCACTATCTTGTTCCTGGAGATTTGCTGATTTTGAAAGAGGGCAAAACCCTTTTGCCTTGTGATGCCGTCCTGGTCAGTGGGCAGTGCACTGTAAATGAAAGCATGCTGACAGGTACAGCTCATCCCTCCCTGGTTTGCCACCTGAACACCATCATTGCCCCATGGCTTCGGGGACACAGGACAGACAGAGTTATCATGTACATCCCTTTCTCTGAGACAGTCCAGAGCTGGCCGAGAAGGGGATTCTTTTGCCTCCATATAATAGAGATTGAATTGTTGTTAATTGTCTAAACAGACAATATGGACTTTAGGAAGGGCAATTTATCCTTTCCTACCGTCATGGGGTGCAGCATTTAGGAAGAGCTGATCTGATTAGAAGGGAAAGAGTGGACAGTGAAGAGGAGTGAGCAGGACAGAAGAAAATGGATATGAAGCAGAGTTGTTCCTACACAGGGCCCACGGTCCACTCTGGCTGCAGGGGTTTCTGTCACTTACTGGATGTTTCATCACTGCAACATCTCCTGTGGAGTGTCTGTCTAGCCCTCCAGACACTTAGCCTCACATTCCTGTGATAGCAGCGGAGGACACACCAGGTGGGAGAGGTTCCTAGAAAGCAGGATTTTTGGTGCAAGAGGAAGTCACAGTTCTATTTATTGTCTTTAAATTTGGTCTTGGTCTGAATCAAACTGAAACTGACAGTGCTGAAATTTCATATAAATGAGAAATTCCAGAAACACGTTTAATTTGGAAAACTTCAGCTGTCACAAAACATTTCTTCTTCACCTTACTGTCTGCTTTGACATAAATAGGGTATTTGTCACCTGTCAAGCACTGAGCTAAAGGCTCTCCTTTTTACTAGAGAGGGAGAATAGGGGATATCATGTTCCCATCTGCTTGAGGGAATGTGTAGTGACCTGCTCATGAGGTTCAAATTAGGTAAACAACTTGTGGCCATTCAAAGGCAGTCATGCAACACCAGTACAGGCCTCTTTTCAAGTCTCTACATCTGCAGTCAGGGTTGGGAGTCCTTCTACTGCTTTCAGTTCTCAGACTTACATGAAGCTGCTGTACTGATGCAAAGGAAGACTCTTCTCTGGCAGTCTCTTTTTTTGCTAGGCTTTAAGCTCTATTCACTCTGAATATGTCAAAATATAAAAGTAAAATTTCTGTAAGCTGGTTTCTCTAGTAAATGCCTTTAACTTACCATCTAGATGTCTGGGTACTTATTTGAAAGTCAGCAGGCTGTTATTAAGTGTACTGCAGTTTTCCTCATCTGAACTAATCTTCCCTAGGAGAAAGTATTCCTGTAACGAAGATCCACCTACCACAAGCTGATAATCTGAAGCCCTGGAGAGTGTACTGTGCAGAAGATTACAGAAAACATGTCCTCTTCTGTGGAACAGAGGTCATCCAGACCAAGGCAGATGACAGAGGAGTAGTGAAAGCTGTGGTGCTGCAGACTGGTCAGTCAACACTTGAGTTCACTTTTCCTTCCACGATTTTTTTCACTGAAACAGTCTGACAAAGTATCAAATAACATTAAGTTAAAGGCACTAATCCATATTTACTACAGACAGATGGAGAATCATTATCCTGGGCTGGGCTAAGTTATTATGCATTGTTTCTTGTTGCTTGGCATAACTTCTACCAAAACTGCCAGCATATAATTACAAAGAAGAATTTTGTTTTGCTTCTAATACATTGAAAAAATCCTTCCCCCACTAAGACAAAAATAGCTCCTTTCTGTATACTGCAGATAAGGTCCCATACACTAAAATGAAACACCTGGGCCTTCTTTCATAAGTTGCAGAAATTATGAATAATTTTGAAACCTCCCATTCTTTACAAAGAATTTAAAAAAAAAATTTCCCCTTGGAATGATTTGTCTTTCCAGGTTTCAACACAGCCAAAGGGGATCTGGTGAGGTCCATTCTCTACCCTAAACCCATGAACTTCAAGCTGTACAGAGATGCCCTCCGGTTCCTGATGTGCCTCATAGCATTTGCAGCCATTGGAATGATCTACACAGTGTGTGTGTTTGCACTTAATGGGGTGAGTTATTAATGCAGGAGAAACAGTTCACCTGAAACCCTTTTAAAACAGTTCCTCCTCCTGCATCAAAGTCAATGTGAGAACAGTTATACACTGTAAACAGAAGTTCTGCAAATTTTAAAGCCTAATTGATTTAGAACTTTTTCAGAAGCTTTCAAGAAATCATTCCATGCATGATAATTCTCTGCCAGTGTAAAATCCAAGTCATGAGTTGTAAGGTTGATTCTGTAATTCAGCTTTTGAATAATTTTTCTCCTGAGGAATAATCTACAATCAGTTGGCTCAGAAAATTATTTCCCCTTAGGATATCAGAGTGTGTTTAAGAACATATTCTTGTGTCTGCTTTGCAGCTTTTCCTTTTTTTTTTTTTTCTTTTAATTTAGCTTTCCCATTGTAATATGTAAAATACATGCTGATGCTATCTCAATTGCTGAAATTGTTTTGTCAATCTTTTAAGACTGAATCACAGGATGTACTAAATACTTTCTCTTCTGTGAGGGTTTATCTAAAGGTGGGTGGTAAGTATTTCATTCTAACATAAAATAGATACAAAATATGATCAAACTGGTGTGTTCTGTGGTCTGAGACAATATCAATGAAGGGAGAACCAGAACATGACAGAAATTCAGCACATCAAATGCAGCAAGATTTGTGGTCAAATCCCAAGCTCAGAAGTAGTAATAGTAGATCTCTGTGATAATTTGCAAGTACTTCTCAACTGCAAATTTGCTTTACTTTGCAGTGTCTCAGTCCTGGGACCCCAATTTGAAAAGCGTTCAATTCTTTAGCATTCATATCAAGTGCTCAGGATAACGGTGTCCACACTCAGCATCCTGGCAGTTGGTTTTACACTGACCTGTAAGCTCCCAAATTATAGATTGCTTTTACAAAGGTAACTGTTACTTCCTTGTCTCTTCCTGCAGGTAAAAGCAATTTTCTTTCACAACTCCTAGAATATAAGGTCAGAAGAAATCCTTAGCTCACACACTCTGCCCTCATTTTCAGCACCATCCCATATGTCTCATCTGTCACCTTAACATAGAGTCCAGAGCTGTGCCTGTAGGCATTTGGATGAATGCCCATATTAATAGCAGATTCCTGTGTGCTGTGTCATGGGAAAATAGGTTTGACTGAGGGTGCAATGATCTAGCTGGCATGTTTGAACACATGTGTTTTGGAGGAGGCTGTGAGCCTGGCAGGTTTCTTTGCATGGAGAATGGATGAAGGCCTGGAGGTCGCTCCTTAGCAGTGATGAGGCTTTAAAGCCTCTGGTTAAATCAAGCCTATTAATTTCTTATGGAGATGAATATGTGGTGGACCACAGGCAGAAAACAGCACAGCCTGGAGCACTGCAGAGGAGGGGAGGAGCAATGAAGTGGGCTCAGAGCAAGCAGCACTTCTTGCCACTCTCTTCCTGATAACTGTCCTTGTTATTATGTCAGGAGGAGACAGGAGAAGTGGTGAAGAAGGCTTTGGATGTTATCACTATTGCTGTCCCACCAGCTCTGCCAGCTGCCTTGACAACAGGAATCATTTATACCCAGCAGAGGTTGAAGAAAAAGGACATCTTTTGCATCAGCCCACAGAGGATCAACATGTGTGGACAGCTGAACCTTGTCTGCTTTGACAAAGTAATGGCTGTGTGGTGATTATGCCCTCAGTGGTAATGGAGCTGTGCTGGGAGTGGGAGGCTGGGGTTTGATGAGCATTTCCATTGTATTTTAGAAACAAAATGACCAGTGCTCTGTACTGCAGTTCTTCTTGTCTCAACAGAAGCTATGGCAATTTCTTGTTTTTCTTGTAATCTTGGAATTGTCTGGTAGCACTTTTGCTCTGCATGGTGCTGGTATTTTTTTGGACAGTAACTTCTTAAAATAAGTCTTGTTTTTAATTTCTGTTGGAGCTCTTATGTGGGAATTTAATTTAAATGTACATTTTAACTTAGACTGGCACCTTAACAGAAGATGGCCTGGATCTTTGGGGCTTGCTGCCCTCTGAAAGAAACTGGTAAGGCTCCTTGACACACCAATGGCATCTAAATTCTGTTAGTGGTTGGATCTTCTACTAGACAAAGGACCAAATCTGAAAGATATTTTTGTTAAACAGTTAAGCAGTTGAAGTTCCCCATGTTTAGATTTAAATTTTATTTCTATATCCTCTGGAAAATGAATTGTTTGCCTTATCCCAGGGTCCTGCTGCAGATGAAAAGATACAGCCACTGTTGCCAGCATTTGGCACAGCACGTCAGGGCAGACAGTGTTCATTTGAAAGCCTGGGTTAGATCTCAAAGCTGCAGTGTAACCCCAACCCTTTATGACAGGAAATCACTGTTACCCACAAGACTGACACTCTGCTCTTTCAGTGGCCTTGATTTTGCCCATTTACATTTCCAGAAATGTGCATATACAGACTTGCTCAAATTTATATCAGCTTCAGAACTCAAAGAATCTTTGCACAAGCTTCAAGGAAGGTATTTATAACAATCTGTTCCTCTCTCCATCCCATTGGATTCCCTAACTAGCATAGCACAACTGGATTGGGCATGTGTATCCCAACCCTTATAGGTGCATGAAAAGCAGTTCATGTGGGAGGACAAGTCCCCAGAACATCCATGTGGCTTGGGCTCAGGATGGGACTGAGCTGCTTCCAGTTTAGGATTTTTTTTCTATTAGTTTTGTGTTGTTTGGTGCTCTCTGAGAGTAACTTTTATGCTTTCTTTTGCTTTAGCTTTCAGAATATTCACAGTTTCCCTGCAGACCATGGCCTGCCTTGGGGCCCAGTGTTCAAAGCACTGGCAGTTTGTCATTCATTAATTGTTTGGGAGGGCAAGATCCAAGGAGACCCACTGGATGTGAAAATGTTCGAGGCCACTAACTGGGTAAAGCTGTGATTTGTTGTTATGCAAACAGTGGGGAGATCACCTTGCCATCTCAGATTTAGCCAGACAGCTCTCAAAGTTATGAAAAACTCAGGAATTCTGTTAAAGGAATAATTGAGTTTCTTTTGAAATGAAAAAATATTTTTGTTACTCACAATCATGTTGTGATGATAAAAAAAATCCAGATGATTTGTGGAATAGCTCAAGAACAGAGGTTTCTACATTAATACAAATTCTTGTGTATTATTTTCTCATTGAGGCTATGTTATATCTAAAGATTTTCCTTTATTTAATTCTGTTGTAATGAATAAAGGATTTATTGTCTGTGAGAGGAAATTGTCTATTTGCTGTGCAAGGGTACAACAGTGTCTCAGTGAACCCAGTGAGGCTTTCTACTCAATTGTAAGAAAGGCAGTGGATTTTCCATTATTGGAAGTGTTCAGTTGGACATCAGACAGACCCCTCCCAAGAATGAATAAGATACCTTGTTTAGAGACAAATAAAAGCTCTAAATGGATCCTTGAGGTTCCTTTCAGCTGTACTCGTGTTTCAGTCTGAAATATTTTTGTCTTTCAATACACAGGTGATAGATGATTCCAGCGGACACCAGAATGAAGATCAAGGATCCACACATGCCACTGTTGTTAGACCTGGACTTCAAGCCACCACTGTAAGTTCCTTGCAAGATTCACATCCATGATCAAGTTAGACTGTCAGTGTAAGGGTTACCTTTCAGTATAGGAAAGCTTGGGTGTCCTTGTCCAAGAAAGCTCTTCCCCACTTTGTCTTTCCTGTACTGCCTGCAGGGAGATTGCCTTGCTCTATCTGATCACAGACGCCTGGGGGAGCTTCTGCTCACACCAGAAACAGGGGGATGCTGGATTAGAGATTGTCCAGCTCAGGGATGTGCCTGTCCTCATGGCTGGAGACTCAGTCTGAACTCAGCTGAGTGGGGAATGCAGTGGGGTCTGCTGGCTGATGTCAGACCCTTACTGGTGGCATACACTGGTGGAACACTTTCTGACGACAATTTCCCTTTGCAAGACCAGTGTAAAACCTAACAGAGTCTTGTTAAAGAAACAGGACTAGTAAATTCCTTTCAGTAAATTACATTTTGTAGGCTGCTAAAATTGTCAATGAACTTTTCCTACTGCTTAAGCTAAATATTTCTGCACAAATTTAATCTCATCTTTATGTACCAGTCATTTCTAAGTGTGACAAATTAGCCCATTATACATGGTTAGCTTCTTACTTTGGCCCAAAGAACAGACCTAAAATCCTTTGGTCTGAGTTTAAAATCCTTGCTAGAGTATGTAATCCACTTGCTTTTTCTCCTAGGCCCCTGTGGAAGGAATTACCATTTTACGTCAGTTCCCATTTTCCTCAGCCTTGCAAAGAATGTCTGTCATCGCCCAGGAAATTGGTGGGGACCCACAGGCCTTCATAAAAGGGGCTCCTGAAACAGTAGCCATGCTGTGTAGAGCTGAAACAGGTAACAAACATTTAGAAATGCATCCTAGAAACAGATACGTATAAGTGACTTTGGATGGTGCAATGAAATGGAAGGCTGAAATGAGATTTGTGTCTAAGACTTTATACTAAAGCCTGAAAAGTGTCTCTGTTGTCTTCCAAGTCTAAGGCTAAGCTCTCACACAGCCCTTCTCAACACAGAAGGATTTTGAGAGAGATAAGAGATAAAAGTAACTACCAACTCCTATACGAGATGTACAGTCTCTGGCAGAATAGATATTTGGAAAAGTTATCTACAGGTCCACCTCCCTCAAAAAAGCTGGGTTTTTTTCTCCAAATCTTGGGAGGGCATCTGGAGAAGCAGAGATCCTTCATGACACCCTGGAAGAAGGTAAGTCTTTGCAGTTTAGGACTGAAGTTCAAAATGATAAAGGAGAAGCAAAGATTTTCTTATTGAACAAAATTTCCTTTCTTTGAACAGAAACTCCTTTCTTTGACATGCTTGACCTATCAGCAGACTCTAGGTGTACATGTCCTCTGGGACATAAACCTTCCATAGTACAAGGCTTCCTTTCATTGGAAAGCAGTTTCAGGCTGTGATAAACTGTGTTTTCCTCTTTTGCACAGTCCCATCGAACTTTGAAAGCAAGCTCCTGCTCTACACAGCCCAAGGCTTTCGGGTCATTGGCCTGGCCTGTAAATCTCTGCAGGCAGGGAAGCCACCTGCTGCTCTAACAAGGTAAGCCATAAAAAACACAGCTCCTAGCCATGTTCAGCCATGGGCCAGGGGTGCATCACAAAGCACCATCACCACATCGCCCCTGCCAAGAGCAGAATCATGGTACAGAGTTTTGTTAGATTCAGACCAGTGGGAATCTGATTTAAATCAGGATACAGACCTGGGACAAGACAGAGGGCACTCCTATGGCACATGCACAGAATCCTTACATAATTAATAAATTTCTAAACTCTGGGTTACCATAGAAAGCATAATGCTATTGCACTCCGAACACTAGCACATGCCCACTGAACACTAGCACATGCCCACATGCACATTCTGTCATTTACACTAGCCTCCTTGCAGATTTACCCATGCTTTCAACTGAAGAGAAGTATTTTAAATTTTTTTTCTCATCCACACTCTTCAATTCAGCAAAGAAAGAAGATAACCCCCAGTAGTGATCTCCAGCTCAGTCAAAGGCAGGAAAAGGCATGCCAAGGGTATGGCTTCCTCCACAGCTTTCTCCTTGGAACCAGCCTCCGCCCAAGGCTTCTTTTACTGCTCTGCCTAGAGTTAGGGTTTTGAAAACCACAAAGCCCAGAGCAAAATGTCTTCTGCTGTTCTGTTTGTTCACCCATTTAGCTTTCTCAGTTTTACCCTGTTTAGTTTCTATTGAAGTTAGCAAACTCTTCTATTATGCTTGTGGTATTAGTTTTGTAGAAACTGTCCTTCACAAAGGAGCCCTTCTCAGTTGAATCCAAAAGCCTTTTGCTTTTGTATGTGATACTCCAGAAACACCACTTCTGAAAATCTGCAGTTACTGAGCATCTGGACCTCTGTCTTTACTAGCTACAGGTCCTAATTTAGGTGAGGCTCACTTGCTTTTTCACAGGGTTTTTTTGCTTTGCTGAAAGGGCTGATGATACCGAGGTAGAGTGCAAGTGGTTACATAAATCTTGTCACAGGTGTCATAACAGACTTTTCCACCCAATGAGCAAATGTGTGTGAAATGGCCCAGATTTTTCAGTTGTGTATGCAGTTACAGCATGTGTGAAGTTTTTGCTGCCAAGAGAAAGAAGAAAGCTGCTGGTCACACACAGATCTCCTGTGAAAGCAGTGACCATTCAGGCACCACCTGACTCAGCTATTCTGACTGCCATGCAAGTATTTGGCATCTCCTTGGTGTCTAAAATGAATGCTTGAAAGCTTTTCTTTTTTTCAGATTCTTTAGAGTCAACCTGTGTCCCTGAGAGACCTCTAAATCATGACTCAGGGGTCTACTCAATTCTGTTCTTAGCTACATATGTTCAACTGCAAAAAAGCAATAGCACAGGGGAAAAGAGAAATGCAGGGGAAAACAGAATTGGAGGAAATTGGGGAAAATAAATTGCCACAGGCTGTTTGCTCTCACTGCCAAGAGGAGCAGACACATTAACTAAGGTGTGTTTCTTTGTTGTACAGTCCTCAAAGGAGAAGGTCTAGTGTGCAGGGACTTTTCAAATCAGACCACCACAGTTTGGGAGTCCTGCAGGAAGTTCAGGGTTCTGGTACTGAATTAGCACTGCTGGTACTGAAATAACACTGCAAAAGACAGACATCCTGGGTCTGCAGAAAACAGACAAATTATTTTAATTCTTTTGAGTTTGGTGGGATGACTGATAGTTATAACTGGCTTTCACCAAATCCAATGGTCATAAAGGGAAAATAAATGATTAAATCTGTCTCTTTTTAACTGTTAGGGAGGAGGTAGAATCTGATCTGACATTCCTGGGCCTGCTGATAATGGAGAATCGATTAAAGAGGGACACAAAGCCTGTTCTGGAAGAGCTCAGTGCTGCCCGCATCAGGAGTGTTATGGTCACAGGTATCTAAAAAAGGTGGATTGTTTTTGTGGTCACTGGCCCACACAGGGAGTCCAACAGTGTTTAAGTGAAAAGTCTTCTGTTGTCAACACTACTGGTTGGAAGGCATGGATATTTAATCCAAGAAGCATCTGTGTTTTAAAAATGACATAAGGTGAACCATGTTGTCCCTGGCAACTTCACCAGGCCATGTCTGATTCTAATTCTTGCTTGTCATGCAAGATCCCTTTTTAATAGGGCCTCCTGAAATGAGCAGAAACAGGGCATGTGTGCTCAGGACAAATCTCCAAACCTTTTGACATCTGTAACTCATGCCTACCAGTGCTTGTCTTTTTTTTTCTTTTTTTTTTTTTTTTTTTTTCTTCTTGAAAGGCTATTCTATCCAAATCCAAACAGGGTTTGGATAAAATAACCCCAAGTTTTTCCACTGTCCAGAGACTTGGGCCTCACCCCTTTCAGCCCACATACACCAAAGCCAGTCAATGAGAATCAAGGATACCAGCAGCAACTTGGCACTGAACCCCTTACTGGTTTTGTTTGAAATAAATAATCTAGGAGCACATTCCCCATATGCATTTCTTTGAGCTGAATATGAAAATACTTAATGTCCAGATCAAAATGTTTCTTTTTCAAATGAAAATATGTTTCTTGATTGAGACAAACCTTATCTGCAAAGTTTTAATCTTTATGAAAAACTTTCTTATGCACAGACACTGAAATTTGAGTAATTCGTCTGGATATATTTGAAAACTCAGAATTCAGGCTAATGAATGAACAGTTCCTCACTGCAGAAATGTTTAGGTAATTTCCTTTAATTTTTGTAGGGGACAACATTCAGACAGCTATAACAGTTGCCAAAAGTGCTGGCATGATATCTCCAACACACAGAGTGATTCTTGTGGAAGCAAACAAAGTGCCTGGATCTTCTTCAGCATCTATAACCTGGAAATCCCTAGAAGAAAACAAAACTGAAGACTACAGAAGCCTGGTGAGCATATCAGAAGCAGGTTTGTGCAGCAGGAAAACAAACTAGGATGGAATGCTTTAAACAAGGAGTGGGATTATGGCAGTATAACAGAGAACTGCCATCCACCAGCAAAATATGTGCTAGAAGAGTGTTTATGAGAGGGAATCTTTATAAAAATGTGCTCCCCTACAATTTTATCCTGTGAACACATTTTTGCTAACTGCCTAGCTGGGTTTGAGACCAGCTTTGCAGAAATATCAGAAAGATTTGTGTCTAGCCCTCATGCTTAGCTGATGCCAGTTTAAATGCTTGCTTTTCCTGCAAGACAAATTTGATGGCATAGATGTGGACTTAAAATCTGTGGAGCTGCATTGAATGAACCAGCCCTGTTCAAGCAGGGACAGTGTTAGCACTTTCCCATACCTGCAGAATTAAAACACGGACCCACTGTTGAGAAATTGCATATACACAGTGAATCACAGGCAAGCTAGGCTAAGGAATTTATTTCATCAAGCATCTCCACAGAGAAGCAGGGAAAAAGACCAGTTACTTTCTCCCTGAATAGTTAGTCTGAGGGTGCTGACCCTTCTCTGGTAAGTACAGAGTCAGGCAGATGGCAGGGAATATCTGCAGTGGTTCCTCAGCCTGAGCAACTTCTGCCTTGTGTTTCACTGCACAAAGACTTCCTTAGATGTGGTGCACATCTGCTGTCTTTTGTCCTTCTCATTTCCAGTGCAGCCCACCAGATTGGCACTGTTGCATGAATTCTACCAAATGCAACAATCCATTTGATAGAAGTCATGCAGTGAAAACCCAGTTATCACTGAAATTACTTGTGTTATATGCCCCAATCCCTTTACAAATCCAAGCAAAGGTCATGGGCCTTAAATCCAAGTTTCCCAGAGCCTTCAAAAGTACCCTCTTCACGGGATGCCCTTTACTTTGTCTGTAGTAGTGTCTATTTGAACACAGAGTAGCTTTTGAGGGCCTGGGCACAGCACTCATTCTGTCTCATTTTATAGGATGACAGTCAGACTGAGCCAGGTGTCACGCTGGCATTGGGATCAGGCCAGTATCATTTTGCCATGAGTGGAAAATCTTACCAAATTGTAGCAGACCATTTCAGGCACTTTCTTCCAAAGGTAAGCTCTGGATTATGTAACTGGAATACCCTTGCCATTCAGGAGATATGAATTGTCCTGGTACAATTAGCTGAAGGGATCTGTATCAGGACATCTTTGGGAACAATTATAACCCTGAAATACTTATAGGCTGGATGAATCTCTGATACTATTATATGGGGAAGGATCTGAAAACCCCTGTATTTTTCTCTGCACATGAGAGAAGCAGACATGCCTTGAGCTGTGAGGACATGATTTGAAACATTTGTGCCCATATCCCTACCCCTGGCACAGCACTGACTCTGACCTGTTTTGGGAAACAGGAGAAAGTGTGATATTACACATGGTGCAATTCAGCATAGCTAGTCTGTTCAATGGACAGGATAGTCTCATGAATTCTCTTCTTCTAATTCCTTGCCTGGCAATCAGCATTCATCAGGTAACTCAAATGGCATACCAAGTCTCTTGTCCTCATTGTCAGTGTTACTTTTTCTAAATATTTTTTAAGATCCCCTTTATCTTTGATCATCAACCTTTTCCTCCTTTAAGAGTGTAGAATCAGTTGTTTATAAATGTGATATTTGGTGATTTTAATTCAGATTACTACTGAAATCACTTACTTCAAGTGTTTTAAAAATAATTTCCTATTTTTCTCCTTATAGCTCTTGCTGAACGGAACAGTTTTTGCTAGAATGTCTCCTAGTCAGAAATCCAGTCTTGTAGAAGAGTTTCAAAAGCTGGAGTAAGTTCCTAATGAATTTGAAACTGTTTGTTGAATTTGCAGGCTTGTAAAGAATCTAGTAAGAGCTAGCTTTTGTCTACCATAGTTTCATGGAACTGCACAAAACTGAAACCCTCACACATCTGCAAGTTGGCAATTAAATTCCAAAAGTCTGTTAAAAAAGAGACACTGAACTCAATTCTGGTTTGGCAACCTGTCAAAGATCAAATACTTCCATGGTCCTGGATTTTGTTGGTTCATATCATCCTTCATTTTTACTTCTCTCTGGGGCTGAAGGATTGACACTTGTTTCCCCAAGATTTATAGGAATCTCTCTCAGCACTGCAGCCTCTCTGAGCTTGCTGTCTTTTTACTGTGCTACTGCTGGCTCAATGTGATGGGTTAGAAAATGTGTCAGGGCAGTCTGGATTGTTCACAATAACAGTGATATAAATATATATATATATGTAGACAGAGAGAGGGGGAGAGGGAGAAAGAGATTGAGATATTCCTGAATCACAAGCATCTTGTTGCCTGTTGTTCAGCTGTTTCCCAAGTCTTTTGAAGACCCTCACCCTTATTTCATGTAGCTAGCCCCAGGCCTTGTCCTAGAGCAAGGTGAGCTTTAGGGCATTTCAGATTATCAGCCTGGTGTGTGCAGTTGTGAGCACCTTAACTGCTGTCTGGCCAGACAGGCTTTAACTTTCCAGAAAAGCTTTTGACAAAAATCTTGTATGACTTGCATAAATGACTTGCATGGAGCAGGGTCTGATTCCTCATTTGCCTTATCACTTTATTTTTTAGTTACTTTGTGGGCATGTGTGGAGATGGAGCCAATGACTGTGGGGTAAGTGAAATTTTTTACAGTATATTTTAAAAATGAAAAATTGATGTAATGCCAGTAGAATATTCCAAACTGTGCACATGCTGGAGATGGGAGTGTACCACTTATTCACAGAGCAGCTGTACTATCACCAGTATTGATTTAGACCTGATCCTACTGTGTGGTCCTCACCATGCAAGAGCTGTCCTAGGCAGGGATTTTTGCAGTTTGTTATTTCAAAGACTGGTTCATTTTCCTTGCAAAAACCACCAGAAGATTCTCCTGGGGGGAGCAAGCAGAGAACCCAGACTAGCTGCATAAAGAATGGGAACAAACAAGTGCTAAAAAAGGAGGCAGAGCCAAACGTGTCTTCTGCAGCAGGTAGTGGATGGCTGTGGGGTCTGTGGAAAATGAACTTTCCCATGCTCTCATCCCCATTCTTTCCCTGGACTCGGCATCCCACTGGAGGAACCCTCAGGGTGGAGCACACCCAGGGAGTGAAGAGGGACTGCTGTCACAGAACACATGCTGTAATAAGGGGTCACTGCTTGGCTGACATGTGTCTTGGCTGACTGCTGTGTCTTCCTGGTGAGCACTGAGGAGGAATGTGCCTTTCAGGCTTTGAAAGTGGCACATGCAGGGATATCCCTGTCGGAGCAGGAGGCATCTGTGGCTTCACCTTTCACATCCCGAACACCCAGCATAGCCTGTGTTCCAGAGCTAATCAGGTAGGCATGGGGTTTTCTTTCCTATTTCATAAAGAAGGAAGTTTCCATTCCTTTCAAACATTAGTCTTGGGTGTTCCCATCAAGTCACAATATGCATATCTAGAGAAAAAAAATGTATTTGACCTTAAAATTGCCATTTGCCTAGTCCCTATCTGAAATTCCTTTAAAATACATTAATTATCAGAAGAGAAAGACATTTACAGTTGAGCTTTATGTCATCAAAAGTATTTTAAATGCAAAAGAAATAACAAAGTTAACAATGTTCCATGAAGCTGAAACAAATGTCCACCAGCCAACCTGTAAATGAATTTTAGGTCCTACCTGTGATACCCTATGTGGGTAAAATATGGCATAGGGTATCAGAGGTAGGACCTAAAATCTATTATGCCAGGCATCTATTATGCCAGGATCCTGATTTTCCTTACTGGGGCATTTGAGTAGCCAGGGAGAGAGCATTATGCTGACTGGATATTGTATGTTCACTGTAGGAGGAGAGGACTTGTTAGTCCTGAACTCACTGAGCAGCTGCTTGGCTTTGCAAGTTTTTCCTCATACAGAGTTTGCTACCTACACTATTAATGTCAGCAGAAAAAGGTGCTACAAAAATTGTAGTCTACAGAACACAGGTGACAAGAATCAAGCCCATTTCATTGAACAAGATCTCTGCATATGAGGATTTTACTTTCATTTAGGGCAGATTTATTTATCTCACCTCCCAGCTAGATACTGGTAAAAGCTTCTCTGCTTGTGACACGTGCCTTGTTTTTCAACAGCCTTTTGGGAGAGCTGGCACCAGGACAGACCCACCACCTAACTGCTGTACTTTATTTATGTCTTCACACAGGGAAGGCCGTGCTGCTCTTGTCACTTCCTTCTGCATGTTCAAGTACATGGCACTGTACAGCATAATTCAGTACCTTGGTGTTCTCCTGCTTTACTGGGTGTGTATTGGGAACACATTGGCTGGAAGTGGATAAGCTACTATTTCCTTGTAGGAGAAGTAGGGTGTAAAAGCCACATGAGACTGGGAGATGGAGATTTACCTTTACCTGAGCTGCAAGCTTCTGTGGTGTGATCATATGGTCCTCCAGTAGAAAACTGGCAAGATTCTTCCCACTAACTTCAGCCAGAGGGCTCGAGATCCAAGCTGGGCAGAAAGAAAGCTGAGATACTGAATGGTGTTTTGGATGAGGGCATATGTCTGTGAAAAGGAAGAATCTGGTGTAAGCATATGCTGTTACAATTTATTCAGCATTTAAAGCATGAATTAACTTGACAGTAAGCAAATCCCCTGGAGTGCCTTAAACCATTTTTGCATGGCTTTTTCCCAGATGGAGAGGAGGGCTTTGTGTTCAGAAGTAACCCAGCAGTGAGAAAGCAGTCTCTTCAAATATTCTTCTCTTTTATTGCCTGAAGTGAACTGAAAGTGTAGTTAGTCCAAACAATGTGCAAAATGAGAATATTCACCGCAGGCCCAATGGTGAGGAACCTGTTGGTAGGGTGGTGAAATGTGTGGTCTCCTTATCTGCAGAGCAGCTTTTCAGAACAAACAGCAGAGCAGCATTTAAGAACAGACAGAGCAGGAGCTCCATGGATATAATACGGCTTTCTGGAGACAATATAAACACGCCCATGGCAAATGTCTGATTTGTGATATTTTTTTTCTTTGTTTTCCTCTTTTCAGCAACTAAACTCCTTTGGGAATTACCAATTTTTGTTCCAAGATCTGGCTATTACCACCATAATTGGTGTGACAAGTAAGCCCCTTAGTCATCCTATGTATTAATGAGAGAATGATCTCAAATATTTTTCTCCTCCTTGTAAACACATAATTGTAGATAGAGAAAGGAAGAAAAAGGAGGCCAAGCTTTCTGCTGACTAAGCATCCTCTATGTAGAATACAGGATGTTTGGATTAGTAGAAGAGGGATCTTGTTTGTGAAAAGCCCTAAATATGGGAAGTACTTAGTGGTGCATTTGCTGAGTGTGTAGGTTGTTGCTAATTGGGCTGCTGTCTTTAGGACCAAGGAATAAACCCACGCCAAGTGCAGTGGAAAGTCTATTCAGCATTTTCCTGTTGACTTGGGAGGGCAGATTAAGAAGACACCTGGCTCCATGCCCAAATGAAAAAGTAGGGATTAGCTTTTATGAGTCTAGCTCACATTTGAAGCTGTGTAAACCAGAGCCCTGAAAGAAAAGAAAGGTGAAAATTGAGAAGAAAGAAATGACAGATGTCAGACACTACAGAGCAGGGAGCTGTAAGCCAAGAATAAGAGGGGAAACCAGTGCTGAGGCAGAAAGACAATTTTATTGAGACAGAATAAGTACAAGGAAAGTTTTGGAAGCAGGAATGGCCAAGACAGGGCCATGAAAAGCATATAGCAAAACCACATCCTGGTATGTTCCATCCTTGCTGGAACACAGACAACAGGAAAAGACTTTGATGAAATCAAGACTTAAAAGGTCAGCCACAACAACACTGTGTGCCAAAAGCTACATTGCTGTAAGTAATTTATCTGGAATTGCATCAAAGCTTTGTGCATAACTCTTCTACTCAAAGTCTGGATAATTTTGTTAAACTAAGAACAGAGGAAAACCTGTTGTGTCAGGTAATGCTGTCCTTCTCCAGCTCAAATAACCTGGTTAGGTGTTTAGTTCCGGAGGATGAGCAGAACATGTGCAGCAAAAAATCCCAAGCCACAGCTGACAAGTGACAGAAAGAGAAGAGCACAAGTATATGTTCATAATCTTGGGTCTGATAGTAGCCAAATAAAATAAAAAGCCAACATTTTATTTTTCAAAAATACCTCATGACAGATAACATTAGTTAACCTCTTCTGTGTCAATATGATTTTGTAAGAAAACAACTCTGTGTTTTGTACTTGATACAATCTTTGTATGTTTTACTAAGAATATTACAGACTGCAAAAGTGCCATTGATACAGTCAGTATTACACAGCATCCCTGCTTGTATTGTGGACACTAGTAAACCCATCTGTGCATATTTCAGTGAGTTTCACACGAGCCTATCCAAAGCTGGTCCCCTACAGGCCTCCAAGCCAGCTCATCTCACCCCCATTGCTGCTCTCTGTTGTGCTTAACATCCTCTTCAGCCTCAGCATGCAGATCTTCGGGTTTGTGGTGGTCCAGGAGCAGCCTTGGTATTCCCAGACCGATATCCACAGGTAGGACCCCTTTCTGGGACTCTGGATACCACAGGGTTGACCTAGTGGGGCAGTTCTGTGTGAAACTCTTGATCAGCTGAACTGCAGGTCTGATGAGCAGCTGCAGCAGACCCCGTGCTGCCCACAGGGTGCAAACACTTTAACCAGTGTTGCCTGAGGTCCCTAAGCTCTCCAGCATCCTGCCACGCACAGTTCATGTGGTGAGAATGCTTCTGCTGAGCACAGAGAGGAGGATTTGATTGCAGGAGAGACCAGGTCTGAGCTCAAGCTCTAACAAGTTCAGCAAGCTCAACCAGTGGTGAGATTGTGGGCATTGCCAATAACCCATACCATGGCTGTGAGGGAGGATTCCTGATAGTTAATAGTGGAAGCTGGGGGAAATACCCAGGGCAATGATCATTCCCTGAGCAGTGTGACACTCTTTTTCAGTGCCTGCCCGTCAGTGAACAACCGTGAGAGGAATTCATCCTCCAGCCTGGGGCTCCCCGGGCTGAGAGATGGAGCCCATGAGCAAACAGACAATGGCTACAAGAGCTATGAAAACACCACAGTGTGGCTGCTAAGTACCATCAATTGCCTCATTGTAGCACTAGTGTTTTCCAAGGGAAAGCCTTTCAGGCAACCCATCTACACCAACTGTAAGTATGGGGAGATAAGAGATGATATTGAAGTCAACTTATATAAGGAGGTCAGCATAATAGGGAAAAGTTAAACTTGACCAAAATTATGTCAGCCAAACAATCAGGAGAGAGACTGTCATGTGAAGGGAAGATGAGCACATATGTTTGTGACAGTTCCAGAAGATGCAGTGGAAGAGCTGTTCTTTTTACTCTTTGGGACAAATACTGCAGCATGCTCTTACACAAAACTCTCTTCAGCTCTTTTTTATTATTTTTACTGAAGAGTTAAAATACTGCAGCAGGTTTCATGGCTTTGATGTTTCAGTATAGTAATAGTGAGGAGGGGACATTCCTTGTAGAGAGCAGAAAAGTGGATCATCAGTCTCCCAGAACAAGGCAAAACACAAATGAGTGGGTGGAGGATGAAGTTTAGTGCATGCCAGCTGAAGAGAAAATGAATTTACTTATCATTGGAACATTTACCTACAGATGGAGAAGGCAATAGGTTCTTCATTACTTAAGACTCTTTACATCCTGATCAAGACCAAAGTCTGATCAGGATCTAAAGAGTCACTGAAGTTGAAGGCAGCATTCCTAATCATATTAAGAAGATCAAGACTATATCCTGGCCATTTTTCTGAATCACAGAGTATACTGTGATCAGAGAGAGACTCACTGGAAGGCTATAAATCTTCTCAGATATAGAAGGTCAAATCAATTGTTCAAAAGACCCATTTGGTGTTTTAAATCTGTAGCTACAATGCTTATCCCACACTTGTGTATATCCACTTGATTTATTAAAGCTGGGGTTTTACTCTGTTGGTTTTTCTCTTGCTGAAAATTCCTTTATATCTCATGGATTCTTTTGATGACTGTGTAACACAGAAAATTATTACAATCTTCTAGAGTAAAGGCAAACAGCTGAGAATGCTCATAAACCTGTGGGTTTCTTTCTTTGTTCTTATCCCTTCAGATGTGTTCATACTGGTGCTCATAGGGCAGCTGGGCATTTGCCTCTTCTTGATGTTTGCTGACATTGATGATCTCTACTCCAAGATGGATGTGAGTATTGTTCCAAAGGGGATTTTATTCCTACTGCCAGTCCATTATAAGCACACTGGGATTGTTTTAGGCACAGACTTTTGCAGGGAGGCGTGGCTTCTCTAAAAACAAATGATATTTAAAGAGGTGGAGTTTAGATGATGGGATTGTAGAAACTTCTGGAAATACAGTGACTCCAAAGCAGTATCTGTGCATTCAGCGGGACAGCTACACATGTAATTTTGATTGTTTCAGCACATTGTCCAAGCAACAGAAGATAACATCACTAAGCTTTTGTGTGGTATGTTGGTGGCTTGTGAGGCCAGGAGCAGAACAGGGCTGGGCTCTGTGATTTTAAAATAAAGTACCATGTTCTTGTGTTTCTCAAGCTGTGCTACTCAGAACAAAGGTCCTCTTGCCAAAATCTGCCAGTTGGCACTCAGAGCAGCTCTCAGTTCCAGTCCCCAATTTTTCAGGCTCCCTGTTTAAATTTTAGGTAGTCTGCAGTTTCCCAAAGCAGGATTTGGGTTTAGAACAATTGTAGGGAAAGAATAGTTGAGCTGCCATGGCAAGAGAGGATCTGTCTTGAGTCTTGATTAATAAATACCAATAAGGCTTGACTTATGTTGTCTGGCAGAATGCAAGCTGGGAGTTGTCTTGTGCAAACGTGAGAGCAGGATAAGATCTACATCAGCTGAAGGACAGGGCTGTCAGTAGAGCTGACAATTAGTATGTTGAGGCTGGGAGATGTTAACCTCCTCTACTGTGACACTCTCACAGTCTTGCTGTGAGGAACAAAACATGAAAAGCACCACGCAGCTATTTTTTTCCGTACATTTGCAATCAGAGCAGTGGCTTTGAGTCACAAGTGCTGAACAGAATGCAGCTTCCAGTCCTGTATGTTTGCATGTCAGTTAGCAAGTCAGTTTAGACATGGGATTAATGGAATTTGTAAAAAGAAAGATAGTCAAAGGGTCGGAGTCTCAATTTCACATGTCAAACAGTCCACTTATCACTCTTGCCTGTAACTATCTGCAGAGCTCGTCTCAGCAGGCAAACCCAGTTAGAGAACCTGCCACGAGATGGCACTTTAAAGCAAGTCATCGTCCTGCTGTGGACTGTGGTGGCACAGGACATTCTACAGCACTGCAGCTGCCAGGGGATAAAACCCATTTGGGGAGAACTGCAAAACTCCCAGTGCAAGAAGTCTGGAGGGAATTCACTGGAATCACTGAGAAGAGAAAATGAGGGAGTAGCAATAAAAACCTCTGCAATAGCCTAGCCCTGGAGAAACTGCTGATCCAAACTGTGGATCTGAGCTGCATCTCCAAAAGCAGAAAGAAAGCCAGCCCCATCTCTGGGAAGCTGGAACTGGGTTTGGGGCTGAAATACTCAGTTTGAACTATTTATTAATATTAGAAAGTAAAAAGGCAGTTAGATTTTTTTCCCTCTTGCTGTTCTAAAGAATGGTTTTCTCTAATGCATCATAGATTCAAAAGCATCCTTATCAGTAATTCCTCAAGACAAATAGCAGTATTAGCTCATCAGCAGGGTAAGCCAGTTTGGGAGTTTGGCTTTTTATGACATGAAGCTGCTGAAGATCTGGAAAATAAGTCATGTAAGGAGTGGCTGAGGGAGCTGTGTTTGTTTAGTCTTAGGGAAAGGATGCACAGGGGAGATCTTAATTCTACAGTTACCTGACAGGAGGTTGTAGCAAGGTGGGTGTCACTTTTTTTCTCCCATGTAACAAGTGATAGAGAGGAAATGGCCTCAGGTTGTGCCAAGGAAAGTTTAGACTAGAGATTAAGAAAAAATTTTAACTGAAAGGGTTGCAGACTGGAACAGACTGCTCAGGGAAGTGGTTGAGCCACCATCTCTGGAAGTATTTAAAAGAAGTGCAGTTGTGGCACTGCAGTGGACTTGGCCAGGCTTCTGGTTTGGCCTAATGACCTGTAGGATTTTTCCCAGCCTAAATGATTCTGTCTTCAATTGCACAAGTGCCCACCAGTGTTGACTGTGCATTCATTGCTGAATAGCTTCTCCTGCTTTTTCCCCAGCTTGTTTGCACCCCTACCTCATGGCGAATCTCCATGGTGGGAATGCTTGCAGTCACACTGGCTGTGTCCTTCCTTGTCGAGGTGAGTGTGCATCCTTGGATGTGCTGGTCAGCACTACTGGAGGGATAAAATTGTCAACTCTTGCTCTTTCTCTCTCCTCCCCAGCTCAATTTGGGAATATCTAGTAAAACAGGAGTAATTGCTGCTACCTCACCCTTGCTCCCTTTTCTTAAAGCACTCCATCTGAATGATAAGGGAATGCAAGGCACAGCCACCTTTTCTTTCCTCTGGTGAGTGGGAACCCTGCCCCAGGTTAGAAAAATATGGGCAGTCTGTGGTGTTCTCTGCTCAGATCCTGAAGACTCTCAGGAGGAACTGGTCACAGTTCTCTGGTGGAGCTGGTATGAAATGTGGTCAATAAAAGGCTGTTTAAGGGACATGGATGAGCAGGGCAGGTGGGAGATCTGGGTCTCCACTGTTTGCCCCACGTTTGTACTCTGGATGAAGAGTCAATGGCTGTCCAGGTCCTCTTAAACCCTCTTTTTGCTTTTACCTTTACAGGAAGCTGTCATTGAGAACAGACCCCTGTGGCTGCTTCTGAAAAAGACATTCCAGTACCACTCCAAGAGCCACTACAAGAGGCTGCAGCACGTGTTGGAGCAGGACTCAGCCTGGCCACCTCTGAATGAAACCTTCTTCTCAGATTCTGTGGCAGTAACAGTAGAAGGAAATATGGGAGGCCATAGCAATCCAACATTTGACAGCAGTGAGGACTCGCTCTGAAGGAAACTGCAGTGGACACATGTCCAGGACAGTTGAATTTGATCTTAAAAGGACTCAGTGACTTGAGAAAGGGCTGACTCATTACTGCTCTCCCATTCTAGGAGTAACCAGCTCTGGCTTACATCTAAATTAACTGGAAGCACAAAATCTTCTGCAGTAGCATAAAGCCACAATGATGTTTCCTCCATCCCTTTGCCCATATACAAATGGCTGCCAGCTGTAAATCAAACACCTTGCTGAGTATTGGTAAAGTATTTGTGGTTGAAACACCCTACTGCTGTGTCTCTGTTGAACTGCATTATGCAGTCCCTAAGGGTGGGAGATGCTCCAGATGAAAAGTAGCTAATTGCAATAGCAGCACTCCCCTGGGCAGTTCCCCTTTGGGAAAACAATTAGAACTTCTGATAGAGGCTGCTGAGCAGAGGCATCCCTGGGATTCCTCGTGGAGTTTCAGATACTGCTACTCAGTGTCTTGCTTTTTTTTGGAGGTTTTAACCCTTCTGGCAATACTTGGCTTCCAAAGCTGAAATGATCTGCAAACAGCCAAAGCTTTCTGGAAGTGTCCACTCCCAGCACCGTTGTGCTTTTCCCATGATGGGAGCAAGAAGCACTCCCTTGCTAGCTCACTGCTACCAGGAAACCTGTTTGCCCTCTTAGCTTTTAGCAAGTGATATTTGCATTTTATGGGTAAAAAATGGTTGACCTGCTAAGTAGAATGATTTCATTATTTTTTTTGGCAGGAGCTATTTTTTTCAGGATATCCATTAAACTGTAGAATAGAATATATTAATTACAAATTATGATCCTTCAAGGACATGCTGTCCCTTGTGATGTGAGTTTTCTTTACCAGGGCAGGTTCTGCACAGCTGGGCTGCCTCCTGGCATCAGTTTTACCAGTGCCAAAAGAAGCAAATATTGAGTAGGTTATTAACCTCCAGGACCTAAGGCCTGAAATAAAAGCTGTGGAGCTAGCTAGACCTCAAAATAATTTTTAAAAAATTCTGTGGCATGCTCTTAAGTGGAATCATCTGAGGTTTAGTCTCTAGTTTCTCCATAATTGTAGAGGCAATTCAATCATCAGCTCATATCCCTCATCTATAATCCTTTGATGGAGAACTTTTCTCCCTTTGCTCTGCTGTATTTGCCATACATAAATGCAACAGCACTGCACATTCCCACAAGTGTTACCTGCTAAGAAAAAAAGCACCTTCTACCTGCACATATTCTCTTAGCCCACTGATGTTAATCTGCCTTTCTCCTCACTGTATTTGGCAATTTTTGTCCCCAGCTGGATAAAACAACAAGATAGTCAATCAGAAGGGCTTTGGACCAAGAGGAACACTTCCTTCCTTGGATAAGGTGTGCAGGGGAGCTGTGCCTTTTGAGTTGACTTCAGAGTTTGTTTTCCACTGTTGGAGCTAACCAATGTTTTTACTGGGTGGAGCTGAGAAGCACTTTATTACTATATTAAAATTGTATTTTCCCACCATTGTGTGCCAGAGCACTGCCACACAAAGCCAGGAAACAGGCAAGCTGGGGATCATGGGAAAGACTTATTTGGTTTTTAGATTTAAAAACCAGCTTGGGAAACATAGAGCAAATCAGAGGAAATCATTAATTATTTTGAGTCAACATACCTGCACCAGAGTAGAATCTGAAAATAATCTAGCCTGAACCTAAAAATAACTAAGAAAATAAAGAAATAATAGCTAAGTAGAAAAAGAAAATACCCAAAAACTTAATCAAACAATATTTCAACTTGAAAAAAACATTTATTTGACTCAAAGCAATTTTATCATCTGTTTTTGACAAGTTTGACATAAGCAAATGGAGTAAATACCTTCCCACCTACAGTAGTTTACCTAATGGCAAATGCCTGTCACAAAGCCACACAACTTGGCACAAACTAGAAATATTTCATATTAATTCCTAGAAGTGTCTCCAAAGTTTTCATGGGTTCCCATTCACAGCCAAAGCCACTGGAAGGGGAAGGCTAAATGCTCTCTGCATGCCCTCTGCATTCATTACAGCTGGAGGCACCAAAGAGCCGGTTTAGTGGAGGTTCTCCTGACATCCTGTCTTCTAGGTACTGTAACATTTTTCTGAAGACAAAATTCACTGTCCTGTTACAAAACTAATATGTTGCTGCATGTGATACAGTGACAGCAGCAGTAGCACTGCAGACCAGGCATGTGATTTATGTTTAGATATCACTGACAATATAAAATATCGAGTCTTGATAAGCCTGGGGTAATTGTTGGGTTGAGGAGATAAAGAACTGCTTGCCTGCTGCTGAAATACAGCCTTACCTGCAGGAGAGCAGAATTCAGATACCAGGTAATGTTTAACCTCTGCCACTCTAAGCACTGTAATCACCTCTGCTCCTTTTCAAAGAGGTCAGTGAGTCAGGCCAGCACCTGTGGGGACAGTTATGAAGATTTCACCTGGGTGCTATGGGATGGGGTGACTGACGCTTCACAGACATAATCCATGGTGGAGAGCTGGTGAACCTCTTTGGCTATTAGCACACATTCCTGGCAGAAGGTTGCAGGGAATGATAGGAAGCTAAGGAGGTGCTGCATGCTTGTAACAGCTAAATATTTCCCTTATGGTGGCTGTGTCACTTCTTGGGGAGCAGTACTGTCAAACACTGATGTTCTTCTCCTCTCCTGTTGGCCCTCATTCCTGACAGAACTTTTCCTGTGGACAGGGACAGCATGCTTCCTGACTGAGCAGCAACACAGACCTGGAGTGCTTGTGCTTTTTGCAGCTGCTGGAACCACAGCCAAATCATAACTGCCCTTTCATGGAGGCTCCTGCTAATGATCTTTATTTTAGTCTGGCTAAGGAACACTTGTTCCTCTTTAACAGCCTTGTTTTAGTAGTCCAAAACCTAAAAATCACCAGAGAAATGCTGCTGCTGGGCTTGCTTGTGGCCTCAAGAGCAGAGTAAAGCACAAGTGTGTTTTAGAACAGAGGGCAATATTTGCAAAATTGCTACTTTTAATTGTTTTTTTCACCTCATAACTTCCTTTTTTCCCACGAGAAAGACACAGGATGTTTTTTCCTGCAAAAATAAGGAAATACTGCAGGACTGATCTTCCTCTACAGAGGACAAAACAAATACATCTTGTGGATAAGAGGGGGAACAGTTATGGATAGTTACTTGCTGAGTTTGCACATAGAAATTCCAGGCATGTGTTTCTGTATACAGGATATTGTCATGCCATCTCTGTTCACTTCACTGGGCTGTGGATGCTACATGAGTGTCCTTAAAATGGGAGACACCTATGAATGATGGGACTCTAAACTAGTATGTGCCTGAACTTTTATTGAAGAGTGTTTGAAACCCTAAAAAATTCATAAAAATTCCAGGGCTCTTGAAATGGGCTAGTTTTGATGTTACCAACCTTTCAATGCCCTCTGGAGAGAGGTTTTGAAGAGAACTCCAGTGTGGCACTCTGAAAAGTTCATTTAATTTGAACTTTGCACTTCCATCCGAGGCTGAAACCTCATGTTTGAAATACTAATGGTAGTGCCTGGAGGCAGACTGCTCCTCATAAGCTTGTGGTAGTTCAGTCCAGATACAACTTCAGTGTCCAAGGGCTGGCACCCTGATTTAGTGTCTTTCTCTTTGTTCTAGTGAATGTTGAAGAATGCATTAAATTTTCAATGAGGAACCAAATTTGTCAGATGAATAATTCATTTCAGTTCCAATCTTTATGCAGAAAACAATTTTACTGGCTATTTTAGTTCCACTAGCTCTCCAGAATAGTCTGTCACTACTTCAGAGAATCCGAGTAGTGAGTAAATCTCCAAAAAACATCATCTAAAACTTTTGCTGCTAGTTTGGTACCACAATAATAAAAATTATGCTCTCAGATATCTGTGGGGCTTGTGGCCTGTTTTATCATAAAATATAAAAGTGAGAGATGTTGTTTTAAGGCTGACAGAATGTAGAGTAGCTAAAAGTATGCAAGTACAAGAAAATCAAACTATTATTTTAGCAGTAGTCTAAGGCTGATTACTGCTGACCTCAGAGACCATTAGTTTTCTTTTTTCCAAATAAATATCATATTTACAGTGACTTCCTTAAATAATAAAATATCAAAGACTTTCATGCTAACTCAGTCTTGTACCATGTTTGGGTACTGTGTCCTGAGTAGCAGTTACATATCGTCAGAAATGCTGCCTCTGTTAGATGGCTCTGCTGGGAAATCACATGACTTACAGTCATGACAAAAAAAGTTACAAACATGTTACAAACAAAGCCTGACTTTCGGTTTCCAACACAGTTGCTGCCAAAGAGAATTGTCTGCCAACATTTTCTAGCTACAGACACGTGTAAGCTGATAAGCTGTTCCCTAGCCAGGAGGAACAACCCTGTCCTGAGCTGCCCCCGGCACAGCATCACCAGCCAGGCAAGGGCATTCCTGACTCCTGATAAATGTTTTCTTAATATTTAGGAAGACATAAGGCTTAGAGGTCAACACTGAGAACTGCAATTCCTGAAAATGGCATGGTGTGATTAGAAGTGGTGGAGGGAGTGAAGGGATGGCAGCTCTGAGGTGCACTGACCTGTTTGTCAAGATCATGTGCTGCTTAGAGCCAGGCACAACTTATGTTGCCTCCAAATTCACTGCTAAAATCATTGTTCCTGAGCTGAATTACTGAGCAAGGGTAAGATTCAGCCTTTTGAGAGGTTCCTTGAGAAGCTGAAGTGCTGTCTGTGGAGTGCTGCCCAGGAGAACTTTTATTGCTGCCTCTCACTGATCTTGGCAAAGTCCATGTGAAAAACTGGGGCTTTTACCTGCACAGGTGTGTTGGCTGCACATCACATTTTTGTATCTCCAATATCTGTAGGATGAGTAGCACTCCCATGCTGGAAAAATGCTCAGAGATGCCAGTGTACCTTTGTATTTAGAGTACTGGTGTCCATGGTTTTGCAATTGCAATTTTTAAATCAAGATAAGGCATTCTGTCTAATAGACTTGCAATGACAATTAACTTCATCATTATCTCAGGAGATCCAGTTGTATGAATTAGATTGCAATAACTGTCCAAGCTCAGACACCCAGCTAAATTAGAATTTCTGTATTTCTTCTTGCAATGGCAGTTTTGTAATGACAATCTTTACAACTTGGTGGTTCTGTTGATATCCTGCAACTGTTGAGCACAAATAAACCTTCTACTAAGGGACTGCAGCCAGCAAGGCTGCATTTAAGGGTGCTGACTCTGGCATGAAGCAGGAATTGCTCCTTGAAGGTCAAGGGAGATATAGGGGAATGAATTGGAATTAAGCAGAAAATTGGATCCATGTTCCCACCACAGCTTGTTCTGTGTTAACTCAATGAACTCCTAACTTCTAATAAGTGATGTGACACCTCCCTGGGTAACTCTGAGTTCAGTTTCTGTGCTGTTAGCACAGAACTGTAACTTCCTGTTTCTTGTTGACTACTGGTGTCTCATTGCAGTCACTTTCCCATCCACAGCAGCCTCCCAAGCTGCACCACCTCACTGAGGAGCAAAACAAAAGTTCAGGTCACCATCTGCACCAAGAGAGGAGTGAGTCACCTGCATCTTATTTTCCTCACCAGCCTGTATGATAAACTGACATGTTGAAATGTATCTGGAATTGCACAGCAAAGGAGGAATGGGGCAGAGGGAGGTGAGGTGGGCAGGGCAGCAAGAACTGTGGACACAACCTGTATGATGCAGTAATGATGCATCTGTATCTGCAGCATCTGTCATTAAACAGTTGAAACCAGTAATTTGTGTTGAGAGTCTGGAACAGCTTGGAAATTTAATTTCACAAACAAAGAACTAAATAACAATTCTGGCCTTCCAAGACCTGCTTCCTGGCTCTGCTATAGGCTGATTACACAAAAATCTTGTCAAGCAGTTTGTGAGTGGTTTTTAAGGAGCCTAGACACATGGCTCCCATCCAGGTATGTGCTCTCTTTCCCAGCCTCAGTTCCTCACCCATGTTCACTTGGAGAGAGAGGTTTAAAGGACTGATCTTTGAGCTGTTGTTTTTTAGTCAGTATTATTTCTAAGAAGCACTGGTTTAAAATGATACAGTGGAGAAGATTACTGATACTGTGTATGTCTTGAGATTTACTTTAACTGCCCAAAACTTGTGCACAAGTAAAGTTCATTTTTGTATGTATGGCCTACAGGAATCTTGTTACTTACTCCCTGGAGACACATTTCTTTTATGTGGAAAAAGGTTCTGTCTCCCCTGTGATGCTGTGCTGATTGATGGAAGCTGTACTGTGAATGAAGGGATGTTCTCAGGTGCAGCCCTGGAGATAGAAATGCTAAGGTTCTCTGAAAGGGAGGTGTCTCTATCTGTTCTGACAGCAAATTATTTACTATTTATTTGTGTAGTTTGCAGCAGGAGGGAGAAAAACTGTGGCTTGAATAATTCACAGTTCCTTAAGCTTTTGGACATTGTCATTGTGTAATAAGACTTTCTTATCCACATTAAAAACAAGTAGCAGTTATGTACTCTTAGGAGTAGAAAGTGAAAATGTATACATAAGTAAATTGAGTTATTTGACAGAATATGTATTTTATCAGTTTTTGGATTCTGCTGTTGCAGCAGTTCAGCTCAAGCACACAGAGAGAGGCCAGTGTTAGCCCAAAACATCAAGACACTGCAAGGCATAAACTTAGTTCAGGGACAAAATGTGTCCCAACCTCCTCATACTTACTGTACAGAACCTATTGTGCCATGCATGGGAGGAGGCAAGAGAAGGAAAGGAGCTGCTCTTCTCTCTGCCATGTCCTGGCCTGGAGTGGTTCTGGATATCTACAGTTAACTAGCTTGTCATTTCTTCTCCTTCCTTGTCAACCTTTCTGTCAGGAGAGATACCCAGGTGGTTTTGGGGAGGCAGAGTGTGATGGGTGTTCCTACTTCCTACTCAGCTCCTTCCCTCTGAGGAAGACACCTGGGCACTGCTGTGGCACGTGTAGCCCCAAAGGAGGCTGCTAATTCAAGGCAAAACTCAGCAGCAGCCTGAGTGCTTTTAATTACCCTGAGGACATGAGGAGAATGTGCACAGGGCTGTTCAATTATGTCATGCTCAGCACAGTTAATAAATATTCTTAATCTAGTCAATAAACCTTTCATCTTGTAAATGTTAGGATAATGCTCCTTCTGTTGAAATTAAGTCTTGCTGATTTTGGTGCTTGTCAAATATCTCCTACCTTCTGCAAAATCCATCAGACCACAGATCAGAGCTGCAAAGGTCACATGTCTTTAGGGACTTCCCTAAACCCTGGCAGGCTAGATCTCAATTCCAAGCCTAAAGACCATTGAAATCATAAAGGAATAACCACATAAACATGAATGTTGATTATATGAGACATTGTACTATTTAATTCATATTGCAAAATAAATAACAGACTTCAGCACTTCAGTGTATGTGATGCCAAGCTCAAAGTGTTAATCTTTTCCAGTGGCCAGGACAAATCATACACCCCATATCAACTCCCAGTATCATTAGTAGCTATTAGTACACCAGATATTTCAACACCACAGAGATAATTATGCCATAATGAATGAAAGAAGAAATTCATTGCAAGAGGAGAATAATCACATTCCCAATACTTCTTAAGAAAGCAGAGAGGAAATTACTATCTGATGCAAATTAATGAGATGAAATTAATAAGTGTCAACCAATAACATACTCCTCCAGTGGGACCAGACTGCAGGCACGTAGTACAATCTCTTCTTGGCCCTCCTCCCATGCTCTGGGGAGGCCCCGCTGAGGAGGTGCATGTTGAACAGGCTCACAGCCCACCAAAGGGCAGGCAGCTCAAGCAGTGCCAGAGTGATTTTTCACCAAGGTACCCTTGCAGGCAGTGTCTCACATAAGCAGCAGAACAAAACTGGATCCATGTGTCAGAATAATTTCATGTAATTAAAGCCATCCTCTGGAAGGTATCACAGTGTAAAGCTCTTTTTGCAGACATGTCCAATGTGCATCCAGCTCGGAAGGTGCTGGTAACCTCTTGCCAAGAACACGAGGAGGAGCTGCTGCTGTGGGCATGGATCTCATTAGTCTATTTGCATAATTACCCTTTTCTAAATGTTCACATTTTTAAATGTATTGTAAGACTAGCTGTCAGCTAAGCTTAAAACTGTGAGGCAGTAAAGGAATTTAATTCTACTTACAAAATATCCTATTTTAATAAGATATAAATATTTGTTGGTTTTATGTGATGCTTAGCAGCTTCACAGTGTCTCTGAAGTATTAATTAATTAATAAGCCAATTATGATCAGTCTGAGAACAAGGTATAATGTGCTGGAAACAGAAGAGGCTTTGATGGCCCAGAGGCACAACAGGTCCTGGATTAATTGTGCTTTGTAATAGAGCTGCTTGCTTCCAGATTAATTTCACTGTGCCTGTGCTAGTAACAGGGGATGCTAGTGGTGATCAAAGACAAATATATCTATTTAAAGTTCTCCTTAACAGGCCAGACTAAATGGTGATGGGCCGTGTTGTGGTCTGGCAGACACACCTTGTCAGCCAGCAGCTCCTTAGGGGAGAATTCACTTCCATTATGACATTGCAGTGTCTTCACCCAGCCCAGCCTGCATGTCTTCAGTCTGAACTGCATGCCCAGGAGGGAACAAACCTCAAGGCTGGGCTGAAAGACAAAAGAAAGAAACAGAAGTTTCTTTCATGGAAAGAGTCTGGGGCATGAATCTCTGAGTTATGCTGAGGTATGGTGTCAAAAGGGTCTGACCAACTTACCCATTTTTAACACCAAGGTGGGAGGGACAAAGCGCCTGTGGCTAGGAAAGTGTAAAATCTACAGCTGGAAGTGAAGCTGGGGCTCCTTCTGGCTTTCAAACTGCTCCCAGGATCACTGGCAGCAGCTAGCAGTGCTTATCCAGCCCTGTGAGTGAGCAGCACCAGCCCAAGCAGATGCACTCTTTGCACACTGCAGCCTCACAACCCTTCTCTGCGGCTCTTCCCTGCAGCCACGGGAGCAAAGCAGTGCCGGCTAGCTGCTCCCCGAGCTTGGCTGGAGGAAGCCACAAGATTTGCCACCCCCAGGTTCCCTTAGAGGACCCCAGGTGGTGGTGCTGTCTGTGGCGTGGGTGGCACAGGCGAGGAGGACACCACGAGGAGTCCAAGGCAAAGGAAAAAGAGAGGACACTTGCGTGGCTGTCAAGGAGGCTTTATTCCTTATTGGTTGCAAAGGCAAGTGACAAGGGAGACAGGCTCGGGGGGGAGCTGATACAGGGAGTGGGCGTGGAAGGGGGGGGAGATTCAAAGTAACCAATAAGAGAACAACATAATTGAACCAATAAAGATCATACATGGGAGGGGAAAAGCCCCAGGGGCAAATCATACAGCACAGTAAGGGTGATTGACATGGAAAAATCTCGAACAAAAGGGGGGGGGTGGTTACAGTGACTGACAAGGGGAGTAGGTGGCACCACTGGGAGGGGAGAGGACTGATAAGGGCAGGGAGGGAGGAGGGAAGGATCACTGGGTTTGATGGGCAGGCAAGTGGCGGGAAAGGAAAGTAACAAACAACCTGGGACAAACCATCATGAGGGGAGAACATGGGGGGAACTGAGGACCAAACCATTTTCTTAACACAAAACAACTAACACAAATAATAATAACAAATCTTTAAAAACACGATGCCACACTTCTCCAAGGGCACATCACCAGGATGTTTTGAGAACTCTGCTGTGGGTTGTTTCCTCTCCAACAGGACTGTTTCTGCTCACACAGCAGTTGCTAAATTCCTGTCACAGCCCACCAGTGTTCTCACATCTCAGTTTCTTCACATCGAGATAAAACTCATGAGAATTAATCATTGAATATTATTTGGTCCTCTTAAAAGCAGTCCCATCAAAAATATGCTTTCAATATTCAAGTTTCAGAAAATCCTTAGGTTTCCATCCTCTGCCTGAGGAAATCCCCTGGATCTGAAAGAGTTTTGAGTGACTCAGGGCTGCCTGCCCTCTTAGTTTTTAATCAAAACTTCAATCAGAGCTTATGTTGGAGCTCAAATCCTAAAAGGATTTCCACTGTCCCCACTGCCACTGCATGTATGTGACTCCTTCCACAAACAAGCCTTGGGCTCATTAAATGTCATTAGTTAATTCTGCAGATGAGTTTTCATTTCTTGTAAGTTAAAGATGCACAGAGCCCAGCAACCAGGGAGATGCACAGCCTGAAGTTCAGCTGCTGTGTATCTCTTAGCTGACTTGCATCTGCTGAAGATTTAGTGCATAAGTAATATTGATATGTCAAAATATCCACAGCAGATGTAGGATCACGGTAATTGCTTGTGTCACATCAAGTGTGTTGTGCTGCCCAAGTTCTTAAATATCCTCCTAACTTATTGCCTTGTAAATTCAGCATTGAGTTACTGACTCAGCTTGTAAAGGCTTTAAATCTTAGCAGTGCAAAGCTCACTGTGGACATGGAAATTACTGTTATTAAGGATAATTGATATTAACATTCGAGCCAAGGCTTCTGTCCTCTTGCTGCAAGAAGAAGAGGCTTTTCTTTTTTGTCTATCCAGAATATTATAGACTTGTACTCAAATTTATCTGCAAATTTGATACTCAGGTCATCCCTGTGATTCACTGAATACCTCAAAACAATCCCAGGCAAACAAAGAACCAGTGATCTGTGGCTCTGTGGTCTGTTATTTTAGGTGTCACTGACCTGCAAAGACGTGAAGAGCTCCTCAATGCAAGAAAGACAAGGAGCTACCTGAGGGTACAGCAAAGATGATTTGGGGTCTGGAGCATCTCTCTTATGAGGGGAAATTGTAGAAGCTGAGCCTGCATAGTCTGGGCAAAAGTGAGAGGAAATCTCATTAATTAATATAAATATGTCAAAGGAGGGTGTCAAGAGGAAGGTGCCACACTCCTTTCAGTGGAGGAGCAGCGGCCATAAACTAAAACACAGACAGGTCCACTTCAATATGAGGGAGAATTTCTTTCTATTGAGGGCAGCAGAGCACTGGAAGAGCAGCCCAGGGAGGTCATGGAGTTCTCCCTCTCTGGAGATGTTCATTCACAGCCCACGTGGATGGTTCCTGTGTCTCCTGCTCCAGGTAACCCTGCCTGGCAGGGGGGTTGGACTGGATGATCTCTGGAGTCCCTTCCAACCACAACAATTCTGTGATTCTGTGAAAACAGTTTTATCAGACAATAGAAAGATTTCATTTAGGAGCACATAAGATCTAATGACACAAACCTCCAAACAAACCAACAGCAGCAAGAAATATGTCTTCAAAATTATGTTCTACTTTCCTAGGTTTCTCAATAGCTCCACTTATCCTATCTAGATTGTTTCTCTATTGATTCCAGCTTAATGAATCAGTAGGTACTACACTGTAAAGCTGTGATTGCAGTGTGTAGTAGAAGGTATATGCACAAAAATGCTGCAGAATTGAAAGGAATTCTTTGCTTTTAGAATCACAGGAATTACCAGAAAATTGAAAATTTAGTATTTAGAAGAATTCCTACATTAACACATAAGCATTAAAGCAATTGCTTCAGTCATGTGATTTACTACTGACAGGCAGCAAAGTCAGGCTCATTGAAGCAGACAAACTGGAGGGTTCCATTCCAGCTGCCACTGCCTGGAGATTGGCAGAAAAATGCAAGGCAAACACAGCTGCTCCCTCTGTAAGCACAGCCAGGGATGGCTGCTTTTGAGTGCCAGGGGGAATTCAATGCTCTTAATGCCTAATAACTGTCTCCTTGCTGGGGATTCAGAAGTAGCTCTGAGGAACAGAGGAAACCTAGGGGTTAGTTCATATCTACCCTAGGGTATATGGAAGTGTGGTAAGAACTATGCATCCATTGGGGAGAAATCATTAATAGAGTGGTTCTTTCCTCAGGATTTGTGACATTACTACACTAATAACTGGCAATGCTTTGCCAATGCAGCAGTGGCTACCTCAGTCATGCTTGTAGTGTGCAGAATTAATGCAGTTATACATACTTGTCTGTTTGACAATTTGCTGGGCCAAATTTGTGTCTGTACTAGCAGCCTGTGGCTAACAGCAGGCTGGTATGTGTGAAAATGTGCAAAGAATCAAGTATTGCCAGGTGAAAGTTTTACAAAGGGAGCTTGCAGAAGGCTGTGTCCCTGGTTTCCTGGAGGGAGGCTGACAAGGTGGAAGGGAAATGGCATATTAAGACCTCAGTCTGAAACAAAATGTTGTCTTATTTCTAGTAGGTGTATGCTCATACTGAGGTAAAGATCACCTTGGAAGAAGAAGCCTGAAACCATTTTACAATTAATGAAAAGTTCTCTCAGATAATTGTCAAGCACTTCTACAGCTTGCTGTCAAAAGTAGGTTCAGAGAAAACAATGCACTTACTTGTCCCCCTATTTTATTTCAGGTCAGTGGTGTTCTGTTGGGACAAAGTGTTTTTCTGTCAGCAGCTGTAACGTCACATTTTGACAATTCCAGGCAAACTTCCACCATGCCTCAGGTTTGACCTGCACAGCTTGTTTTCAGCATCTTGTAACCCCTCAGATGCCAGGGGTGGCTGTGGTACTGTGAGCAGCTGCACAGTGGAGTTACTCCATGGTCACCTCCTCAATTCCAGTTTAATTAAAAACATCAACACCATGACCATGTGCCACTTCCACAGCCAGCAATGGCCTTGCTCAGCAGGACCACCAGGAATGTGAAATAACCTCCTCTAGCAGCAGAGATCTTCAACTCCTCTCACACAGTCCATTAAAAATGGGATGGATTCTCAGATTTAATATTCTCTAGGCCAGAGTTTCAGGTAGAAGAAACCTCAGGCTGAGCAGGGTTATTGCTGCTGTCATCAACCATCTGTTCTGCTCTTGGGAAGCTCTTGCCATGCCTGGCTGCTCTGAAGGCTGCTGCAGAGCATGTGGTGATCACTGGCACCTCAGACCTCTGACAGAAGAGGTGAGGCAGAAAACAGCAGGATAAATACTCAGTTAGAGGACACCTAAACCCTAAGGGAAGCGAAACCAAGTCAAGGTTTGAGAATTGGGATTAGGACATTTTACAAGTGTCAGGGACCCACCAGGGAGGTCTAATACTGCCTCAGTGGAGCAATGGAAGCACAAATACTGCCAAGGCAGCCTATTGCTTTTTCTTGCAGTTAATGCTGAATGTGACTATCTTTGGCAGGATATCTCCTGGCCAGAAGTCCAGCCTTGTTGAAGGGTTTCAGAACTCAAGTAAGGTTCACTTTTTATTTCTTCTGGAACCAAATCAATAATGTGTTTTCTTGAAGTGTGATTGTCCCATCAAGTGCTGCTCCAGACTGATCTTTCCCGTCCTCCCTTTCTCCACAAGCCATCCCACTCTGCATCCTTTGCAGCTGCTTCTCTGCCAGTTCCCATACAGGCACCCCTCTGCATCTGGAGTACCAGCACCCCTCACCCAGACAGAGCCACTGCCCCTCTCCAGCACGGCACAGAAGGCAGCACTAAATGAGTCTGAGAGAAAAACGCCAAGGCAGACACCCCACATTTACAAATAGCCTCAACTCCACCAACTCCTGCACAGTTGCTGGTGCTGTCCAGCAGCCTAACAGAGCTCAAAACAACCTGCATAGTTTGGGGGTCTGACCCCAAAGATACTCCTCCAGGTCCCCCAAAGGAAAGCTTTCTCCCCCAAACATGGTTCTCACTAATTATGGATATAGCATTTTAAGCATAAACAAGACATGACACCTTTCTGGAAGAACAACTGTTCATTATTTATTAATTATGAGGTGGGAAGGACGTTTTTCCACATTGTGACTGCCATGGATTTCAGGCTTTGAAAGTGATCCATGCAGTGATATCACTGCTAGAACAGGAGGTGTCTGTGACCTCATCTTTCACCTCCCAAGTCCCCAACCTCCACTGTTTGCTGGAGCTGATCAGGTCAGTTTGCTCATGGGGTACTGCTGCCTGCTCTGAGCTCTGAGGTGTATGGAGTTGCGAGTGGGAGTGCTCAGCTCTCAAAGGTGCTGACAAACCAAACTTAATTCCTCAGAAACTGTAAAAATATAGAAGAATGGGTGTTTGAATTGGGTTTGACCCTCAAATTTCAGTGCTGGGAGTTTTTTTGTGATGTTAGGAGAGCTTTGTGCATAGTAGCTAATATTTCTCGATTGGGTGCAGAAAGGAAATCACCTGAAAGGGCAAACATAACAATGACCACAGAAGAGATTTGCCTCTCCTTACTCAAAAAACTTTCAATCCAGATGCTGCAGACAGTCATGGAGCAACCAGTAACAATACCTTTTAACAAAATGCATGTGAAGATAATTACCTGTTTGTGTGCTTGATTCCCAGAACTGTTGAGCAAATTGGTAATGTAAAAACAATGGCAGGTTAATCTGGGTATCAAAATTGTAGCTGCAGAATAAAACAAAAGACACAAACTGCTGCAGATGAAGGGTAGTTAAGTAGCTCTGCAATACCTTAAGGCAAATCTATTTGTCTATGGACAAATGTCTATGAACTGTTTTCTACTCTTCTGAGAGACCCTAAACATAGATCCTAAACCCAGAGACCATCTGCAGCACTAAACCCACAGTACTGTAGCTGTAAGTAGGATTTGAGTTCTGTGTTTTGAGCAGGGAAGGTTGAGCTCCTACCTTTGCTGTGAACACCTCACCATTTAGGGCCTGATTCAGTTTGTGGGTACCATTCTGCTGTTTTGGGTCATTGTTGCATCCTCACTGTTTATCAGTACATGGTTCTCACCATAGGTTTTTATCTTTATTGGTATCACTCAGCAGGGGAGTAAGGCCATACAGGGCTTCAAGTTGAAAAGAATCTGAAAAACTGTAAAATTATAGTTGGGACGTAGATTGACTGTAGGGACCCTGAGAGTTGGAAAAAAGCCCCATGATACAACTTCATCTCTTCCAAAAGAAGAAAGGGAGCTAGAAGAGTCTGAGTGCTGCCTAGCTGGCTTATAGAGGCCCAAGAAGATGGTTTGCTGTGAAATGGGGCTTTGGGAGACCTGAAAAAAAAAAAACCTTGAGAAAGAAGTCAGTGTCTTAGGCAGGCAGAGGAGGGTAGTTAAGGAGAAATTACTTGCACACAAAGCTATCCTCAAACAGATAAAAGACAATTTTAGGCAAGATGAGTTTGGATTTTTACATTTTAATATGTCTTTGAATTAATTATCACAGCAGTTGCTAGTAAGCCTTCTTTACACTTGTGGCAAAAGCTGAACAATGGCCAGGGACTCCAAGCCTTGCTTGAGCTCTTCCTAACAGCAAGTCTTTTCTAGTATATTTCTCCCCGTGTTTTTGAATATGGCAGAAGTGATGGAATGAGCAATTATCCTGGAAGTGACACCAATACTGGCAAGAAGACCAGCACCAGCAGCCACAAAAGGAGCAGAGGCCACAAGAGGAAGACCAAGCACGGGAATACCAGCCATAGCAATAAGACTGCCAGCTCCTATAGAAGACATCACTGCAGAAGAAACGGTATTGATATTTTGAACTGTTGTCTTGGCCTGTAAAGAGAAAGTAAAACACAGGTTAGAGACATGATAGCCACTTATATTTACCCCCTGACTTGATAACTGAGAACAGGCAAAGATAATCATGGTAAATAAACCAGTGAAAGGCATGTGCCCCATTAGCAGAAGGGGCAGCACCCAGGTTTGTACCCCAAGGAGGTGGCACTCAGGGAGAGGGCACTGTCAGGGTGCAGACAGAGCACAGGGACCCTCCAGGGGCAGGGGCTCTGGGGAGGCAGCGCTGCTTTGGAGCCCACGCCTGGCACTCGGCTGTCCCCTGCAGGCTGCAGGCTGTGTCCCAGTGCCCGGCTCACAGCCAGCAGCCAGGAGCTGCTCTGGGAGGCACCCAGGGGCTCACCCCATGCCACTCACCGGGTCACCATAGCGGAGATTTGTCACAAAATCCTCAGAGTATATGCCAAGGTCATCATATGGCAGCTCCTTGCCAATGCAGCCCTCAGCATGCCAGATGATCTCCTCAACAGGCAGAGGAGTGCGGTCACAGTCATACTTGTTGTTGACAGCTCAGTCATCATTTACGCCCACCTTCAGGAGCTCCTTTGTAACCCTGGCCTTTCTGATGAATGTTGACTTACTGTTGGCTGACAGGGGTGGACCATTTTCATCTGGGGAAAGCAGGGAGGAGATAAGGAAGGCAGGCAGAGCCTCTCTGGCCCCTTCAAAACCTCAGATGGCTTTTGGACTGCTCCTGGAAAGGTCATCTACACACACAAGGTCCACATGGAGCAGCACCTGAAGGCAGAATGGGCTCCTGGATCACCCCAACAGCCCTGCTGCATTCTGCCAGGCTGCACCAGCCTTACCTAGAGGTGTCACATGGATGACATATCCATCCCCCACGTAGAGGGCCCATTGCTTGTAAGGTCCCCTTTGGATCTCAATCAGGTCCCCAGGTTTGGGGCAGTCCTTGTTTTCTGTCATATCAAGATTTTGCAATTCACTACCTACAGAAGCCCTCAGCTGAAAAACACAGAGTAAACATTCAGCAATAAATTTAGTTTATTTGGTGAGACAGTTAAGCTTAAAATCAGTTTTTCCAGAGAACATGTCAGTAGGATGCAGCTGATAAAAAAAGTGTGACAGAAGGCCTGCACCAGCCCTTAGCAAAGCACTGGAAGGGAGGTGGAAGCCTAAGTAAAGGAAAATTTGTTTTCAAGTGCTTGCAGACAACTACAAAATTCATCACAGACAAAAAGAAATTTTTTTTTTTTGATAACATGCTTGACTTAGTACTTAGTGGGACAGCTGGGAGAAGCAAGGCCAGAATGCTGAAGATGCACGCAAAGCTATATTCATATAAAATATTCCAGGCATGATGAGTTTGGGTTATACAAGTTATTAGGGCCTTAGTTTCATACTTTCTGTAAAGGGTGGCAAGACCTGGGCAGAGACGCCATGAAGCCAGGGAATCCCTGCCTTTCTCTGAGCTTTCACTGATGGCCTATCAATGCCTCTTTTTTTCTGGTTTTCACCCTCAGCAAGCCCACCCACACAGTGATGACAACAGCAAAGATCCTACTGCCAGCATGCAAACATTTGCTGTCTTGGTAGGTAAAGGGAAACTAAAACTCAGGCTGGAAACAGGATGAGCACTTTCATTTAGCCCCAGGCCCAGGCATGGTAATGGAGCAGGGATAATCAGAACAAGTAAATCAACAAGAGAAATGTGCCCCATTAGCAGAAGGGGCAGCACCCAGGTTTGTACCCCAAAGAGGTGGCACTCAGGGAGAGGGCACTGTCAGGGTGCAGACAGAGCACAGGGACCCTCCAGGGGCAGGGGCTCTGGGGAGGCAGCGCTGCTTTGGAGCCCACGCCTGGCACTCGGCTGTCCCCTGCAGGCTGCAGGCTGTGTCCCAGTGCCCGGCTCACAGCCAGCAGCCAGGAGCTGCTCTGGGAGGCACCCAGGGGCTCACCCCGTGCCACTCACCGGGTCACCATAGCGAAGTTTTTTCACAAAGTTCTCACAGTTGCTACCAAACCCGCGATAGTTCAACACCCTGTCATTACATATCTCAGCACGCCGGATGATCTCCTCCACTGGGAGAGGAGAGTAGGAGTCGTCATACTTGTTGTTGACACGCCATTTATTATTTCGCACCACCACCTTCAGGCGCTGCTTCTTCACCTTTCTGATGAATGCTGCAACCGTATGCACTCCCAGCTGTACATCTTTTCTACCTGTATATGGGAGGGAGGAGATAGTTCAGGCAGGCAGACCCTCTCTGGCACCTACATGACCTCAGAGGGGTTTGACCTTTGCTCCTAGAAAGGCCATCTAGACAAACAGGGCTCACCACTGGCCCATGGAGAGCGACAGGGCTCCAGAAGCACACCAAGAAGCCCCCTGCACCTTGCCAGCCTGCAGAACCCTTACCTACAGGTGTCAAATTGATGACATATCCACCCCCAATGTACAAGGCCCAGTGCTGATGAAATGGCCGGTCGACCTCGATCAGGTCTCCAGGCTGGAGTTGGGAATTCTCCTGTCCCATCTCGGGATGGTGCAGTCAGGCCGTGCAGGTGCAGCTGGTCTGGCTCAGCGCAGGGCAGAGCGCAGCGGGAAGGCGAGGGCTGTGCAGGGGCAGCTGCCGGGAGCGCAGGCACGGAGGGTGTGTGTCAGGGGCGGGCGCCGAGGGCAGCGGCTGCCGGAGCGGGGGTCCCGCTGGGCCGGAGCCGGCTCGGGGCCGCTGCCGCCCGCCGGCGCAGGGCGAGGGAGCGAACGGCCCCGCTCGCAGGCAGCGCATCCGCCCGGGGCTCCACCGCGCCGGGCGGGCGTCCGGCTGCTGCCGCCGTGCCCGGCTGCCCCCGCCCGCCCGCCCGCCCGCCGTGCCCGCGCTCCCCTCCCGGCCGCGCTCCGCTCGGCGCTCCGCCGGGGCCGGGCCGGGCCCGCTCCGGTGCCGGGACGCGGCTGCCCGGGGCTGCCGCCGTGCCGAGCCGTGCCCGGCCTCTGGGGCACCTCCGGCCGCCCGGCAGAGCCGCGCCCGCCGCCGGCTGCCTGGAGGGGCCGCATCCTGCTGGAAACGCCCGCTGGCATCCCCCGAGCTCCGCTCACCCCATCGCCTGTCTCGCTGCTGCCGTGGCCGGCCTCCCGGCCCGCTGCTCCCGCTCTATATACCGTGGCAGAGACGATTCCGCTGTTCTTCAGGGGTCACTGCCCGTCCTGCCACAGCAGCTGCACGTCTAGCACCGCCCATGCCCCTGCACGGGGAAGGTTCCGCTCCCTAGGGTGGTGCCAAATACACCAGTCGAGTGAAAAAGGTAACCTTGTTGCCGAGAAAGTGTGGCCACCACCTCATTATGGGGAGACTCTATCCCCGAGTCATCCTCCAGTCGAGTCAGTGATGGGACAGCCCTGACCCTTCGCCCTGTCATTCTGCTGGATGAGTTTTTGCAGAACAAGTGCTGGATCATGATTAAAACCTGCCTTGGGTTCCAGTCTATCAGTTGCTACCAAAAATGGCAGAGAATGCTGCAGAGGGATCCCAAATGACCTTGTGTAAATGCAAAAGACTTTGCAGCAAAAAGCTGATGGATTCCATTTATGTTAACCCCATTCACAAACACAGACTGGGGGACCAGGTTGCACAATGCTGGGGCTTCTCTGGCCTGCACTGAATCAGCCCAGGTTTTCACCCTCTGATGCGCACCACATTCAGATGCTTCAAATCTCTACAAAAGCCCTTCTGCTTAGGGATAGGCTGTGCCCATGCCCCTGGCCAAAATCAAGGATATTTCTCTCATGTCTTGGGAAAAGAACAGCCTTGACTCTATTCCATGGTAAATGCTGATCTTGGGCCTTGCCAACAGCTCCTACAAAGGATCAATATGCAGCAAGTGATGGATTCTGCTGCTCCTCCTCACCCTCTCACCAAATCCTTCAGGCAATGTTCCACCAAATCCTGTCAATGCACCCACCAGGCTCCAAGGAAAGGCAGCCCATCATGAGCAACATCATCCTGACTGCAAAGAAATGCCCGGTACAACAGCAAACTTCTGCATTCTGTGGTTTCACTATTGGAGCTTTCACAAACAGCAAGACAATTCCTCAGATAAAATAATGCCAGTTCTGTTGTTTTCCAGGATGAAGTAGAGATGTGAGAGGTCCATATGCTGCCCTCACCCAGTGCTCACTTGTCAGGGTGTGCAGAGAGAATGCTCTGAGAGGAGAAAGTTTGCTCAGGTTACTGTATAACCACCTAAATAGTTTTCCCATAAAAACTGTTTCAATTGCATTTCCAGGAATTCAAAAAGGAATTTCACTTTCAGTTTCATTATGATGTGTTTTCCTCTATTAAAGACAATGTCTTTACTCAGATATAATAATAAAGGGCAGGACAAAAAGAAAGATTGACTTGGTTATTTTGAACATGGTAAAACTGCTGTTTAGAAAAGCAGTGAATTAGTTCCGTCCTTTGCTTTCCTTTAATTAAGAGCTTTTGGTTACCTACTAAACCATCTTTTACTCAAGCCACAAGTTTTTCACTTTTACTCCTCCTCTCTCCCTCATGGGGCTGGCAGGGCAGTGAGTGAGCAAGCGGCTGCCTGGTGCTTTGCTGCTGGCTGGGGTTAAACCTGGACAACCTGTTCAGAGCAGACAAAACCAGCCAGCCTCTCACACACAGCTGTGCTGCTCTCACCTGGCCCTGCAGTCCAGGCAATTGCCTGTAGGAAAAGCAACACAGGCTCTGTGTCTCCCAGGTTGAATACAGGAAACCTGCTTCCAAACACTTAAGGCAGATCCTCCACATAAAGGAAAATAAAGCAGACCTTCCCTGAATGGTTTTCTTCCAAGACAATGCACACATCAGCTTTGTGACAAGGAGATGGTGTGGCTCAGTACATTGGGAGATGAGGCATAGGTGCTTCACAGATCATTCTTCATATCCCTCACCCCCAGCACTGCAGGGACCCTGGCTTTGCCTTCCTGCTTGCTGGGTTTGAATTGATTGATCTGGTGCTTTAGAACCCTTATGAACACACAGGAATCAACATTTAGTCACTGAAGAGAGAATGGCCACAGCTCCAAGGGTCAAAGTCCTCTGGCTGCCTTTGTAATTCTTTAAGCCCTTCAGTTTTATTTTGGAAGCTCAAATAGCAGAATCCTAGAATGGGTTGAGAGTTGGAAGAGACCACAAAAATCACCTAGAAGGTTTATTCAGGTTGAAGGCCAACAATCACAGCACAACCAGGGGTGAAGATGGAAATTTTGATGGCACAGTGGACAAAAAAGCCGATTGAGAAAAAGGCAATGGGGCTTTTTCTGTCAGACCTGGGGTTTTTCTGTCAGACCTCCCTACACTGGGGGTCTGCTGTTGCCAAAGCAAGCCAGATGAGCCAGGGAAAGGAACACTTTGTAGGCAGGGAAAAACTGAGCTAAACACCGTCGCACCGAAATCAGAATGACCCTGTAGAACACGGAAGGATACAGCCTGTAAAACCTTCCCTTCCATCCTATCTCCCCAGCTCCCAGGAGCTGCTCAGTTTGGGCAGCACAAGCTGCCTAAGCTTTCAGGACACGGCACATTCCCTGCCTGTCATTTTGCAGACATGGCAGCCAGGGCTGTCCTGTCACAGTGTACCATGTCCCAGCTTGATGATAAAGGGGAGCACGACAGGGCCCCCCTTTCCGAGCTCCACAGACTCCCAGCTACCAGTGGAGGTTTGGTGCAGAAACAAAAAGGCAGCAGCACGGTCCTGGGGTGGCACTGGGGTAACTTTATTTGATGGTAAAACTCCCCGAGTCCAGGATCCCGGACCCCCATCCGGGGTCGAACAACAGCTTATAAACTGGGGGAGGTCTCAGAGGAGGATACAATCTCTAGCTAATCGGGAGAACTGTGGGCGGAACACAAGGCAGGGAATACAGTGTGTCAACCAATAAAAGAATTCAAGGGAGAAGAACAGCTTAAGTAAACTAATGGAGTTTCAAAGAATACAAAACTGACAGGGAAGTTTCTAGAGGGGAGGGTTTGAAACTTGACAGGGAATGGCAAAATAACAAACAAAACCCCTGACATTTAACTAAACTAACTAACAGGGGGAGAACAATACAAAGGGGTTGCAAAACTACAAATTAAACAGCAAACATGCCAAATAAAAACAAAACAAAACAAAACAAAACAAAACAAAACAAAAAAACCACAAAAAACCCACACTACAATGTTTTCCACTCTTACGGGTTTAGGCTTCTAGGGGAATTTTTCCATTGTCATAGTGAAGATGCTGGGAGCAGGAGAGGGTGACTGCCTAGAGGTGGATGGCGGGTGAATAAGTCCTGTAAAGGAAGTGGCTGATATGCCTGGCACATCGACGGAATGGTTTATGGGGAGGAAATGGGGTCTTTGGCAGTTTTGTAGCTGGTGTTGCTCTCCTGCGCTCGGGGGATGCGGAGCCTTCGCGCGGTGCCGCGGGCAGTGCTGCGCTCTGTGCCGGGACTGGGCTGCGCCGAGTGCCGGCCCCGCGCTGTGCCGGTGGCGGTGTCGCTGTGCCGGCCCCGCGCTGTGCCGGTGGCTGCTCTGTGTGTCGCTGTTTCGCTCCCCGCGCTGTGCCGGTGGCTGCTCTGTGTGTCGCTGTGTCGCTCCCCGCCCGTGCCGCCGCCGCTCTCTCGCGGGTTCCCCGCCGCTCCCCTGCCCAGCACCGGCGCGGCCGTGCCCGCCCGCCCTCGCAGCGCCCCGGCCGGCCGGCAGCGGCACTGCAGCCCGCGGCACAGCGGCACCGGGCGGACAGCGGCGCTCCGCGGCTCGCGGGCTCCGCGGGGTGAGCCCTTGGCCGCCCTGGGCTGAACTTTTTCTAGTAAAAAACTCTGATTCATCTTTCCACATTTCTGCCTGAAAGCCCCGTACTTTCGAAGTCATAATCCTCCGGAAGGAGGGGTCTTCTTTCTCTCTCAGGAAGGTTCCCGGCTTCTTTAGCAGACTTCTGTCTTTTGTACCAGAATACAAACACACCAAGACTCAGCCGATAAAACCTCAGCAATCCTTTTTATTGCAGTGATACACAGAATGAGCCTCCAGGAGCTAGCTGATCAAATCAGGAGGAAAAGCCAGCACCAGTGCTGGGCAAAGCACTTGAGGGGAGGTGTGTGGGATGGGGAAGGAATGGATAACTCGCTTGCAATTCCTCCTAGACTACCACCAAAACCATCACACACAATAAAGTAAAAACTCGTGTGGCAAGCAAGTGCGAGCTGCTGGGGATCACCTTGAATAGTGACAATCTTGATTTGTTATTCCTTACTGGGATGGCAGGGAGAAGCAAGGCTGAATTTTTAAAGTTGCAAACAAAGCTATACTCAAAAAGATAAAAGAGAATTTCAGGGAAATATGAGTATAGCTTTCAGACATTTTATGAAGGATTCTTTAATTTTTACAGTAAAGTAGGCACAGTTGCAAGGAAGCCGTGATGGCATTTACAGCAAAAGCTGGGCAATGACCGCTACTGCCAGGAGATCCTCACACCTTGCTCTGATCTCTGCTTGACAGCCCATCTGTAGCACTATATCTTGGATTTGCCCCCAGACAATGCAACTCTCAAAACAGCAAGAGCTCCAAGAAGAGCAGTTCCTAAGAGAGCTGTAGCACCTCCAAAAACTGCTTTTTCTGCCTATAAAAGAGTAAGAAAAACACAGGCTGTGGACATGATGAGCGCTTCTAATTACAACGCCCTAGCATGATAATAAATATAAGTCAGGGGTAATCATAGTAAATAAAACAGTGAGAGGCATGCGCCCCATTAGCAGAAGGGGCAGCAGCCAGGTTTGTGCCACCAGGAGGTGGCACTCAGGGAGAGGGCACTGTCAGGCTGCAGACAGAGCACAGGGACCCTCCAGGGGCAGGGGCTCTGGGGAGGCAGCGCTGCTTTGGAGCCCACGCCTGGCACTCGGCTGTCCCCTGCAGGCTGCAGGCTGTGTCCCAGTGCCCGGCTCACAGCCAGCAGCCAGGAGCTGCTCTGGGAGGCACCCAGGGGCTCACCCCGTGCCACTCACCTGCTCAGAGACTCCTTTTCCATAGCGGAGCATTGTCACAAAGTGCTCACAGTTTTTTTTAAGCACATCATATGACACCTCCTTGCCAATCCATTGCTCAGCATCCCTTATGATCTCCTTCACGGGGCGAGGAGTGCGGGAGCGGTCAAACTTGTTGTTGACACGCCAATTATCATTTTTCACCACATCCTTCAGGAGCTCCATCTTCACCTTGGCTCTTGTGGCACTTATTGAAGAGCTGCTAAGGAAAATGGATGAGGCTTCTTCATCTGGGGAAGCCAAGGAGGAGACAAGGCAGTCAAGCAGATACTCTGGCTCCTCCAGGATGTCAGATGGGTTTCTGACTGCTCCTGGAAAGGACAGCTACACACACAACATCCACCACCAGCTCAAGGAGGGAGACAGGGCTCCAGAAGAACCCGATAAGCCCCCTGCGCCTTGCCAGGCGGCACAAGCCTTACCTGTCACGTGGATGACATATCCATCCCCCACGTAGAGGGCCCAGTGCTGGTAAAGTGGCCGGAATATCTCGATCAGGTCCCCGGGCTGGGGGTCGCGTCTGCCTTCTGCCATCTCGGGATGGTGCAGTCAGCTGGGCTGGCTCAGCGCAGGGCAGAGCGCAGCGGGAAGGCGAGGGCTGTGCAGGGGCAGCTGCCGGGAGCGCAGGCACGGAGGGTGTGTGTCAGGGGCGGGCGCCGTGCCCGGCTGCCCCCGCCCGCCCGCCCGCCCGCCGTGCCCGCGCTCCCCTCCCGGCCGCGCTCCGCTCGGCGCTCCGCCGGGGCCGGGCCGGGCCCGCTCCGGTGCCGGGACGCGGCTGCCCGGGGCTGCCCGCCGTGCCGAGCCGTGCCCGGCCTCTGGGGCACCTCCGGCCGCCCGGCAGAGCCGCGCCCGCCGCCGGCAGCCTGGAGGGGCCGCATCCTGCTGGAAACGCCCGCTGGCATCCCCCGAGCTCCGCTCACCTCAGCACCTGTCCCGCTGCTGTCGGGGACGGGCTCCTGGCCGGCTGGTCCCCCTATAAATAGTTTTTTTTAGAGGAAATTGCGCAATCCTTCTGGGGTCGCAGCCCTTCCTGCCTCGGTACGTCTGGCAACACCCGTCCCGTGCAGCAACAAGCCTCTACTCCCCTAAGGTAGTGCCAAATACACCCGTCGAGGGGAGAATGTCATCTTGGTACCGAGGAAATGGGACCACCACCTCATTATGGGGAGACTCTATCCCTGAGTCATCCTCCAGTCCAGTGATGGGACAGCCCTGACCCTGTGCTCTGTCACTCCGTTTGAGGTTTTCTTGCAGAACAACCACGGGATCATGATTAAAACCTACCAGTCTATCAGTTGCTCCCAAAAATGGCAGAGAATGCTGCAGAGGGATCCCAAATGGCCTCGGGTAAAGGCAAAAGTCTTTGCAGCAAAAAGCTGATGGATTAGATTTATGTTAACCCCACTGAAAAACACAGACAAGGGGACCAAGTTGCACAGTGCAGGGGCTTCTCTGGCCTGCACTGAATCAGCCCAGGTTTTCATCCTCTGATGCGCACCACATTCAGATGCTTCAAATCTCTACAAAAGCCCTTCTGCTTAGGAACAGGCTGTGCCCCTGCCCCTGGCCACAACCAAGGTTTTTTCTCTCATGTCTTGGGAAAAAACCAGCCTTGACTCTATTCCATGGCTAATGCAGGTCTTGGGCTTTGCCAACAGCTCCTACAAAGGGTCAAAATGCAGCAAGTGATGGATTCTGCTGCTCTTCCTCACCCTCTCACCACATCCTTCAGGCAGTGTTCCGCCAATGCACCCAGCAGGCTCCAAGGAAAGACATCCCATGATGAGCAACATCATCCTGACAGCATAGAGAAGCACAATACAACTGCAAACTTCTGCATTCTGTGAAACGTTGGAGCTTTCACAAACAGCAAGACAATTCCTCAGATAAAATAATGCCAGTTCTCTTTATTGTAGGATGAAGTAGAGATGTGAGAGGTCCATATGCTGCACTCACAGAGTCAGGGTGTGCAGAGGGAATGCTCTGAGTGCAGAAGGGTTAAAGCTCATGGGTTACTGTATAATCACCTAAATAGCTTGCCCAGGAAAGAAGTCTCAACTGCATTTCCAGGAATTCAAAAAGGAATTTCAATTTCAGTTTCATTATGATGTGTTCTCTGGAACTAAAGCCAATGTCTTTACTCGGATGTAATAATGAAGGGCAGAACATAAAATAAAAAGAAAGATTGACTTGGTTAATTTCAACATTGAAAAACTGCTGTTTAGAAAAGCAGTGAATTAATTCCTTTCTTTTCTTTCTTCTAATGTAGAGCTTTTGGTCTACCTACTAAACCATCTTTTTCTTAAGCCACAAGTCTTTTACAGCAACTCCTCTGATTCCCTCCCTGATTGGGCTGGCAGGGCAGTGAGTGAGCGAGTGGCTGCATGGTGCTTTGCTGCTGGCTGGGGTTAAACCTGGACAACCTGTTCAGAGCAGACAAAACCAGCCAGCCTCTCACACACAGCTGTGCTGCTCTCACCTGGCCCTGCAGTCCAGGCAGTTGCCTGTAACAGAAGCAACACAGGCTCTGTGTCTCACAGGTAGAATGCAGGTAACCTGGTTCCAAAAACTCATGGCAGATCCTCCAGATACAGGACAATAAAGCACACTTATCCTGAAGAGTTTTCTTCCAAGACAATGCACACATCAGCTTTGTGACAAGGAGATGGTGTGGCTCAGTACATTGGGAGATGAGGCATAGGTGCTGCACAACTCATTCTGCACATCCCTCACTCCCAGCACTGCAGGGACCCTGGCTTTGCCTTCCTGCTGGCTGGGAGAATATTGATCTGGTGCTTTAGATCACTTATGAACGCTTCGTAATCTACATTTGGTCACTGAAGAGAGAATGGCCCCAGCTCTGGCAGACAAAGTCTCCTGGCTGTCTTTGTAATTCTTTAAGCCCTTCAGTATTTTTTTGACACCTCAAAGAGCAGAATCCTAGAATGGGTTGAGACTTGGAAGGGACCACAAAAATCACCTAGCAGGTTTATTCAGTTTGAAGGCCAACAATCACAGCACAACCAGGGGTGAAGATGGAAATTTTGATGGCACAGTGGATGAAAAAGCTGCTTGAGGAAAAGGCAATGGGGCTTTTTCTGTCACACCTGGAGTTTTTCTGTCAGACCTCCCCACACTGCGGGTCTGCTGCTGCCAAAGAGAGCCAGATGAGCCAGGGAAAGGAACACTTTGTAGGCAGGGAAAAACTGAGCAAAACACCGTCGCACCGAAATCAGAATGACCCTGTAGAACACGGAAGGATACAGCCTGTAAGACCTGCCCTCCCATCCTATCTCCCCAGCTCCCAGGAGCTGCTCAGTTTGGGCAGCACAAGCTGCATAAGGTTTCAAGACACGGCACATTCCCTGCCTGTCCTTTTGCAGACCTGGAAGCCAGGGCTTTCCCACTCTTACGGGTTTAGTCTTCTAGGGGAATTTTTCCCATTGTCATTGTGAAGATGCTGGGAGTAGGAGAGGGTGACTGCCTAGAGATGGATGGCGGGTGAATAAGTCCTGTAAGGGAAGTGGCTGATATGCCTGGCACATCAACGGAATGGTGCAGTAATCCATGGTTTTCCCGGGCCTTATATGGACCTTTATGCGGGAGGAAATGGGGTCTTTGGCAGTTTTGTAGCTGGTGTTGCTCTCCTGCGCTCGGGGGATGCGGAGCCTTCGTGCGGTGCCGCGGGAAATGCAGGACTGGGCTGCGCCGAGCGCCGGCCCCGCGCTGTGTCGCTGCCGGTGTCGCTGTGCCGGCCCCGCGCTGTGCCGGTGGCGGTGTCGCTGTGCCAGCCCCGCGCTGTGTCGGTGCCGGTGTCGCTGTGCCGGCCCCGCGCTGTGCCGGTGGCGGTGATGAGGCTCGGCACCACACATTCCGGGCTTCAACTGGAAAACACAGCAAGCCCTCAGCAATCCTTTCTATTGCAGCGATACACAGAATGAGCCTCCAGGAGCTAGCTCATCAAATCAGGAGGAAACGTCTGCACCAGTGCTCGGCAAAGCACTCGAGGAGAGGTGTGTGGGATGGGGAAGGAATGGATAACTCGCTTGAAGTTTCTCCTAGACTACCACAAAAGCCACCACACACAATAAAATAAAAACTCGTGTGGCAAGCAAGTGCGAGCTGCTGGGGATCACCTTGAATGGTGACAATCTTGACTTGTTATTCCTTCCTGGGACGGCAAGGAGAAGCAAGGCTGAAATGGTAAAGTGGCAAACAATGTTATACTCAAATAGATAAACGAGAATTTCAGGGAAATTTGAGTCTGGATTTCAGAATTTTTCTCGAGGTTTATTCAATGTTTACACCAATTGTACACTGTTTCTAGAAAGCCTTGAGGACAGGCATAGCCAAAGATGACCAGCGACCTCTGTTGCCAGGATCACCGCCTGCGTTGCTCTGAGCTGTTCCTGACAAGCAATCAGTAGCACTATCTCCTGAGCAGTGCCCTCGCAGCAAAAGCGGCAACACTAGCCACAATACCTAGGGCTGCTGCTATAACACCGCCATTAATTGCTTCTTCGACCTATAAAAGGGAAAGCAAAACACAGGCTGCAAACATGATGAGCAGTTATGTTTACAACCCATCAGGTATGATAATATTGAGAGAACAAGCAAATAAAATCAGAGCAAATAAATCAGTGAGAAGCATGTGCCCCATTAGCAGAAGGGGCAGCACCCAAGATTTGTGCCCTGAGGAGTTGGCACTCAGGGAGAGGGCACTGTCAGGCTGCAGACAGAGCACACGGACCCTCCAGGGGCAGGGGCTCTGGGGAGGCAGCGCTGCTTTGGAGCCCATGCCTGGCACTCAGCTGTCCCCTGCAGGCTGCAGGCTGTGTCCCAGTGCCCGGCTCACAGCCAGCAGCCAGGAGCTGCTCTGGGAGGCACCCAGGGGCTCACCCCGTGCCACTCACCTGATCACAGAGTGCTTCACCGTAGCGGAGCTCTGTCACAAAGTGCTCACAGTTGTTGGTAAGCACATCATATGACACCTCCTCGCCAATCCATTGCTCAGCATCCCGTATGATCTCCTTCACGCGGCGAGGAGTGCGGGAGCGGTCATACTTGTTGTTGACACGCCAGTTATCATTTTTCACCACATCCTTCAGGAGCTCCATCTTCACCTTGGCTCTTGTGGCACTTATTGAAGAGCTGCTAAGGAAAATGGATGAGGCTTCTTCATCTGGGGAAGCCAAGGAGGAGACAAGGCAGTCAAGCAGACACTCTGGCTCCTCCAGGATGTCAGATGGGTTTCTGACTGCTCCTGGAAAGGACAGCTACACACACAACATCCACCACCAGCTCAAGGAGGGAGACAGGGCTCCAGAAGAACCCGATAAGCCCCCTGCGCCTTGCCAGGCGGCACAAGCCTTACCTGTCACGTGGATGACATATCCATCCCCCACGTAGAGGGCCCAGTGCTGGTAAAGTGGCCGGAATATCTCGATCAGGTCCCCGGGCTGGGGGTCGCGTCTGCCTTCTGCCATCTCGGGATGGTGCAGTCAGCTGGGCTGGCTCAGCGCAGGGCAGAGCGCAGCGGGAAGGCGAGGGCTGTGCAGGGGCAGCTGCCGGGAGCGCAGGCACGGAGGGTGTGTGTCAGGGGTGGGCGCCGAGGGCAGCGGCTGCCGGAGCGGGGGTCCCGCTGGGCCGGAGCCGGCTCGGGGCCGCTGCCGCCCGCCGGCGCAGGTGAGGGAGCGAACGGCCCCGCTTGCAGTCAGCGCATCCGCCCGGGGCTCCGCCGGGCCGTGCGGGCGTCCGGCTGCTGCCGCCGTGCCCGGCTGCCCCCGCCCGCCCGCCCGCCGTGCCCGCGCTCCCCTCCCGGCCGCGCTCCGCTCGGCGCTCCGCCGGGGCCGGGCCGGGCCCGCTCCGGTGCCGGGACGCGGCTGCCCGGGGCTGCCCGCCGTGCCGAGCCGTGCCCGGCCTCTGGGGCACCTCCGGCCGCCCGGCAGAGCCGCGCCCGCCGCCGGCTGCCTGGAGGGGCCGCATCCTGATGGAAACGCCCGCTCGCAGCTTCCGAGCCCCGCTCACCTCAGCACCTGTCCCGCTGCTGCCGTGGCCGGGCTCAAAGTTCCCTCTACCCGCCATAAATAGGGAGCAGGAGGCGCTTGGGTGTGACCCGCTGGGCTCACTGGCTTTTTCCCCGGGGCCAGCACGTCGGGGCCCGTTACCTACTCCAGGAAGGCTCTTCTCTCAAGGTTGTTGCCCAAAGCACCGCTGCGTGAAAAATCTGGTCCTGCCCCATAGCAGTTGGGTCACCTCCTCTTTGCCAGATGCCCCTGTCCTCAAGGAGTTCTTCTGTTCCACAGCAGGCAACAACCCTGACACTGCTCCTGTACGTATGGCAGGATATCATCTTGTAAAAGAACAACGCCTGGATCATGTTTATAGTCTGGCTTGCGTACCAGTCAACCAGTACCAACCCAGAGAGAATGTAAAGGGTCAGTGCAAATGGCGTTGTGGAAATGCAAAAAATTTCGCAGCAACAACTTGATGGATTAGATGTACACTACCTCACATACAAACAGAATGAAGAGGACCAGGTGAGGCCCTTGAGCCAGGCTTGGGGCTGCACAATGTTGGGGCTTCCCTGTCTGGTACTGAATCAACCCAGGTTTTCATCCTCTGTTGTGCACTAGATTCAGACTGTTTAATGTCCTACAAATGCCATTCTTTTTAGGGACACACTGTGCCTGAGCTGGGTGTGCAACACAGCACAGGCAACGAGAGTTCTCTCAGCTGTTGGGAAAAGAACAGCCTTGACTCTACTCCATGGCAACTTGACCAGGTCTCAGGTCTTGTCAGCATTTCCTAGAAAGGCTCAGAAGTGTAGAATGTAGCAAGTGATGGATTTTTCTGCTCCTCCTCACACTCTCACCTTATTGTTTGGGCAGTGTTCCACCAAATCCTGTCAATGCACCCACCAGGCTCCATGGAAAGGCATAACACAATGAACAACATCATCCTGACTGCAAAGAGATGCCTGGCACAGCTGCAAACTTCTGCACTTTGGAAAATGTTACAGCTTTCAAGAACAAGAAGACAATTCCTCAGACAAACTAATGCCAGTTCTCTTGTATTCCAGGATGAAGTAGAGATGTGGGAGGTCCATATGCTGCCCTCACACAGCACTCACTTGTCAGGGTGTGCAGAGAGAATGCTGAGTGCAGGAAAGTTCGGAAGTTCTGTATAACCACCTTAATAGCTTAGCCATAAAAGAACTTTCAATTCCATTTTCAGGAATCCAGAAAGGAGTTTCACTTTCAGTTTGATTGTAATGTGTTTCCCTGTGTTAAAACTAAGAACATTCTTCAGATGTAGTAACAAAGGGCAGTACAAAATACAAGTGGAAACTTTGGCTTGGTTATTTCAAACACTGGAAACCTGCTGTCTAAAAAAACAATGGAAGTGATTTCTTGTTTTGCTTTGTTGCATGCAAAGCTTTTGGTTTACCTACTAAACCAACTTTATCTCAAGCCACAGGTTTTTACTCTTCTGATTCCCTCCCTCATGGGGCTGGCACGGGAGTGATTGAGCAAGTGTCTGCCTGGTGCTTTGCTGTTGGCTGGGGTTAAACCTGGACAACCTGTCAGAGCAGACAAAACCAGCCAGCCTCTCACACACAGCTGTGCTGCTCTCACCTGGCCCTGCAGTCCAGGCAGTTGCCTGTAAGAAAAGCAACACAGGCTCTGTGTCTCACAGGTAGGATGCAGGTAAACTGATTCCAAACACTCAAGGCATCCAGGACAATAAAGCACACTTAGCCTGAAGAGTTTTCTTCCAAGACAATGCACACATCAGCTTTGTGACAAGGAAATGGTGTGGCTCAGTACATTTGTAAACACTTTGTAGGCAGGGAAAAACCATACAAAACACCATCATGCCAAAATCAGAGCACTCCTGTAGAACTCTGAGGGGTACAGCTTATAAGACCTGACCTTCCCTCCCATCTCCCAGGAGTTTCTCAGTTAAAGCAGCACAAGTACAGACTCAAGACACTGTACATGCCCTGCCTGCTCCTTTGCAGACTTGCAGCCAGGGCTTTCCCACCTACAGAGACCCTCAGCTGGAAAACCCTCAGCAGTACTTGTTTGACTTTTTTGGAAAGTTGAGGTCAAAATCACAGATATACAGAAAAAGTTTACAGGAGCCAATTGATGAAAATGGATGAAAGGCCTGCACCAGTGCAAATGTGCCCAGACAACCACAAAAATCAACACAGACAATGAAATAAAAGTAGAAATGGCAACCAGGCTAGTGCTACTGGAGGTCACTCTAAATGGTGCCAATCCTGACTTGTCATTACTTAATGATAGAGCAGGAAAAAGCAAGGCTGAACAGTTGAACTTGGATGCAAAGTTAGATAAAAGAAGATTTTTTGGCAATTAAAGTTTGGATTTCTGACATTTTATTTAATTAAATATTAATTATTTATTGTTATATTAATATTATTTAATGATTACAGCAAGGGTGGCACAGTTGCTAGGAAGCCTTGATGGCAGGTGCAGAAAAAGCTGACCAGTGACTGCTGTGGCCAGGAGATCCCCCTGCCATGAGCTCTTCCTGACAGCTCATCAATAGTACTTTCTCTCTTTCTTGGATGAGTCCCCAAACAAGCCCTTCACAACAGCGGTGGCAAGACCAGCAAGAAGGATACCTCCTACAGCTGCTGTAGTACCAATTACTACTTTTGTGACCTATAAAGGGAAAGTAAAACACAGGCTGGAAATATGAGGAGCACTTATGTTTACTCCCCCCCACCCCCAGTATGATAATCTAGAAAAGGCAGGGATATCCAGGGTAAATAAATCAGTGAGAGGCATGTGCCCCAAAAGCAGAAGGGGCAGCACCCAGGTTTGTACCCCGAGGAGGTGGCACTCAGGGAGAGGGCACTGTCAGGCTGCAGACAGAGCACAGGGACCCTCCAGGGGCAGGGGCTCTGGGGAGGCAGCGCTGCTTTGGAGCCCACGCCTGGCACTCGGCTGTCCCCTGCAGGCTGCAGGCTGTGTCCCAGTGCCCGGCTCACAGCCAGCAGCCAGGAGCTGCTCTGGGAGGCACCCAGGGGCTCACCCCGTGCCACTCACCTGCTCAGAGACTCCTTCTCCGTATCGAAGCATTGTCACAAAGTGCTCACAGTTGCTGGTAAGCACATCATATGACACCTCCCTGTCAATCCACTGCTCAGCACGCCGGATGATCTCTTTCACAGGGAAAGGAGTGCGGGAGCGGTCATACTTGTTGTTGACACGCCAGTTATGATTTTCCACCACCACCTTTAGGAGCTGCTTCTTCACCTTGGCCTTTTTGGTGAATACTGATGTGGTGCTCACCAACAGAGATGGGGCTCCATCATCTGGGGAAGTCAGAGAAGAGATAAGGCAGGCAGGCAGACCCTCTCTGGCCTCTCCACGACCTCAGATGGGTTTCCTTTGCTACTGGAAACGTCACCTACACACACAGAGTCTACCAGCAGTAGCCCATGGAGGGAGACAGGGCTCCTGAGGCATCTCAACACCCATTTTGCACCTTGCCAGGCTGCACAAGCCTTACCTACAGGTGTGACGTTGATGACATATCCATCCCCCATGTAGAGGGCCCAGTGCTGGTAACCTGGCCGGTCGATCTCGATCAGGTCCCCGGGCTGGGGGTCGCGTCTGCCTTCTGCCATCTCGGGATGGTGCAGTCAGCTGGTCTGGCTCAGCGCAGGGCAGAGCGCAGCGGGAAGGCGAGGGCTGTGCAGGGGCAGCTGCCGGGAGCGCAGGCACGGAGGGTGTGTGTCAGGGGCGGGCGCCGAGGGCAGCGGCTGCCGGAGCGGGGGTCCCGCAGGGCCGGAGCCGGCTCGGGGCCGCTGCCGCCCGCCGGCGCAGGTGAGGGAGCGAACGGCCCCGCTCGCAGGCAGCGCATCCGCCGGGGCTCCGCCGGGCCGTGCGGGCGTCCGGCTGCTGCCGCCGTGCCCGGCTGCCCCCGCCCGCCCGCCCGCCCGCCGTGCCCGCGCTCCCCTCCCGGCCGCGCTCCGCTCGGGGCTCTGCCAGGGCCGGGCCGGGCCCGCTCCGGTGCCGGGACGCGGCTGCCCGGGGCTGCCCGCCGTGCTCGGCCTCTGGAGCACCTCCGGCCGCCCGGCAGAGCCGCGCCCGCCGCCGGCAGCCTGGAGGGGCCGCATCCTGCTGGAAACGCCCGCTGGCATCCCCCGAGCCCCGCTCACCCCGTCGCCTGTCCCGCTGCTGCCGTGGCCGGCCTCCCGGCCCGCTGCTCCCGCTATAAATAGGATGAAAATGGCGCTTGCGCCGATCCTGTCGGGCTCACGGGCGACGCTGACCGAGAGCTACCCCGTCCGTCTCCTCTTCCATCTCGTCCCGTCCCACCACCCCCGCCTTCTCCCTCCCACCGTCCCTCCCATCCTGACGCTCCGCTCCCGAGATTGTTTCGAAAACCACTGGTTTAGTGGAAAATCCGATCCTGCCCCCGAGGAGGGCGTGCCATTGCCACTTTCTCGGAGCCTTCCGCAGCTCCTCGAGCCCCTCCAGCCGCGGAGTGGCTCCGGTCCCGCTCTGCTGAGCGGTGAGTGAGCGCCCCTCAGCAGGAAACCTTTCGAGAAAAAAATGGGGTGCTGCCTTTCTACTTCTTCACCGTGATGAGAAACAAAAGAGGTGGAGCTCTGAGTGAAATAATTTTAGGGAAAAGGGTGTGTTTTTATAGCGTGGCCTGTACATTCCCTTTGGGACAGCAGAGGAATTTAATGATTGTGCCCGGCCAGGATCCTGGTCCAAGAAATAAGCACAGCTGAGCCCGTACAGCCATCTCCTTTACTGCTGCTGGCACAGTGTGCTAAAACTAATGAGAAAAGTGCCCTCTGGGTAAGTTGAACTAAGCAGTATTTAAAGCCTTGCATTTCAGAAGTCAGGCAAGCAAGCTGGTTGATACAAAAGATGAGAGCAGTGGAAGATTTGCCATCTTTTTGTCTTTCAGTGACATTGTTAATTCAGAGGAGTGTTGAACAATAGTTCTGCTTTCTGTATCATCCCCTTCTTTAAATCTGAACTATTTGCAAAGATTTGCAGTGGAAATTTAATCACCAAGGCAATTCTTGTGGTATGAAAAAAACCCCTAACATATACATGGAAACCCAGATATCTGCTTTACCTGGGCACAGCAGGGTCCTGTTGCTTGGGGGAGTCTGGGCTGGGATCCTGCAGGGGAGAGTCTGGCCTGTGCTCCCACCCAGGGCAAAGGGAGGTCAGTGTGGTCAGCACTGCTTGGCAGTCACAGAATCATGCTGTGGCAGGCACGAGAGTGCAATAGAAGCTGCCACTGAACAGGCAGCAAAGATGGTATTATAAACACAGTGAAATTCCAGCATAAAGTTGACAGTTCATTTGTGCACGAGTAGGCTTCCCTCACTGATTCATTTTCATTGTGTAATGAGGTTGAAAGGCCCTTTCTATTCATACCCCTCCCAAAATAGATGTAGCCTGTGTGTATGGGCAGCTGCTGTGCTCTTGAATGGACCAGAATAACCTAACTCACCACGGAGACTGCAAATACTTCTCTGGCTAACAATACACATGATTTTAGGGACACAAGGGAAAGGAAAAAGGATAATTAAATAATAACAAGCATTACAGAAGCAAAACCAGAAAGTCCTGTTAAGGAAACCCTCCTGTCCAACCATCCAGGACCCACTCTGGCAGTCTCACTTGCTGTACTTGAGCTGGGATTGAGGCCCTGTCAGAGTCCCTTTGAGGTGTCCCCCTTGACTCCCAGTACACTTCACATTCACACATCCAAAGTTTTCTCACCTGCACAGCCCCAGGATTGCCATAGCGGAGTCTCAAACATCTGGATCCTTAAAATAAATTAATCATGGTGCAAAACAAAGCAAGAGCTTGAGCTGGATGCCTCCAAGGAGGAGCCCCAAACAAAAGAAACCCTGTGAATTTTGTACCCTCACAGTTTGGGGTCCTCAGCTCCTGCAGTATCTCTGAGTGTCTGTACATGTGCTTGTGGCACAGGACCCCCTGCCCTTTGTTATGTAAATGGTGGGCATCAGTTCAGCCAGGCCTTGCCATTTAGTGCTCAGTCTGCATCTTACACTGCAGCTGCACACTGAGCTACCTGCAGTATATGTCTTCCTCAACAATCAGAAAGTAACCCACTACGAACTGGGAAAGCACCAGAAATATTTTCATGGTGCTTTAGGTCTCAAAGCTTCACTCACAGCCCTGCTAATCTGTTCTGGGCTTGGACAAGGCTCAGGCAATGCTTCAGTCCCTGAGCTTTGTGAGTGGTCTGTCATGGGGTGGGTCTCACACACAGCATGTAACTAGGCATTGCTGCAAATGCCTTTGGTCTCCTGATGTAGGGGAGTCCTAGGTATGGTCTAGGGCTGAGTTGATGCAGAGCTCCTCTCACATTCATCAGTGTGGCATCTTCTGAGTTTGCAAAGACCCCCCAAGGAGACGTTATGATACGATCTCATTCTTCAGAAATTTTTTGTAAAGTTATGCTCTTATTTAGTCCCTACAGGTTGGGGACTGATGACAAACCTGCTTCTTGTCCCGTCCACTCTAAGAGGATAATGGAGCTCATCCTTTTTATTACATCTGTCCTCAGGTGAGCTCAGTGTCTTGTTTCTTTCTCTCCCCAGTTGGACATGCCTTGCCAGAAGTGGGGTGAAGAACTGTGTCCATGTTGGTCAACTAATCCCCTCCCCATGGAAGGATTTGGGTAAGCGCTCATGAAGACCTGCCTGGGATGCTATAACTAGTTCATAGAGTCATAGAATGGTTTGGGTTGGAAGGAACCTAAAGATCATCCCATTCCAATCCCCTTCCATGGGTAGGGACACCTTTCATTAGACCAGATTGCTCAAAGCTCTGTCCGGCCTGGCCCTGAACACTTTCAGGAACAGGGCATCCACGATTTCTCTGGATAACCCATTCCAGTGCCTCACTGCCCACATAGTAAGGAATTTCTTTCTAAGATCTAACCTGTACCTACTTTCAGATATCTAACCTTTACCTACTCTCTTTCAGTTTGAATTCTGACCACATCAGCCTATGGTTTGCACACCTCTCCAAAGTGTGTATGTCATGTGCAGCACATTTGTGCCATCAAGGTCTGTCTGGAATTTATGCTTTTCAAACATCCTTTGAAGACAACAGAGTCTCTTACATTAGTTAGAACATATTTCATTTTGGGCCTACAATGTGAGATCTGAGAACTATTTTAAATGAACAATTACGCAGGTTTTCAACAAATGCAATGATAAATTTATTATTATTTCTCCTCAGAATATTAGAAATATGATTAAAATACAGAGTAAAAAGTATGACAAATTATTAGGAATAATATTGTTAATTATAGGTGTGTATTTGGGTATTCATTTTGATCAAATGCACTGTTCACAATGCAGCCATAATCTTGCTCATGTACTCTGGCATCCAATTTATTCCTGGACCCTTTCAAAGAAGAATCCCTTGTTATAACACATGTATCTGTCTTTCTCTTCCTTCTGTACAATGGGGGGGAAAAAAAGAAAAGAACAACCTATTTTAATTTCAATTCTTATTTATAGTGAGAGATCAAACAATGCTGTGAACATGAACAGAACTGGGTTTTGGAGAAGCTAGAGTTTTATGATAAGTGATGCATATGCTCTCTGTAAAATAAATGGAATGTGTTCACTCCTGATAAAAAAAGCTAAGTTTTCCCTCACATTCCTCAGAAGAGATCCCCAATGCTGTGGCTCCTTTCTGCTCTTACAAGTATGTGACTGATGAGAGTTTTGAGGTTTACAGGTGCTAAAAGTGGTGTCTTTACTGAGTGTAGCAAAGCTGGGAAAAGCCTTACCTGAACAGGTACACTGTAGAGGAGATGAGAATGACAATAACAGCTACTCCTGCCACAACTCCGATGACAATGGCAATGGTGTAGTCCGAATCCTCTGTGGCAGGGTCTTCAGCTGAAGAACAAACAAGAGCCCTGTCACTGAAAGCTAACCATGCTGTGAACAGAAATGGGTTTTCCCCACCCTTTTCTGTCTGTTTGGTTTTTTTGTGTTCTCTGTGGCTTTCTGGAGTGGTGTCAGACCCAGGTCCCGTGTGCTGTACCAAGCCCTGCTGTCCTGCTTTCTGGTACCTCTCCACTGGACTTCTGACCCTTCTCTCTGCTTGGATGACCACAGGCTCTCACCCACTGGGTTACTAACCTACATCATGAAAATGCAGAGCAAGCCCAGTTCTTCTCCACAACAACATCCATTTTTGGAAATTATGTGCTTAATGCAGACAGAGAAATACAGAATAGTTTTATTACCTATTTTTTCAGCCTCACAGTTTTGTCCTGTGTAGAGTTCTGAACATTCACAGAAGTGGAGGGAGGTGCTGTTGGAGGTTTCAGAGCAAATGCCATCATTTTTACAAGGATTTGGCATACATGGGCCACCTGGGAAAAAAGGAGAAATGTTTGACTCTCAGATAATCCAGCCCTGAAGAGAACTGTTCTTGCTTAGATTACACTGACTCCTCATGCTGCACATCCCCTGTATTTTAGCATGTTTCTTGTATCTGACAGCATGAATAAGGGAAAGAAACACTGTTTCTCCAGTGAAGCATCAGAGGAAGAACCCTTAAATAGGGTACACTCTTCTTCTGTACACTCTCTCTTGCAACTATCCCTAACCCAAAGATGCTCTTTAAAGTTAGTCAAGACTTCATAGCATCAAAGACAATTAGATAGTGGTTGACTCACTCCTGTAGCATCCACGACTGTAGTTTGAAATGCCACAGATTTCTCCAGACCCACACACATCATCAGAGCAGAAAACAGTGGAGCTTTCTGTGCACTGGCATTTCTGAGAGCAGTCATCAGTGGTGAATATTTCTCCAATCTGGAAAAACAGGAGTTAGATGTTAAAAAAGATCAAATAAAATCAGCCAGAAAAAACATGAATGTAGCCCTGGAACCCTTATTATGCTCTCTCCAATGCTTTCCTGATGAATGGAAATAAGGCAGATTTTTTTTTAAGTAGTTTGTTAAAAAAAAAAACAAAAACAAAGCGAGCAGCTTATTAATACAGCTCTCTGAAACTTGAGGATGGCCCAAGAAAGAAAGCAAAATAAATGTTTGGGGCATGCAATCCTAGCCCCAGGCAGGGTACATGTGCAACCAAAAATAGGCAACTGTTGCTTGGGATGAGTGGCAGATGAATCACATCATACCTCCAAGGCAATGTGGAAATGCTATCTGCCATTTCAGGGTTTCAGAGGGAGACCAAGAGATCTTGACCTCTCTTCCCTTTCTCCTGAAACCAGAATTTTATTAAACAATTGCTCTTTGTTTCTAATGTTTCTACTGCAAAAATACATGCTGAGGATTATGAGCAGATGGTCAAAATAACTAACAAGAGAAAATGCTGTTTAGTGGGAGCTGTCTGACCCACAGAGAGACCGTACCTGATAGTATTTGTTAAGGTATGTGCAGCCACACTCTTTGTAAGGCACACATTCAAAGCCACTAAGAACATAACCAGGGAGACATTCACAGCCTTCAACACAGGGTGATTCACACTCAGAGGGGCTGGTCAGGTCGCTGCAGGATGCTGGACATGCAGACATGCATGAGTTGTACTTGCTGTTGGGAGGACATGACATACCTGTAAAAATAAGGAGTCCAGTTATACCAGGCTGCTGTGTGTTACTTCCTTACAGAATTCCCTTTCTGATCCATTGTGTAGGAGGCAATATGATAAATACACACACATATTATATATGTGCATACATATATAATAGCTCTGAAGTTGTAAGTAAAGCACTCCAAAGTCAGGAAATACATCATCCAAGCTATTTGTATACTGTGCTTTCGTTCCTGGTGTACACTGCTCTCAGAACAAGTTCTCACAAGTTCAAGGTTGCCATCCCTGCAAGTGCCAGAGCTGTTCCACAACTTTGGGAACTGTGTTTCACCAGAAATACAAAGTCATCTAACCGTGGAAAACACAGGGAAAACGTGGTTTGATGAATCTCCAAACTTAAAAATAAAATGAGGAAAAATATGTTTGAGATGATTATAGGTCTTATTTCAGCATTTTTTTAGTCTGAGAGTTTTGAGTTTTCAGTTGAATTTTTTTTTTTAATCTTGAAATTTCACAGGCAAAAAAAGATAATTAGAATATTTTGTAGATTTAAAGAGAGTGTGAAATGCAATGTTTTGCATTCAGATTTGTAGCTTGTGGTGGTCTCCAAAATTGAAACTTTTTGTCCCATTGGGGATGGGGACATCTTTCCCCTTATAAAACTTTTGATGACAGGGAGTTGACAGCTCTGATTTCCAAAGTATCTCTCAAAGCTGGGGTTTAAATGCAAAAGTCAGCATAGGACACAGAACAGAGGCCAGAAAAACAAGTGTGCTTAACTGTAAAGAGTGAGTAAAGTGTGACTCAACATGTTTTTATTACCTGAGAAGATATGCTATAGGTAAAGGCTTAAACTTCAGATTTAAAGAGTCCTGTAGGTAGAATCCCTACTTTCTGTTTCTTCCTGTGCTTACCACAGTCTGTCTGTTGCCTCCAGTCATCCATGCTGACTCCTTGCTGCTGACAAGCCAGCGCATATTCCTCCAGACTGCGACATAAGATAGCAACCTCATCTCCTTCCACACACATATCAAACAGGCAGCTCCTATGAGCAACATGAGAAAACATTAATTCCCAGTACATTTGTTATTGGTGCTTTTCATCTGCTTTTCTGCCTGACTCTGAGTTGGTTTTGTTTTTCAACAAAACTATCTGATGACAGAAAACAGAGGAATACCCCAAGGACATGATTGGAAAGATCAAGTCATTTGTTGTGCAGCTGCTGCTGCTATGTGAGGTGTTCAAATAGGATCATTAAAGCTGGAAAAGGTCTCTAAGATCATCAAGCCCAACCTTTAACCTAACTCTACCAGGCCCACTACTAAACTGTGACCCTGAATTGAAAGTTTTCCTCATATGCAATCTAATAAAGTAATAAACAGTTACCTGACTTAACACAGTAAGTTCTTCTTTGCCCTCTGCTTGTTACAGGATACATCTTGCTTATACAGCACTTTTTAGTGCTGCTAAGTCTTACAGCTGAACTACATGTCTCTTTCAATACATGGTACCTTCCCCTTGTCCATCTGCCTTGAATGTTGGCATAGAATTCTGTTTTATCCAGAGTTTGTCTGCCAGTGCTACTTTCTTAGTTTTGCTCATCATTTGAGTATTCACAGCCTGATTTTCAGAGGCACTGAGATCCAAGATGAAAGGAATCAGCAAATATTCAGCACCTCAGAAAAATCAGGGCGACCACTAAGCAGGTAGAGCAGGATGCCCAACCAAATTCTAGAGTGATGAGAAAAGTAGGCTTATGTTAAGAATATGGATAGTGGTCCACTTTATTTGGCTTAAAGTACTGTAACATTCTTCTCCTAGATAGGAGGGACTTTGGGGTGAGCACTATCTGTCTTTAAATATTAGGCACAACTACGTAACTAAAGAAAACTGGCAGCTACTTGGCAAAGTTGTGACTGATGATGGATGAAGCATGAAAGATGAACGTGGGGATGAATACAGCTCAGAATTAGGTATGTTGGAATTGTATATGTAGGAGGCAGAGCAACCTTGAAACACAGCAGAGGGAACTTTCTTGAAGATATCAGGTTAGTTAATCTTCACTAATCTGGTTTTTGTACTTCTCCATGGAAAATTCAAGAAGTGTCACTGTCAGCTTCACCCTTTGGCTATGGCATGATACAAATTTTGTGAAGCTAGGACTGCTACCCAGCAGACTCAGGTTCTAAAGTCTCACTGAATGTGGATGAGAACCGTAAGCACATTGGAAATTCCAGGCTACAGGGATAATGCTTAACACTGCTGCTTTATCTGGGTGGGAAAAGAGGAAAGCTGCTTTGTAGAACTAGCAGAGAAGTGAAATGCTGAATAGATGAAAGATAGATAATCACAACTATTTAAAAATAAATAAATAAGGGGATGTAAATATATCAGTAATGGAATCCCTGGGTTCAGTTCTACAAAGACACTATCTTCAGCTCCTATTAGTAGCCTGGAGACTCCAGATGACTGAAGATAGTTCTTTTTAGAAGCTGTTGCCAAAATTATCTTGGAAATGGGGAGAAAAACTGTCTGCAGTAGACACTTACGTGAAATAGAAATCTGGTTGGACTGCAGAATGACACTTGGCAAAAGGACCATTCACGCCAGTCAGGATTTGACACTTGGAAGTTTTGTTTTGCTGCTCCAGCTGATTTTCATTGCAACCTTGGAAAAGCCCTGGATCTGGTTTCTCCTCAGACTCGTTTTCTGAGTTGACATCTCGTCTGTAAATGAAGTCATCATGAAATCATCAGTGTTCTGTCAGCATCCAGCATTCATGGTACTATGCTCTGAGCAGCACTGCAAGAATACTTCTGCATTGTGGTGTAAATGTAAGATAAATGTATTTATCTTTCATGTATTATCCTGAATGGGAAGGAGATATAGCAAATCAAAGATGTACTGGAACACTTCCTACCATCTCAGAGATTTATGGAAATTTAAAGTAAACGGGATATCTGTAGTTATCTCTTTGCAATCTTTGAATGATACATATTTTATCCATTGCCGCCTCCATCCCATCTATTCAACAAAAGTTGAATATTAGTCAGAAGGATGCAGCTGGAATAAAGCCCTATTACTTGGATGTATGCTCACTTTCACTGAACAACTCACTGCATACCTGAATTGCCAGAATTTTCCTATGGGCACAGACTCCAGAGCTCCTTTATGCTCAACACTGCTCTGTATAGTGTTTTCTGCTATTCTGGCAGGCAAATTTTTGCAGCCAAAATATATCCAGACAGCTAATACCGTTACATTTCTTTTCTGAAAAAGCAATGTGTTAATGGCTAAGCAATTTCCAAAGGGCTTTCAAAGCAACAGGGATAAAGGAAAAAAGGCAGGAAGGAAGGAAACCTCAAGGAAACAAGAAAAACATTTTTCAATGTTGTGTATGGACTATTTAGCACAGAATTTTCCTGACCACAAATATTATCCTCATGTATGGTGAAAAAAATGTCCTTAGTTTTTGCATACTGGCAGAAAACAAAATAGACAGCCATTAAAGCAAGAAAATCAGACTCTTCAAGAACATTTATGGGAGGAACTGTGAATTTATGTTGATGGATTTCAAAGCTACCTTCATGTTCCAGAGGAATTTTGCACTCCCTCAGGCCCATAAAGCACATGTATTTATCTTTTTCAGGAATCATCAGCTTGGCAAAGATGTTATTCACCCCTAACAGTGCCCTAACAGTTGTAATGACTGTGACTCCAAAGAGGGATACTGAACTGGAGTTCAGCCCTCTTTTGGCCAGAGAGAAGGGCACTGATAGTTCAACTTAGTGATGAGCAGGAAAAGTCCATGCACACAAACAAATGGAAGAAGAAAGATAGGAGAAATGAGGCAGTGTAATTATTCCTAGAGATTAACTATGACTTAATTCACTCACTTCGAGTGGCAGTGCTTGCTGTGGATATTAAATAGAAAATCAAGTACCTGAGGCGAGAGCTTCTTTTCAGAGGAACTTTCCAGCTTTCACCAAATACATTCACATTCCTCACCCAAACACCATCTGGATTTTTGAAGTCATTTCTGTATATCCCATCAAAGTTACCACACAAGCCTTCCACTCTGCTTCTGTAGGTGGTAGCCAGCTTTATGTCTAGGCAAAGTCAGAAGGAAAAAAAGCTGTTACACAGAAATTGTTGCCACTGAGTGTATGGAAGAGGTAGAAATCAATGTCAAGTGCCACATGTCATGATTCAGCTTGCAGATGGTAATATGACATAGGTTTAATATGCAGCATAAGAGCATAGCCCTGAACATACCTGTTCATACAGGTATTCACAGTTTCTGTGCTCTGCAATGTGGATCAGGAAAAAAGTAATTTTTCACAAGTTTTTATATAACATGATATCATGCCTGGGTGCTCTTAGTGCATACTGCTTACTGCTTTGAAATAGATGGAATGCATCACCCACTTTTTGCCCTTCACTTACAATCCACTAGATCACTGAGAAAGGGAATTTCTATAGACAGACATTTGCTTTCTGCATTTGAATTTCAGGGTTTGGAAAGATGCCCATGTAAATACAGAGCCTGACACACTTTCACCATGCACTCAGAAATACTACAGCTATGTGCTGTTGTAAATCAGGAGTAGCTCTGCTGTGAACAGAGGAGGTACCATGTGTCCAGCTGACAGGAGTGATTTGTGTATAGGCCATGTGAAGTCCTGACAAACACTGAAGAATGGGATTATCTGGAGTAGGCTTGAGAGGAAGCATGCAAAATGATACACTCACAGTGTATAGCTTCAGGATCTCAGTCCTACAACCCCTGTCACTGGGTTCAGCTGGCAAAGGGGCAGATCCCCATTTTGCCACATCATCCCAATTAACAATTTGAAGTGATTTTGTTTTTTTCATTCAGACCTTACTTAACATGAAACAAATGTATGACAGTCTGACTCTCTACCTCATTTCTCCTAAATTCAGTGAGATCCAAATAGAGAAATGCCAGTTTTATGGTGTTTCTGGTTCCTGGGAAACACTTCTTTCTGGTATTGTCTGATTATATTCTGGTATTTTATATAACAAAGGACCATAAGAGCAAAGGGTGAAGATTTCAAATTTTCCCTTGAGTTTAGACCTCCTCTGGAATGAGAACATTTTTGGGGGCTGTGCATAAATATTTCTGCAAAGTTTTATAGCATCCCTTACCTGCATTTTGACTGCCATCATAGCTCAGGTATAAGCCAAAATCTGTCTCCAGGTAAATTCTTGTTGTCCTCTGATATATATGAATACCCTCATGAGGTCGAACAGGGGGCCACACTCTCACACCATCCAACTAACAAGGAATGAAAAAAATAAAATTCATTATATATAGACCAAATTTAAATTTGATTTCTGTACAGGTCAATGCTACAATCCAATACTTCTCTGGTTTTATGATAAATATATCAGATAATTTAACAGCATTTATTTTTTTAAGTTAACAAAATCATGTCTTGGGGAAAGCGATCTGAATGCAGTCCTTTCATATCATCCAAAGAAATATCTATTATTGAGCTAAAAATGTAATATAGCAGCTATGTATGCTCTTACACACCAATAAAGAGGAAGGAAATTAAATTACCCTAGCATAAAACAAACCTTTCCTTACCACTGATAAAAATTGGTGTGGCTTTATTGTAAGCCTTGGGACATTTGGGGTTTCATTGCTAAAACTATACTCATTGATTTATTTGTTTGATGTAGAATTGTATCTTTCATAGCTATGGAGAAAAAAGACTCCACATGACTGAAAATCTCATTTGTGGTTGCCTCACGGCACTGTTGCAATAATGCAGTTCACTTTAATACTTTAATTTTTCAAAACAAATGTCCATCACTCAAAAGTGTTTTACTCCAAGGGAGGGCCTTCCTTGTGCTCTGCAGTCAGGGAGGGACTTACCAGAACCTGCTTGTTCTGCCTGAATCGCACTGTGTGGTTATAAACAGTGATGAGCATCTCTTTCAGGTAAGTAATGCGTCGAATTCCACGTAAAGGATAGTTCACGCCCTCAATGCTGAACTGTGTCAGAGTGTCAGGTAGGTCAGGGATGCTCTGAGCCAGAATATATGTGTATTTCCCTTGGAAGTGGTGCACCAGCCCATCAAAGGTGATGTAGTGTGGGTCCCCCATGACCTGGCATTTCCCAAAACCTGCAAGGGAAGAGCTTCATTACTCTCCAGTCTAAATGTGCATGTGCCAGACGGCGTGCCTGGATCGATCCAAAGTGTTAGATAAAAATGATTGCTGCTAGCATGCAGGTCTGAAAGCAAAGATGGGTGCTCAGGCTGCACTCTAGTGAATAGATACTCAAATGGAGAGATGGACAGAGAAACTCATTCTTCTGCTGAGAACCACTGTGAGCCAACTGAGCTGAAGCAGAACATTAGGGTTTATAGAATTTATGGAGACTGTTGTGCACATTGGCCCTCTGCAGAGGAATGACTCTGACACCAGCACAGCTTGAACCGGCCTAATAAGAGATGTTGTTTTCATAACCTTTGCCATGTGTTGTTACATAATTGAGAGGCAATATTTAATTTTGGCTGACTCGGTGCTGTCACTGATTTCTGCTGAGGTTACTAAACTGATCATTTGGTTAACCAGATGTAACAATCAGATACAGTGACATCATCTGTGTATTCTCCTTGACCACTGAGCACAGAATAAACCACTATTCCAGGAGCAAGGCATAGGAAGGCCTATTACATATCCATACCCTTAACTGTTGGGTGCTTCTGCTCAGATATTTTCCCAGAATGAACCGGGGACACTGAATTTGCCTTATGCTTTTGTACTGATCCTCAATACAGTAGGACTGATGCCATGCTATTCTTCAAAACTGAGGTGTAGGAACACTATGCAACAAGCTCTCTCCTAATCAACCCAACCTACCTAGAGATTATGGGATTAACTTGCCTAGCCAAAAAATATGCTGAATGAAAAGCACCATAGTCCTCTGACAGGCCTATCATATGTCTGTCCAGATCTGATCTGTCCTGGCTTTGCTTATTGGTTCTTGGGTTTTTTATTCTGTTCTCAAATCAACATGCAATGGAAAAAACAGGGTAATTGTGATGGGATTCACAAACTGGGTTCAGTAGATGCAGTGGGATTTTTTAAAAAGAAATTTCAGTCAAACTGGTCAGACTGAACTCTCAAATTTCTAGATATAAGTAAATTATACCCAGGTATCCATTTCCCTCTACAAATTCCTACATGGAATAGGAACCTTCTGTTATGAGAACTGAGGCCTTTTGGTATTTGATAACATGTTGTCAACAAAACAGTCAGAGTTTCCTTCTTTCCCCATGAAAGAATGGAATTCCATGAAAGAAAGTATGTATACCCACATCCTCCCTCCTTCTGCAGCCCTCAAGTGAACCCCAAGTGAAGACCTGCTTGCACATACTTGTTGGATTGCACTTGTGTTTTCCATCTTTGATCACACAGGTTTCTCTGGAATCACAGCTGTAGCTCCTGCAACTGATGACACCGTTCTTCTGGCACTGGCATCTTTTGGTGCAGTGTGGAGTTAGCCATGTCTCCCCAGCCTGGACACAAGTTATGTTATTAATACACTATCAAGGTGCTCAGCTTTGCAGTGCAATGGAAGTTCAAAAGCCACAGGTGTGTACACTAGCTGAGTGCAGCCTTGTCTAGTTGGCATTTCCACAACTGCTTGGTTAAGTGTAGTCTCAACAAGAGCCTGTGAGAGGGGATCTCAGTCCATTTATCCTACTATCTTCAACATAAGAATTTGAACACAAAACTGGACTAGGACAGACTGCCTGAATAATTCTGATCAGCTGACTGTTTTAAAATAGGCCTCAGTTTTGGCCTCACATGCAAAGTACCAAACAAGCTTCTGTATCTCCTAATACCCGAGGCAGCAGCTTTTAATAATCAGATGAAAGGTATTTAAGAGGTAGATCCTGAAGTCTTTATCTCTCTCTTTCATACTAAGATGGGCAGGAGACCAATTTTCTATGAGTTTTGAAGTCAGAGATTTGCTCCTTAAACTACTTACACTGTAGTAATTGTTGTCATCGTCCCTGCAGCCACAACTGCTGAGAGGCACACAGTTGCCATTGCTGAGCACATAGTTATCATCACATTCACAGCCCTCTGTGCACTCTTCTGTCTTCTCACAAAGGGAAGAGGCAAAAATGTCACTGCATGTTGATGGGCAGGGAGAGACACAGTCTTTGTAGTGGCTCCGGGATGGGCAGGGCAATGCTGTGGGGGAGAACAGAGCCAACCTTATTAAATACACTTACAAAGTGCACTGCAAACCCTGAAAGCTACACCTTGGCCTATGGTGTAGGAATGGTAATACAGAACTGCCTTTTAATAGCTGATTTTGATCATCACCTGGTTTGGTTCTTTGTTTTAATATTTTACTTAAAAAAACCCAAAAAAAACCCAACAAAAAATAGAACAAAGAATGCTCTCTGGAACTGCTTATTTAGTTTTATTACAGGTATGACTGAACCACCCGTCACCAGATTTAGTATGCCAGTTCAGCTGCAAATGCATCTTTGGGCACTGCTAGAAATGAGATTCTTAAAGGCAAATTCCTTAAAATATTCAACCTTCCATTGATGCAAACCAGGTGTTAATTTAGCTTAACTACAGACATACAAGAGCAGCAGATGTGCATTGTCAGAGTGCAGGTTCATCTAGCTCTAAACCTTATGACTAGACATGCATAAGGTGACAGGTCAAGAAACATGAGAAAATGTTTGTCAGTCCAGTATTTTCCTACACTCATGGCAAGGAGGCAACTAGGGATTTCTGATGGATCTATTAAACATTCATCTGACTTGCTTTCTAACTAGTTAACTGTTTTGTCCTCCACAACATTGTTTGATAATCCCACAGTGTAATACTCAATTGTAAAAAAAGGTCACACAGACAAAACCCCTCTACATTATCTATACTAGTTGTTATATCATATATTTGTAACTTTGTTGAATAGGTGGAGTGAAGGATATACCCTGGAAATTAATCTGAGAACATAATAATAAATAGCTGGGCAAATTGACAGTTTTTGTTCAAATCACTGTGGGTGGCATTGAGCCCTGTGTCCTAACACAGTATCCCTCTTTTTTTTAGTCTTCTAGTTATATTATTTCTCCATTTTAGGCTCACTAAATTATCTCATTTGTCTAGCAGTGCCATTCTAACTCCACATTAATATCCATAACTTGTCTAGTTCTGAGTTATCTCTGGGTTTATCTGAACCTGAACACAGTTCAGTGCAGCAGTGGAATCATGAGAGTATTATCATTTTGTGATAATTTACATTTAATTTTCTTTTACTTGTTCAATTAATTGTGCTATTTTTTTCATGCTATCAGTCATTCAGGTTTCAGTTTTTTCACTTGCTTGTGTACTTACGACAGAATGTGCTATTCCTCCATTTAATGGTGATTCCATGATTCTTGCAGGTGTCCACATAGGCTTGAACTATATCACAGAGAGCAGACTTCATCCCATCATACTGGCACATATCATAGATGCAGATCTCTATGAAGTCGTCAGGGTTGACTAGGCTATGGCATGCTTTGAATTTGTCTGATTTTAGAACATTGCACTGTTTTTCAATGACTTGTTTATTCTCAGCAGTGCAAGGAGGCTCATCATCTTCTCTTAAGTCTGGCAAACAACTGCAAGAAAGCACAGACACGAGCTGCTATAAGACAGACTGAAACTGAAAAGTTTCTTTCCAATGAAAAGTAGAAAATGCTGGAGACTGATTTCCTTCTGTCAGTGGATGAAAGACTGAGCAGAAGTAGACCTGCCTGACAACCCCCATGCTGTGTCTGACATCTGTTACTCTCATTGAACTTGACCCTGACTAGAGGATTGACTTCACAGCTTGACCTTGGATCTGTCTCATCACAATATATTTCTGTGTGGTGACCTGAACTGAGCCAGGTTGACCTTAGCTTCCATCTGTGGCACTTCCCTGCTTGCCTTGCTTAAGTAGAGTGCAATGGACCCTGCCTGGTGAGGCCAGAGTTTTTTCAGCTGTGTTGTCACATATGTATGTCACATATGGCTCCCTCTCAGCCAGGGAGCAGCTGGTCCTCACCATTCCCCAGCACCATCATCTTGCTCTGGGTGTTACCAGTGTGAAATAAACTGAGTCCACACTGCAGACTGTCCCAAAGACTCATTCTCCAAGTGTGCATGTAGAACAGCTGTGATTTTCCTGTGCAGTGTTTCCTATGGAAAATGGTTTCCTGTGGGGATGGCTGTTTTTTGAGCTACAAATTCAAGAAAAGTCTGGTATATAGTGCTTATGTGTTACAAAGTAGCAGACAGTCAAAACAATTGAAAACAATTCACTGTGTTCCTGAAGCAAGATGGGAGGTATGAAAATTATTTAACATTTACCCCTTATCACTGTCTTCCTCCACTTCCCAGCTATTTCCAAACTGTGGGGCAGTGACAGCTGTACCATTGGTCAAGGACAGATCATCTTCATGATTACCATTGAAATTGCCACACATGCCATGCACCTGCAGATGGAAAAGAGCCATATTCTAAGCATGACCTCTTTGCATCCACTTCCCCAATAACTTCTTATTTGTTGCCTATGAAATAATGTGATCAAATCATCACCACCAACCAATCCTGTACCAGACATTTCAGACATTTTGACTGCACCCATGGAGAAACAGAACAGAAATTACAGTAAATCTGTGATCCCCTAGGGCTTCAAGCTGTTTATTTCTCTAAGTTGGAAGTATTCCCCTAGACAGGTAATTTTCTTTAACTACCCCCTTGGAACAAAAGAAACTGTTGTGAACAGAAAAAACCAGAAAGGGAAAAAAATTACATTTGGTACAATACAGCTACAAAGACAGATGCAACAGCAAAACACAGGAATAAAAGGAACTAGAAGTAAATGCATGAACCAGCAGCTTTGAAACAACTCCAGCTGTTTGTATACTAAATCTCACCTGTGAGAAATAAGAGCGTGGGAGGGTGATTTCCAGATGGTGATTGCCATCATATCTCACTATCACACCAAAGTCAGTTTCCACTACTATAAATCTGCCAACATTTCCAATGGACACGCCTTGCAGTCGGTTCTGCACTGGAGTGTAGACTCTCTCGTTGTTCAGCTGGAGAGATGTGTCATTTGTCAGTATGGACATTCTTCCATGGAAACTCACAGTCTATATTCCTAGCAGTGCTGATGATTTCTCTGTGACAGCTTTAGCTCTTTACCCTTCCACCATTGCATATTTCAACTATGGTGGCAGGAATTAGCATTTTAGCTGAGGAGGGCTGGGCAGGACTCATAGGCAGTGCTTTTAACAGGGAGCTGGAAAGATCCCTGGTTGTGAACAAGCCCTTTCTCACCCTTGGGGGAGATTCCCCGCCATGGCTCCCCATGTTTTTCTAGGCTGATACATTATGCCTTGCTCTCTAGAGGTGACTGGCTCAATAAAAACTGTTGAAGTGGGGAGTCTCATATTTTAATTCAGGCAACAATTCCCCAGTCTGGAGGCCCTGGGTTCAATCTCTAAGATAAGGACAACAGGTCAGTAAACCCAAACCAGAAGTCTTGGGAACTAGTGAGAAATTTTATTTCCTCATGACATCCACTTTATGGGGGTGCCCACAATTGTTAAGCATATGCATATATGTTCCTTAGGACATATAGGAAGATCCTTTTTCCTACAGCTATTCTAAGCCAGCTAATTTTAAGATATTTTTTGCCAGAAAAAAGAGCACCACCACTTACCAGGATTCCTTGGTTTTTCTGAAGGGTGATTCGTACACCATACAAATCGATGTAGACTTCTTTCAGGTATGTGGCCCCTCTTAGTCCTCTGTCTTCATTCTTGCCAAGTATGGTTATAGGAATGACATTGGTGGCAGTGTTGACAACCTCAACCAAAGTGTAGGTGCAGGTTCCCACAAAAGTGTACTTCATTCCATCAAAAGTGAAATAATGGGGATCTCCTACCACTTGACATATTGCGTGACCTGAAGGTGAAACAAATGATCTGAGAACTTTGTACTGGGTTTCACCATGGACTCAGGTGACCAAAGCAGTTGGCATTAGTATAGCAAACTCATCCTGAGTGTTATTATGTGGGCAAACTTTCAGAGAGGCATCTCAGGTTCATGCCAAGGACATTTATTTGTAAATAAGAAGGTTCCAGAAAGCAAATTGTATACGAAAGGACAACTTGGCAGCAAGTGAACTTCTGTATACACTTCTATATGCTGTTGTAGCTATGATTTATGGTATGGTTGAGAGTAATACAAAGCTTTTCTACTTATCTGTATAAAAATACATAATTAACTGTACAAATACAGATGTAAATATAAAGTAAATAAAATTGCATCTATAGATATCAGTACATAATGCGCTTGTCATTACTTAGGCCCACAGAAATACAATTCTCACAGAAATGCAACCAAATTTAAAACTTGCAGCACTGGTGATGTGGGACTTGAATTTTCATTATCAGGACAAATAGAATGCAAGCAACCTTGCAAACTTTTGGGCAGCATCAGTTTTTGCTGATATCCACTACAGCAGGAGGGCATCTGTGCTTGCATGACAGAACATCATGCATTTTCATCTCAACACTGGCAGTCAGCTGGGACTTTTTCCTATCCCATATGAAAAGATATTTATAATAAAGCTAGAAGAAGAAGAGGATCTAATGATGGAATTGACACTGGGGTGGTTTTCAGGCAGGACTCACCATTGGAATGGCAGCCCAGCACACCATCCAGAATACTGCACTCCTCTTGGACTCCACACTCCCAGGATATGCACTCAATGGTGTTATTTGCCCTGCAGGTGCAGCGCTCAGTGCAGGGGTTATGGGGGAACCAGCTTTCATTCAGCTACATGGGGAAAAAGGGTGTAGAAGTATATATTGTAAGATAAATAGGAAGGTAAAACATAAGGGACAATCAAATTATTAGTATTTGAATGTTCATTATATATAATCATTTGGGCAATTGTATGCAGTTTATGGATCAAGAAACCTGGCAAAGTAGGCCCATTTTGAAATTATTAATGGTGTAAATATGAATTGGGTAATGTTATTAATATGTTTTTCCCCTCACAGTGGCAAAGAATGAGACCCCCTGGTTTTGTTTTTTTCCTTTTTTTCTTTAAATATCTGATGTAACTTGCCTGGTGATAATGGTTTTTTTCATCAACACAACCACAGTTGCTTTCTGGCACACATTTGTCTCCACTCAAAACATAGCCTTCCTTACAGAAGCAACCTTCCACTGGCAAAGAACTGCAGGAATCAACTGGTGAGATGTTCAAACAGGTAGAGGGACACCTAGTACCACAGCTCTTGTAGATGCTGCCTCCAGGACAGGACATTGCTAAATAAAGAGAAAAAAAAGATCACTCAAAAGGGAAAAATCAAAATAAAGTTCTTCCTGATGCTTTCACTGTTTGCTCCTAAAAATATACAAAATGGCTGTTAGAAAGTCTGGCAGGAAAGTGCTGAGTACAAACCCTTTTCTGCTGATTTAAAGGCATAATGTGACCCAGTTATGGGATAGAAGAATATTTTGCCATACCAGCTGATATGTCCCCATTACTGTAGTTACTATATAGCATCTGCTATATATTCCAAGATAGAACTAAAAATCACACTCTGTCTTTGACTGAGATTCCTTGAGAACAATATGCTTTCACACCCCTTCTGCTTATGGTACAATTGGGCTTCTATTGCTCAAGATATGGTCCCCAAGGATAATGTTACATTTTACAGAAATCCTGAAGTATTTGTCCATTTCTATTGTCTAAAAAAAACCACAGAAAAACATGGGTTTGGCTGGATTCAGTTGTAAGTCACTACATATGATTCTCCTTTATTTCTGTCCCTATAACAGGATCTCTTAGTCCTTTTCAAGGTCTCTTTTTTTTTTTAACCAAAGGGCATTGATAATCATGTTTTATGGAGGAATACCAGCTCCACTTAGGATTGAGGATGGTAGATTTTCACTGAAGCAAAGGAACCTATTTCTTCAATGCAGAAGCTCACATAAGACACAGTTGAATGTAATCAGACTTTTCCAAGAAATAATAGCAAATTATAAATATTATAAAACTTTAAGAATTTAACCTGCATGTATCCTAATGTTCTCAAAATTAGCAGCTTATACAAGTCCTGGAATGGTTCTGAATCTGAAGCAGGCTCAAGACATTGTAAAAGACTGACTACACTCAGAACATTACGTAAAATGAAATAACATGCATGGAGAAGGTAGAGGACAATGAAGTTAAAATTCAGAATAGATATTTATATCAAAACACTCACGGCAAAGAGTAGCATTCCTCCACTCTATGCATATCCCAGCATTAACACACGACTCAGCATAGGCCTGCAGTCCATAGCATAAGGATGTTGACTGTCCCCCAGTGAAACACATGTCATAAACACAGTTTTCAAAGAAATTCTGTGGAGGCACCTTGCTGTGGCAGTCCTTGAAGATTCCTGTGTAAATCAAGAAGATATAGATAAAAGAATAGAAACAACCCACTGGAATGTTAAGACTGACCACCATGTATTTTCTGTCACAGCAAACACATTGTGGGTGTTCCAGGCTGTGTTAAATTAATCTAGTACTTGAAATAGATACACAATGCACAGTATAAAAATGGGCTCCCTGGATCAGGTTTTCCTCTTTTTGCATGATTGATACAACATAACTTACATAAATTGAGCATTGCTGCCTAGGAAAACCACTAATTCTAGACTACTGCAGGGAACATGTACAGAATTTCAGATAAAGTGTCTGTAATACACACACTGACAATCCATCTGAGCTGCTTCTTTTAGCAAGCAGAGTACAAGCCACTATAACACAAAGAGCAGCCATGGTTCCCAGATAAAATTCCTGGACACATTGGCATTGTCTAAACAGATGGCATATTCTAGCCAGGCACCTATGGGTTTTACATTGGCCAGTCACACCAGAGGCTTTATATGCTTCCAATATAAGCTCAGAAAAAGAGATTATAGGGAAGGGACAACACAAGCTAGACCATGCTCCATCACATGGCTCACAGAGATCTGTCAACACACTACCTGTTGGGTCTGTGATCATGCCACATGCTGTGTTTTTCTTAGCCTCACTCTCCAACACAGGATCACATTGCTCTTCTTTCCCACCACTGGAGCATCTGGGGAAAGCAAGCAAACCAAACATGTTTCACATCTCTTACTATCAGATTTTCAGTGGCAAATTAATAAATAACTACCCTGCACAAAAGAGTGCATTTTATTTCTGTCACAAGACTTTATCCAGCTTCTTTGAAAAGCTGATGTCAGCCCTCTCACTGAATGGCCCTTTTTTGATCCCTTCTGGGTGATTCAAAGGCTCATTCTTAGCTGAAAAAAAAGAGCTATGGGGTCCAAACAGTTATGGTTTCCAATCAGGGAACTGGACTGGTGTACCATCCCCCCTCACACTCAAAAAACAGTCCCTACTTCGGAAAATGAGACTTAAAGGACACAAGCTCTCTTATCATTCACTGGTTTAGGTGAAAATCCAGCTCCCTACTTCTAAAGGGCAGCTGAAAGATGTAGAAAGGTACTGGGGAAAAAGCCAGCAAGTAGATGGACATTTGATTTTAAGAGTTTACACAGCAAATGCCACATGATGAAATGATTTTACATACATGGTGTTATTCTCAGGCACCAGCCAGCTTTCTCCAAGATCAGTGGAATCACTTGCAATGTCACCATTGGGCTTGATATTATCATCATTTGGATCACCATTATAATTACCTGTGAGGGTAGAAAGAGATTTATGGGACACATGAAGTTCAAACCTGTAGAAAAAACCTAGGCTTCCAGTTGTAAAATAAATTAAAATGAGAGAATTTTAATTCTAGGGAGAAAAATATGTAACATCAATCTGTACTGGGCAAAATAAGAGCAGAATTGTGTTTTGATTACTGACAAGAGCTGCTGCTCAGACTTTTGAAGCAGGGAGTCTGTAAGTTGCTATGTAACTAGATTACATCCAAGAAAAAAACTTACCTAAAAAAGACCCTACTAATTTTCTTGGATCCTACATGCAGAATGTTGGACTAAAAATTAAGCAGTGCTATTTGCATCATATTCTTAGGCTGATTTCCTGCATTGAAAGTGTGAAAAACCCATGAAGAGATAATTGAACTAGAAAACTCCAGATGATCCAAACCAAATAATCAGAAACTCACAAGGCAAACTACTCTTGTAATTTCTACATGCTAAGAAAAAAAAATTAGTAATTGCCCACTAACACTTACCACAGAGGCCACAGAGCAGACCACTGTAATTAGAAGGCACAGAGACTTCTGCATAGTGATTTCCATCATATCTCACCCACAGTCCAAAATCAGTTTCCAAGAGAACATATCCACCACTGCTTTGAATACTGATCTTCTTTTCAATAAATACAGGCAAGTTCATTCTGTGACCATTCACCTGTACATCAAATTGTGAAAGTAAGTGTATGGCTGTTGGGACTCCTACAACTAGCAGCAGCTTATACAGATTGCTGAAAGATAGGATCTTGTGCATAGGGGAACTGGAACTGATCAAAGAACATGTGAGCAAGTTTGGTGGAGATCTCATTACAATGAGTATGTATAATTAATGAAAAGATAAAGTTTTGTTAGAAACTCAACTGAGATAATAATTATCTGCATGTCAGTTAAAAAATATATATGTCTTTTAAATAGTATTTTCTTACATTCACTTTCTTGTTTTTCAACAGAGAAATCAGATTGCCATAGACTTCCACGTGCACTGACTTCACATAAGAAACTTTGGTGTTGGCTCCTCTGTGCTCATTTGTTGTAGACACATCAAAGTATGGAAGACTCTCCGAGGCAGTGCACACTTTGGAGAGGGTGTAAGTGCAATTTCCCATGAAATTATGGACTTTGTGGTCAAAAGTGTTGTAATGTGGGTCCCCAGAGGCACTGCAGGAAGCACGATCTGTGAAGAAGGAAAAAGACCCTCTCAGTCTTCACCAGAGTTTTGCAGCTGCTAGGCGTCCAGTTTGTTTGTTTCATGCTGTATTTGTTGCTCAGATGTAACAGTGATGACATCAGTCAATAGACTCCAAAGGCCAACCCAGCCTGCAATCTTTGGACTCTAAATCTACTGTGGAGTAGCAGAAATCTATGCTAGAGGTTGATGAAGAAAGTTGGGTAAAAGTCAGAATTAAGTCATTGTTCTATAAAGGGGAACAGAGTTTTTAGTGCTACATCTGAAAGGCTTTTTCTGCTTAAATAGAAAGAATTAAATCAGAAACTTCACAGGGCTGATTAGAAAGAACAGAGTGCTGCACTATCAGCAGTCTGGGGTTCGGAATTCATGTAATTTCTGGAACTTAAAGTGAGTATTACTTTCACAAGATCTAGTTGGTGAGGTAGGGAGTACAGGCTGCACTGTGGTGCCTGACACAGCTCTCATGGTGCCAAAGGATCAAGCACAAGAGATAGTTAGAAGACCTGTGCACCAACAGGGGAGTTCTGTTCCAGGCACCTAGTCCACTCATTAAAAACAGCCGAAAACTTGACCAGAAATACTCAGGATGCCCAGGACAGAGACAGAACAGTGACACCACATCCAAAAATCTTCCACCAGAATAGATAGAATGAAGGAAGAGACAGACATGCCCCATGGTGATGGACATGGAGGAAAAAAAAGGAACACTTTTAAGGAGCAGTAGGAGACAGGGATGAAACATGGCAGTACCTGAGCTGGGTGGGGGGCTTGTTGGTGAGGTGGTGAGTACAGGCTGTGTTGTGGTACTTGGCAAGGGGACCGTGGGTGTTGGTGTCGATGGACCTAGCAGAAGAGAGAGTTAGAGAGATGTGCACCCATAAGGGAGTTTCGTAGCAGACATCTGGTTCTCTCACCCTTCTGAAGTACCCAACACCATGACCAGGCATAGCCAGGACAGGGATTGAAGAGTGTCATCTCAGGCAGAGCTGTCCCACTCCATGGCTCTGCTGCCAGCTTAGCTGGGTGACACCAACAGATAAGGCACTTCTGTACCTGTGACCAATGTCTTGTCCGTGGGCCTTGTAACACGTGAACTAAAAGAGTGACTGCAGGCATTGCCAGTGCTCCAGCCTCCCAGAGGAGAGTAGACTTGGTCACAAGGTGCATCAGTGCCCAAAAACAACCTGTGCTTCTGCCTCTATCACAGCTGTGCCTCTAGCACAGCCTGCTGCCTCAGTCAGAGACATGTCTCAAGCTGCTGTTCCCAAAGCCAAGCCTTGTATCTGCACAGGATCCCTCTAAAACAGACATCATGAGAAGTGGAGGAAGATAATGGAGATTTGATCCCAAATGGGGATGTTGCACAATTCCCATAACACCACCCACACCACTGCAAACAAAGGGCAGGACAGGGATTCCACCTGTCTAGAGGAGTCTCCTCATGCAAGGGCTGGCCCACCAGAATGGCTAGTTATGTGATACATGGGGAAATCTCTGCCCCATGTACTGCCCCCAGAACTGCCCCATCCCTTGACTCTGAGATTCAAGGAAATCAAAGGTGGTCAACAGAAGGCTTACCACAGACAGTGCCAGCACTCCAGTCTCCCAGATCAACGCCCGCCTCAGCACAGGCTGCAGCATAGGCCCCCAGGTCATTGCAGAGCTGCTCCGTGCTGCCACCCGTGGCACACTGGTCATAGACACAGCTCTCAAAGTATGTCTTGGGTGGCAGAACTGCATGGCATGGCTGGAATGGGCCACCGAGGTGTGTGAGGATTGAACACTGCTGGTTAGCTGCCTCCTCTTCAGCAGGGGAGCAGGATGCAGGTGGGCTGATGGCTGGGTCACACCTACAAAGCAGACAAACAGCCCTGAGTTCCCTGCAGCTTGCTGACAGCCGGCACTGCGTTTCCTGACCTCCTCCCCAGCCATAACCTCAGCTTCTGCAGTGCAGATCTCTCACTTGAAAGGGTGGAACACATGGCCCACAGGCACCATTGCCCTCCCTGGTTTCAGGTGGACAGAAACAAACGACTGAGGCAGCTGCAATCCAAGCAGCTTAGGAAAAGCATCCTGCCCAGGCTCAGCCCGCTCTCCCAGGGGTCAGGAAGCTGCCTCTTCTGCCTTGCCCCATGCTTGCCATCACCAACCCTCCCTCCGGATGTCCCTCAAAGTTCCCCTCTCCCACGCTCCCTTCTGTCCTTCATCTGCATGGTGGAACAGGGACTCACGGCCACTCATCATCCGGCACCATCCAGCTGGTTCCAAAGTCGTTGAAGTCGGGTACAACCACCCCATCGGGTCGCATGAAGTCATCCTGCTGGCTCCCAGTGTACGTCCCACACAGCCCACAGAGTTTGCCCTTGTACTTCTCAGACACCTTCACTAGGAGCTCATGGTCCCCATTGAACTGCAGCTGCAGGCCCAGCTTGGTAGAAACCCGCACGTAGGAGCCGCTCAGGGAAATGGTGATGCCAGGGGCAGGAGAAGCAGGCAGGGAGACCAGGGCACCGTTGATCTGGAGAAGGGGAACAGAGGGAGACAGAAGCATTAAGATGTGCCCTCCACGGAGAGGTCACTGTTCCTCACCAGGGTAGTGCCGGTGCCAGTGAGCCAGAAGCACTGCTGCCATGAGAAAGCCTGCCCAGACCTACGAGGGCAGCAGCAACTGTCCCAATGGCACACTGAAAGCTCAGGAAAGCAACCAAGAAGCTGTGCCTGCATCAGCAGCCATATGTGGCCCCACTCAGAGCTCTCCCATGCTGCTCTGTGAGCATGCAGCAGGCTCAGGGAACAGCAAGCTCTCCCTGGGGACAGTGGGCTATTTTAAGACTGTCCAGTGTGTCTGTTGTTCCCAGATACCAAAATGAGAGGCTTACGTAGACCGCCTTGTGCTCGCGCAGTGCAATGTGGAGGCCTTCGAGGGACAGTGCCACAGAGTTCAGAGCTGTCCAGCTCTGGCTGCCGCGATGTTTGTTGCGGGTGGTGACACTGAAGCCAACGGAGGAGTTGCCACAGCCCGTCACCACTGTGTAGTTGCAGGAGCCCTGGAAGTGGTGGAGCTTCCCATCAAAGGTGCTGTAATGTGGGTCACCGTAGATGTGGCAGATGGCAGTGCTGGCTGGGTAACAGCCCCTCTGGCCATCCTGGATCTTGCAGACCTCATCCTCGCCACAGGACAGGGCAGAGCAAACCATCTGGCCTTTGGCTTCGCACCGGCACTGGCGAGCGCAGTTCTCATTCACGTAGGATTCCCCTTCCTGCAGGCAGGGAAACACCAAACCTCAGTGTGTGAGGCAGGAAAGTACAGGAAGAGGAGTGGCCTGGCAGGGGTCTGCAAAGCAGGGCAGGGTTTTCACTCACAGTATAGTAGTTGCCCTCAAAGTGGCAGCCGCAGTTGGCCTCAGGCACACAGCTGTCTCCGCTCAGGAGGAAGCCAGAGCTACATGCACAGCCCTCCATGCAAGGCTTGGAGCAGTTCTGGGGGGCGTGTTGGTCAACACAGGTAGCAGGACAGCCCGTCATGCAGGGATCATAGTAGCTGTTGGGAGGACACTGCAGGGCTGCAATGGGAAGGGGAAAATTAGGACAAACAAGACTTCAATCATGGACAGCCTTGAGGGAAGGGAAAGATCTAAGACACACATTGGCCAGAGGTTTGGAGCCAAGGCTGTGGCCCATTTCCCTTTCTGGCAATGGCAAGGCAGGTACTCACGGCAGAAGGTAGCATTCCTCCAGGGAAGAAGAGTCACACCAGCTGCCTGGCACGCGTCAGCATAGGCCTCCAGAGCAGGACACAAGAACTCCTGGCTACCATTCAGAGCACACAAGTCATACAAGCAGGTGTCAAAGTAGTCCTGGGGGTTGATCACACCGTGGCAGCTCTCAAAAGAGCTGGGCCTGGTGGTCAGGATGCCACAGAATTGGTCAGACTGGTAGAGCTTCTCCTCTTCTGCACTGCAGGGTGGGGAGGGCTCGGGGACACCGCAGGAGGGGTCACTGTCTGGCACCTGCCAGCTCTCTCCCAGAGCATTGGAGTCTGCGGCTTGCTGCCCGTTGGGCATCATGTATTCGTCGTCTCTGAGGTTGTTGAAATTGCCACACATGCCGCAGGTCAGGTTGAAGTAGGTGGTGGGCACCTTCACCTCCACCGAGTGGTCAGTGTCGTAGGACACTCTGAGGCCAAAGTCTGTCTCCAGGACGATGTAGCGACCGCTCTTGCTCACTGTGATGGCCCCTCCTGCTGCACTCACCGGCAACGTCTGGCGCACGTTGTTCACCTATGGCACACACACCACAGTGAACCCCGGGCCTGTTCCCGGCCTCCCTGGCTGCTCCTGCCTGGGAAAGCAGCTGCCAGCCCAGGCACGGCAAACAGCTGACAGGGATATCCTCACACCTCCACACCCCTGGGGCTCACAGAGCTGCATGCCGGCTTCTGCACTGTGCCCACATAGCCCATGCTCCCCATTTGACTCCTCCTCCTCCAGCCCCTCCCAGAAGGGAAAACAAAGCGACCCGGTGCCTTCAGAGGAACCCACCCATTCCTGGGAGTACTGGTACATGCCAGGCCCTGCCAGCAGCAGCGGCCAGCCCAGCCTTGCAGCTGCACGACTCTCATTCCAGCCCCACTGCCTACCAGCACGTGGCTCTTCTGCTGCTTGAGGATGACAATGCGCTGTCCATACACCTCAACCACGACTTCGCGCACGTAGGACACGTGGGGGTTGCCACGGTGCTCGTTCTTGGCCTCCACGTTGAAGTAGGGCAGGGAAGTGGTGTTGGAGCACACTTTGGCCAGGGTGTAGGTGCAGTTGCCCATGAAGTTGTGCGTCACCTTGTCAAAGGTTTGGTAGTGGGGGTCCCCGTGGACGTGGCAGATGCCGTAGGAGTGTTCAAGGCACACAGGTTGCCCGTTCTGCACCCCGCAGTACTGGCCCGCAGGGCAGGAGGCATTGAAGCACTGCACTTTGCCTCCCCGTGCGGGACAGGTGCACTTGGAGGAGCAGGTGTTGTCCGTCCAGAACTCAGAGCCCACGGGGTAGTGCTGCCCGTTGTGCCAGCACCCGCACTGCTGGCTGGGCACGCAGTGGTCGTTGTAGAGCAGGTACCCGCTGTCGCACACACAGCCCTCCACGCACGGCAGGCTGCAGTTGTTGGGAGCTGTCGGGTCAACACAGGTGGCAGGGCAGGCTGCAGCACAGGGCTCATAGTGGCTGTTGGCCGGACAAGTGATTGCTGCCGAGAGAGATGACCCAACAAATTACTTGGGGAGCAAAATACACCTTTCTGCTGAATATCCGCGTTTGAAAAAAAAAACCACCTCTCTTTTTTTTACAGTCTCTTTGTCTCTACATGTATTCTCAGCCCTACCTGTTTAAAATTAATCAGGGGCAACAGAGGTGATGCCTCTAATACTGATATATACCTGTACATCCCTACAGCCCATAAAAAGAATAGTTCTTATTCTCCAGCTCACTATTCCAATCCTGTCCCGTGTTTTCCTGAGAGTACTGGCCCCAGGTAGCATGTCTGGACTTACGGCAGAATGTTGAGTTCCTCCACACAGGTATCTGGACACCGAGTGACTGGCAGGCATCTGCATAGGACTGCAAGCTCTTGCACAAGGTCTCACGGTCCAGCCCCAGCTCACACAGGTCATAGCTGCAGGTGTCAAAGTAGCTGCTGGGGCTCAGCACAGCATGGCACACCTGAAACGGGCCACTGGTGTCAGTGAGGAGGCCACAGAAGTGGCTGCTGCTGATGAGTTCCTTGTCGGTCTCATTGCAGGCTGGGGTGGGCACAGGTCCTGCTGAGCAGCTGCAGAAAGACAGGCAGAAGGACTCCTGGGTCATTTGTGGACTTCTCCTGGTGCCCCCTCCTCCTGCTCCTGCCCAATGTGTCCCCAGGGCTACACACAGGGCCATACCCACCTGCTGTCATTGGACACTTCCCAACTGTTGCCCAGGCTGGTGGAGTCTGGCTCCATTGTCCCTTCTGGGTTCTGGAAGTCATCTGCTGCTATCCCGTTGTAGTTGCCACACATGCCACAAACCTTCTGCCCAAAGGTGCTTGGAAGTGTCACCTCCACCCGATGGTTCCCATCAAACTTGACTCTCAAGCCAAAGTCTGTCATGACCATGGTGTAGAACCCACTGGACAAGACCTGCACGCCCGCAGATGGGCTGCAAGGCAGGATCTCTTCCACTCCATTGACCTGGAAGGACAGGAAGCCAGACAGGATTGGAGCAGTCCATTGGGCACCGTTCTCTCTGCTCACACAGCCCCACAGCATCTCCCCCTCAGGCTCACCGTCACCACTCCGCCCTGTCCCAGCCTTATCCGCTGGTCAGCCACATCGACATCCACGTATCGGACATAGGACACACGGGTGTTGCCTCCCCTGTGCTCGTTGGCCGCTTCCACGTTGAAGTAGGGCAGGGAGCTGTTGCTCTCACACAGCTTGGAGAGGGTGTAGGTGCAGGTGCCCATGAAATTGTGTAACTGATTGTCAAATGTGTGGTAGTGAGGGTCTCCTTCTACCACACAGGTGCCTGACAGTGGAAAGACCAGAGGAAACTTTCAGTTGAGCACCTCCTGCTGCCTCTTCTCCTGTGCTCACTTTGCTCAAACTGTATCTAGTGCATGACTTGTCTATTGTCTTTATGGACAAACAGAGGTACTATAGACCTATATCCCGATATTATTAAGTTTTCCAGACATACTGTTCAAAGCTACTCAAACATCCTATTGCTGGAAGCACAGCTCTCCCACACATACCCTTGGAAGCGGAACAACATTCACTGCATGTATAATTATTGAGAGAGACTGAAATAAATCAAATAAGAGCCCTTAAATGCAAATGCACCATGTTCCCAGTATGGGTTTTGGAGAGGACTCAGAACTCTATGAATAATAGTGGTACCTGAGGTTGTTCCAGGTGTAGTTGTTGGTCTTGGTGTTGACGGTGTTGTAACGTTTGGCAGCGGAGTGGGGGAGGTAGTAGGAAGCGGACCTGAGGTTGTTTCAGGTGTAGTTGTTGGTCTTGGTGTTGATGAAGTTGTAACGTTTGGCAGGGGAGTAGAGGGTGTAGTAGGAAGTGGACCTGAGGTCGTTCCAGGTGTAGTTGTTGGTCTTGGTGTTGATGGTGTTGTAACGTTTGGCAGCGGAGTAGAGTGTGTTGTAGGAAGTGGACCTGAGGTCGTTCCAGGTGTAGTTGTTGGTCTTGGTGTTGATGGTGTTGTAACGTTTGGCAGCGGAGTGGAGTGTGTTGTAGGAAGTGGACCTGAGGTCGTTCCAGGTGTAGTTGTTGGTCTTGGTGTTGATGGTGTTGTAACATTTGGCAGGGGAGTAGAGGGTGTAGTAGGAAGTGGACCTATGGAGAGAGAGAGGAAGAAGTAGCAAGTGTCAGCAGGGGTGGTTGTTGTAAGCAGCTAATCCTGCCTTCCTCCAAAAGCAGACACACTGACCCGAGAGATCCAGGGCAGGGATGGCACTGTTATATCTCTGCCAAAATGCTACCACCAGCAGCAGAGCTGGGAGATAGGAGGAGGCACAGCCTCCTTTGGTACAGACCCTCCATGCCATGTAATGGTCCTTGGAGGAAGCAAAATGAAAAGTTTCGAAAAACAGAACCAGAAGAGGATGGGAGGTGGCAGTACTTGAGGTGGTATAGGTCTGGTTGGTGAGGTTGTATGTACAGGCTGCATTGTGCTACCTGACACAGCTCTCATGGGTGTTGGTGTCAAAGGACCTAACACGAGGGAGAGTTAGAAGACCTGTGCACCAACAGGGGAGTTTTGTTCCAGGCACCTTGTCCACTCATCAAAAACAGCGAAAAAGCTTGACCAGAAAGGCTCAGGATGCCCAGGACAGAGACAGAACAATGACGCCACATCCAAAACTCTTCCACCAGAATAGACAGAACGAAGGAAGAGACAGACATGCCCTATGGTTATGGACATGGAGGAAACAAAAGGAACACTTTTAAGGAGCAGTAGGAGACAGGGATGAAACATGGCAGTACCTGAGCTGGGTGGGGGGCTTGTTGGTGAGGTGGTGAGTACAGGCTGTGTTGTGGTACTTGGCAAGGGGACCGTGGGTGTTGGTGTCGATGGACCTAGCAGAAGAGAGAGTTAGAGAGATGTGCACCCATAAGGGTGTTTTGTAGCAGACATCTGGTTCTCTCACCCTTCTGAAGTACCCAACACCATGACCAGGCATAGCCAGGACAGGGATTGAAGAGTGTCATCTCAGGCAGAGCTGTCCCACTCCATGGCTCTGCTGCCAGCTTAGCTGGGTGACACCAACAGATAAGGCACTTCTGTACCTGTGGCCAATGGTCTGTGGGCCTTGTAACACGTGAACTAAAAGAGTGACTGCAGGCATTGCCAGTGCTCCAGCCTCCCAGAGGAGAGTAGACTTGGTCACAAGGTGCATCAGTGCCCAAAAACAACCTGTGCTTCTGCCTCTAGCACAGCTGTGTCTCTAGCACAGCCTGCTGCCTCAGTCAGGGACATGTCTCAAGCTGCTCTTCCTAAAGCCAAGCCTTGTACCTGCACAGGATCCCTTTACAATGGAGAAATCATCCAATGCTATGTTGCTCCGCACATCTTCACCCCATTCTCCCTCCAGCAGAATCTAAGGAAAGGAATGGTTCCAGCATTAGCTCCAGCTACATGTGTGAAGAGCCATCAGAAAGCACGGTTCCTCTAAAATGACAGTGAGAGCCTGTGGCCTTACCTGCATGTTTCCAGTGGTGTTCACTGTGACCTCTCCCAAGTGCCACCTGTCTCCATGGTTCCCGACTTCTTTCCAGACCATCACTTGCTCATCACCCTTCTGCACGTACACCCGCAGGGCCATTGTTTGAGCAGTTCCGTACATGTGGTACCAGAAGCGGAAGCAGAGTGTTCCTTCCCAGCTGCACTCTGGACTGACCAGGATAGCCACAAAACCGGCAAGAGTATCAGCACTCCCTTGCAGGAAGATGTAGTAGCCATCTGAAACAAAGCATGAGCCACACTGTCACAGATGCATCAGAGCTACCCAAAGCAGCCAGGGACGGCCCAAGCACAGTCCTGGGAGCTCCCCAGCTGCAGTTTCAGGCAGGCAAAAGGAGGGGAGAGCAAACACAGATCCTTCAAAGCTACAACCCTCCCCAGAACTGAATGCCTCTATGAATGTGCTCTCAGGGCCATGGCAGATGTATGCTTTGCACTGGGACATGGAAACACCTCCATAGTATTGTCACAGTCCTCACATGGCCCTGCAGATTGGGAGAACCCTCATCTTTGCCCTCTGGAAAAGCCAGGATCTCGTAACAGAGTCACAGATTCATTTGTCTTCCCAAGAGACCGACAGGTCATCAAGCTGTGCATTGCATTCTCCCCTGCATGACAGGACCTTGCCTGCTCTGGGGTCAGCACAAACTGATTTTCAGGGCTGCAAATCCTCCCAGAGGAATCCTGTGGTCCTCGGGGACACTGGACAAAGTGCTCTGGAGGAAGGCCAGCAAAGACGTGGTCTGTGTTTGCTGTTAGAAATTTGTTGCCATCTTAGTGGGAACACCCCTCAGCCTGTGTGTCCTCATTGCCATTCCTACCTCCTGTTGTGTGGTCAGAGGATGGGCCAGTATTTGGCGTGGGCGTTGGGCCTTTGTTCCTTATCCAGTCAATGCTGCTGTAATCTGCCTGGACCCACCCACAGAAGTCCTCGTCAAATGTGCAGGCAAAATTGCAGTCTGTTGGAGGAGCTGAACATTGTGCAGAAAGAACAGCAGAGGTTTTAGAGTGAGGGTGGGGCCACCTTTTCCCCATAAACATCGGGGATCAGGTACATCCATGCACATCCAGGGCATGCCCGTGGACAGGCAAGGGTGGCCAGCCAAGGGGGAAGAGCTGAGCACAGCCACTGAAAACCTCAGATGGGAGACAACAGTACCTGTGCTTGTCCCAGGCAACGGTGATGTTGTTGTATGGGGAGGTGGCGTTGTAGTGCCTGGAAAGGGGGGCAAGGTTGTAGGAGAAGGTGAATGAAACAGTGCAAAAGAGAAGTGGAGGAGGTATGTTTGATAATGGAGATTTGTTCCCAAATGGGGATGTTGCACAATTCCCATAACACCACCCACACCACTGCAAACAAAGGGCAGGACAGGGATTCCACCTGTCTAGAGGAGTCTCCTCATGCAAGGGCTGGCCCACCAGAATGGCTAGTTATGTGATACATGGGGAAATCTCTGCCCCATGTACTGCCCCCAGAACTGCCCCATCCCTTGACTCTGAGATTCAAGGAAATCAAAGGTGGTCAACAGAAGGCTTACCACAGACAGTGCCAGCACTCCAGTCTCCCAGATCAACGCCCGCCTCAGCACAGGCTGCAGCATAGGCCCCCAGGTCATTGCAGAGCTGCTCCGTGCTGCCACCCGTGGCACACTGGTCATAGACACAGCTCTCAAAGTATGTCTTGGGTGGCAGAACTGCATGGCATGGCTGGAATGGGCCACCGAGGTGTGTGAGGATTGAACACTGCTGGTTAGCTGCCTCCTCTTCAGCAGGGGAGCAGGATGCAGGTGGGCTGATGGCTGGGTCACACCTACAAAGCAGACAAACAGCCCTGAGTTCCCTGCAGCTTGCTGACAGCCGGCACTGCGTTTCCTGACCTCCTCCCCAGCCATAACCTCAGCTTCTGCAGTGCAGATCTCTCACTTGAAAGGGTGGAACACATGGCCCACAGGCACCATTGCCCTCCCTGGTTTCAGGTGGACAGAAACAAACGACTGAGGCAGCTGCAATCCAAGCAGCTTAGGAAAAGCATCCTGCCCAGGCTCAGCCCGCTCTCCCAGGGGTCAGGAAGCTGCCTCTTCTGCCTTGCCCCATGCTTGCCATCACCAACCCTCCCTCCGGATGTCCCTCAAAGTTCCCCTCTCCCACGCTCCCTTCTGTCCTTCATCTGCATGGTGGAACAGGGACTCACGGCCACTCATCATCCGGCACCATCCAGCTGGTTCCAAAGTCGTTGAAGTCGGGTACAACCACCCCATCGGGTCGCATGAAGTCATCCTGCTGGCTCCCAGTGTACGTCCCACACAGCCCACAGAGTTTGCCCTTGTACTTCTCAGACACCTTCACTAGGAGCTCATGGTCCCCATTGAACTGCAGCTGCAGGCCCAGCTTGGTAGAAACCCGCACGTAGGAGCCGCTCAGGGAAATGGTGACGCCAGGGGCAGGAGAAGCAGGCAGGGAGACCAGGGCACCGTTGATCTGGAGAAGGGGAACAGAGGGAGACAGAAGCATTAAGATGTGCCCTCCACGGAGAGGTCACTGTTCCTCACCAGGGTAGTGCCGGTGCCAGTGAGCCAGAAGCACTGCTGCCATGAGAAAGCCTGCCCAGACCTACGAGGGCAGCAGCAACTGTCCCAATGGCACACTGAAAGCTCAGGAAAGCAACCAAGAAGCTGTGCCTGCATCAGCAGCCATATGTGGCCCCACTCAGAGCTCTCCCATGCTGCTCTGTGAGCATGCAGCAGGCTCAGGGAACAGCAAGCTCTCCCTGGGGACAGTGGGCTATTTTAAGACTGTCCAGTGTGTCTGTTGTTCCCAGATACCAAAATGAGAGGCTTACGTAGACCGCCTTGTGCTCGCGCAGTGCAATGTGGAGGCCTTCGAGGGACAGTGCCACAGAGTTCAGAGCTGTCCAGCTCTGGCTGCCGCGATGTTTGTTGCGGGTGGTGACACTGAAGCCAACGGAGGAGTTGCCACAGCCCGTCACCACTGTGTAGTTGCAGGAGCCCTGGAAGTGGTGGAGCTTCCCATCAAAGGTGCTGTAATGTGGGTCACCGTAGATGTGGCAGATGGCAGTGCTGGCTGGGTAACAGCCCCTCTGGCCATCCTGGATCTTGCAGACCTCATCCTCGCCACAGGACAGGGCAGAGCAAACCATCTGGCCTTTGGCTTCGCACCGGCACTGGCGAGTGCAGTTCTCATTCACGTAGGATTCCCCTTCCTGCAGGCAGGGAAACACCAAACCTCAGTGTGTGAGGCAGGAAAGTACAGGAAGAGGAGTGGCCTGGCAGGGGTCTGCAAAGCAGGGCAGGGTTTTCACTCACAGTATAGTAGTTGCCCTCAAAGTGGCAGCCGCAGTTGGCCTCAGGCACACAGCTGTCTCCGCTCAGGAGGAAGCCAGAGCTACATGCACAGCCCTCCATGCAAGGCTTGGAGCAGTTCTGGGGGGCGTGTTGGTCAACACAGGTAGCAGGACAGCCCGTCATGCAGGGATCATAGTAGCTGTTGGGAGGACACTGCAGGGCTGCAATGGGAAGGGGAAAATTAGGACAAACAAGACTTCAATCATGGACAGCCTTGAGGGAAGGGAAAGATCTAAGACACACATTGGCCAGAGGTTTGGAGCCAAGGCTGTGGCCCATTTCCCTTTCTGGCAATGGCAAGGCAGGTACTCACGGCAGAAGGTAGCATTCCTCCAGGGAAGAAGAGTCACACCAGCTGCCTGGCACGCGTCAGCATAGGCCTCCAGAGCAGCACACAGGAACTCCTGGCCACCATTCAGAGCACACAAGTCATACAAGCAGGTGTCAAAGTAGTCCTGGGGGTTGATCACACCGTGGCAGCTCTCAAAAGAGCTGGGCCTGGTGGTCAGGATGCCACAGAATTGGTCAGACTGGTAGAGCTTCTCCTCTTCTGCACTGCAGGGTGGGGAGGGCTCGGGGACACCGCAGGAGAGGTCACTGTCTGGCACCTGCCAGCTCTCTCCCAGAGCATTGGAGTCTGCGGCTTGCTGCCCGTTGGGCATCGTGTATTCGTCGTCTCTGCGGTTGTTGAAGTTGCCACACATGCCGCAGGTCAGGTTAAAGTAGGTGGTGGGCACCTTCACCTCCACCGAGTGGTCAGTGTCGTAGGACACTCTGAGGCCAAAGTCTGTCTCCAGGACGATGTAGCGACCGCTCTTGCTCACTGTGATGGCCCCTCCTGCTGCACTCACCGGCAACGTCTGGCGCACGTTGTTCACCTATGGCACACACACCACAGTGAACCCCGGGCCTGTTCCCGGCCTCCCTGGCTGCTCCTGCCTGGGAAAGCAGCTGCCAGCCCAGGCACGGCAAACAGCTGACAGGAATGTCCCCACACCACAACACTCCTGGGGCTCACAGAGCTGCATGCCGGCTTCTGCACTGTGCCCACATAGCCCATGCTCCCCATTTGACTCCTCCTCCTCCAGCCCCTCCCAGAAGGGAAAACAAAGCGACCTGGTGCCTTCAGAGGAACCCACCCATTCCTGGGAGTACTGGTACATGCCAGGCCCTGCCAGCAGCAGCGGCCAGCCCAGCCTTGCAGCTGCACGACTCTCATTCCAGCCCCACTGCCTACCAGCACGTGGCTCTTCTGCTGCTTGAGGATGACAATGCGCTGTCCATACACCTCAACCACGACTTCGCGCACGTAGGACACGTGGGGGTTGCCACGGTGCTCGTTCTTGGCCTCCACGTTGAAGTAGGGCAGGGAAGTGGTGTTGGAGCACACTTTGGCCAGGGTGTAGGTGCAGTTGCCCATGAAGTTGTGCGTCACCTTGTCAAAGGTTTGGTAGTGGGGGTCCCCGTGGACGTGGCAGATGCCGTAGGAGTGTTCAAGGCACACAGGTTGCCCGTTCTGCACCCCGCAGTACTGGCCCGCAGGGCAGGAGGCATTGAAGCACTGCACTTTGCCTCCCCGTGCGGGACAGGTGCACTTGGAGGAGCAGGTGTTGTCCGTCCAGAACTCAGAGCCCACGGGGTAGTGCTGCCCGTTGTGCCAGCACCCGCACTGCTGGCTGGGCACGCAGTGGTTGTTGTAAGCAGCTAATCCTGCCTTCCTCCAAAAGCAGACACACTGACCCGAGAGATCCAGGGCAGGGATGGCACTGTTATATCTCTGCCAAAATGCTACCACCAGCAGCAGAGCTGGGAGATAGGAGGAGGCACAGCCTCCTTTGGTACAGACCCTCCATGCCATGTAATGGTCCTTGGAGGAAGCAAAATGAAAAGTTTCGAAAAACAGAACCAGAAGAGGATGGGAGGTGGCAGTACTTGAGGTGGTATAGGTCTGGTTGGTGAGGTTGTAAGTACAGGCTGCATTGTGCTACCTGACACAGCTCTCATGGGTGTTGGTGTCAAAGGACCTAACACGAGGGAGAGTTAGAAGACCTGTGCACCAACAGGGGAGTTTTGTTCCAGGCACCTTGTCCACTCATCAAAAACAGCGAAAAAGCTTGACCAGAAAGGCTCAGGATGCCCAGGACAGAGACAGAACAATGACGCCACATCCAAAACTCTTCCACCAGAATAGACAGAACGAAGGAAGAGACAGACATGCCCTATGGTTATGGACATGGAGGAAACAAAAGGAACACTTTTAAGGAGCAGTAGGAGACAGGGATGAAACATGGCAGTACCTGAGCTGGGTGGGGGGCTTGTTGGTGAGGTGGTGAGTACAGGCTGTGTTGTGGTACTTGGCAAGGGGACCGTGGGTGTTGGTGTCGATGGACCTAGCAGAAGAGAGAGTTAGAGAGATGTGCACCCATAAGGGTGTTTTGTAGCAGACATCTGGTTCTCTCACCCTTCTGAAGTACCCAACACCATGACCAGGCATAGCCAGGACAGGGATTGAAGAGTGTCATCTCAGGCAGAGCTGTCCCACTCCATGGCTCTGCTGCCAGCTTAGCTGGGTGACACCAACAGATAAGGCACTTCTGTACCTGTGGCCAATGGTCTGTGGGCCTTGTAACACGTGAACTAAAAGAGTGACTGCAGGCATTGCCAGTGCTCCAGCCTCCCAGAGGAGAGTAGACTTGGTCACAAGGTGCATCAGTGCCCAAAAACAACCTGTGCTTCTGCCTCTAGCACAGCTGTGTCTCTAGCACAGCCTGCTGCCTCAGTCAGGGACATGTCTCAAGCTGCTCTTCCTAAAGCCAAGCCTTGTACCTGCACAGGATCCCTTTACAATGGAGAAATCATCCAATGCTATGTTGCTCCGCACATCTTCACCCCATTCTCCCTCCAGCAGAATCTAAGGAAAGGAATGGTTCCAGCATTAGCTCCAGCTACATGTGTGAAGAGCCATCAGAAAGCACGGTTCCTCTAAAATGACAGTGAGAGCCTGTGGCCTTACCTGCATGTTTCCAGTGGTGTTCACTGTGACCTCTCCCAAGTGCCACCTGTCTCCATGGTTCCCGACTTCTTTCCAGACCATCACTTGCTCATCACCCTTCTGCACGTACACCCGCAGGGCCATTGTTTGAGCAGTTCCGTACATGTGGTACCAGAAGCGGAAGCAGAGTGTTCCTTCCCAGCTGCACTCTGGACTGACCAGGATAGCCACAAAACCGGCAAGAGTATCAGCACTCCCTTGCAGGAAGATGTAGTAGCCATCTGAAACAAAGCATGAGCCACACTGTCACAGATGCATCAGAGCTACCCAAAGCAGCCAGGGACGGCCCAAGCACAGTCCTGGGAGCTCCCCAGCTGCAGTTTCAGGCAGGCAAAAGGAGGGGAGAGCAAACACAGATCCTTCAAAGCTACAACCCTCCCCAGAACTGAATGCCTCTATGAATGTGCTCTCAGGGCCATGGCAGATGTATGCTTTGCACTGGGACATGGAAACACCTCCATAGTATTGTCACAGTCCTCACATGGCCCTGCAGATTGGGAGAACCCTCATCTTTGCCCTCTGGAAAAGCCAGGATCTCGTAACAGAGTCACAGATTCATTTGTCTTCCCAAGAGACCGACAGGTCATCAAGCTGTGCATTGCATTCTCCCCTGCATGACAGGACCTTGCCTGCTCTGGGGTCAGCACAAACTGATTTTCAGGGCTGCAAATCCTCCCAGAGGAATCCTGTGGTCCTCGGGGACACTGGACAAAGTGCTCTGGAGGAAGGCCAGCAAAGACGTGGTCTGTGTTTGCTGTTAGAAATTTGTTGCCATCTTAGTGGGAACACCCCTCAGCCTGTGTGTCCTCATTGCCATTCCTACCTCCTGTTGTGTGGTCAGAGGATGGGCCAGTATTTGGCGTGGGCGTTGGGCCTTTGTTCCTTATCCAGTCAATGCTGCTGTAATCTGCCTGGACCCACCCACAGAAGTCCTCGTCAAATGTGCAGGCAAAATTGCAGTCTGTTGGAGGAGCTGAACATTGTGCAGAAAGAACAGCAGAGGTTTTAGAGTGAGGGTGGGGCCACCTTTTCCCCATAAACATCGGGGATCAGGTACATCCATGCACATCCAGGGCATGCCCGTGGACAGGCAAGGGTGGCCAGCCAAGGGGGAAGAGCTGAGCACAGCCACTGAAAACCTCAGATGGGAGACAACAGTACCTGTGCTTGTCCCAGGCAACGGTGATGTTGTTGTATGGGGAGGTGGCGTTGTAGTGCCTGGAAAGGGGGGCAAGGTTGTAGGAGAAGGTGAATGAAACAGTGCAAAAGAGAAGTGGAGGAGGTATGTTTGATAATGGAGATTTGTTCCCAAATGGGGATGTTGCACAATTCCCATAACACCACCCACACCACTGCAAACAAAGGGCAGGACAGGGATTCCACCTGTCTAGAGGAGTCTCCTCATGCAAGGGCTGGCCCACCAGAATGGCTAGTTATGTGATACATGGGGAAATCTCTGCCCCATGTACTGCCCCCAGAACTGCCCCATCCCTTGACTCTGAGATTCAAGGAAATCAAAGGTGGTCAACAGAAGGCTTACCACAGACAGTGCCAGCACTCCAGTCTCCCAGATCAACGCCCGCCTCAGCACAGGCTGCAGCATAGGCCCCCAGGTCATTGCAGAGCTGCTCCGTGCTGCCACCCGTGGCACACTGGTCATAGACACAGCTCTCAAAGTATGTCTTGGGTGGCAGAACTGCATGGCATGGCTGGAATGGGCCACCGAGGTGTGTGAGGATTGAACACTGCTGGTTAGCTGCCTCCTCTTCAGCAGGGGAGCAGGATGCAGGTGGGCTGATGGCTGGGTCACACCTACAAAGCAGACAAACAGCCCTGAGTTCCCTGCAGCTTGCTGACAGCCGGCACTGCGTTTCCTGACCTCCTCCCCAGCCATAACCTCAGCTTCTGCAGTGCAGATCTCTCACTTGAAAGGGTGGAACACATGGCCCACAGGCACCATTGCCCTCCCTGGTTTCAGGTGGACAGAAACAAACGACTGAGGCAGCTGCAATCCAAGCAGCTTAGGAAAAGCATCCTGCCCAGGCTCAGCCCGCTCTCCCAGGGGTCAGGAAGCTGCCTCTTCTGCCTTGCCCCATGCTTGCCATCACCAACCCTCCCTCCGGATGTCCCTCAAAGTTCCCCTCTCCCACGCTCCCTTCTGTCCTTCATCTGCATGGTGGAACAGGGACTCACGGCCACTCATCATCCGGCACCATCCAGCTGGTTCCAAAGTCGTTGAAGTCGGGTACAACCACCCCATCGGGTCGCATGAAGTCATCCTGCTGGCTCCCAGTGTACGTCCCACACAGCCCACAGAGTTTGCCCTTGTACTTCTCAGACACCTTCACTAGGAGCTCATGGTCCCCATTGAACTGCAGCTGCAGGCCCAGCTTGGTAGAAACCCGCACGTAGGAGCCGCTCAGGGAAATGGTGACGCCAGGGGCAGGAGAAGCAGGCAGGGAGACCAGGGCACCGTTGATCTGGAGAAGGGGAACAGAGGGAGACAGAAGCATTAAGATGTGCCCTCCACGGAGAGGTCACTGTTCCTCACCAGGGTAGTGCCGGTGCCAGTGAGCCAGAAGCACTGCTGCCATGAGAAAGCCTGCCCAGACCTACGAGGGCAGCAGCAACTGTCCCAATGGCACACTGAAAGCTCAGGAAAGCAACCAAGAAGCTGTGCCTGCATCAGCAGCCATATGTGGCCCCACTCAGAGCTCTCCCATGCTGCTCTGTGAGCATGCAGCAGGCTCAGGGAACAGCAAGCTCTCCCTGGGGACAGTGGGCTATTTTAAGACTGTCCAGTGTGTCTGTTGTTCCCAGATACCAAAATGAGAGGCTTACGTAGACCGCCTTGTGCTCGCGCAGTGCAATGTGGAGGCCTTCGAGGGACAGTGCCACAGAGTTCAGAGCTGTCCAGCTCTGGCTGCCGCGATGTTTGTTGCGGGTGGTGACACTGAAGCCAACGGAGGAGTTGCCACAGCCCGTCACCACTGTGTAGTTGCAGGAGCCCTGGAAGTGGTGGAGCTTCCCATCAAAGGTGCTGTAATGTGGGTCACCGTAGATGTGGCAGATGGCAGTGCTGGCTGGGTAACAGCCCCTCTGGCCATCCTGGATCTTGCAGACCTCATCCTCGCCACAGGACAGGGCAGAGCAAACCATCTGGCCTTTGGCTTCGCACCGGCACTGGCGAGTGCAGTTCTCATTCACGTAGGATTCCCCTTCCTGCAGGCAGGGAAACACCAAACCTCAGTGTGTGAGGCAGGAAAGTACAGGAAGAGGAGTGGCCTGGCAGGGGTCTGCAAAGCAGGGCAGGGTTTTCACTCACAGTATAGTAGTTGCCCTCAAAGTGGCAGCCGCAGTTGGCCTCAGGCACACAGCTGTCTCCGCTCAGGAGGAAGCCAGAGCTACATGCACAGCCCTCCATGCAAGGCTTGGAGCAGTTCTGGGGGGCGTGTTGGTCAACACAGGTAGCAGGACAGCCCGTCATGCAGGGATCATAGTAGCTGTTGGGAGGACACTGCAGGGCTGCAATGGGAAGGGGAAAATTAGGACAAACAAGACTTCAATCATGGACAGCCTTGAGGGAAGGGAAAGATCTAAGACACACATTGGCCAGAGGTTTGGAGCCAAGGCTGTGGCCCATTTCCCTTTCTGGCAATGGCAAGGCAGGTACTCACGGCAGAAGGTAGCATTCCTCCAGGGAAGAAGAGTCACACCAGCTGCCTGGCACGCGTCAGCATAGGCCTCCAGAGCAGCACACAGGAACTCCTGGCCACCATTCAGGGCACACAAGTCATACAAGCAGGTGTCAAAGTAGTCCTGGGGGTTGATCACACTGTGGCAGCTCTCAAAAGAGCTGGGCCTGGTGGTCAGGATGCCACAGAACTGGTCAGACTGGTAGAGCTTCTCCTCTTCTGCACTGCAGGGTGGGGAGGGCTCGGGGACACCGCAGGAGGGGTCACTGTCTGGCACCTGCCAGCTCTCTCCCAGAGCATTGGAGTCTGCGGCTTGCTGCCCGTTGGGCATCATGTATTCGTCGTCTCTGAGGTTGTTGAAGTTGCCACACATGCCGCAGGTCAGGTTGAAGTAGGTGGTGGGCACCTTCACCTCCACCGAGTGGTCAGTGTCGTAGGACACTCTGAGGCCAAAGTCTGTCTCCAGGACGATGTAGCGACCGCTCTTGCTCACTGTGATGGCCCCTCCTGCTGCACTCACCGGCAACGTCTGGCGCACGTTGTTCACCTATGGCACACACACCACAGTGAACCCCGGGCCTGTTCCCGGCCTCCCTGGCTGCTCCTGCCTGGGAAAGCAGCTGCCAGCCCAGGCACGGCAAACAGCTGCCAGGAATGTCCCCACACCACAACACTCCTGGGGCTCACAGAGCTGCATGCTGGCTTCTGCACAGTGCCCAACATAGCCCATGTTCCCCATTTGACTCCTCCTCCTCCAGCCCCTCCCAGAAGGGAAAACAAAGCGATCTGGTGCCTTCAGAGGAACCCACCCATTCCTGGGAGTACTGGTACATGCCAGGCCCTGCCAGCAGCAGCGGCCAGCCCAGCCTTGCAGCTGCACGACTCTCATTCCAGCCCCACTGCCTACCAGCACGTGGCTCTTCTGCTGCTTGAGGATGACAATGCGCTGTCCATACACCTCAACCACGACTTCGCGCACGTAGGACACGTGGGGGTTGCCACGGTGCTCGTTCTTGGCCTCCACGTTGAAGTAGGGCAGGGAAGTGGTGTTGGAGCACACTTTGGCCAGGGTGTAGGTGCAGTTGCCCATGAAGTTGTGCGTCACCTTGTCAAAGGTTTGGTAGTGGGGGTCCCCGTGGACGTGGCAGATGCCGTAGGAGTGTTCAAGGCACACAGGTTGCCCGTTCTGCACCCCGCAGTACTGGCCCGCAGGGCAGGAGGCATTGAAGCACTGCACTTTGCCTCCCCGTGCGGGACAGGTGCACTTGGAGGAGCAGGTGTTGTCCGTCCAGAACTCAGAGCCCACGGGGTAGTGCTGCCCGTTGTGCCAGCACCCGCACTGCTGGCTGGGCACGCAGTGGTCGTTGTAGAGCAGGTACCCGCTGTCGCACACACAGCCCTCCACGCACGGCAGGCTGCAGGTAACAGGCGCCATTGGGTCAACACAGGTGGCAGGGCAGGCTGCAGCACAGGGCTCATAGTGACTGTGTTCAGGACAAGCGATTGCTGCCAAGACAGATGATCCAGCAAATTACGTGGAGAACAGAATACTGCTTTCTACTGAATATCCCCCTTTGAAAATGTATCCTCCTCCCTATTTTCTCTATGGTGTCTTTGTCTCTACATGTATTCTCAGCCCTACCTGTTTAAAATTAATCAGGGGCAACAGAGGTGATGCCTCCAATACTGATATATACCTGTACATCCCTACAGCCCATAGGGAGAATCGTTCTTATTCCCCAGCTCACTCTTCCAATCCTGTCCAGTGTTTTCCTGAGAGTACTGGCCCCAGGTAGCATGTCTGGACTTACGGCAGAATGTTGAGTTCCTCCACACAGGTATCTGGACACCGAGTGACTGGCAGGCATCTGCATAGGACTGCAAGCTCTTGCACAAGGTCTCACGGTCCAGCCCCAGCTCACACAGGTCATAGCTGCAGGTGTCAAAGTAGCTGCTGGGGCTCAGCACAGCGTGGCACACCTGAAACGGGCCACTGGTGTCAGTGAGGAGGCCACAGAAGTGGCTGCTGCTGATGAGTTCCTTGTCGGTCTCATTGCAGGCTGGGGTGGGCACAGGTCCTGCTGAGCAGCTGCAGAAAGACAGGCAGAAGGACTCCTGGGTCATTTGTGGACTTCTCCTGGTGCCCCCTCCTCCTGCTCCTGCCCAATGTGTCCCCAGGGCTACACACAGGGCCATACCCACCTGCTGTCATTGGACACTTCCCAACTGTTGCCCAGGCTGGTGGAGTCTGGCTCCATTGTCCCTTCTGGGTTCTGGAAGTCATCTGCTGCTATCCCGTTGTAGTTGCCACACATGCCACAAACCTTCTGCCCAAAGGTGCTTGGAAGTGTCACCTCCACCCGATGGTTCCCATCAAACTTGACTCTCAAGCCAAAGTCTGTCATGACCATGGTGTAGAACCCACTGGACAAGACCTGCACGCCCGCAGATGGGCTGCAAGGCAGGATCTCTTCCACTCCATTGACCTGGAAGGACAGGAAGCCAGACAGGATTGGAGCAGTCCATTGGGCACCGTTCTCTCTGCTCACACAGCCCCACAGCATCTCCCCCTCAGGCTCACCGTCACCACTCCGCCCTGTCCCAGCCTTATCCGCTGGTCAGCCACATCGACATCCACGTATCGGACATAGGACACACGGGTGTTGCCTCCCCTGTGCTCGTTGGCCGCTTCCACGTTGAAGTAGGGCAGGGAGCTGTTGCTCTCACACAGCTTGGAGAGGGTGTAGGTGCAGGTGCCCATGAAATTGTGTAACTGATTGTCAAATGTGTGGTAGTGAGGGTCTCCTTCTACCACACAGGTGCCTGACAGTGGAAAGACCAGAGGAAACTTTCAGTTGAGCACCTCCTACTGCCTCTTCTCCCCAGCCTGCCCTTTATAGAGGCCTGTGGTCCCATGGCAGGTTTTTTCTAGTTACCTGAATCTGGCATGGGTGTTGATGTGGGTGTCTCTTCTGATGGTGTTGTGATTGTGGGTCCTGGTGTTGTTGGTGTAATGTCTATGAAAGAAACAATGGTACAAATGAGATGAATCCTCCTTGATCACTTCTGGTTGAAGACCGCAACTATGGTTTATTACAGCACTTCAACTTAGTGCGAGAAAAAGCATAAGCTTTTTCAAGGTGTCCTCTCCCCGGCCATGGTTTGTACCTGTGCATTGTCCCTTTACAATGGACAGATCATCTAAAGCTATATCACTATGGATATCTTCACCGATCATGCCCTCCAGGACAATCTAAGGAAAGAGATAGATCCTGTCATTAACTGCCATTTGAAAACATGGTTCATCTCAGTGAGAGTTAGTGAGAGTCTGTGTCCTTACCTGCATATTGCCTCTGCTGTGTACTGTGACTTCTCCCAAGTTCCATCTGTCCCCTTTGTTTCCAGCATCTTTCCATTCCAGTGTTGATGTCTCATTGTGAACTACATACACACGCAGAGCCATAGCTTCAGCTGCTCCATACATGTGATACCAGAAGCGGAAGCAGTGAAATCCTTCTGAACTGCACACTGGACTGACCAGGCGGGCTACATCAGCTGGCTCTTGCTTGCTTCCTTGCATGTAGATATAATAGCCCTCTGGAAACAGCAGAATGACAGGTTTTCATATTAATGGGCCAGGATAAGACAAATTCAGTTCATTTACAGAGTGTGTACTGTAGAGCATTACTTTACCCAGCCCCTGCATTATTCTTTCAATTCCCAATTGGACTACTAGGAGATTACACCTGTCTTGTACTTAAGGAAAGGAGCACCTTCTAAAGGAAAGGTCAGCTGTCACAGTGATCCAGCGTCAGCATGAATATACCTTTGCAGAAGCCTCCTTACAGGAACTCATGCTAAGAGGTCACATGCTCCTCAATGTTCTCTGCTGCTCATCCACCCATAACAGATTCCTGACTAGTGCAGAAGACCCTGGATTAAGCCTAGAAACACATGGCCTGGATTTGCTGTTACAAGAGGCTCCTTGCATTCTTCCAAGAAAAGCACAACCCAGTGCTGCTTGCTGTTCTCACCTCCAGTTGTGTGATCATGGGAAGGGCCAGTATTGGGTGTGGGTGTCGGTCCCTTGTGTCTTATCCAGTCAAAGTCGTCATTAGTTTCCTGTTTCCACTCACAGAAGTCAACCTCAAATGTACACGACATATTGCAGGCTGGTGGTGCAGCTGTATATGGTGCAGAAAGAAAAATAGAATTTCCACAATAAAGTTTGGAATCTTGTCTCTGTTTAGAAATGCCCTTCTAAGTCTAATGAACCTATGTTCATGAAAAATCTGAAGATGCTACAATGGAATGGGTAGAATTGACCAGTACTGAAAAATTGACTATAAAATATGAAATTGTAAGTGTCTGAGAATGTGTGTTATTTTACAACTCCCTTCCTCATGCGTCATCATAATGCACTAAGATCCTATATTTTTTCACTATGCGACAGTCATAATCCTTTGCCATTGCAAACTGCTCAAAGCTGTGCTATTTGGCAAAGTAGTACTCCACTGGCTCTCAAAGTGCTTTTTAAGTGGAAATGTAGACTTCATAATAAGAATGGTCTGACATTGTTTTTTACTGCTCATAAACTGGGATGAGAAGTATTGTCTTGGAATTGGAAAGCAGTTACAGAATGCCTTTTTATGTAATAGCCTCATTCTTAGGCTGCTGGTTTTTGCTGGCTTTGGTAATTAACTTTTGGTAGCTCCAGAAAAAGCAATTTAAGGGTACAAGGAAGAAATTTTTTACCTTGAGTATGGTGAAATCTGGGAAACATTTGGGGTGAGCTTAGATGGTGAATAACCTGATCTAGTTATAGAGGTCTCTGCTTGCTGCAGGGGAATTGGACTAGATGACCTTTGAAGATTCCTTCTAATCCAAACTATTCTATGATTTTATGAATGTCATGCCTCCTGCCTTACCCCTGAGTTAACCACTCTACCTAGGTAAAAATGGCACAATGCTGAATGGACCTCAAGGTGCAGGATTCTTTTTTACTGATTTTAAAGCTCTGGTTTATATACTTAGGAATTTATTTTGCATGTTTGGTGAAAATGTGGAGCTGTAGACAGGTTGGTTAAGTGATTTGTTAATACTTCTCAAAAAGAGAAAATATTTTCTTAAGGCTAAAATGGTGATTTATTAGACAAGTGCTCAATTGTCCCTTGCTGAGCCCTTAGCTGACAATGCATGCTGTCTCCCATGACCCCATTCTGAACAATACTCTTGGATCAAATGTGTTGAGATATCACATTCTAAAGTGAATACTGGGAGCCCATTAATAGCTTAATTAGAAGGCAAATTTACAGAGATGCTAAGCACTTGTAAGCTTCCTGTGTTTTGTTGAATGCCCATCTCTGAAATTCTGCTCTATTCCTTAGTCACTTGAATTTATATTTGTAGCATGAGGATTTAATTAGATGGTGATTTGCTAAATGTCCTAATGACTTACCACAGATGGTATCCTCCCTCCATTCACCCAGATGTACACCTTCAACTTCACAAGCAGCAGCATATGCCTCTAAAATCTTGCAATACTGATCAGAATCCCCCTCTGTGGCACACAGATCGTAGACACAGCTCTCAAAGTACTGTTGTGGGGGAATGTGTGAATGGCAGAACTGGAAAGGTCCACCAGTTTTCAAAATAATTTTGCAGAGTTCTTCATATTCTTTCTCTTTTTCGGTGTCACAAGCAGGTGGTACAACTGAAACTTGATTACACCTGCATGAAGAAAAACAGCAGAGTGGTTATATAACCTTTGTGTTTTGTTCTATCCTGCAAGGCACACCCCAATGGATGGAATGCTAAGCCAAATTCTGTAGGCTTGTTATGTATAAACATGGTTTGTGTGTCAAACTAAAAGTGAGAAATATTGCAATTTAACTTATAAATCCCCATTAAGAATACAGCTGCAAATTGTGACTGTCTATCCACAGAACAAAGTCCAGAAGAAACAAAAAAATCAGCTATCCAGCATAAGAAAGATAATTGCAATTCAATATTGCATATAGTAAGAGTAGTAATTTGTATGTGAAAGCACTAACAGACAGATAAATGCCCCATGCCTACGTTAATCTATGTGAAGTTATCTTAGGAGCTGAATCTCAGAGATAGATTTAGACTTCCAATAGCAGGAATTTGGAATATTTTAGGGTGATCTTTTAGGCAATATTTTAGAATAAGAAAGTAAGGAAAAATTCAAGTTATGTCCATAAAAAGGATGCCAATCACAAGTAAAATCTGCAAAGCTCTTGTGGAAAAGCTCTGAAGGTTGTCTGAAATTTTGAAATTTCAATGCTTTCTATTGAAAACTGAAGTTATCCATAGGTGAACACACTAGCAAACAAGAATTATCAAAAGAGGGCCACTATGGAATGTAAATAATGTATGCTAGACCTATAACTAGATGATCTATGCTTCAGGCATTTTGCTGTTTCTAAAAGTATGATCTGATACTTACGTCCTGTTGTCATCCTTCACTATCCAGCTGTCACCAAATTTATTTGGATCCTGTTCTAGGACTTTATCTGGGTTTAAAAAGTCATCCAGTTGGTTGTCATTGAATGTCCCACAGAGACCACACAGCTGTCCTTTGAGACTTTCATCAACCAGAATGAAAAGCTCCTGGTCACCATCAAACTTAACCTGGATCCCTAGAGAGGTATCAATGACAATGTAGTGCCTTTGTATGGATATTCTGGCTTCATGGTTCAAATCCACAGGAAGACGAACCTGATCTCCATTCACCTAAAGAAAACAAACCCCACATAACCAAGAGTCAGCTTTACTCTAATGAGCTATATAGATAACAGGAGCCTGAGACTAAGCAGAGACTAAAGGCATACACTTATCTCAGACCTTGAATAGTACTTTGTGGCACAACTTTGGCTTTCTGCTGTCATAACTACACACAAAGCAATTGTGGGATAGTTAGTTTAAAGTTAGTAAAACGTTTCTGTTATAGATGAAGACAGAGATGAAGCTGTTTTATCCTTCAAGCACATTAAGAAAAGATACAACTGGACAAAAAGAAGTTATGCTGATTTCTGCCTTTTTTAGAAAAATAAATAAATTCTGTGACTTCTTGCATGTGCTGTCTTGGGGGTGAAGAATTCAGAGAAGCCTGATTCAGTTCTTTTGGGCAGAAATGTAAAGTGCATAGATGTGATGGATTGTTGTGCTGAAAGTAGAACACTTACATAGGTCTCTCTGTTTTTCTTCAAAACAATGTGCAGATTTTTCAGTGTGACAGCAACTGAGTTCAAGGCTGTCCAATTTGGATTTCCTCTATGTTCATTTCTGGTTGTCACTGAGAACTTTTCAGAAGAATTTGTGCATCTCTCAACAACAGTATAATTGCAGTCTCCTTGGAAATGGTACAGTCTCCCATCAAAGGTTATATAATGTGGATCTCCAAAAATGTGGCAGGTGCTGGGATTCAATGGATAACATCCCAGGAGTCCATTCTGCACCTTGCAAACTTCGCTCACTTCACATGTGTCTGAATTGCAAACTACAGTTCCATTTCCAGTACAAACACATTGGCCTACACAGTCTGGTTGCCAAAAAGATTCTCCTTTCTGTTAGAGACAAGAAAATAAAAAAAAAATTAAAATAATCAAAGGTAATGTTGAGTTGTGAAATAAGCCCCACATCAGAATTATGTTCCAGAACAAACCTCATAATATTTGCCGTCCTGAAAGCAGCCACAGTTGCTCATGGACACACACTGTTCTCCACTGAGGACAAAGCCACTGTTGCATTCACATCCTTCTACACAAGGTCTGCTGCAGTTCTGTGATGCAAGAGGGTCAGTGCAGGTTGCTGGACAAGCACTGGTGCATGGATTGTAATGACTATTGGGAGGGCATGCAACAGCTGAGAAACAACAGAAAGCACTGCATTAACCATCACAACCCACATGAAAAAACTAAACCCACAGGAAATCACTATTCAATAACATTATTGTTTTGAGCTTGTGGCAATTGTGGGGGTTTTGAAGCCAGAAATTCCCTTCCTATTTTACTATCAGAAAGAAGAAAAGAAAATAGACTACATGAGAAAAGTATGATTAACCCTTTATCCTGGCTATAAAGCATCTCCAAATACAAGGAAAACTATGACTATCTACACTAGATCTCATACATAGACAATACATTTTCACAAGTATAAGACTTGCTAAAATCATTAGATGCAACAAGAATATAAAAGACAAAACATAATCTAAAACTCAGAGTTAAGACTACATTAAAAGGGGTATATTGCAAGTGGTTTATCAAAGATTCTTGAGATAATGAACAAAGGTATTCTCTGTTCTCTGCTAGGAAACAATAATGGCATGAATTTTGAAAAATTTTATCTCCCAGTATTTTCTGTAAATATGTGAAGAAGGTATGATGTCTAAGCTATAGCAATTACTGGCTAAAATCATCCTCTTAAGACAAAATGGAGCTGTTCAAAGGCTCATTTTTCTATGGGGGAAACTCACGGCAGAAGGTAGCATTCCTCCAGGGAAGAAGAGTCACACCAGCTGCCTGGCATGCGTCAGCATAGGCCTCCAGAGCAGCACACAGGAACTCCTGGCCACCATTCAGGGCACACAAGTCATACAAGCAGGTGTCAAAGTAGTCCTGGGGGTTGATCACACCGTGGCAGCTCTCAAAAGAGCTGGGCCTGGTGGTCAGGATGCCACAGAACTGGTCAGACTGGTAGAGCTTCTCCTCTTCTGCACTGCAGGGTGGGGAGGGCTCGGGGACACCGCAGGAGGGGTCACTGTCTGGCACCTGCCAGCTCTCTCCCAGAGCATTGGAGTCTGTGGCTTGCTGCCCGTTGGGCATCATGTATTCGTCGTCTCTGCGGTTGTTGAAGTTGCCACACATGCCGCAGGTCAGGTTGAAGTAGGTGGTGGGCACCTTCACCTCCACTGAGTGGTCAGTGTCGTAGGACACCCTGAGGCCAAAGTCTGTCTCCAGGACGATGTAGCGACCGCTCTTGCTCACTGTGATGGCCCCTCCTGCTGCGCTCACCGGCAACGTCTGGCGCACGTTGTTCACCTATGGCACACACACCACAGTGAACCCCGGGCCTGTTCCCAGCCTCCCTGGCTGCTCCTGCCTGGGAAAGCAGCTGCCAGCCCAGGCACGGCAAACAGCTGCCAGGAATGTCCCCACACCACAACACTCCTGGGGCTCACAGAGCTGCATGCCGGCTTCTGCACTGTGCCCAACATAGCCCATGTTCCCCATTTGACTCCTCCTCCTCCAGCCCCTCCCAGAAGGGAAAACAAAGCGACCCGGTGCCTTCAGAGGAACCCACCCATTCCTGGGAGTACTGGTACGTTCCAGACCCTGCCAGCAGCAGCGGCCAGCCCAGCCTTGCAGCTGCACCATTCTCATTCCAGCCCCACTGCCTACCAGCACGTGGCTCTTCTGCTGCTTGAGGATGACAATGCGCTGTCCATACACCTCAACCACGACTTCGCGCACGTAGGACACGTGGGGGTTGCCACGGTGCTCGTTCTTGGCCTCCACGTTGAAGTAGGGCAGGGAAGTGGTGTTGGAGCACACTTTGGCCAGGGTGTAGGTGCAGTTGCCCATGAAGTTGTGCGTCACCTTGTCAAAGGTTTGGTAGTGGGGGTCCCCGTGAACGTGGCAGATGCCGTAGGAGTGTTCAAGGCACACAGGTTGCCCGTTCTGCACCCCGCAGTACTGGCCCGCAGGGCAGGAGGCATTGAAGCACTGCACTTTGCCTCCCCGTGCGGGACAGGTGCACTTGGAGGAGCAGGTGTTGTCCGTCCAGAACTCAGAGCCCACGGGGTAGTGCTGCCCGTTGTGCCAGCACCCGCACTGCTGGCTGGGCACGCAGTGGTCGTTGTAGAGCAGGTACCCGCTGTCGCACACACAGCCCTCCACGCACGGCAGGCTGCAGTTGTAGGGAGCCATTGGGTCAACACAGGTGGCAGGGCAGGCTGCAGCACAGGGCTCATAGTGGCTGTTGGCCGGACAGTCCAGTGCTGTGTAAGAAAATATACAGATATAAATTTTTATTTTTTAATTACTCAACTATTGGGGTTTGTTTATTATCATATTCTGATTTCTTTGAAATGTTTGTAAACATCTTGGAATTATCAGCATTTTCATGTATCCTTTGGTTTTCTTACACACTTGAATTTTTGTTTTGGTGTTTGGCTGTCTAAACATTCACTCAGAGAGAGCATTTCCTAGAATATGAAGATGATTTCTTGAATAATTGCACTGGGGAGAGGATATCAATGCATGTTAGCTATTGGCACTAGACATCCTATATTTAGCCTATAGTTCTGATAGTTGATTCCAGACATGTTTTAATTTCTTAATTCTTTTTTTTCACTTCACTGAGGTCTTGAGGGTTTGTAAATAATCAGGATGTAGACATGCTCTATTCTATTTTTACATTTTGTCACATGCCTGACATGTAACTACCCTTGGTAATTAGATCTTTTAGACACTGTCATGAGAAGTTCTGAGAACTGGAGCTTCCTGAGCAACCTTTTTTTCAGCTTCCAGATGTTTATATGATGTGGGGCAATTAGTAATGACATATTTTCTCATTTTATCTTTAGCCTACTTTTCTAAGGAGACAGAAATTATACAATGACCTGGTGCATTTCTCTGCCCATCCTCCCAACTTGACCCAGGTGCTTTACAGGAAATAAGTTGCTGAGGTTGGCAGAGGACAAAAATATATACAGCTTCATTAAAGGAAATAGGCACAAGGCAAGGAGAAGGGATCCTGCAAGCTCTTTCAGCAGAAAGAAGAGATGCAGAGACAGCTTACTCCTGCTTAGAAGCCCTAGAACCTCTAGGAGAGAAAGCCTCAGTAATGTCCCCAGCCTAGAAAATGTGCCAGAAGGAGACTGAAGTAAAATGGGAAACAAATTCATAAAAGAAATTAGCCTTCAGTAATTCTGGTGCTTTCAGATAAGGTTTTTAGTCTCCCCATCTCCTTCAGAACAGAAGGCTCATGGGTCACTGAGTTACTATTTCCTGTTCTTTTTATTGTTTCTAGTGGGAACAGACCTGTTCAGGCATTTCAGGCATTAAATTTGTATTTAAATTCTGTTCTAAAAAGAATATGGATTTTTTTTCCTATAATATATATCTGAATGCTTGAGAAATGTTCTTTATTTACTCTTTACCAATACTCAAAAAAGAAAAATCATTATTCCTACTTACTCCCTAGTACAGACATTTATCTATTACTTCAATACTTGACACATTTTGTCATGTACCTCTGTGTGTTTCTGTCTCTTCCATCTCTTCCCTACCCTCCCTGTGTTTTCCACACTGAGTAGCATTGTTACAATATACATTTCACAGACTTTTGACTTCAGTCCTAGCCTTTAATTCCAGGCTTTTTATCCGTGTTGGCTCCCCTCCCATCTGAAACCATGAATGACTATGCCTGTATGGGCGTAGTACACTCTGATGCTTTCCTCCACATCCAATTGGGAAGAATGGTCAGCACTCCCTACTCTCTTATACATATGGAAGTCTGTGCCCCTGACTTTGTAAAAACTTAGAGTTTTTACAACACTCTACTCCCTTTATCCCAGATCTCCTGCTCAGCTTGTCAGAACAGTTCCTCCTTCATCTTGCTCTCTTTGCAGAGAAGAATTCCAATTCAATTTTAAGATGGATTAGATGGAATTTTTTACTTTTCATTCAAAGCAACTGAGCTATTTTCACTAGCATCTTCCCAAAGGAATCAAACCAAGGAACTACATATAACCTTGAAATCTTTACCCTGATCAGTCAAGATTCTCAGTACTACATGAATTCAAAAGAGGGCTGTAAGGGTCTGTCTTCAGGAAATCCTCATTAAACCCTCCTGACAAATGATAATTTCTTGCAATCTTTGATACATACGGCAAAAGGTTGCGTTTCTCCATGGTGCCAGTTGGACTCCTGAAGTTTGGCACATGTCTGCATAAGCCTGTAGGCTTTCACAGAGAGCTGCATTGTTCAAGTGAAGTTCACAGAGATCATACTGGCAATCTTCAAAATAACTCCGTGGATCGACCACTGCGTGGCAGTTCTGGAATGGACCACTTGGATCTGTGATCAGACCACAGTATGCATTGCTTTGGATCATGTGTTTTTCATCATCAGTGCAGTTTGGAGTATGACCATAATCTGGTGAGCACCTAATGAGGAAAAAAAAGAAAAAAATATGTGGAAAAATTAATGGATTAGCTTTGGATTCACTAACACATGGGATGCTTTTGAAATCACATCTACCAAAACTGCAGGTCTCTTCCCAAACTAAACATGATGTATTTCCAATCCCTCTATTTCAGACTCTTAGGATAGAAATTCAGATTTTAATATGATCTCAACCTGATAATCTTTAAGAGGCCTGGATGAAACCCAGGTATTTATTTTTGGCTTTCTGGTAAGTCAGGCTGTTTACATGGAAGAGGAATTAGAAAGTGAAAGCATTTGAAGTTCAAATCCTACCATCATTAAATAACATACTGTGAAATAATTAACAAGTCAAGTATCTCAGAAGAGTTGAAACAATGTAGTCAATTATTAGCATTCATAAACTAAAACAATAACTGAAATCTTAATGGGCACCTTCAGTGTTTCATTCAAATACTAAAATGTACATTTAAATGTACAAAAGGAATTTAGCCAAGGCAATGCTAAAACTCACAGATCATTCTCCCTGTCTGGCCTGTGCTTGTATTTAATATACTCCTTCTTTGTGTTTGCTCAAACAGCACCAGGAGACAAAAGAAGCCCCTGTGGCTTCTCTCTCCTATCAGCAAAGCAAAGCAATTGAGAAAGGCAGTGTCTCTTATATGGGAGTGTTGTTTGCTTGCAGCTTGCCCTGGGTTGCATCAGGGTGCCTGAAGAGACCATTTATGGAGACATTACAAGATATATATGTTTTTCTGATTTAATTGGCCACTGTTCTGCAAACCTCCTTGTGTAAGTAATCCTAAAACTCGGGGCCAGGGGTATGTGATGTGAAGATATGGGCGCTGTGTTTGCAGTGCCCAGCACCTGGCAGGATCCAGCCCTGAACAATAGGGACAAAGCCCCTCCCCATGGTGAGGCTGCAGGGATGGTTCTGGCTGCCTGAGCCCAGCAGAAGCCTGAACTTTTCCTGAAGAATCATCATGATGTGAGGGAACAAAAACCCCTGCCCCCTCCCTGCCCCAGCTGGACTGTCTTTGGGCACAAAGCCTATGTGGAATAAGATTTGAAGGGGGAAGAAGGAGGATCACTCCCCTGTCCTTGGCACTGTTGAGGCCACACCTTCATTCCTGTGATCCCTTTTGGGCCTCTCACTGCCAGAAAGACCTTGAGGTGCTGGGCTGTTACCACAGAAGGGAAATGGAGTAGGTGAAGGGTCTGGAGCACAAGTCTTATGAGGAGTGGCTGAGGAAATTGAGATTGTTAGGCCTTGGGAGAGGAAAGGCTCAGGGGACACCTCCTCACTCTGCAGCTTCCCGAAAAGAGGTTGTAGTGAGATGGGGAACAGCTTCTTTTCCAGGAGACAGGGTGAGAGGAAGTGGCCTCAAGTTGCACCAGGGGAGGTTTAGATTCAGTATTAGGAAAAAATTCTTCTCCAAAAGGGCTGTTGAGCATTGGAACTGCCCAGGGAAGTGGTGAAGTCACCATCCCAGGAGGAATTGAGAAGATGCCTAAGTGTGGCATTTGGGGACATGGTTTGTTGATGGATATAACAGTGCTGGGTAAACTGTTGGACTCAATGACATTAAAGGTCTAACAGCCTAAGCAGTTCTAAGAGTCTAAGAAATGTTCTCCTTTTTAAGCACAGTTAAATTTTCTGTGAAACTTTACCAAGATGCATAAAGTAAGAACATAGACAAGGATGGATTTTATCCCACATGTCAGACATTTTTGGCCTCCAAAGAAGAGTTTCATAAAACACTGGTCATTGCACAGCCAAGACGTAAGACCTGACGTCCTGGCAGGAATCCTACCTGGAGTCGTTGTAAACCTGCCAGCTGTTGCCAAGGCTGGTTGAGTTGGCTTCCATCTCTCCATCCGGGTTGAGAAAGTCGTCTGCTTTTTGCCCGTTGTAATTTCCACATATTCCACAGACTTTAGACATATAGGTACTGGGAAGAGTAATTTCTGCTCTGTGGTTTCCATCAAACTTGACTTTGAGCCCAAAGTCAGTAGTGACCACAACATACTGCCCGCTGAGGGAAATACTGACGCCTGGGACCAAGGTCACAGGGACCACCTGGCTGACTCCATTGACCTATAGGCACAGAGGAGGACAACTATTGTAAGCACTTGACAAGAAGCACTTTTAATAGTGACCCTCTTAAATCCCTATAATGGCACAGTGAGCAGTAAGAACTCACTCTGTGCTAGTATATGTATGTATATGTGTATATGGCCACGTAATCTAGGCTTTGAGGGCATAACAGCATGGCTGCAGAATAACTTACTAGTGCTGTCTTGGTGAGCCAGACACAGCTGGCAAAAGTCCAAGACTTAGTGTGGTCTGTCTGCAGCAACTGCCTACAGGCCTATTCTTTTTTATAATAAAACCAGTAAATAGAGAGGAAAGGTAAAGAGAGAGGCTGTTGGACAAATGAGGACATATCAGTTCTTTATGTCTCTAAGACCAGATGGGAAAGGTTTCAGTGTACCTTTAATCCTTTGCCTCCTTTAAACCACTGTTGTATTTTCTTATAAGGATAATAATGAAGCAAGGTGACCTGTTCATATGCAGGGGGTTTGGCTCATTCTTTTCTACTGTCTTGGCCCTTTATGGAAAGGATCCAGGAAGATGTCCTAGGATGTAATGGCAGGCCAAGTGTACAACCAGTGTAAGGAGAGTCATGAGATTGTCAGTCCAGGACTGCCACCTGACCCTGCTTTATGGCAAAGGCCTGGTGTTAAGTAAAGTTAACAGTGAAGTGGAATAAGTAGAAATCAGGGAGAAGTGTTCAGCATTACAGGCTACCACACAGAATTGGGAAATGACCACCAGCATGAACTCAGCTAATTCAGAGCCTCTTTGCTCCCTGTTACATGCCAAAATTGAGCATGGGAGAGCAAGTTAGAGAGGCAGTCTAGACCACCAATCCCATCTGGATTGTCAGCTCTTAGCCCACCTTTCAACAACACAGCACAGAATTCTAGCCTATGCTTTGAGTTTTGAAATTCCCATGTTTAGGAACTCCACAGTACTCCTGCTCCTAAATATCTGACTGCCCTCTAAAAATGATTGTATAGATGCTGGAAATTTGTAGTCACTGTACAACATCTTCATTCATGCTACCTTACCTTAACAGCTCTTTTTTGACCAAGGTTGATCCTGTAGCCATAGACATCAATATCCACGTATCGGACATAGGACACGCGGGTGTTGCCTCCCCTGTGCTCGTTGGCCGCTTCCACATTGAAGTAGGGCAGGGAGCTGTTGCTCTCACACAGCTTGGAGAGGGTGTAGGTGCAGGTGCCCATGAAATTGTGTAACTGATTGTCAAATGTGTTGTAGTGGGGATCCCCATGTATACTGCAAATAGCTTCTGGAGACAGGAAAGTAGAATATGGTCTCATTAACATACAAACATATCCCTAAAGCCCATCTTCTTGTGTCCTCCCACTGCACAATCACCCTCCTTTTGTAGATTACACCCGGAAGAACTGAAACAGACAAGGCTGGTAAAGCAACAACATAGACAAATATCCATAGAAATTAACTGAAGCAAAGAAGCAGTTCTGCTAGTAAAAAATGCAAATGTCCTACAACTCATTGAGTAGTATAGTTGATTGGCTAAAATTACCTGTCACTGGAGCTGGTGTAGGTTCTGTCGGTCTAGGTGTTGGTGGTACAGGTGTAGGGACAGCTTCTGTTAGTGGAAAAGACAAAGCAATACAATAAGCTTTAACATTACAGGGTGAACACTATTTACACACCAACATACAGGAATTTTCACTTACTCCTCAGCAGCATAAAGTTAGAAATTCTCTAGTGAAGCAAGTAGAACTGCCTGTGTTTAAAATCGGGGATATGTGGGTCTTTTTAGCTCTTAGGAAAGCTCACCTGATAGATCACGGTGACTGAGCTCAGGCTCCTCTCGGGAGTTGGAAGTGTAGTTACAGTTGGGTGTGTGACTCCCTCTGGTGTGTGTTAAGACACGTGAAGGTCCTACTCTTAGTGAGTGCTGGCAGGTATGAGAGTGAGATGAACAGAGAAGCTCTTGTCTCTTGGAGTAACCTTTGTGCACCATCCAGTGGCTGAATCATGTGCTAATACAACTGGGAAAATTACGAACTGGCTCTCCCTGGCCCTCAAACAAAATAAGGCCCCAAATCTTTTTCATGGAATTTTAAATAGAATCATATGATCAGAGAATGTGGACCTGAATGGAAATCTTTGTCACAGGTATTGTACATTTGAAACATGTTATGTCATTACCTTAGTAGTATTTCACAGAGAACAACACCTATTGAGAACTAATGAAATTTTCTGTAACTTTTTTAGCATATGTCTTGGTCAATTCACATTCTGTAGGTATTTCATGCTTGTCAGTGAAAATGGATCCCAGCCATGCACAGCTTGTGCTAGTCTTGGCTGATCTGTTACAGGGTCAGAGATCGAGCTCAAATTGCTGATTTGTAGTCAAAGCTGGCAGTGCAACTCAGTGTTATTGACTCGTTGTTATTTCTTTTCGTGACATGTGGTTGTACTATGTATTTAATGAGCTGGCATGAATTGATATTTGCTATAAAATGCCAATTAGACCATTTAATCTGGAAGCCAAGATCAATGTGCAAAGCCTTGTCTAGGCTTAGAGATGCACTTCAGACTTAGAAGTGAAGGTGAATTTTACTGGACCTGGTGAAAAAGTTCACATTTGCAGAGAAAGGGATAGCATGTCTTGGATGTTGGAAGGGATGAGGATAGATTTAGTAAGAAATTACAGCAAAACACATAACATTGAACTGAAGTGAGCTGTACAGTTTTTGCCATTTTTCTTTTGTGGTTTGAAGTTCTGAGGGGTTGCTATATTTTATATGGAGTAGAATAATGGAAATTTGTGTTCAGCTCTAAACAGAGAGGAGGAAGTAGCACAGACTTGGTTGCAAATGCAGACTTACCACAGGGTCCATCCCTTACTCTCACATTGTCCAGTGCTGTATCCCCATACTCTGTCAGTCCTCGGACAGCCTCAAAAATTACCTAGGCAGGACACAAAGTGATCTCTGCATCAGAGATGTTTAGACACAAGACCATTTCTCTTAGCATGTTTTCAAACTAACCTGTCTGCTTTTTTGCTAAAAATTGCAACCAGCAAAATGAGGTTATAACAGCTAAAGGAATATATATGTTCTGTAATAAGGTGAGGACTGCAAGAAACCTTGTCCTCTATTTCGCTGACTTATAAATGATTTATGAAAATTTGTGGTCTGGATTCTTCAGAGGAGTCCAACAGGGGGCATCCCAAAGTTCAAACCTTGAAACTCACAGTTGATAAACCTACATTTAATTGTGACATCTTAAGTTCTTAACTTCATGATAAAATTAAGAAGGAAAGGAAGGAAAAAGAAAAGTAAACTGAATCTTATCCCTTAACTAACAGCATTGGTGAAACCAGGAGGTTGGTGGTTTCTTGTCTTAGGTCATTAACAGAAATCATGAGGCCATTCTATTACAAAATATAAATCGAGCAAATCTCGGTTATATTTTCTAGCTTACATGCACAACATTTTGCAGCCTACAAGGTGAGAACAAATGCTGACACTGTACAAAGAAATATATTCTGCAAATCTATTACCTTTATCTTCCTCTGTGTTGGAAGAGTGTGAGTGGTGGCACCATATTTCCACAAGGAACTCTGGTTTCCTTTCCGATGCCACACCACAGACTCCCCTGAGCCATCTTGGACAAGCACTCTCAGCTCATTCATCTCTTCTGATCCAAACATGTAGTACCAGAAGTCTATGCATATTTTTCCAGAAACTACAATATCTGGGCTCTCCAGCCTGTTGGTGTCGAAGGGGATCAGATTACTCGCTTCTTGGTAGATGAAATAACCTTCTGCAGAGTGAAACAAAAATTAAAATATGGTTGAAGCTTCTGATAACTTAATAGGTATCGTTGAAAACTGAAGGACAATCCAAATCTGGAAAATATTAAGGCATCATTATCAGTGTAAAGAAGCAAAGCAAAGGGTGTTTGGACTTCACATTGCAATGGATAACTTGTGTAGTTATACAAAGTAGAATGTGAGCCTGAGAGCAAAGCAGATATATTTCATCTCACAAGAACAGTTATTTTGGGATCACGATTAAAGGCGTGGGACTCTTTCAAGAACAGCACTTCCAGACACTGCCACACTGATTTAGGTTCAGTTTCCACTTTCCCCAAAGGAAAATAAGCCAATCTTCTACACATGTTCTTTTGTGGGATACCTTTTTTAAATAAATATTTTGGTCTCAAGATGAGTAAATCCTTGCCACAATGAAAATTCTAAACTGTCAGCATTTTCTTTTGCCTCAAAATAGAAGAAATAGAAAGCAATGCTGATATTTCCTTCAAAATATTTAAATTTGACACTATGAAAAGGAAGGAAATTTTTCAAAATTCAGGAACTTGCAGTCTTTCTTTAGGATTTGAAAGGCTCTAGTCTGATTGGTTCAATATGAAATCAGATTTTGCTTTATTAGGGCTGAAATCTTTTGCTTCACATGAGCTAAGATCAAAGTTACTTTTCCCCAGTGCAGTTAAATTCAAGTCTCTCCCATTTGAATATGGAATAGAATCAAGAATAAATTAATGACCATTTCTATCTGGTAAAGTATGGCTCCACACTTAACATCTAACATTCAGTCATAGATTTAAGTTGGCAAGAAAATCTAAGTCACATATAAAGTTATATGGTCTATGTTAATTCAAAAAGCAAAACATTATTATTTATGTTAATCCAAATTAAAAAATGCTTCATTTTTTTCTTCCAACAGACAATTTTAATTGTTATCATCAAAATAGAAAAAATGCAGAAAATTATTTAGCAACAATCCCAACTAATACTGTTCTAATCTGCTTACTGACTCTGACAGTAGCTGACCTTTCAGTCTTGGGATAATTACAGGAAGCCATATGACTGCAGACTGATCCCCCTAAATGGATCTGCTGGGGCAAGGACAGTGGTTCAAACACACAGAGATGGAACCATGGAGCATTTGTTTGATCCTGTGACCATGTTGGACTCCAGTTTTTAAATCACAGGTATCAGAGGACAAGGTTTTAAAAAATATTCTTCAGTTTCAAACTTGATTTTATAATTAGCCGGTGTGAACTTTATCTCATGCCAGTGCAGTAATCATTGCCTTTGTTGCCATAAACTGGTATCAGTGGAATTTGACCAGAAGCCCTCTCTTGAAAAATGACCTGTTCTATGTCACTGTATTCTCTATGACGCCTTTAGCGTGATCCAATTTGCTTTCTTTTACTTTCATACACTGATAAAGGTATCCAATCTATGATGCTCAAGTCAGTGTAATAAGCTCCTGTCTGGTATGCTGAAAAGTCGAAGACAGGTGACAGCATGAAAGAAACAAGACACATTTCAAAGGGCTTCAAGAATCTCTTTTCTCTTTCAAGGAAAGAAGAATAAAGGCAGTCAGAATAGGAGAATCAATGAGGCCACAAATGAGCACTTACTTCCATCAGGATAGTCTCCATCAGGACCTGTTCCATCAGTTGGAGTGTCATGCTTGGTTCGTATCCACATTCCCTGGTTGACATTGCAAGGCTGGGTCCAGTCACAGAATGGCCTTGAGTTATTGTTAAAATCACATCTGGTGAGGTAAGCTAAAATACAACACATGAAAGTGAGGAAGAGGAGCCAGCATGTGCAAAGTGTATTGATGGTTATCAGCACCAATGCCGTGCAGTTACCTGTTTCAGGATCCCATGTCCTCAAGCTACCTCTTGGTCTTTGCTTGATCCTGTCAAGAAAAAAACAGGGTGAAACCCTTGTGGAATTAGTGACTCAAAAACTGTTTAAATAAGCATGTTGGGTCCTCAATTTACACCTCTGGGTATTTCACTGAATAACTGAATAAACCCAGGGTTTTACCCATGTCTGAATTACTCTTCCCATATAGAAGTTACTTGTTCATGGCAAAGCTCTGAGAGTGAGTCAAAGGTGAGAGGGATCCTTTGCTCTGTATACCACTGAACCTAAATGAAGGGAGTTCTCCTGTCCACAGACAACTGCAGGGGGATGGATGGATTCATCTCAGCTCAGATGAGATGAATCCTGAGCACCAGGATAATAGCAAAGACTTTCTAGGAACTTGCTCAAGCTTTATTATCCCCCCTGTTGCCACTCAGTCTCTATTCTTTGCTATTGTAAAATTGTTACACATCAGGCAAATCCTAAAGCAAAGGTTACTGTAGGTATATTCAGAGTCAAGAGAATTTTATAAGTATTGTGGCTATTTGTCCTGATCTCTTCTTTTCAGATGTTCCATTAAAAGTCCAGATGTTAAAGGTTTCTCTTTCAGACAGAAGCCAGAGCAGAATAAGGTAACCACAAATTTAAATTATTTCTTTTTTAAAATGACATGGTTCAATTGTACAACATTTATAATTTAAAAAGGGAAGAAACATTCCACATTTTAAGAGTGAAGAAAGGATATTAATCATTAACAGCTAATCTTCCTGAATTAAGCTACATTCAGTAGTGTGCTACTTACCCTGTGGTACTTGGCACTGAAATACAGAGTAAAATTAAAATGTATTGTAAGTGCCAGGGGGTTCCCATGCTAGAAGACAGAGTTAAATCTTCTGTGTAGTGCAGTTTGCATAGTAATCCACTTGCTGTACTGAGCAAGGAGGAAAAGGGGATGAACTACGGTGAAGCAGGTGAATATATTGACAAGAGGGTGGAGGCGATTATAAAAATCTGTCCAACCACGTATCATGTTCCCTGGGCTGTCTACCTTGAGAAAAGCACCTATGAACCGAAGACTCATACTCTGCATCACTTTCTTTGACACCCTTTGCTGTTTGCTAGAGAAATTGATGTGATTTTAAAAAATTTTTTGTTGCTCTTGTATATTAATTAAGTTTGGAAATTTAAAGGGATTTTTTCTGACATAGATAGCAAGACAACTTTTTTCATTTTAAAATTCCTGACCAGCTTTTACTGCTAATCTGTGTGAGATTTCTCACTCTGACTGAATTTTCTCCCTTTCTGAAACTAGCAGTCAGCAGAGCAGATAACATTTCAATTTACTCACAACAGTCAAGTTGTCATGGGCATAATTCAGGAACTTGCTGAAATATTACTTATACCATATAGGTCTTGCTTAAAAATAAGGGATCATTTTCTGGGCTTCCGTGAAGTCTCTGTCAGTTGCTGGTAGTCCAGAAAAAGCAGGTGGATCATTCTCACTGACACTTGGGCCTTTACCATTTTGTTCTTTTGCAGCATTTCTTGCACTGGGGCCTGCAACAAATAGCTCAAAGGCAGAAAATTCCTACTCCATTTGGTTTCATGAGTGATGACAATCGAAGCAGCATCATAAAGTGTACAGTGCTTCATTGCACTGCCAGGAAACCCCAGACCATGGCTCTTTTTTTTTTTTTTTAAATCTTAAAGGAGGATGAGTCTGGGTGTGGGCATTTCTGTCAAAGTGGCCTCTCAGCATTTCTGTAAAAGTGGCCATTTTCTCTTTTCTATTACATTCTGATGATTAAGATAATTCAGCCTTCATAAGTTAAGTCTAGAATTTCTTCAACTCCTTTTTGCCTTACTCATTAAGGCAAAAGGAGGCAACTTACAGAAACAAGAGAAATAGGGGCAGATCAAGGGAGGCTAAGGAGAAACACAAAAGTATTTCAAGCTAGATGTTAACAGATTGTGCTGACAATTTGCCTGGGCCTGCATTCTGCCACAATGCCATGTCCCGCACAGCCCTCCCAAGCAAGAGGGTAGATGCTCTTTTGACTGGTAATAATCCCTCTCCAGTGCAAATATTTTCCTAGGATAATGTGTGTACTTTGGCCACACAGTAAAAAGGGAAGAGGATTTCTATGATTTAGAGATAAAAGAGACTCATTTCCTGCACAAAACCCTTGACCAGACTTTCCAGTTCAGTTGAGCAGAGCTCAGTGGGACAGGGAGAATACAAGTGACCACTAGACACAGATGCATAGTGCAGGGCTGCAGGACTGCATTTTCAGCAGGGCTGAATGAATCCCTTTGCCACCTGAGGTGCTGGTCCAGCAGGTGGAAATGTAGGCAATAGATGTGCTTAGCACTGCTGTGGGGTGCAGTACTCCATGTACTCACATGCTTTCCTTCTGCAGGCAAGGGGCTTGCCCTGAATCTGGGGCTGCTCTGTACTATTCTGACAAGATGTGAGTCCGTCTTGGAAAGAGAGCAGCCCTCTGATAAACCATCTGTTCATTCACACATTCTTTGACTCCTCCTCACCCAAAGGTGAGGCCCTGCAGCACCATGAACATCCCCCCAAGCCTTGCTGTGTGACTTTTCCTCTGACTTTTCTGTCACTCCAACATTCTGCCATCTCAGGTACTCTGTGAAAGGTGAACTGAAGTACAGATTAAGGCTTTTCAGTGAGGGACAAATATAAATAACCTTCTTTCCATGTGGAAAGGATGACAAGGAAATGACTTGTTATTTTATTCCAGTGGGATATGACAGTATCCCACATTCTTGAGAGTCAATCTGATCACTTTGCAAGCCCACTATTTCTTTCCTCTACTTGCATGCTTTGTATCTCTGAAAGGTGCCTGTGAGACACTGCCCTTTGTATAAAAATACTGGGCTGGACTGCCCAGTAACCTGAAAAAGCTGAAAAGCAACATCTGTTCTTAATTGCTAATACAGTGAAGCTAAAATTCTTTCTAAGGAAGGGCATTTGCAGGGAATCTCACCAACAGCTTTTGTTTTACTTCTGCCTTAAATCCAGGGTACAAGTGATGCACACCTGGTTGGTAATGCCTATGACTGGCTTGCTGGTGCTCTGTACTGCTGTGCCTTCTTCTGACAGCAGATTTCACTCCATCTGCAGCCAGCATTAGATATTTCACCTGCTGCCTGTTGACAAGGCACATGGGGGCTGATCATGGGGACTATTTGCCTATAGGTGATACATTTCCCACATTAAATCTGCAGCAGAATATGCCAATAATAGGGCTTGTCAATGATCAGTGTGACATGCAACACCCTCAAAACGACAGATAATACTGCATAAAACTTTACTTCTGGCTGGTGGTCAGAAAGGGTCACTTCAAGAGACTGTCTTAATTTTTTGCAGGATTAATTTATGTTTCCCAAGAGATAGAATCAGCTTGATATGTACTCAAGGGGACAGCAAAATGAAGAAAATAACAGAACAAAACAAAATAAAAAAAAAAGCCCAAGATAAATCAAACAATAAAAGAAGCAAAATCAGCAGTTCATCCATTTTAGTGAGTGCTGTCTAGTGCAGCTTTTGCTGCACAGTTGCTCCAATAGATGTAATTGTCCTCAAGTACCTAAATCTGGTTCCTCCCATTTTCTTGAATCCAAGTGTTCTCTGATGAATAGCAATTGCAATTCACTGAATAGCTAATGCTCACTCTGTGGTGTTGTAATCAGTTGAAAGCCAGGGAGCTTGAAAAGCTTAAAGAATGGGGGAAATTACACAAAACCTCTTTCTTCTAAGGCATCAGTTTGAGGCCAGTTGAGCCTCACAGTGACACTGCAGGAGGCTGCTGAGACTGCTACCTAGCACAAAGAAGAGAGGTGACTGTCTGATATGAAATGCTGCTGTCTTGTTGGGATGCACTTGAAGCATGTGTATCTCAAGACTTATTTTTTCTGAGGCTATATCTAGAAAAAAATTTAAATTGATTAACAAAATGGCTGCCCTTAAATGGCAGAATTCCGTGCAGATTCCCTTAATTTAGAATACATTAGGTTCTGTAAATTTGCACATAGAAATGAAAGATCTTTCTCTGTTTTTCAGACAGTGTATCTGTATCTCACTGGGCTTTGCATAGATTTAACTGCACTGGTTTTTGCATCAATTTCAGTTTAATTGATACAACTTCAGTAAAAGCATTCTCCTGTTGTTTCTGTTTCTGTTCAGCTAATAATTTCTTCCTCTGTCATCACAAATGACTGAGTCAGTTTTTGGAGCCTGTATTACCTCTGTTACTGTTTCTGGAATTCTCACTGACCTATGCCTCCATTCTGCCTTTACTGACATTGTGGGTGAGAAGTCACTGATAGATGTCCTATTCCTTCAGAGATCTCTCTATACTGGACTCCTGTTGGAGCTACACTCAAGTCACTGCTCTGAGAAACATTCACCAAGGAGTTATAAATCAAGCAGTCAGCACCCATAAATCTATAAACAGATAAATTCAGATAATACAGAAGTGTAACTAATCTCGCTTTTGTACTGTTGAGTAATATATGGTGACAGGCTGATAGGACACAGAAAATGTGTCTTATAACTGGATGCTGGATGTTTGCCTGATGAGTAAAGTGTTTGTGTTCCGTTGAGCACAAGCTGAGGCTGTTTTTTTAACTACTGGCTCTCCAAACTGAAACTTCAGTTTGAAATTCAAGCTATCTCTTTCCTGGTCTGAAATCTATAATCAATTTGGAAATTAAATGTAGCATTCTTACTAGAGTACAGATGCCAGATTCAGATTTCATTCTCTTTCTTATGGTTTGAACAATGCAGAGATGATAGAAATAAAAAGATAGCAGCTTTTTGGCCAGTATTTTCTGTTGTCAACTACCTAGGGCAAAATTCCTGAGGGCAAATAGTGTTCTTATCCTGTGTTCTAAAATACATGTTTTTTCAAGGTAACATTCATGAGTTTATTCAGTGCTTACAAATGTGTACTATATAGATAATGTACAATTAAATCTGCAACTATTATGGCAGCCTTTCTTACCTCAATATATTTTATTTCCAGGATATGGAGGTAAAAACCATAAAGTTCCTCCCAATTAATGTAAAAAAGAGGGTATTTTCTGGTATTCCAGTGGATATTTGAAGAAAGAAAAGACTGTAATAGGTAAAACTCTTCTTTAATTTGGAGGTCTACACTTACAATCATAAGATTATTAATCAGTTTATAAAAGCCCAGAAATTTTCCAAGTCTGTCTCTTAATAATAGATAATAAATAAGATATAAAAGACAATTTTGAATGTGTGTTTTGGGAGTAGCTCCCTGGCAGGAGGAAATACATTATCTCTTTAACTGCCTTCTTTACATAGGGTTGGGGTTTTTTTGGTTCAATGATAATCTAAGCAACTGTCTCTCGTTCACTGGAGTTCAGGAATTTTATATCTGCACCTTTATACATTTTACATTTATTATTGCATCTACACTGCACAACAAACCTGGGCTAAGCAGAGACCATACCCTAATAACACTTACTTTCAGAGGCAGGGTGCTGCTGTTTATTTGTCCATGGGTTTGTAAATGCAAGTTACCTAGAGAGACAGAGGTCTGATTCCACTATTGCACTCTTTGAATTTCAGTATTCTACTTTTAAAGCTGGTGGTGCTGGTCCTAGTTCATTGTGATCTAAATAAATGGGGCTCCTGGCTCATTCTTTAAATATAACTTGTATTACAGCAGCAGCTGTGTTAAAAATTAGCAATCTCAGGCTTGGCTTAATGAATGCTGAGGTCTGAATTTTCAGCTCACCACTGCATACTCCTTTGGTGCTGATGAAGCCTGCATTGTCTCTCCTCTCATCAGCACTCTGGCTTCACCAAGCCTTTCACTTACTTGAACACAATTCTAAACAGCTGTCTGTGTCTATTTGAATATTTTTGCTACAGATCCCAAATGAATTGGGACCTTTGCCTTCCAACCCAGCTCCTCATGAACTGTGTAATCCTGCAAGCCTCTTAACTCTTCTTGGTCATTTCACAAAGGATGACTTCTCCCATTCCCTGTCTTCTGGATAAATCTGCTTCCTCTCAAGTTACAGTCCCAAGGTATAGTCACCTTACAGCCCCTTCTGTAAGACAGCCCTCTGAATAGCAGATGGTTTGGGCAATTAAGCTATTATAACTTGTTACTCCAGTTGCTTCACAAAAAAAAAAAAAAAAAAAAAAATCGGTTTAATGTAAATTTTTAGAGATGTAAAATTATAAATTACTTAAATATTAAGAAACTTGCCAAAATATATTCATATGGATTTATCTGATCCAAATCCTAAATTTCTCACGACTGCTGGAGCTATGCAGTACTTTCCATTACCTAGTTCACAGATGACACCCTGATCACTTTATAGAAAAACACACTGAGAGGTGACTGAGTTCAGCTAAGAAAAGTCTCAGTCCAGCAGCTCCTGCTTCTTTTACAATCAGAGAAAGTTAACCTGTTGCAGTCTGTTCACAGATCAAAAACCAAATCCACTCTGGACCCTAGCAAAGTATGAAGGTTGTGGAATGCATTGCTACTTGCACTTTGTTCTGCACCTGAAATGAAATGAACACCTGAAATGAACAAAACTGAAATGGAACCCACTTGTGTCATTGATGGTTCAGAGCAGAGTGATTCTGTTGTTTGCTTTGGAGTGAACTGTATTTACACTGGAGTACTTGAGTTCTGAGCTATGCAGGAAAACAAGCCTTGTGTCTCTTGAGGTACACAGGGTTCCTTATCAGCAAGGCATTTAGTACTCCAGGTGACACCTGGGTGTGTTTGCAGGCTTAAATACAGAAAAAAATTTGTGTGAACAAAGTTTAGGACATGTAGCTGACCTCAGAAAATGATTTTTTTTAAATGAATGACTGTGATTTCCATTTTCAGAAACCAAAGACAGTTGGATAGCATTTTCTAACACATCGAGTCCACTCAAAGTGTTACATTCTAGACAACATAACTGTATTTTGATCAAGAGAAAATGTTTCAATTTGGGTTCTGCTGGTCAAAATTAAAAGTTTACACACTTCTTCTAAGCTTCTCTGTTTGCCACTGAATCTTAAAATCAAACACATATAGATAAAAGATGAAGACTATCAACTACTGTAAATTGAAATGTTAATTATCAAAAAGAACACATGCATATAAAATGCTTTTTAGATCTAGATTAAGAAATTATCTTTCAAACTTTAAATACATTATAATCTATGGAGAAAGAGTGCCTACAGCAGTGGATATGGACCCAAGAGAAAAGCCACTGGATATCTTATTTCAGCATTTGGTAGATAGAAGGGGTCAGCAAAGTAATATCTCACTGCTGAAAGAATGCCTGAATGGAGGATGTGGGTTGGGAAATTCACATCATACCAAGGAAACAAATAGTTCTTGGAAACAAGGATAGCAAAGCCACGGCAATCAAGTCAGTGATTTATTACATCCCTATTTTCTAAAAAGCATCACTGTGTTACACTCATAAAAGCAAGGACATAAGTAGCTATTAACATGATTCAGAAAGATAAAATAAATTGTCCTTACAACAAAATCATATATGATCTCGGCAATCTAGAAGCTTCTATGGAAGTAAGCAAATTCATCATGCTTTAAAATGCAGAGCTGGAAAACTCTTTATGAGACACCTGCAGAGATGACTCATTGAGAGCAGATATGTCTACCACATACAATCTGTCCTTCTTTCTTTTGTTGTACATAAGAAAATTGAACAGTTTGCAGACCAGATCAATAGTATTAGAATATTCTACCCTCATTTCAGGATAGTATGCCTATGTGTGTAATTGTATGAGTAAAATTACAGCAATGCCTTGATTCATCTGGAATTATATCAGTCAAGGTTCCCTAGTTGGGCAGGCCCATGGCAATACATACAAGTTGCAGAATTATCAAAAAAAGAAGGATGTTCTGGTTCACAGCCTGCTTAAAGTCTAAGTAATTCCAAGATTATATTAGGTTGGTCCGGCCCTTGCCCAATCAAGAAGGAAACACCACAACATATCTGGGTCCTTCTGTGATTCCTGTGTTTGACCATTCCCATTTTGAAGATTTAAAAATGTAATTAGGAGTGAGTGTGAGTGAGTGTGAGTGAGTGTGCGTGAGTGTGACAGCACATGCAGTTTCCCCTTATTTCTGATTTTCTTTTCCTCAAGCTGAGATTTCCGAGCTGCTGCTTTGTTCCTGGTTTTCGGGGTTGAACAGTAAGAGATGATAGGGTTTGTCAGACGTCACAGGCTGGAAAGGAAACCTGGCCTTTCCTTTATCTCAAATGTCTGTTCTGCAGGGTGAGTTCTTGTACCTTGGTCTCCTGCATCCCATGTGAGTCAGCCTAGATTTCTGAGGGTATTTTATTCTTCACAGGAAATGAGCAAGTCTGTAGAGGAAAAATGTGCCTGAAATTACCTGGTTAGCTCAGGGATTGGAGCACTCACACAATTTGTAAAACACCTAGGTTTTACCAAAGTGAAACAGCAGCAATGATGGAGCCTGTTGGCACATGAGCAGATTACAGCCTTTAAGGCATGAAGGTGGCCAAATTGCATTGTGGTAGCCATGGGGGAAATTAAAACCTGTGCATTAGAAAGCGAGGTGAAGGATGAGGTTTCTCTCCTTTAGGCAAATGGCTGAGGCACTTCCAGGCTTCCCTGAGATGATGTGTTTTGGGAGACACGATGGTCAGTCACTTTCAGAGCCACCATTGTAAGCCCCTGGGCTTTCACCTGGCCTTGCTCAGGACATTCCCTTTGCCTGCCAGCAGGCTGAGGCACGTGCCAGAGATGCGGAAACAGAGGCTGGCACTTACAGGTGGTCACAGAAGCAAGGAGTTGATTTTGGTACTCAAAACCTGAGCTAAAAGCAGACCAGCCTGGGGCCACACTCTGGCCTTGAAGCAGCCCAGCCCTGTCTGGCTGTAGGCTGGGTCCTGGCTTCGGACAGAGCCTCTGCTGCATCCAGGCCCAGCTCCTCTCCCTGGGCCCGGCTCCTGTCCCTGGGCCCAGCTCCTGTCCCTGGGCCCAGCTCCTGTCCCTGGGCCCGGCTCCTGTCTCTGGGCCCGGCTCCTGTCCCTGGGTCCGGCTCCTGTCCCTGGGCCCAGCTCCTGTCTCTGGGCCCAGCTCCTGTCTCTGGGCCCAGCTCCTGTCTCTGGGCCCAGCTCCTGTCCCTGGGCCCGGCTCCTGTCCCTGGGTCCGGCTCCTGTCTCTGGGCCCGGCTCCTGTCCCTGGGCCCGGCTCCTGTCCCTGGGTCCGGCTCCTGTCCCTGGGCCCAGCTCCTGTCCCTGGGCCCAGCTCCTGTCTCTGGGCCCAGCTCCTGTCCCTGGGTCCGGCTCCTGTCCCTGGGTCCGGCTCCTGTCCCTCGGCCTGGCTCCTGTCCCTGGGCCTGGCTGCCATCCCCAGGCCCGGGGGTCAGTGCTGCTGCATCAGGGGCCTGTGCTGCAGCCGGCTGGGGGCTGTGGTGTGGTGCTCCCACTGACAGGGAAAAGGAAGAGGCTGGTACATGGATGGAAGCCATGGTGGGCAGGTCCACAGTGTGTCACACCAGCTGTCTCCTCACAGGGAAAGATTCTTCAGGCTGAGATGGTTTCACCTTTTACACAGTCCCCTGTGGGGCTTACACATTCAGGGCATCCTGCAGTAATGCCATAGCAATTTTCTGTTCATGCCAGAGTCACTCTTTAGTTTGTTTTCTCGTGTCTGGTCTGATTTTGATAAGTGAGAAATTCAGTTGTTGAGTAAGCTGATGGCATTGATTTCTTCCTTGAGTCCAAACTTCATTTTCACAATACCAGATGTTAAAAGAATGAGCTTTGATGTGCACTGTGACAGCACAGCCTGGCACATAACTGGCTGGGGTCCAGCATCTGCTCCTGTTTGTGGACCTGTGGAATTACTTCTTCATTGCAAGCCACTTCATGACTGTAGAAAGCTGTCAACTGATTTAATATCTTCAGACAAAATCAGAAAAATGAGAAAAGAATTGTTTCAGTTAGCCCTCTAAATGTGCACAGGCCTGAAAACCTTGGGCTTTTTTGTTAAGTCAAATATCCAGCTACCATGGCCTTTGGCTTTTGATTCATTTCCTGAGATTGGATAAGATCATATTTATTTTTCAGACCTTTTCAATAAAAGTTTTAAGAATATCTTCTGGCAGGCCTATGTTTTGCCCTGTTGAACTCGGTAAGCCTAGCCAAGGCCTCAGATGCCTTTGAGCTTTCTTGAACATTTTGCAGACTCCAGACTTGGAATTCTATGAAACTGAGGCTAAATCTCCTCAGTGTTTGGCAAACAATTTTTTTTTCTGCACTTGCATATATCTTTAGGCATAGTCCTTTCTTCCTATTCCTCCAAACTTTAGGGCTGAATTTCCCAAATAATTCTCTCTCTGCTCTAGATTGAAGCCAAACTCATGGAGTTAAACACCCTGGCACCAAAATTGGGCGCAATAACAGAAGAAAGACAGTAGTGTCTCTAATCTTGTTTGACGCTATTCCTGCTAATTTTTGTCACCTCTACTATCTCCAGAGACCATCAGACACTGAGAAGGCTGCCTAAAATGAAGCAAGGGTAAAAGTGTGAGGAGGAGGCAACCATTAGGGCTAGTCCATTATTCCATTAATGCTTGAATAATCCCAGTGCTGCACATGATGGCTATGATCAAACTGTGCTGTGGTCCTTTAGCTAAAAATTTGCTGATGCCTTAGGCTGTAGAGATGTTTGAGGATGTTTTCAAAGAGATACCCTGCTTCTGTAGAACTGACATCTAAGATACCCGTGTGTGGCCATTCACATGCTGTGAATACCTGAGTAAACCTCCTTGTAATTAAAAATATTTTTACATGGTCTCTACCTGGCAGCCAGTACAGTTGGAAGTCGATGCAATTCTCTAGAAAAGCCACATCCTATGCATTGTGCTAAATGTTTTTGTGAGAATGTTTTAATTCTTGAGGAGCTCCTTTCCCAGCTGAATTATTTGCTAAATACCTGTGGGTAACTATAAACAAGGGATTATCACAGTCTGGGTGTGGAGCTTAGGCTGATTTCTTGGGTGTATGCTGTTTCATAGTCTGAGCAATGATGTGTAAGAAACCATAAAATGATGACTGATAGGGTGTTCAGATGAGACATTTATGGATATATTAGATAAGGCAACCCAGAGAATGGTGGTACAGAGATCTGTAGTGCATGTAATATACATGGATGTTCACTTAAGGAAAATACACAGCTCTATTCCTGTTACCAAAATACAGGCTAAAATTCAAGGAAGGTAAGTAATTGAAGGGCTAAAGTAGTTTTCCAACAGACTGGATGTTCACAGTGTAAAATCAGCAGAATTCAATATCATAAACAGAAGGGCTGATCTGACTTGGGCCTGGGAAAACTGAGTCAGCTGTGGCAGCTATAATTAACTGAACATTTTTGCTCATTTGAAGCATGCTATATTAGTCTGGAGTCAAAGGTTCAGGAAACCTGCAGAAAACGTTAAAGTAATTTGGAAGAGAGCAGGTAGAAGAAGTGAAGAATATTGAAAAACATATTGTTGGATAAATCATATTCAAAAATGTTCTTAAATGGCATAACGCCTACAGAGAATGGGAGTACAGGGAAGGAAGCAGCCCAGGTGCACATTATTATGAAATTATTTAATCTTAGAATCTATAGGCTGTATAAAGGCATGAGGTTTCCTTGGTTTGTTTTTGATTTTTTTTAACACTGTTTTGCTTGTGGTGAAATAACTTTCTTGTGTGTAGTAACTTCCTCTCTTGTTAAAACATGCAATAAAGGGAAGTAGTTCCTCAGTTTTGTAATGATACCTTAAAGTTATCAGCAACATGAGACTCAGTGCTTCTGCTGCCTCATGGCATTACCAGTGGCTTTTATTAGTTCCTCACACTTCAGCTGTTTCAGTACTTGCATATGATCTATTTGACCTGCCACTGCTTTGGCCGCTGCTTTCTAGAAGCAGAGCACAGCACTTTGTTCCACCTCCCATGTGTCTGAGCTGCCCTGCTGTTCCTGTCACTTTGATCAGGCTGTGGGTATTCTCCTATGTGTCTGTGTCCAGTGGAATTGAGGCAGCAGCTTGATAGTGAAGAGGAAGCAGGATACCAGATCTGATTCCTTATAATTTACCTGTTTAATCCTTAGCAGTACTTTGGTGCTGGGTAAATGAGGCTTTACTCACCTACAGTTGGTCCAGAGCTTGCTAAATGCACTAAGTGGAGCCAGAAGAGGAAATTCAGTTGCAGGAATCTGACTAAACTGTAGTGAAGGTGAACAGATGTGCTGTTAAAGTAGTGCAGTTCTGTTAAATGCACTTCTCAACAAGCAAATTACTATTACTTTTCAAAGAGAGAACATAATAGCCTTTAAAAAGGAAAAAGTCACTAGAATTTTAAAGCCAAGTAGAATTTTTGACTGATTTTGGGGGAGGTGCTTTTAAATGGCAGGTGTTCTGCTTGGAGTACCCCAGAGAAGCCAAACCTGAGGCTTAGGTTCTCCCAAACTGTTCAGTTTGGCAATATCATTCATAAATAAAGACAGCAGAAGAGTTCTACTTTTAATGGCTCAAATTCTCAAAAGTAAGTGTTTGTTCTGATTGCCTCCATTTCAAGACTTTTAGTGGCTGAGTTGCTGATGGTCTCTGAAAACCAAGTTTCCTCAGGTTATTACTAAGATAGGCAGGAGAAGTGAAATATCCTGAAGACTTGACACAGTAAAGCAGAAGATTGTCAATTTGTACCAGTTATCCTTTGGTCTTTTAGGCTGCCTTTTACTAGGAACTACAAATATGTGTCATTTAAATGTTTACCCACACAGAAAAATATTTTAACTCTTCACACCTAACTAACATAATCTCTGGGACTTTGAAGACACTGAAAGATCTGAAGCCTTGTAACAGAATTTTTATCTCTGGAAGCTATACATAATCTCATAGTTTTTAATGACTTCTGTGAGTCAAAGGAACTTCCACCATGGGATGAATCAGTGGTATCTGAAAATCTCTGCATTGCACTGCATTGTGTAGATATGTCTTGAGTCATGTTCTTTAATTGCTCAGACTGGAGCAGACTGTACTTTGTAGAAAGTACAAAGATGAGTGGAATACTCCAACTGGTGCCCTTTGACTTTGCAGGACGGAGAGTGTTATGTAAATGAAATCTTAGAGGGTTGTCTGGTTCTCAGGTTAATAGTGCAGAGTAGAAGATGAACAGGGGCCCTGTAGTCATTCCCATCTGAAAGTGACAGATAGTGCATCTTAGATAGCTTAATATTTTCAACATTTCCAGGTACAACAAGGTAGGTTCCTTAGATAGGAGCACCACAAATCACAAACCCTTCTTGAAACCTGTGAGTAAAAACTTGTCTCAATACAGAACAGACATACTCTGAGGTACATATGGACAAAAGATAGTACCTAACACACTCTTTAAGAATATAAAAAGAATCTATAAAAGACCAATTAGGAAATTCCCTCAAATTTCTGAAAGGATTTTAAACTTCACAGAAAATCAACTTTTTCTTCAAGGTTGTTTCATCATCTCTCTATATCAGGATTCTTTGAGTGAGTTATGTGGTAGTGAATGATACTGAACAATAAAATCTATTTATCTATTCTTACTGCAGTGGTTACTAAAGAAATACCACAGTTTTATTGCCCAGCTATTGCCCATGGATACCCTGAGTCTTTCTCAGACTGAAACAAGTAGATGGTGAAATGTGTGCAACTAGGTGCCCTCTGCCAACTCTTCAACTTTGAAATACATGAAGGTATTACTGAAGGCCCTTTACTGAAGGCCAACATGAAAGATTCTTTTCAGTTAGGTACTGCAGTTAGGTACTGGACAGAAGACCCATGGTTAAATCCTGGACCTTGCAACCTGTTCACATAGAGAAGGGTGGATGTTCCAGTATGCATCCAGATGTTGACTTGGCCATACTAAATCTGATACCAAAAAATTACCAAAACCTGGGGGTTGGAGAGCCAGAGTGGCTGTGCAATCACCAGTCTAGTCTGGAAACTCTAACTGTGCACACAGAGTACAGATCTAGTAAGTCTGCTCCATGTGGAAAAGAGAAGGCATAGAGCTGACCTAATTGTGACATTCCAGTACCTGAGGGGAATCTACTAAAAGGTGGAGTGAGACTATTTACAGGAGCATGTAGTGACACCACAAGGGGGAATGGATTCAAACTGACAGAGAGTAGATTGAGATTAGATATTAGGAAGAAACTCTTTACTGTGAGGGTGGCAAGGCACTGGAACAGCTTGCCCAGAGAAGCTGTGGACTCCCTGTCCCTGGAAGTGCTCAAGACCAGGCTGTATGGGGCTTTGAGCAACCTGGTCTAGTGAAAGATGTCCCTGCCCATGGCAGGAGGGTTCGGACTAGATGATCTTTAAGGTCTTTTCCAATCCAGACTATTCCATGATTCTGTGAAGACAGGATGAGAGGTGTGCCAGCTCAAGGTAATGTCAAAGGGTGCTGCCTCTGCCCATCCAAATGGTTTTTAATAACACCAAGTGTTATCAGCTGGTTCAGGGCCCTGAGCAGCAGCATGCACTTTGGAGATCCTCCACTGTCCACCTACAGCATAGAGACAAAAATCCTTTCTTTCTCTCATCTTCATCTGTCAGGACTCAAGGTCTTTCAGGCCCTGCCTGTCTATCAATGCCCTTTTGTACTACCCCTTTTCTGACGTGAAGCCTGATCATAGCAGGGACACACAATCTGTGGGTGGCAGTAAAACCTTGTCTAATTAATGTAATTTTCCTGTATCCTGTCAAGACTCAGTAAAATGCACCAGCAAATTACCTACTGACTTTGATCTCAGAAACTTTTAGGTCCAGACCCATTCTGCCTTACAGAGCACCTATCTGCCAGTGTGTCATCATAACAGAGATTAAGCAGTGTGTCTCTTCTAGACTCACCCATTTGGAAGCCAAAATAATTTTGCTGAGGGCCCTGCCTTTGACTGTTAAATTCTCTCTGGCTTGAACAAGACTGTCTATGTTGACAGGACAATGAACTTGGATGATATTTTGGGTGAGGCTCCTGTCTGTGGGTAGGATAGAGCACAGGTCATTGGGTGTGGAGAGCTTATTTTTGCAGCCAAATAAATGTTAATATTTAAATCAGGTTCAGCTTGTTTCATGAACAGGAAAATGTTCTATCCACAAGATGACTGAAATTTTCACTGTCTATCAAGAAATGATGCCAACAGGAAAGGAGGAGATGACAAAATTCATTGCCTAAAGATGAGGAAGGTATTCAGTGATTGCAGCTGAAGGTGCTGCCAATTTCCACAAATTCCTCTTTGCCCTGGAGCCAAGCCAAACCAGGGAGCTGGAATGCACAGCAGAAAAAGGAGTTCCTTCCTAAAGAAAGCAATGCCAGATGAGGCAGTCAGAAATTGATTGCTACTGTGGGACAGCAATCTGTAGCTCTGTTATGGTTGTATTTCCATTCTGACAGCAACATGTGTGGTGGGACAGCTCGTGGCCTCCTGTCTCTTTGCTGTAAGGATTCCTTAGGGATTTCCTGTGTGGCAACTTCTGAAAGTATTCTGCTGTCTATTCAGAAACAAAAAACTTTGCCATATGGCTGCTTTACAATAAATCAAGACACATATCAATGTTATTTCTATTGTCTGATGCTCACCACCCCACAGTTCTTCCTTCATCCACAATATAATGAAAATATCCAAAAGACTTACATCTTTGGGCTTCATTCAGGTGGTCTTTTTTCAGATGGACTGGACAGAAGATGCATGTTAAATAAATCAGAAGTAATGTCTGAGTGCACATAACTGAAACAGATTTGTTTTCCAAGTATCAGTTTTTTGTCACTGCTGGCACATGCATTTCCAAAGTGTTATACTGCAAGAACTCTTATTCTAAGGCTTCTTTGTAGCAATAGTTGAAGGATTAAGACCTGCTTCTTAGAATATATTTTTCTCTAAAAGAAATTTGTAACCACAAGAAGGTGCTGGCTGTGTAAGCCTTTGACAGAGGCAGACATTTGACAGACATTTTTGTAGTCAGGAAATCTTTTCTTTCTTGGGTCCCTGGTGGGAGACATCAGCTCTCTCAAATAAACTCTGTTCTACAACTTTCCAGTTAATGAATGTTATGTAATAACAAGGCAACAAAAGCACACCACTACATAAACAAGGCATATGGCTACCCCAGCCTCAGCTGCACCTGCTGATGCTGCAGTAAAGTTGTATGATGTTGGATAGCACTCTCTCTATCACTCTGTAGAGGATAGGCCAGTGGGATTCATTCACTCACAGAGAAGTGGGGATGCACTGAACCAGCAATCTGTTCTGCATTGGTGGAGATGAATAATCTTAGAGTAGAAAAAGAGGAAAGATGAAGTCTCAATAATAATAATAATAATAATAATAATAATAATAATAATAATAATAATAATAATAATAATAATAATAATAATAATAATAATAATAATAATAATGTGAAAGGGATTCAACCCACTTCCAACTAGGCTCTGGTCTCCCCATATCCTGAACTGGCCCAGTGGGAATCTCTCCTGAAAATGGTGATGGAGGCATGGTGAAAAAAAGAAGTTCAAACTGTTGCCAGACTGTAGCAGGCCAGAACATTTTCCTGCAAGAATGCTTGGAGACCAGTTATGGGAGACCCTTCTCCTGATAGATGTCTCACTGATAGTGTCACTCTCCAGAGATATTAAAAAACTGTCAAGACATAGACCTGAGTAACATATTCCAGGAGACCTTGCCTGAGCAGGGAGGTTGGACTAGATGACCTCCTGTGGGCCCTTCCCAACCCTCAACCATTCTCTGATTCTGATTGTGACAGATGTAATCATCATTTTCATTTATCTCAGGCTGCAACAAAGTGCAGTCATTATCCTAGAAAACCTGTTGCCATATCCTTCTGGTTTTAATTTTAGACAAATAAAATATCTTTATTTTTCGCTGATGGGCATTTAGCCAAGATGATTTTAATGTTCTGGTACATGCTTGTTTACCTTTGCTGTCTATAATTTTAATTTAAGATGGACTGAAGTCTTTCCCCCAGACTCCTGAGAGCAATCAAATCATGGCCCCTGCTCAGCTGCAGGGAGGTGACAGTGTGTAATCCCTGCTCACTGGGCTGGGACTGGCAACCAGGGACCATGGGGTTGCCATAAGTAATAGCAGCCGTGCAGTTCATATCCTCTGAAAGGCCACTCCCACAACAACAGACCCACAAACAATCCTTTGTTATAAGAACTTCCAAGCTTCACAGGCTTGTAAACCACAATTGCATTTATCTAAAAGATAACATTATTATTAAGCTACTATATAGCTTTACCTTTACACCTGCAATACTGTAGAGTGACTTTTTCAACAGCTATAAAGTCATTCAACCATAATTAAATTTAATTTTAAATAATAATAAAAAAAAATACTAAAAAAAATATGGACCTTTTTATAGAGAAAAAATGGATTCTGAAATCAGCCCAGTGAAAAAAAGAATTTTGCTGGCTTTTTTTGAAGTCCCAGGCTCCAAGATACTGCTTCCAGTACACCACCCTGGGATGCACACTGACTACTCTGATGCGTTCATAAGAAACAAACAGAGCAAAAAAAAATCTGAATGCAAATCAGACATAGCAGAGCAGATTGAATGGTGTCTCAGTCAAGACTTGTGATTCACACAAGATACAGTATTTGCAGAATGTTGCAAAGAATTCAGGAGTAAGTTTTGAATACCCACTACTACAGTCATGAAAGTTTAGTTTCAGTTTTCCAAATCTCATTTTTTCTCAGCAACAGAAAAAGAAACACTGGCATGGAGGGAGCCTCAAAGAGACCAAACCCAGTGTCTCTGCAATCACAGCAACCAAGCAACCATCGAGATACCAGTGTCTGCGACCATCTATGCTAGGAAACAGAAAAGAAAAGGAATCACTTTTTCATCAAAGAGGAATCTCACTCAGCTAAGTCAGCCTCCTCTGACTTGGGCACCAGTCAGGCTGTTAAGAGAATGCCATGGTAGCTTGTAGTTAAGTTTTGTGGTTGGAACTAAGGGAGAAGCAAGGGAGGAGAAGCAACAGAGGAGGGCTTTTTCCTTGGTCAGAGGAAGCTAAGACCTCCCAGAGAAAGCTAAAACCTCCCACAAATGCTTTTGGTGTATGGAAGTGTTTACCTTCTCATGAAAAATAGTCCTTTTATTTTCATTGAAATCCACAAGTGAAGTCCATCATTTAGTACTTTGGCAATGACCAACTTCCCTTTCTCAAGGGTAAGGAGAGAGCTGGTCACAATTTGTCAGAGGGAAATTATTCATGGGAAATTCTGAAGAGAATTTCTGTGTGAAAGTGTGTGAAGGGAAGTGTCTTATTCCTCAGCTCCTACAAATCACAGTGAGGTAAGATTTCTTCCAGCATTTTCAAAGAAATTGAGTAGTTCATACTAGGCCTACAGTAGACTTGTGCCTATCTGTTCCAAACACTTTCTACATAAATTTTCCTGTCCCAGGTCATAATACAGTGTACATTTATTTCTTCCCAACAATATCCTACCAGAATTTGAGGTACAAATGGCTAATGATTCTAGTCATTCTAACATTCTAGTCCCATGCTCTGAGAAATAATCATGTTCATCTCAGAAAGAGATTAGGTTTATTTTTCTTCCTCATGCTGCTGTTTTCTGGTGAAGTAATTGACTTTACATATCTTACTCAGCATCTCCTTGGCAACCTGGAACAGACTCCTCTTGTCTTCCTATTACTAAGGCAGGCACTGTCACACTCAGTGGCAGGAGCAGGGAGCAGGGGAGAGCAAGTGTGTCTGTGGAGGAGAGCGAGAGTGCCTCCCAAAGCCAGAGGTGTAAAGAGCACCTGGAGAGGAGCCAGCACTAACTCCTTCACAGCAGTCCTGGTGCTGCTTGCGACCACAGCAAACACTGCAGGAGACTGGATGCTGGGCTCCATGGATGGTGGTCTGGCTACTTAATCAGAAGTCACCCAGAGCTTTAAACACTGATGAGGCAGCCACAAAGAATAAAAAATGTAGAGCTTGGGCACCTCTCCTATGAAAACAAGCTAAGAGAGCTGGGGTAGCTCTGTTTGGAGAAGAAAAGGCTCTAGGGAGACCTTACTGCAGCCTTCCAGTACCTAAAGAAGGCTTTTAAAAAGAGGAACAGTGTCTTTTTGCACAGGCAGATAGTGATAGGGAGGGGAAATGGTTTTAAAATAAAAGAGATCTAGATTAGATGTTAGAGCCAAGTTCTTTACTCATGGGGTGGTGAGGTGCTGGCAAAGGCTGCCCAGAGAAGCTGTGGATGCCTCACTCCTGGCAATGCTCAAGGCCAGGTTTGATGGGGCCAGCAGCCTGGTCTAGGGACTGACTTCCCTGCCCATGGCAGGGGGATTGGAACTAGATGATATTTAAGCTCCCTTCCAACACAAGTCTTTCTACTAGTATGTTAAAATACATTTGTAAGCATCAGTATAACTGAATTACAGGGAAGAACAAAGTTCTGTAGGAGGTGGTTTTGGCACACTGCCTCCCTCCTTGCTCCAAAACCCTGGCAGCAGGCTGCCTGGGTTACTTGAAGTGGAATTTGATTATGGCCTGCCAGCCAGAGCCTCTGCTGCTTTGCTAGACTGAACAATGTGAGTGTGTCAGAACAAGTTCATGGCAAGGGAAACTCCACTGAAGTCAAGAAAGTTGTACTAAGAAAAAATCCAGCCCACCATTAGGCCTTTTTCTTCTGAGTGAATCACGTGCTGATGCAAGCGGGCACTGGTCCCACTGGAGTTGGCAGCAGTCTTTTTAGAGACTTGGGCTTGATTATTTAGTGCTGCCCTGCTCTAGGAGCAGCAAAATCCTTCAGTGTTTCTTGCCACATGACATTCCTCTGCAGGGAGAGATACAGTTATTATAGGTATCACAGTGCTTGTGGCTGTGGGGAAAATTTCAGAAATACGTCACTGATAAAATACAACTTTCCTGATATGACAAACAGTGTGGGAAACCAGTTTTTAGACATCCACATTAATTTATCACAACCAAGTTACTACAGTTACTTCCACAGCAGTCCATTTTGCCACTGATCACCTTACAGAACCATCCAGCTTATTTACTTATGTCATCCCAAACTGCCAAATTCTGTGGCAGCCTGGCTATCACTCATTGTCTTTCCCTTCCCACTGTTCCCACTGTCTCCAACTGGAACAGCTTCTGCAGTCCCATGCTGAGTTGCCAGCATGGAGTTTAGAGCAAATGGAGCTGAATATATGGGATAGAGTCCAGTGAAATTTGATTTAAAACAAATAAATATTCATCAGTGAAGAAATTCTTCTGGATGTCCAGCCTGAACTGGAACCTCTCCTGGTGTGATGTGAGGCCTTTTCCTCATCTGGAATCTTGTCTGGAATCTTGTCTGCCTTTTCTCTTGTTTAGAAAAGTCCTTTCCAAAGGACTTTTCCAAACATCCTTTGTGGTGATACATTATAGAGGAGAAACCTCCAGTTTCCAAAGATATCTGCTACTAAGTTTTCAGGCTGGTACATTGATAAAATGTAGAAATCAGAGGGACTGGGCAAAATAGATGCTCAAAGCCCTCTATGAGCTCCTCAGCAGCGCCCCATGTTTTTGGAAATTGTCTTCCAAGATTATTTTCTGAGATTTTTTCCCCTGGTTTTCTTCTCTTTTGCAGGACACTGGCTGAGGCCAGTTCTGCAGAACCAGCCTTGGTGCAGGATCTCTGTTATCTGATGTACACCAGCACAACTGCACTGCCTCTTCTGGGAGGGAAACTAGTGTCAGGCAAATGTCTGGACAGGCAAGGTAGGAATGAGGATACCATGGGAATAGCATTTTTCCAGATTCCAGTGATAAATTTGTTTTTAATATCTTCAGTGGTGATGGCCATGACATTTCCTGAAGATTAAAATGCAAGGAGAGGTTTCTGTCCTTTGGTGATTATAAACCTGAAATATGGCTCACAAAACATGGGAAAAAATTCTCCCATTACCTGCTTTTCAAAACCTGTGGGACTTCTAATGCAAATACAAGCTAGAAACTATACCCATAGGCTTCACGAGCCTCTTGTTTACAGGCAAGCTCACCCCTTGGCAGCAGTATCTCTAGGACAGAACCTCTGCAGTTATGTGAGGCTGTCACTGCAGTCACACTACTACAGTATTTTAAAGGAAAGAAATATATCTGTAGTATAATTATCTTTGTAAACAGCATTGATATATCAGAGATGGGAAAAATCACTGATGTGTGCATTTGAATGGCTGAGATTGTACAGGCTGATGTGCAGTCTTTAGCATTTGGGATTTTTGAGAGAATGTGGTTAAAAAGGGAACCTATAATTCAGACTAACTGTTCCTTCAGAGAGCAGGACAGAGGCAGTGGGAATGTTCTCTGAATGCAGGAAATTCAGATGGTGTGATGGAGAGACTGCAAGGGGAACCCAGCCAGGTTTTGATTATTCCAGTTCAGATCAAGACAAAAGAATCAGTGACCTGCTGGATTTAAATGGTCAGTTTCAGTGGCCTGATTCTACCTTTTATGTTAAATCCCATCAATGCTTCTTTTACACCACTTTTACAAGCCCTTTGCCTGATTGAGGCCGTAGAGAGAGAGCCAAGCACGCACTGTGACTCAGGAGACACAACACTGATGATGTAAGGGAAACCCTGCCCACTCCCCCCAGTGCTGGTTTTGGCCCCAGATGTCCAAATCAGCCCTGGGAAATGGCAGCTTTCAAATATGTGCTAATTCATGTGTAAGCATCTCTTACCTTTATGCAGCCCTGATCAGCTGTTATACTGGGGGCATGTGAAGGTGGGAAGCAAAGCAGATAGCCAACAGAAACACATTTTCTTATACATCTGAGTACACAGTACCCAGCATAGGAGGAGTCTGCACAGCTCCAGCTGCAGGGACTGATAGGACAGTGTTGTGGGACACTGAGACCTGCTCTGCATGGTCACACATATGTTGTGTGGCCACAGACAGATTGCTTCACTTTGCTTTTTCATATTTTTGCCCACCTGTAACATGAGGTGTCTGTGCTCCAGCTGTGGGAAATTAGGGCTAAGAGCATGCCCTGAGTCACTGGCTACAGCTCCCCATAGTGCAGGCAGCATTAGCTTCACACCAGCTGGAGGAAGGACTTCAGCTTCCAGAAAGTGCCTTGGGCTCTGCATGGTTAGAGGTTTGGAGTTCACATTATACCCTGGGTTCTCTTGTATTTTATTAACTTACATGAAACTCTATTCCATGTTTGTACATGTGATGATGTAAGTAAAGAATATGAAATCTAGTAGCATAGAATAGTAATTTTGAAGGAATAATAATTTAAATAAAGACAAGACTGCTGGTCTCAGAGACAGAGAAATAAGATTGCGACTCAAGAGGTAATTGGATGAATATGATAGGCTGGCTTGTAAACATTTGCAGTTCTTGACAGTGCTTTTTTACATTTAGTTATTTTGTGCTTTGTTGTGTTTTGGATGCAAATATATGGCCACATATGCAGCTAATGGTGTTTATTTGTTGGTTTCAAAAGCAAGAGAAAGTATCTCCCTTGTATTTCAGTTATAGCTGAGTAGGTTAGAAGGATCCCAAGCTTATGAATGTCCCCTACGTCTAGGGGATCTCCCAGCAGCCTTTCTTTTCATGTTCATGAAATCCATCTTTGTCACAAAGAGCAAATCTGAGGCTATGGAATACCACAATCTCATTATGAGATGTCATCCCACAGCACAAATACATTATTCTCAGTGGATTTACAAACAGCATAGCCAATATTGCCACCTGAATGTGACAGATGTACTGGGTATATTTACACTGAGACATGATTTACACTTGTCAGGACAGTGGCAAGAATAGGCTGCAGAGAAGACTAGAATTACTGTTGAGAGAGTTTCTCCTTCATGGTTCCTTAGACACCATAATCCCTGTCCTGAAGCATGGGGTGGGGGAGGTAGCAGCTCTCCCTTGCTCTTTAAGTTAGAGCTGGATGTAGGGAATAATATTCAGCTCAGTATTTCTGCCTGCAGGGCCTGAGCTCTGCCTTCCAGCTGTGTGAGCAGTGTTAGCCCTTAGCAGTAAAAGGAACTTGTAGCAAACATCCTTGTCAGCCCAGCCCATGGATCCTCCAGATGTATCTCAGGGGGTGAGGGATAATGTCTATGTCTGACCAAGTTGCAGAAGAGCTCAAATTATGCTATGTGGAGTGTGCCTCAGTACCACTCCTTACTCCCAGGACAACAGCCCTCAGTGGCTCTCCAGGCACTCCTTCTATACCAAGGCAAAAAGCCCTTGGCCACACTGTCTGCTCCCTGTCTGAAGGCTGAACTCTTGGCTTTGTTGATCCTTGAAACCAGTCCTCCATCTTTAGCTTTGTAGGAGCCTATAATCCAGACCTGAGCTGCACAGGGAGCTGTCCTCACAGCACAGGTGTCTGCACAGTTTGGGTACATTTCCAGCCACTTGTAGGTTACTGAGACAGGGTTTCCAGCTTCCCAGGGACTAAGGAGCAAAATGCTGATTACAAAAGTACCACCAGTAAGAACATGTTGCTTTAATACTGGCCTTTCTAAGAAGGAGAAATATAAATGTCTGTGAATGAAGGTAAATCAAACTGAAACAGGCAAATCTGTTCCACCAGAGCCAAAAATAAATGTGAGCAAACCTCCAGGGTTCTATGAGATGAGACAAATGAGAGAGGAAATGACCCACTTAGAGCTGGAGAAGTCCAGATAACATATTAACATGGAGAGGACAGCCTGAGGGAATGTCTGCAGAGCTCTGTCACCCACAGAATCAGCAGGACTGATAGCACTCAGTATCCTGGCAGTCTGTAAGGCCAGCAGGGACTCACTGTTTCAAGGGTACAGAGAGGAGACTTTCACTCCTTCCTAATGAAAGAGGCAATCAGAACATCCTTGGAGATCCATATGGGGCAGGATTGAGGGGTGCTGCTGCAAAGAGGACATCCTCTGCTTTGTGGAGATAGGAGAAGCAGCAAGTGCTGCTCTGGGGGAGTAGGGAACAAAAGAGCTTGGCTGGGATATAAGCAGAATGTGGAGAGGAGTGTGAGTTGTGCAGCTCCCCTGGCCATCTCAAATGAGATCTGGTCCCTAAAAAGCGGGTTATCCTCAACCTCTGCATGGGCTGTGGACTACTACACATCCCTAAAGCATGGTGCCCTTTCACATGAACAGCAGGACACAGTGAAGTGCTGAAGAGAGCTTTCAATCCAAATTCAAGGCCACACTGGGTCAATGATCCTCTAGCTGAGCAGAAGTGAAGCAAAGCAGAACAAAGCTGGCATATCTCCAACCAGCAACTTACAATCTAATTTCCATTTCTCAGCTATGGGCATTTTAAGCCCAAAGCCTTTCTGAGTAAAGTGTCTGTGAAAATTAGGACCTTTACAATCCAGAGGGTTTGTTTATGGCTCAGGTCTGCAAGAGTCTAGTGCTTGAATTTCTCATCTGTGAAATTTTAATGGGGGAGCTGTAGAAAGAAGAGAGTTCTGCATGGTTTTACAGCAAAATAACAGACTTATGTTTTAAATATGAGATATCCACAGTGCAAAATTACAGTCAAGTACAAAGTGAATAAATGAAGTAAATGAAAAGAAAATGAAAATTAATTGGGAAAAAAAAAAAACCTGCACAAAAGTGAAAATCTGTTGACAGATTGCAGTTGTGCTCCTGTGGTCAACAGTGCAACTGGTCTGACTCCTTGAACAGAACTTAGGAAGATAGATGGTCACCTATCTATTAATTTCTGCTGGGGATGCCTTTTTTTTTTTTTTTTTTCAAAGTTTGTGCTAAGATTAATTCTGGACTTTAAGTATAAATGAAAGTGACTTGTCATGTTGAAATACAAATTCACACAGAAGAGAAATTGATACTGTTTCCTGTTTCAAGAGGGAGTGGTCAGGTCAGTCCAGGCCAGGCCAAGGCTGTTGCAAGGCTGTTTCAGTGCTCACTTAGCTGCTCTACTTCGCAAGCACTGATCTACTTGCTTTTTATTTCATCTCATGCAGAGCACAGAGTGCAAGGGGACAGGTGCTCTGATTCCTGAGATGTGCTGAAGCTGATGACTCCTAGTTTGCTCATCAGTGCAGCAAAGAAAATCAGTCAGTTGAGGTAACATGCTAACATGCATTTTGGCCCAAAGCCTCTCCAGCTAGAGCGGTGAGAATGGCTTTTGTTCTGCCACAATGGAGGGGAGAATTCTCATGTATATTTTAAACAGCATGCTGAAAGTAAGGCCTGATCTTCCTTGCTAATACCAGGGAAATTTTATTTAACTCAAGGAAAATTGCATCTGAAATCCCTCAGTGGAAAAAGGATCAGGTCTTGCAAGCTCTCTGTTATGCCTGTAGAGTTAATTTCCATCAGCAAATTAATTTCCTTTTGCTTTTGTCTAAATGAGCCATGAGAATCCAGCCACCATTACAAATAAGCGTACTAACACATTGTCCTTTTCTGGCTACTGCTTCTCTCCTGTCCTGAGTTCATTTGGACACAAGTGACATCAGTCACATCTGGAGAGATTGCAACCAGGGTAAGTGGATGTGGCAGAGGAAGGAAATTGCAGAGGTACAGACCCAGCAGAAGCAGATACTGCCATGAACCAGTCCAGGAGAGAACCGTGCCCATCTGTAAATCTAGTGGAAGAAAGGATATGATTTTATGGCTTCATTTGTAAAGCAAGATGCTGTAAATTCATCTACAATCCAAAATGAACTAAAAATTTCAGCAGACTGTTAATGGAAGATATGTCCACTTTTCCCATGCTCACGCATCACACATAACTACAGAGTATCTGATGGCTGCTGGGTGTGAATAAGGCTGACAGGTGATCTTGTGTTGTCATTGACTACTTCATCATTATAGCTACAGTTCATCCTATCCCTAATTTTGGTAACTAGGCAGGTAAAAATTTCTTGCATCTGCAAGGGTTTGCACACACAAAATTGTATTTTAAATTTGGAGGCCTCTTTCCACCCTCCACTTTCACTGGAGAATGCATCAATGCTGACTGTTCCCTTCTAGGATGGAGGACCCTCAAGTAGACAGATAAACATGTTTAAAACTTGTTTACTCTTGCAGGCTCATGGATCTGCTTGAGGAAGCCACACTGCATGGAATGCCCCAACATATTGTAGGCTGGTTAGAAAAGGTAAATTGGGGTAGTTAGGGAAATCTGCAAGAAAATGAAGTTTATCTTACCCATGACATTTTCATTGTAGGGATCTATATGGGGAGAGCTGGTGACAGCTCTCCAAATTTTACAGTAAAATGTGCTGGTGTTACAGAGATGGACAGAAGCTGACTGACTGACTGACTGACTGACTGACTGACTGACTGACTGACTGACTGACCTTTTGACTTTAATACACAGCCTACGGTGTCAGGTTCCTGGCATGCTGCAGGCATAGCTTCTATTACACATTTCCTGCTGGAAAGTTGAGTAAATATACTTTAAAAGCAAACTAAAAAGTCACTGTTCACTGACAGTAATTGAACAGAACTGAGAAAGGATAGCTTGAGGAGTCAGGAGCTAAATGACCTGCAGAGAGCATGGATAGGTAGAGACACCAGCCACAGTGCATTGCAGCCAAAACATGGTCAGCCAGCTGTCTATCAGTTCCACAACACCTCTGCCCTGTGGATCTACCCACCCCTGCTTATCTCACAAACAATGCAGTGGGTGGCAGCTCAGTACCTGCGCTGGGTGGGCCGAAAGGATGATTTGTTGTAGTTTTACCCACAATATTTTGCTGGTTTTTGTGTCTTTTTTACTCATTCCTGTGCAGCTGTTAGACCATTTTTTCTTCCTACTTAAAGTCTTTATTTTTTTCTCCTCTAGCAGCATGTTGTTTACATGCCCTGATCAGAGTAATCAAAGGAAGTTGTGAGATGCCCAATTCATGCAGTTTGCTTTCTGCCTAAAGGTAGGCTTTTTCTTCAAGGCTTGAAGTAATGTTATACAGGCTTCCTCAAATCTCCTTTTTCCCATAAAATGAAGAAGCCAGTTTTACCCAGCTCAAAATGTCTGTTTGAAGTTAGATTGTAGCTGTCTATACATCAGTGGGAAACACAAACCTCTGCACTGAATTGATCACACTGGGCTCACAGCCAGTGTCTGGTGTCATCCACCTGCTTCCCCTACTTCAGCTCAGAGCTCTGGGGATAAGAAATAAGTCTTTGGAAAAACCTTTTGCATGGGTACTTCCACCCCTCCCATCTGCAACATAAACAGCTACCTGGACTTCTCAGATCTAGAGCTGAGCACAAAGGGGGGAAAGAGCACACAGAGGTATTTTTAGACACCTCATTTTCCCCCACACTCCTGGCTTGAATGCTGGCTAAAGCAACAGAGAACCAGGTTATGAAAGACACAAAATCACACTAGAGGGGAGTTGTGGACAAGGTATTGGCCTGGCATGAATGGGATAGGAAATTTCCTTCTTAGCTTCCAACATCTCTCCTACCCTTGCTGGTGGTCTTGCCTGCTGCTTTACAGTGCTTCACCATCACTAAGGGACAGACATGAGCCAACCCACTGCAGACCCACATGGGGTCTGTGCCGGACACAGACTTTCTTGTGCTAATACTGCACATCTTCAGCTCAGGACTTAATCCAAGAAGGAATTCTTATGTTCTAATACCAGGAAATAGAGTGTAAAAACACAATTATAATTAATACTTCTCTGAGATATGATGTGCAAGCCAACCTGGAAAGGACAACACTGTAATCTTTTTGGTGTTATTGTAGCCCTGTGCCCATAAGGAAAAGCAAATATCAACTTCAAATTAACTATAATACACACAGTGAAAGCTAAGTGGAGTGAATGAGGAGAGCCCAGAGATAAAACAGGCTGCTCTCCAGATATTATTCTGAAAATTAAAGTGAGTGGATGGAAGATGTACATCATGAAAATATTCTATTATACTCAGTGTACTAGAGCAGAACTTTCACCCCTTTAAACTCTCATTAAAATGCAACCATTTTTGTTTCAAAGGATTAACATGTTGGCTCTAAAGAGAGAAGAAAAATGTGATTCATGGTGTGCTTGGAATTAGATATTGTTAATTGAAAATAACCCTAGGCACCTACACAGTGATTTTCAGCTCAGAATCTTGAAACTATTTTGTTTGTATAAAATTCATTCATGTAAAGGGGCTGCTAAAAGACATGTGCAGCAAAAATCTCATCGAAGAGTACTGAGGGAGCCCTTGTATGCTTCCACTGTACACTAAGGCAAACATCACTTATGGGCAGAAGGCTTTTGAAAATGTGTGGATTTGCTGTCACATAGGAACAAAACAGCTTTCTGTAAGAATAGCAGGAAATTATTTATTATGGTTTGGCTACAGCTGAATGGGTATCTGTACAGCTAGATAAAACAAGTCCCCTGAAAACTCTGCAGCCAGCCAGTTTTGAACCTAGCATCTGAGGGGCCTTCTGTTCCCCTCAGAAGGGAGTCACCCACTACAACAGCCCTTCTTTTCTTTTTAGTATTAGAGGTGGTGATCCATGTGACAGATGAAGTGTAATTGGGAGGCTCACTGGGCAGATCATTTTCTTCTATGTCATCTGTCTGACCCTCTAGATCCAGGGCCTCATACCTATTCTGAAGAGGCACCTGGGTAGGTGATAGGAATTGGAGGGAATTTTTATCCCCTCCCTGAGTGGGGACTCGTTTCCAGTCCCTTCCATCCACCAGGTGTCCTCCTACTGCCTGACAGTGAGAGGCACGGGACTCCTCTGACTCCTGATGGGCGTCCCTCAGGCATGGAAGGGCAGAACCCCACCGATCTATTTCCTATTCACTTCCTCTAATAGTCCTTAGTCTTTCTACTTCCTCCTTAAGCTCGGCCACCAGTGAAAGGAGATTGTTCACCTGCTCACACTGCTGACAGGCTTCTTCAGTAATGCTCCCTTCTTCTGTGATGCCCACTGATAAGCTCAAACACTCCACACAGGAAGGGGTCTCTGTAGGAGCAAAGATTTATCTTTTAAGTAATTTGTTTCTGAACCTATTGTGACTTACCTTAAGTTTACTGATAAGTGGCTAGGATTTAGAGTGGTTGGGACAGTGAGGTGATCAAAGTCACACTTTGGTACATGGAAGCAAAATAAGTATCAAGGTCAGGAAATATTGCAGTGCCACCAGATGAAATAAATAACTCTGGAATAAAGATGAAGAGAGCACCACATACTGAAATGAAAGATCTGTTTGAAGTGGAGAGAGCAGGATGACAATTTTCATGTGGCTAATTGATGCAGTAATTCCAGCAGGAAGTCTTGTTACTGATGAGTGTATCCAACACCTCCAAATGCCCACTGGGAAGCAGAGGTGATGAACATCTTTGATAAGCCATTTTCTGCAGGCTTTCATTCTTTGCTAAGGTAAGGGATGATTTCTCAGACATACTAGCCCCTAATGACCTTTTTGTAAAATCAGCTGGGGCCTGCCATTGCTCCTGGAAACAGGTATAGCTTCCTTTCACACTGTGTCTGGGAGGCAGGTCATGAAATAGGGAAAGATACAGGCACAAGACTTAGTGAAGACAACTAAATCCAAAGTGCTATATTTTATAACCAGCTTTGGCTCTGGCTTCTCCAAGGAAGATCTAGCTATAAGCTGCATGTGAAAGGCAAGTGCTATTAAAGCACTTGTCTCTGAAAGGATCTGGGAATGAGAAATGCCACACAGTAGAAGCTATTACTATTGTCATTTTACTGTGGACTGTTCACAGTCAGCCTCAAAGAGTGGTGGAGGAGAAGGGTGGAGTGGAGGAGGCTGGAGGAAAAGCCATTAGGATGGGCAGAGAGGGCACTTCCTGGACCACACTTAAGATAGAGCTATGGACAAATCTCTCACACCAGAAACCCAGAGAGTCAGTGAAAAGGCTCTTATTGTTGTCATCAAGCTCAGGATTTCACAGAGGTCTGGCCTCAGCTATATGTAGTCCAAAGTATAGGTCACAGCCTCACAAAGGGAGCTCCAACAAAGCATGGCAGTGGAGTGATATTTGCCTTTAAGCTCTACGATATGTCACCATGGCTTTTATGTCTCATTCTTCTCTTCCAGGTGTGACCTCTTCCTAAGGCTCTGCATTGAGCTCCCTGCAGAGGTCATTAGTGCCTCTTCTGGGGCAGCAAATGTGGAGACAGGGGCTAAAAAACCACATGGGTTTCACAGGAACTCAGTACTACATTCTAGATACACTGTCTCTGTCCTCAGATAGCTTTGCAAGCACACAAGGGGGAAACACAAGTGGTGTTTCAATTAGCCCTCTGCAGCTCCCAGATGTGCCAGGGTTCTCAGAGCCCTGAGCTCACTGCTATACTGAGTGTTATTGGAATGGCACCTGCTGCTGTGTGCAATGCCCCCACAGAGCACCCCTTCCCTGCCAGCCCAAATGGAAGATGTGGCAAAATCACTGAAACTCTTTGACTCTAGCAGAAGGTGGAGTTTGATGTCCTCTTATAAAATTACATATAGGGAGCCTAATCTTTGGCCCTCATTGTCTCCTGAAATTAACTGAATTTCCCACAGAAATGCAAGGAAATTTTATCTTAATAAACCTTTACTATTATTTACTGGCTTTACTTTGCTTAAGTAACCAGGGGGAATTTAAACTTATCATTTGTTTTCCTGTGGAAAAATCCCATGCAGTGTAATAGAGGAAACCCTGAAAGGCTTTTATCTTAATTACTGTAGAAAATTACAGAGAATTAGATCCTTTGTAATGGTTTTCTGAATCATCCTTTGGGATTTGATAGCAAGAATATAATTCACTATTGAATTGTATAGACTAGTGGAATAACAATGCCTCTAGAAAAGTGTTCACTATCTATTAATGTCTATAGGGCTTCCCTATAAAAGGTTTCTAAAAGCCTTTTATTTACAAATATTTCCAGGGGGTTCTATTATGCTGTTCACCTTTCTTTATAATGCACACTCATTAGAGTAAGAAGGGCAAAAATAGACAGCAGAATCCAGAGATCTGGTTTCTGGGAAAAAGGACTGCATGAAATTACAGGACATCTTTGTAACCTTGTGAAAATGCATCACATAGCCAAGGAAGGTAGAAAAAAGCTAAGGTTTTCATCCTGCATGGAGTTACTGTTGGCAGACCCTTGTTCCCACCTAAACTCTGCAGCTTTAGGGAGATGCAAAGAGCTTTACTTTGGATTATAGGTCCCTAAACTAACACCTTGATTTTCCTCATCTTTCCTTCCCTTCCTCCCCTCCCATTCTTTCATTATTTTTCATTTGCAATTGTCTGTCTTGGCAGAAAGACAAGTCCTGTGTTCAGGACACAAACTCCTACTCATTATTATAGATCTCTAAAATGTTTTATCTAAGACATTTTCAGGCTTTCACAAGAATTACAGGAGAAATATTTTTGTTATTGTAGATTGTTCCTGCATTTGGTTTATCCATCTCAGATTTTCCCTTTCTCAGATGCAAACCCATGCATCAGCCAAAGCTGTGCTGAAACTGCTTCTAAACAGTACAAAAAATGAGGTCTTAAAAATTTGTCAGCAGTGGCCAGATGCAGAGAGATTCTTTAGTGAAGCAGGGCAGTTAAATACAGTACAGAGCTCAGGCCTCCTGAATTTCATTTTATGTTAATGTATTTTTATAGAAAGACATGAAGAAATCTATTAGATTTTCATGCTAATGAAAAGGAAATTGATATCTAAGTCAGTGTGGTTTGACAATCATTTACAGATTGGGATATTCTAACAGGAAGCATAATGTTGGGAAAGGCAGAAGAAAAGGACTTTTGGCTTTAAACATGTGACCAAAGGAAGGTTTCCTCTTTGTGTAGATGCTGCCACAGGGAATTGTAGCATTTCCTGCAAATCTCTATTTTCCCCACACCCATATGACAACTAGTAAGTGTGTCCTTCATAGAAAAGAGTCTGGGTGTTGGAGTGTTTCTTGTTTTCAAACTTGGAGAAATATCCATCTTTTACAGCTACAGCCATTTCACAGCTGTGGCCACTGCACAATGGGATTTGAAGTAAGAAATGATGCTGAGACTGGTACATTACGAGGCTCCAAAGAGGCAGCAGGTATGTCTACATCACAGTTGCTGTTTTACTGAGTTTGCATGTAAAGTGCTGTGTTGAAATCTGCTCAAGAGCTGCAGAATACCATGTGAAACTTGAACTGCTGCTGGTAGTCAGCTTATGAGCAGAGGGGTGGCTCAAGAAAGGGTGTAACTGGGTCTGGTGGGTCTGTGCATCACTGCAGGCACAGATCCACTGGGAACGTTCCTGGGTGGGAAGAGAGGCACTGAGTGAGGTCTCTGAGCACACAAGGAAATGAAACAGAAGTGCTAATGACCACTTCTTCATTGTATTTATATCTGGTTTCCAGTACAATACAGCCCTGATTGTAATTTGTGGGTTTTGATATTTTGTAATACAAGCAATTAGCTACAAATGAACAACAGCAGTGAGTAGACAAACTATACATAATGCATATAGATGTGTAAGGGAGCATGTCATAATGTTTATGTTCCCCAAACTGCCCCACCAAAATTTATTTATTACGTGTGGAACCAAACCCAAACACCAAATCTGTATCCTCTCAATGTAGGAGAAATTTGCACATGGATGAGGGATTTAATGTTCTGGTCATATCCCTGTACCAAAGCATTAGCTCCAGCACAGCACTGCAATGCAAAGCACTGCTCAGATATGAATCCAAATTTTACTGCTTGAGAAAATCCCAATTTCAAAATAAATCTAATGACAGAAAATTAACATAAATCCAGAAAATGAGCAGCAGAAATCTATACAAACATTGCTTATAGAGGTCCTGAGCCAGCCCACTTAGAGACTGAAGTTTTTCAGAACAACTTCAAGGGTGCCTGGCTACAATCTAATGACACTTTACAATAATGAGATTAACACATCACTAGTATATTTTCACCAAAGCAAAAGACAAAAAAAAAAAAAAAGACACTGAGGCAAGAATAGTAAATGATCCACCTGGGGACTTTCAATAGTTGTTGTCTGAAGCTGGTTGAGAATCAGGAGTTTGCTTCTTAGAAGCTTACTTAAAAGCATCTGCTCTTCTTTTAGAAAATGTTTTAAGCATCCTGAGTATGGGTACTTTGAGGCTGGCTATGACAGATGCAATGCTATTGTTTCAAAAAATTTTAATGAGCACAGCTCTGCTGCCATGCAGACGGCTCAATGCTGTGTTCCACTGACAGGATGCAGATCACAACTCTTCACAGGGGAAAGCTTTTTATTTTCTTTTTTTTTTTCTTTATTTTTTTTTTTTTTATCTGGAGAAGAATTTTAAGTCTGTCAAGGAAGCAACACACACCTTTTTAAAACTGTCTGAAGATTGTATTGTGTGCTGGATGCTATTGGCCTGACATAATACTTGGCATATTGAGATTGTGCCTGTAAATCATCCAGATTTTTAGCTACAGACACAAAATTTGTGGTTCCTGGAGGGGGAATAAGGAGGGAGCAGAGCCTGTCATTTTCTCTGTGAGACACCTGAGGGACACTAGGTGTTTGGAGAGGGACAGAGCTGAGTATAATCCATGCTAGTTTGGCTGGCAAATTTAATAGTTGTGACCACGCATGTGCCATGTGGAGACAGCTCCAGGTGGTGAAACTAATGGAGTTCATGGCATTAGTTATTAGAAGCGAGCTCATTTTACCCTAAAAATGGGGGAAATCAAGAGGGAACCATGAATACAAAACAGGAGTCCAATTCCTTGCCAGTTCCAGGTCTCCAGAGTCTGGAAGTGCTGGGATGGGGCTCTGTGACTGCAGTTCCTCAAACTCTTGCCCCTTTGAAGCACGTAACTTGACAAGCAGAGCCAGGGAAACATCATGAGTCCAGACTTCATCTGAAAGACACTGTGTGCCCTGAGTCTGCACTAAACCCAGCTTTTGCAGATCCCAGACTTGTGGAGCCTGAAGACTGCTACCTGTAAATGCTGTTTTGAAGATATTTTTGGGGTGAATGAAATACAGGCAAAGTTTCTGGCATCAGAAGGAAGGGAATACCTGACATACAGAAGCACAAGGAGTGCTTTGGTTACATCATGACATTCTGTGACATTCCAATTCTGTCCAGGAGTCCCAAAAATGCCTTGCTACGGAACTAGACTAGGGACTGCTATGGAGGGAAAGTTCTGAAGAGCAGTGAAGCAGCTGCAGTACACTAGGATATCACCAGCTCAATGAAAGTGAGGTCCTGCTTAATGTGAAACCAGGTTTGGTGCTTCTCTGGGCTCTTTCCTACTGGGACTGGTGCAGACCTGGGAATTGAGGTCCCACAGAGAAAGTGTACAGGCAGAAGTAAAGGGAGAAGCCTTGGCCAGGATCCAGCTATCAATAGGAAGAGCACAGCTGAGTGCAAAGCCAATGAAGGAGAGGGAGGAAGATGGCACAGCAGGATCCTTGGTCTGCCACTGAGCAACTCTCTCCATGTGAGCAGCTCATTTCCCTGCTCTGTCACTCCTCTTATCTGCACAGACAGCCTGTTCTACAGGCCAGGACCAGGTTTCTGCAATGTAAGGCACAAAGGACTCTTGAACAGCTTAGAAGGTACTGCAATAATACAAAGCAGAAATTGCAGCCACCAGATGGAGAAAATAGAGCACTTCCAGTCAGCAATTTTGTTCCTGGTGAAGTCCCATGCCACATGAAGCTTTGAGCTACAGCTGCTGCAGTGCTAAGTACAGAAAAGTGAGCTCTTTCTGGAATCTACTTTGAAATTTTTAAAACTGGGTACAATTTCCATGAAATGAGGGATGAATTTAGCCCATTTTTCATCATGCTCTAATTACCAACTGCAGTGAAATATGCTAAGATGATGTATTTCAGGCTCCATCTTATTTCTAGATCTTGCTCCAGTTAATTCCCTCTACAGTTTACAGCACCTAAATGAAATGCACTGAGCATCAGGCCAGGAGTTGTCTGGTCTTTCTCCCTTGGTACCGTAGACCAATTGTTCTTCATAGCTACTGCAGTACTTTTTTCCACTCTTAGGATGATGGTATTAATACTCACTTGCTATCCAGCAGTTTTTTGAAACAGCCTATTCAAGTGTGAAAAGCTTTTTGAGGTCCCAGGTCATGCTACAGAAGTGAGAACAGTTATTTCTTCTCTTTCTCTGTGGCATGTTGTATTACTGAATGCTGGAAGTGGCACTAAAAAGAGGGTATCTGTTCTGCAAAAAACATGGAAGAGGAAGTCTATTTTGAAGGAGGAAAAGAGGAAGGCTGTTTGAAGGAAAGAGAGAACACATGTGAGAAAGGAAGGGTGAATGTAAGAGGGAGAGCACAGATTCTAGTACAGGTGAGAAGCAGTTTAGAAGTCCAGGTTGTCAATCCTTATCCTGAATAAGGTGAATGTCCTCATTGGCAAGTCTTGGGGCTAGCACAGCAGAGGCCATAGGTTCCTTCCAGAGCCCAGATAATGCTCACAAGAGAAGCTTTGAGGATGCTGCATTTTTTTCCACAAAGAGTTCAATTTCAGAAAGAAAAAAGATTTGGTAGAAAACTCTGGGCCAACACTATTTGCAATCTCATTCTCATTTATTTGCTCAAGTAATCCCCAGTGCTTGATTTACGTAAGACTTGAATTAACTGTGTATTTATTCAGAGATCTTAAATTACACTGATGTGATGAGGTAAAATTGCAAGCTGATGCAGTTTCAAGGGTATTAACAAGCACATGATGGTGAGGACGATCCCACTTGCCGCTGAGGAATCGAAGCCCATTCAAAGGTTTCTAGAGAAGGTGCTAAGAAGGATCTTTTACCAGTACAACTGCTGTTCATGAAGCAAAATATATCTTAGCGCTGAGGTAAGGTAGAGAAGTGCAGTACCTGTCAGAGACTTTTGAAGAAAATTAAAGCTGCTTGCTTGCTGCTCTTGGTGAGCAGTCTTGGTTTGAGCTCAGACTGAATGAAGCAAATTTTTGAATCTGAGCAATTTCTGAATAATGCATGGTACCAGGAATAAAACCAATTCAGATGAACAAGAAGCATGGAGCAGTTATGCGCCTGATCTAATGGAAATTTTCTCTAAGGATGAAGGTGACTATAACTTCAAGCAGAGGTGTCATTAAAAGACAAACTGAACTCGCCATTGCTTAGCTGTTTCTGAAGTACTTCATGTTTTCCACAGGTGTTAAGTGAATTCAGGCAATGAAAGCTAGCTATGAAGTTGTCACTGAATGGAATTTAGACCTGTTAAAGGAAGAGGGAGGAAAATGATAACATGATCTATGGTTGATGTGGGTGGAGAGTTGATGGGACCATTTGGAGGTCCACTGAAAGACAGAATCTGAGACAAAATGCTCATAAAGAAATGACTGTAACTTCTAGTATTGAAATATGATGCAGCAAATAGGATACGGTCAGGAAAGAAAGCTATCTGGCCCATGAAGCTTGTGGAGATCATCAGCTTGAAAAAGATGAGGCAAGAGGATTGGGAATGAAAACTGTAACTGGTATAAAAAGATCTGTCTGCTTTGCCTAAGCGGTGCCAGTGATGCATGCTGCAGAGCTGCTGGAGGTTTGCACCACGTGAAAGGGAAACAAGGATACCCACACAGCTAAAAATGGTTATGACAGGCACCCAGGAGACTTAGAGGTGTTCAGAGATGGGCAGATCTTGAAGTGGGTTGGGGTTCGGGAGCTACTGTGATTTCTGTGGGAGCAGCATTATCACAAGAGGGAGCTGTCCGCCTGTATGAGATTGTCATCCCGGCAAGAAACACTGCAGGGAAACAGCACTAGAGCTTCTCAAACCCTGGCAGGGGCAGGAGGCAAGAGGTCCTGAGAGCTCAGACACAGCAGCCTGGAGTGGAGGACATGGGTTGAGCCGGGCTAGCAGAACTAATCCCCCAGGGCAGGCCACCCACACTGCACACTGCTAATTGCTCTTCTGCAAGTCAGACCCTGCATGGTGCTAGTGCTATCAGTTAATTGGGGATTTGGTTTTTCTGTAGGCTTTGCTGGGGAGGGAGAAAAAGGAGAGGTGGTTGGTCAAAGCCAGACAAGGTGCTAGTCAGAGGTTCATGTGACAAGGCAGCTGATCACCAAGGCTCCGATGGTGAATGAAGTCGATGTGTGCCAGTCGGCTATGAGCACTGTCTGAGCACAACAGGGCCCGTGTACCCAGCAGAGGGCATGTGCACACACACACACACAGACACACACACACGCACTCACACACACACACTCCTGCCTATACCTCTGGGACATCATTTCTTAGATAATGAGCATATCAGTGCCCAAAACGGTATCAGTGGCTACAGGACAAAGCCAGAGGCACCAGGCATTCTGCTTGAATGGTTTGTGGTTTCTGTTACAGGGTCCAAACCTTCTGTTGAACTTCCACTTCTGATCAAGGTAATGGTTCAGAGGAACTAAGCTCAGGTTTAAAGACTGGCATCTGTATTTACAATGTATCAGGCAAATCAGCCTGTAACCTCTTCACATCGGCTTATGACCTCTTCACACTGAGCTTAGTTTCCCCTTCCAATTATTTATCCAAATGCTCATGCCTGATTTTGGTAGACACATTTTACCACAGTCTGAGACTGAGCTGAAAGCTTTGTTTCCTGCCAAGAATCTTGAGAGGATAATACATATCCAAGCAGTTTGCATCCGTGGCATGGCATCTAAATGCCCTACAGAAGACAAAAACAATGTATTTGTATGCTCCCTGGGCAGAAAGACAGTTCTTCCAGTGGATGCGCTAAGACATGTAATGGATAGTTCTTATATATTCAATGATGGGTCAAGGCACAGAAGATCAGGCTAAAGGGAGAAAACCACTGCAGGTTGAAAAGTTAGAAGGCATTAAAATTACATACAGAAGAAAAGGGTGTAGTCTTGTCGATGGGAGAAATGGATGAAGATGAGAGGTCTGGGCTTCTTGCCCCAGGCTACTTGACCTTAGGCAAGTCTTCCGAGATCCCATTTCCCCTCCTACCCTTTGTCTACGTGGCTCCCAGGAGCTTCGAGGCAGGGTTGGTCTCAAGCACAGGAGTTACTGTACTTTATCTTGGTCATTTCTCCTAGGACATACCATAAAATATTTTCTTCTATATATATACATATATGTATATATATAAAGCAACCTTCAAGACAGTGTAAGAAGCTAAAAAGGAATAAACACAATGCTTTGGGAACATGTGGGAAGAGCAGAGTTCACAGCCAGTTATTAATGCACTTTCAGGACAAGGCTTTTGCTGAAGTTTAAAAAAAATTTAAATTTGAAAACAAAAAAGAAAGAAAGAAAAAAGAAAGAAAAAATTTTATCGCGAGCCAGCGGTCTGGCTCCAGCCTCAGCACCCGCCCGCCGTGACGCCGGCAGCGGAGCACCCCCCCGCGGCCCCGGCCGGCGCGGGCGGCCCCGCTGCGCTGCGCTGCGCTGCGCTGCGCTGAGCTCCCCCCGGCGCGGCAGCGGGCGGGCGGCTCCGCGGTGCCGCGGGCGCGGCGCGGGCGGGGGCTGAGCCCGCGCGGCCGCTTGTTGATCGCGGCGGCCGGCGGCGCTCCGGGCTCCGCGCCGGCGGCCAGCCCCGCGCCCGGGCTTGCCGTTGCCCCGCCGCTCGCATTCTTCCATTTCAACAGTGCAAACCCCTCCTTTTTTTTTTCTTCTCCCCCTCTCCCTTTCTTTCCTTTTTTTTTTTTTTTTTTTTTTTTTTTTTTTTTTTTTTTTTTTTTTGCATGAAGATGGCGGCGCCTCTCGCCAGCAAGGCAGGGTCCGCCGGCACTACCAGCAAGCCTCCCTTCCCGGAGCTGGATTTCCGATCAGGAGCCAGGGTGGAGGAATTAAATAAACTCATCCAGGAATTCACCAAGCACGATCAGAGGGAGTACGACGACCAGCGAGCCCTGGAGATCCACACGGCCAAGGACTTCATCTTCTCCATGCTGGGTAGGGCAGGGACCGTGCGGGGCGGGGCGGGGGCGATGCCGGCCGGGGACCCCCGGGCAGGGCTCCCGGCGGTGCGGCACTGCCGGACCCTTTCCCCGCGCAGCGACCACGCCGGGCTGGGGGGGTTCCTGGTCGCAGGGCGGCTCTCACCCCCAGGAAACTAATTTTTCCTGTCCTATTAGACTAGCCTCTGGCAGCGATGTATTTATAAGCACAGAGGAAAGGCTGGGTCACAGAGCCGACCGGTGCCCGAGAAACACGCCGAGCCAGCAGGGCTGCAGGCGAGGCGAGTCCGACCCTTTATTGTTTTTACCCCCAACTATCGAGACATAGGAAGCACAGATTTTTAATTTTTTTTTTTTCTGGACTGCTTATTTTGGGTGTTAGACCGGCGGATGCTTGTACAGGAGCATCTCCCGAACTGCCTTGCTTGCTTAGGTTGCAAAACTCGCAGCGAGTGGAGCAAGTCAGATTGTGGCGGGGGAATCTTCATCTGTGTGAAACTTCGAAGCGCGGACAGGAATCCTTAAACAAGGGTGAAGCATGTATTGACCCTTGCGGAAATCACCTGGGCTCTAGCATGACTAAGGCTTCTTAAGAGTAACGGTAGAATGACTAACAGCTCTGATTCTCCAGGTAGTCAGTTTCTGATAAATATTTACCGTGAATTAACTAAGAAATCACTCAGACGAATAAGAGCCTTCAGGATACAAAAGGATGCTCTTTAACATGCAGATTAGACCTTAAAATCCAAGTTTCAATCATGTTTTAAACAATCTCTCAAACATTTTTGTGTAAACAGCTGCTGTGGGCAGTGAATGGTTCTTTGTAGCCCAGAGGTGCACATACACCCTTAAAGCATACTTGGCACAAACCGAGTGTATGGTCTACATGTACACTCTGAATAACCTACATCACTTTTCTCATCCAGAAACACAGAGCTGTCCTATTGCAATAATTATTATTTTCTGTCTCAAAGGATTGTCACTATGATAGACCACTTGCTCTATAGCCATGAACACACCTATACTGTTATGAGAACCTATCTGTCCCACTGGTTATCTTCTAAGGTACCTGGATCAGTAATTGCCCACAGTATGGGATTTCCACAATTTTATATGTGTATTGCTTTTTCACCAAGGGCTGGACAGGATATAGCAGACTAAATTTAGCCTGAGAACAAGGACAACAAGTTGAAAAGTCAGTAGCGTGTATATTTATAGTTGCAGTTATAAATATTTCCCCCTTCCCAGTTAAACAACAACAAAAAAGATGTGGTGAAGCCACAGTTGCCTCAAAGCCTGTAGGATTTTTGTTCTTAAAAACATAATCTGGTGGAAGTCATCCAGTATTATGATCTGATACATTTTTCAATCAAGGCTTTAAATAACTGGCTGAGGAAACATAGCTGGATGGAATGGAGCAAAGAAGAGTGGAGAGAAAAAAGCAATAGCTGCTGTGGCTAGCAAGTAGAGAAAGCTTTGTATGATCCTGTTAAAGCATTAATAGTCTTTGCAGAGTACAGGGATCACAGAATTTCTTCCTGCCTCGTGTAGGAGAAAGCAATAGAAGAAAAACAGAAGAATAAACTGGAGTATGCCTCGTATTTCTGCCAATACACCCTAATGCCTTGCTGTTCCTGAAACAGGGAGCCTTAGGCTGTTCAAAAATAATGTAAATTAATGTGGTTGTCTCTGTTAATATAATGACTGGGAGATGAGCATTCTTCACTTTTAAATGTATAGCTAAACTATTGGTTTCAACAAAAAACCTTGTATCTGTCTAAGTTGTACCTGATAATTTTCAGTAAGTCTTGTTTCTGAATTGAAGAAGAGACTTGAGGACTGAGCCCAGGACAGAAATGGAGATGGGATGTCTGATTTGCCTGCATTAGGTCCAGAAGTTGTGTTTGTGGATCAGATCCTTCTTAGCAAGACAGGCTTTTAAATCTAAAAGGATTTAACTTTTTAATAAATAGCTCTTTCCCCTGTGCCTGATCTCTCCCATATGTACTGCTCTTATCTCGTCGGGTGATGATAGGAAAATTAAACATAGCTTTCCTGATTTAATTACACTGGTGTGTAATTGGTGGATGAATGATAGGTGAGGAGACCTTGTGAAGATTCTCAGAGGTTTGTACTCTGCATGGCTTGCCCTCTAGGTCAGACTTAGCTTTTAATTTGTATTAACTCATTTTCATCTGTGTTGTCTTGCCCTGGCTCTAAGTAACTGAACTCTGGGAGATCTAAAGAGTTGGACTGTGAGAAAATTAGGGAGAGGCACTACTTGTCGTGTGTTTGTCCAAAATCTTGTGTCCCAAGCATTAGAAGAGGACTGCAAATGACTTACCTCTCTGGTGGGGGAAGTGAGTATTTTCTGAATGTGGGTGGTTCCTGGCCATTCGCAGTCCCTTTCACAGTCACCAAGACCATATGGTCTTGCCAACACCCTATACCAAAACAACAGGTGTATTTTCGTGCCTTTGTTGGTAAATTCCTGTATTCACACTGAGCTATGCCTGATAAATTCTTGTCTCTTTGATTCAGGTATGATTGAGCTTCAGAGGAGGGAAAGGCTGTAGGAAAAAGAGTGGAGAAAAGACAGTCTTAGTCAGCCAGAGGGCTGGCTAAGAGAGGCTGAGAGACCAAGTCTCTACCTGCTGATCATGAAAGGAGCTAACTACTTATTCCCCTGATGACTCAGTTTTGAGGGGTTCTGTGCTTAAAAAGTGATAAAGGAGTATTTTTATCAAATTATGATATTACAGTCAATGATATTTTGATTTTTAAATATCAAAAAATTGCCATTGTGATGGGAGGTGCAGTGCAGTCAAATTAAAAACTATTTAAGGGTACCTGACCTAGAGGGTATTTTTCTTGTAATACAAGTACTTTCAGGAAATTCTTTAATAAACACTGCCTGTCTCTTTCTGTTCAGCATCCAAATAAAGAGTGCTTTAATGCACAGATATGGTAGGCTTAAAAAAACCATATATTATCCTCTTGGGAACTAGAACATTTCATATAAAATAACTCCTTGAAATTTCTAGTGCTATTGCTGCCTCAAACCAGCTCATGTTGTTTGGAATACAGACTCTAGAATTTTATATAGTAACAAGAGAAAGGAACAAAAATATATTAATAACTATAGACTATATAGAGCTACATTCTCCACTCCAGGTACACATCAGGGTTCAGTCATCTAGAGCAGTTTTCAAGCTCTTTAGGTTGGTGTTTTGTTTCTATTTCCTACTATGAGACTTCTCAGCAGAGCCAGAAGACAGATGCTCAGGGCATTTCATGCCATTCTCCTTCCTGAGAAATCAAATCAGGGAAAGGACTAGTTTAAATTGGTGCTAAAGTGACCTTTTGGGGTTTTAAGGCCTCTAGTGTATCTTTTTGTCACTTCAGTGGTTCCTTCCGTTGGAAGTGCCCACCAGGGCAGGCCATACTTTGAGCATCTGCAGCCAGCTGCAACTTAGAGCTGTTGACAAGACCTCTAGAGAGCTTGTCTCAGCACCTGATACAGGAGAGGTGGTGATCCTATTCTGAGATCATTTCCTAATTCTCTGGTGTCTGCCTGCTGCTGTGCTGGGTGTGCTAGCAAGTGTTTGTGATAGAGGCAAGTCTCAGAGTGGAAGCAGGGCTGGCATCAGCAAATTATTTCTGCTGCAAATACCAGATTCCCAAATGGAGTGAGCTACCCTGCTGAGCCCCTGCATCTGTAGCAAGGCTTCCAGCTGTTTCCTGGACTCACGGGCCCCTAAAATATGTGCTCTGGAGGTGCAGATTGCTGTGCTGACAACACAGGTGTCCTCCCAGTAGCTTGCCTTTGTCAGCAGCTTCTACAAGGAAAGAATTTTCCAGTTTCCCCCTGTACCTGAGGTCTGTGTAGCAGAACAGCATTGACAGTGTACTCTTGTGTGGGTTTGTGTGGCTTTTTTTTTTCTCCCCTTTCCTACCTGCCATAACTTGCTGATAAAATCTATTGTAGATTAGATTTCAGGCGTTGTTTGAAGTGTTACCTGTTTAGGTATGTGTCTAGGATACATCATGGAAATTCTCTGGTTCCTCTTGTAGTGTCAAGCTGATGAAATAGCAACAGGATTGGAGTGATCTCTCTAGGGTTAAGTCTTTTGTGTGTGTGCGCCTTCTCTCAAGAGAAGCCAATCATGATAGGAGCACACTGTACTCTAAGGCCTATGTTAATAAAGGCTCCCTGCTGGCATTCCCTGTGCTGCTGAATGCATAATGCACAGCTGTTAAAAACAACCTTACTCTATCACAGATTTCATTTCTGGCTTCACTTGTGTCTCCTCTCCCTGCAGACCACATGTTTCTGTATTTGCATTTGAGGCTGGGGGGTTTCTTGGTGGTTTTGTTTTTCTTAATCAGGGGACAGTGTACTAAACTGGTAAGGTAAGCCTACAGAGCATTGGTAGCTTCTATTTGGTTGTACCTGTCAGAAATCAACTAATTTCATCTCACTGGGAATTAGTTAAAAAAGGTTTGGTAGTCTCCTCTGTCTCTTTGTTCAAAGGAATTGTTGGTCCAAATGTGTGTCATCAGTGAAAATAGATTGAAAATCTTTGTCTCAATTTGTTTTAAGATGCTGGTATTTTACTTGCTCGACTACTGTTTTGAAACATTAGTCTCTGATGCAAAGTATTTAGTGTAATAGCTGGGAACATGTCCTGAGGGCACAAATTCTCATGGCAGGCTTGTCAGACTGCCCACCGCCTGTTCTTTTAGTCTGTGGAAATATTTGTAAAAGATTTGGGAGAATTCTTGCCAAGCCCAATTATGCAATTATGTTTTAAGGGCAATTTTATAATTACAGTGGAGGATGGTAACCAGGATACAGGAGTTGTTGAGGTTTTGACTTTTCCTTTTTTTTTTCCCCTATGTGACGTTGTGTGAATGCTAAAATATTCGGGGCAATTCTAGTTAGAAACCAGTTGTTCAACTTTCTTTTAAGCAGCTGGCTACTTTTGTAGGTGAAGCTAAATTACAGTTGACTCCAACATTGCTCAGGAAGGCTGGAGGACGTGTTTTATTATAGCTTTGGTAATCTGCAGTTGGATGTGTACTCAGAGACCTAGAGTAGCCCATCGACAATGTCCAATCTAGAAGAAACTCAGAGGGTAAAACTCCTGCCTGGACTTCCCAAAGAGAATCTCCAAGCTGTTCAGTTTTTTTTTTTTTGACAGTTGGGTTTGTCTGTCGTAATTTTTCCTTCACAAATGCCAGGTTCCTGCTTTGTCTCCTGCAAAGCTGAATTTTTTATACTTTTTCTTGGGCCTTGACATGTGCACTTTTGCATTGAGGTGCACCTTTAGGGGCATGTCCCAGTCCTTTTGCTGCAAAGACGGTTTTCCCAGGCACACCTCTAGAATCTCTCCTGCCCAGGTCAGACCCTGTTTGTACTTTGCAGGATTGGTTAGGTGAGAAAGTGCCAGGAAGAGATGTGGCTAAGGCCAAGATTGCCTTTCACCTCCAGTCAAGGGGTCTTGAGTTGCAAGGGCTGCTTCAGCATGACACTGTGAACAGTGATTGAGATGGCAAATTGCACTTCCAAGCATATCTGTGTGAAACCCTGTGTTGGCAGCTGCAGGTGGAGGCTCTGGAATAGACCTGCCAGGTTTCTGTGAGTCTAAGAAAAATGACCTGGCATGGAGTCCATCACCTTTGTCTGGGTGATGCTGATGTATGAAGCTCACTTGAGAAGCAAGAGCTGTAGATCATTTGCTGTGAAAGGGGAGGCTTAAGAGTTGAGTGCATTATAGAGGGTGACATATCTCCTGGGTTTTTCCTTAGCAACAGCTGGGGTGGTAAGTTCCATGTCCTAAAAGAAAACCATTAATTCTGACCATTGGTACCTTGGCCTGCTATCCTCTGAACAACGAGAAAATTCCTTGAGAGTGACAGTCCTTTCATGTGAACAACATAATACGTTACATTTAGACTCTTTTAATTTGCTTATCTTTGGGGTGTGAAACAACAGTAGAATAGGTGGAGTTCTGGGGAAGCAAAGGGGAGTATCTGGAGGGTTTTTTTCCCTTGCAAAAGCAGAAGATCTATCATGGGAGCTAAGCAGAAAGCAGCTTTGGAGGCTGAATTCACAGAATGTTCTTTATTGGGAAAAGAGCAGTGAGCCTGCATGGGAGCAAGGGTGAGAGAGCTGAAAGATGACCTCTAGCTGCATGGCTCAAGTTATTGGTCTGAGTCTTGTCCTGATGACTCGTAGAGTGGTGTGAGTTCAGGAGCTGAACTGTAGCTTTATTGGAACTCACAACCATATTTCATAGGTTCCCCATCTTAACTATGGATTTTATATCCAGTGAAGTTTTATGACTTCTGTTAGCACAAACCTCTCTTACTGTCTAAGTAACAAAAATATGGCAGTCAGCTTTTCTTGGTGGTTTTTTTGATTGTTTTTTTGGGGGCATTGCTTTTCTGTTGTTGGTTTCTTTTTGGTTTTATTTTTTTTTCGTATGGAACTGGAAGGCAGCTTATGAGACATTCAAAATAAATCTTTCAGCAGCAGCTGATGTTCCAATTGACAGATGCAGCTATGGATTTTGCTATGTTTCATTTAGAGAACTCCACTGTTTGCTTTCAATTCTACCATTCTGTTGTGTTCCCTTTTACTGTAAATAGCAATTGTCCTGGACTGAGTGGATTAATCTGTACCTTAGTACTTCAACCAAACTGGCAGGTCCCTAAATCGTGTACTTTTACAGTAGATAAAATTTCTGCAGCTCTTTCAAAGCACTATTTCAGTGACTGTGTGGTTGTATTGGAAGCATTCAGTTTGAAGAAGATAGCTTCCCTGCTCCCCAGCATATTTGACTTCTGAGCTTTTAATAAACACTAAACACTGGATGCTAAGAAAGTCACAATGATCTTATTAATGCATTGTTTCAACTGTCAGACAGTCTGATTTTAACCTAATTTAAAGTATTTAATTAGAAGGTTGTTAACATATTTTGTTATGAGCGTGCTGGTGTCAAAAGTACAAATACCATTGAGTGGGGGTGATTGGTTGCTCTAAGGTTCATAATATCCATGTCTTTGACAGAGCAGTGGTAGCTACTGCCACCCACTCATGTTTAGGGCTGTGGGCAGACATTTTCACAGCATTGGGTGGCTTCAGCTGGTAGAACAGGAGGTGGGTGGCATCTATTTCAACCTAAGAAAATCATTCTGTGGGTGAAACACTGAGTCAGAGTGAGGACACCCTAGACCTCTGTTCTGAACTGCCCCCAAATTTATACAGATCTATGCAAGTTTCGGAATATAATCATATGTAGTAGGCCTTGGTACTATGAGAAGCCTTCCTTGTCTCCTGTGCTTCAGCAGTCTGTGAAAGGTGGAGTGGTACTGCAAGAGTGGAACGTTGTGGTGCTGCAGTTCTTCATGACAGGATGGTTTAATCATGCAACTCTCCCATGTAAAGGGAAGTCTGGCTCTGAGAGTCTTGCCATGAAAAGTATTTAAATAATGAAGGCAAATAGTTGACTGTCATTTGGTGTTGATCTAGTGGCTTTGAGATCAAATACAATTCAACCTTTATGAGAGAGATTACAACCTAACCCAGTTCTAGCAAGTAATCTTATTTTGTACTGAATGGACCCCAAAGCAAAATTGGGACAAATTAGTTTAAATAATGCATCCTGTCTGTAGTGTGCATAGTGATGCAATTTGGCAGTGTCAGGCAATGTCACTCAGTAGAAGGCAGCAGTTTGTGACAGAAGGCAAGGGAAAAATACAAAACTAGAAATCCTGCTTGGATAGCCATTAGCAGTGAATTTTTTTTATTTTTTAATTTTTTTTCCCTGTCCCATGACAAACTTATAAGGTCATAATTTAGGAGAAAAGTAGAGGTTTATGTGTGGGATGTCATTGTTCTGCCAAGAGCTTCTTTATGTGGCTTGCAGTCAGACCATACAGAACTTCTTCTACCCACTGATGGAGAGAGAGTTCAGAAATTATTTGGTCCAGAGCTACTGAGCAGCTAGAAACACTTTCAGTTTCATCTGGAAATAATAAAGTCAGTTCTTGTTTTACTGCATAATCTGCTAGGCAGTATGCTTTTTTTTGTTCTAAAATGTCTTGTCTCAACTCTCTTGTTCCTGTCTGTGGGATCTTTTGGCACTGCTCCACAACCCTCTCTCTGTCCCATCCACAGGCACGTGCTTGGAGATATTTTGTGTTTGTTTTGTTCCTCTCTAATTAATGTATAAGTTAGTGGTAGAACAGCAGGAAAGCTGCGTTTGCTGACACTTCATGAAATAATGATTTAATCCTTTGTGACACATTCCTGCTGAGTGTCAAAGCTGATAACTCTAATCTCTGTCCCTAGCTCAGTGCAACAGGAACCTGTTCTAGAGGGCATTTTGCATGATCTTGCAAGCTCTTGTAGGTACTTTGTGACCAGTTCACGTAAACTTTTTTTGGATGTTGCCACTCTTGAGCGTGATTGTTCAGGATTGTCTGGCACACTGAGGAATCTGGAGTTGAGAGCAAACAAAGGAGCTAACATTTGTCTGCTTCAGATGAAATAAGGGTTGTCCTGTGAGCAGCAGGGAAATACCCTCATTTGCTTCTAAATGCACCTCTTCCTTTGCCAGCCATGAGAGCAAGGCATGGTTCTGTTGATCCAGAGGTGCTCCTTGACAGAGTTTTACACTAGTTTGGAAGGGGGAATGATGGACCAAAGGGGTCTCAGTGCCCTGAGCTGGAGGACCATGACTGAGACAATGATCAACTCACAGCCATGAAATTGTGTGGGATCTGCTGCTCCAGTTGGATCCTTACAAATCTGTGTGGCCTGATAGGATTCATCCAAGAATTTTTAAAGACCTGTTGATGTTATCACAAAACCTCTCTTAATGACTTTTTGAGTGGTCTTGGGAATCCAGAGAATTCCCAGCTGTCTGGAAGCTGGCAAACATTCCTGATTTTCGAGAAGGGCAAGAAGGAGGACCCCAGTGAATACAGGCCTGTCAGTCTCACTTTAGTGCTTTGTAAAGTTACGGAGAAGATTGTTCTGGGAGGTATTGGAAAACACTTTGAAGACAACACAGTCATTGATCACAGTCAGCACAACTTCATGAGAGGAAAGTCTTGCTTGTTGAATTTGATTTTCTTTATGACAAGGTAACAACCTAATTACCTGACCTTCAGGCACAGCCTGGCCAGCTGGGCAAGGGAGGGGACTGTCCTGCTCTGCTCTGCTCTGGGGCAGCCTCACCTCGAGTGCTGGGGCAGCTTTGGGCACCACAATGAAGGAAAGACATGAAACCATTAGAGAGCATCCAAAGGGGGCTGTGAATGGTGAAGGAACCAGAGGGGAACCGTGTGAGGAGCAGCTGAGGTCCCTTGGTCTGTTCAGCCTGGAGGAGGCTGAGGGAGACTCTGAGTTACAGCTTCCCCCTGAGGGGAAGAGAAGGGGCAGGCACTGATCTCCTCTCTGTGCTGAGCAGTGACAGCACCTGAGGGAGTGGCCTGGAGCTGTGTCAGCAGAGGTTGAGGTTGGATATTAGGAGGAGGTTCTGCCCCCAGAGGGTGGTTGGGCTGGAACAGGCTCCCCAGGGAAGGGGTGACAGCACCAGCCTGGCAGAGCTCAGGAAGAGTTTGGGCAATGCTCTCAGGCACATGGTGTGACTCTTGGGGATGGTGCTGAGCAGGGACAGGAGTTGGACTTGGTGATCCTTGTGGTCCCTTCCAACTCAACAGATTCTGTGGAACCCAACCCTCTTCATTCTACGTGATTCCGGATCCTGGGTGTGGATGCAAATCTGTATGCAGGGATAGCTGAGAAACTGCTCTGCACTAATTAGCCCTTGAGATACAACAAGCAAAGCTTGCTTCTGTTCTGGAAAGGACTGTGAATGGCTGTTTAAAATAAACTTTTGGTTTAATGGTTTAAACAAAAAATGTGCGGCTCTGCAAATAGAGAAGGGAATGTCACTGTAACAACACTTCAGGGCCTCTGAAATTCATCTTTTACACTTGCAATACAGTGTGCTGAATGGCAGATCAGGTATTGATATTGGCCCCTTGATATAGGGCCCTTAAAGCTTGAGTTGCTGAAATATCTGTATTTTGTAGACAGTAGGACAGCCATGTGCTAAGCAATCAAGAACTTGAGGAAAATAAGAAGAATGCAGGTCTCTCTGCCAGCACAGCATGTCTCTGACAAGCTGAATTAAATGCCCATGTTTTTTTCCAATGAGCAAGCTGTAATGCACGTCTAAGTGCATTATTGAGAAAAAGGAACCATTACAATTTGATTGAGCATCTCTCAGAGGCTTGCATTATGTAATAAATTGTCTGTAAAAGTTCGACCCTGAACTTGCATTTTTTCTTAATATCCTGTGGATGTCTGTGGATGTGCAAAATTTACAGTTGAGGCTACAATGTTACATTGAAAATAACCCCTTTGACACAGGCTTGTAACATCAAAGAAAGACTGTTTCTGTGCAGTCATTTTAATTGTCTTGGGGAGAGATTCGTATGTGCTATATAAGCACTTAGCAAAACTATTTTCACACTATCAGAGCTGCAGGGTTAAATTACAAGTTAGTCTGGAAAATCAAAGTTAAAAAAATTATTTTCATCCTCTTAAACCTAAATCCTGGCTATGGACTAGGGCACTCATGAGTTACTTTAGAAACTAGACAAACCCTCTCACTCCTTCACCTTAAAAATCTGGAATCATCTTTTTATCTAAACTGCTTCTTAAAAATTCAGCTAAAGAAATCGGTGTTAAAAAACCTGCTCCTATGCTGAGGCCAGTCTTGTAAGACTGAATCACTCTATTGTTCTGTGTATTTCACTGAGTTCTCAACGTCTTTTAAGTGACTCTTTCTTTACCTTAAGATGTGTATCTGCCTTTGTTTTATTCTATGTGGAGGTCGCAGCCCCTCCCCACAGAGCTGTTCCAGTGTGGCAGGCTTCACTGGGCCAAGGCCAGCACTGCTTGGCGAGGACTGTAGGAGTCCTATGGAAAAGATTTCTGTCTGAGGGAAACAGGAGTGAGGGAGACAAATGAAGAAAATCCCCAGACCCACAGCATGTTGATAGACCTCCTGTTGTTCTTAATTCGTGTCTGTAAATGGCACTGGTTTCCGCTGTTGTGCACCGAGACAATAATAAATAACAATCCTTAGCATTTATATACCACTTCACAATTTTCAGTGTGTTCAACACACATTAACTAATTCAGCTGAGATGCACATATTCTGTGAGCAAAACTACTCTTCTTGCTGCCCAGGGGAACCTTTTATTACAGCTGGGACAAAGCTTTTCTTTTTACCCTGAACTGGAGCTGTTGGCAGGAATGTTCTATACAGGGCCTGTGTCTTTCTTCCCGAAGGTTTTAAGCATTTGCATGTACCTCTGTTTGCACAGGAACTGCACCACTCCCAAGTCATATGTGATACCATGAAAAAGATATGCAGGAGACTTTTCTTTGTATTTTGTGCTGCTGATATGCAGACCCAGGGTTAATAGATTTGTGGTTTCAGAAGTCATTGAGTTAGCAAAGATAGGGCTGCATTAAGTGCATCTTTCTGTGCTGCCATAAGGTTTTCAGGGCTCACCATCTCCAATGGTCCTCAAGGCTCAGGAGGGGAATAAGTCTCTGTTAGTTTTGACTGTGTTGGATCATCACACCATGTGCTGAAGAAAATTGAGGATGCTGGGTGGTTTTGGTGCCTTAGATCCAGCACTTGCTAGGCCCCCAGCCTGTCTTTTGGGGCAGGAGAAAGCTCAACAGAAGCCTATTGCCACGTGAGAGGTGTTTTGAAGGCAATTAAAGACATGATGCCCTATTATTTGTAATCCTGAATCCCAAACATGTTGTTTGGGGTCCCAGATATACACTGGCATGAATCTAATCTGTCAGGCACTTGACTCGTTTTCTGCCTTGGCATTTTGCATATGTGTATAGAGCTGGTGAGAGGGAGTTTGGTGCATCCCTGTCTGCATCTTCAAGCTGGGCAGGATTGGTTCCACATTTTCTTTCCAAGAATAGCAACATTTTAGCATTCCATTTGGGTGACTAGAAGATAAGCATCTTATTTAATCAGGTCATATAACGTGGGATTAGTGGTTTACCTTGGAAGTAACTGTTTTGTAGTCTTTGTGAATTGGTGCCTGGTACTTCAGAATGGCTTTACAGTTGTAACTCTTTTTCTGATCTGAGAGATTTAGTTATAGCTAGTGGTCACACTTCTGGATTTCCTCTTTGTCTAATCTTATAGTAACCTTCTGGTTTAGAAGTGATGGCTGCAGGTTTGACCTGAAACTGATTCTGCAAGACCAGCATGGAGTATAATTTTCCTATAAAAGGTTTTATGAACCAGGAGCACTGTTAGCCTTTTAGTGACCTAATTACACAGGCAGGTAGCATTTTGAGATCAGAACTTTCATCTTGCTACAGCTCTTCCCTCAGCTAACAGTGTATGAGAGAAGAACAGCATGTTTCTTGCAGGTGATGATTTCTCTTTCAGTGGCTTTGATATCCTCATTTTGTGTTTGAAGGTAATGTGCAGATTGCTGGGTGGTGTCACTCAAAGTGACTGACTGAGCTGCTGTAGCATGTGAAGATGTCTCCAAGACAACTGATTTCCTGGTCAAACAGCACATTGGCTTCTGCCACAAGATATTTTAAGGGAGCTGGTGAGCTAAAGGAGCAAGATATTTTAACAGTTAATTATTAGCACTGTAGCTGCCAAATGCAGCTCAGAGTCTAAGGCTGAAAATGTACCTATTACACACTGTAAATGAATAACTTTAAATAAAAAGGATTGTGTTATTTGATTAGCAATCTGAATTATCAGAAAACTACCAAATAATAGGAAATAATTCCCCCCTTTACAGTTCTTTTCCTCCAGTTGTTATATGTGGAATTTAGGGACCTTCTTTTACTCTCACATTTTGTTGTCTATGTCCTTGCTACCTTTCAGCTTTGCTTTTTAAGTATTAGTGTGCCATATTTTTTTTTCTAAAATATACCCAAAAAAATCAAATGTTTGTTTCTGTTTTCCTTATTCTCTGAAACTCAGAAAGGTTTAGTGACTCCGTTCTATTCTAAAGTTAGGATAATAAAAGCTTGAAGCATTTGACTTTTCCCCCTGTGTTATCCCCTCCTCCCAGTCCCCTTTGTCTCCAGAAGAGCAGTGTTAACTGAACAGGTGTAGAGCATTTCGAATTTTCTTCTTCTACATTTCAAATTTTAAACTTTTCTTCAGAAAACATTCCTATTTCCATCCTGTTTCAAGGTACTTGGTCCAAACCAAAATCAAAAATATCCACTTGTTTTCCTGCCTTCCTTGCAAGGCTTGGCTGTTCTGCTCAGCTGAACAAACCCCACCTTTGTCTTCGTTTTGGAATAAGAAACAAGCAGGCTTGTTGATTTCTGCTGCATTAATACTCTCCTTCCTCACAGAGATGTAGTGGTTATCAGGGGTAGGGTGGGAGCTGCTGGCTGCTGTTTATGAGATCTCCAGGAGGCTGCTGCAGTGTGGATCTCCAGCCCCAGAGACAGCAGAGACTGAAGGGACATGAGCAAAATGCACTTTGTGCAATGGTGGCTAGTGGGAGCACAGAGAGTGCTGAGAACGCTTGAAGATTTTAAAATAATGTGCAGGAGAGCCAGGGGGTTGTATCCCTGCCCTGACCTCTGTCCCATGGCACATCTGAACCTGAATTCTCAGCTAATAACCCCTAAGCTGCCTTCTCTGAGCATGCCTGCATTAGCTGGGGAATTTTAGGAATGCGCATTTCAGCACAGTGTTGCTGCTGCTCACCCCCTGCTCAACTAAGAGCTTTAGAAGCTGCTGTGGGGTTGGTATTGCCAGGATAAAACCCCATTGTGGTTTGCAGTATTCTTTAACTGAAGATTTATTTTCCTGGGTAAGGTTCCATTTAGAACAGCAGGAGTCAACATCAAAGAGCTGGAGAAAGGCCTCTTCCCTTTCCCTGACACAGCTTCAACCCTCTCCCTTCACCATCCCCTCTCCCAGTTCCTTTGTTTTTAAGGCATTACAACTGTAGTGACTGGAATATTGAAGAGACTGTAGTTAGTGTTGTATTGCTCACAATTACAGGGGCAGTTGATCTAAGGAGGTGAGAGGAGAAGTGGGCGGGTAGAGCTGGTATCACTGATGCAAACCTTTCTCTTTTGATGTCCTCTCCATGCTGATGCAACTCCATCTTTAGCCTCCAGCCACTTAAGTAGTTCCTGTTGGAGGATTTGGGAGGTCTGCTCTTGACCCATATGGGAGGAAGTTAGGAAACTGGTCACAGAGGCCCCACCACCTGCTTGGCTATTGCACAGCTCTGTGTGCCTTTTGCTGCATGTGAGTCTCACACAGCAAGGCAGAAGGAGTCTGTGGGTTTGTTTTGTAGCAGATATGGTAGCCAGGACACTCCTTAGTCCATCCCTGTCTCTGTTTCTGGTGGGTAGTTGAAGGTCCTTCTATTTGCTTTGAATAGCAGCTGGCAAAGGAAGGAAAAGCAATTTGTGTCCTCAGCAGGGCAGAATAATCATGTGACCAGCATCTCTGAAAGATCTCAACAGTGCATCTGGAGTCTCATCCAAACTGTGTTAATGCAGAATTCCTACACATGCAGGCATTCAGTGCCACACTTGATAACTAGGCAGTGATTCAAGCTGTTTGAGATCCTACATGCAGTATGAGAAGCAGCCTGGACCAAAATGAAAACCCAGGGTGACTCTGGAGGAAAATGTAAGGTTATTTTTAGGATTGCTGCTCTTCTGTTGTGCACCAAGGAAGATAATGCTCCAGCTTTGCACTACAGGTCAGCATTGTTTGCCCTTATTTCTCATTTCTTGGCCCCATCTATTTTAACTGGCAAATATTGTTTGCTTGAGCACCTCCTTTTGTGACCCTGCATCTACTCAGCTAGGTGCTGGACAAAGCAAGAGTTTGAAGAAATCCAGGGCTTGTGTTCTGTATATAAAATGCAATTAAATTTGTTCCTGGTCATCTTGCAGCAAAGCTATTTGTGCCCTGCCTATGGCCTGGCTTGCAAGCTGCATCTGGATAGGATTTATTATCTCTAACCATAAAATTTTAAACTGATTTTAATGGTAGATATTAAATCACTGCTGCCCCAATTCCAATCTCTCTGCAGAATTTCTGAGTTCCTAGGAAGGCATTTTCTCTGCCAGTAACCTTTGGTTTCTGAGCAGAGGCAAGTTACAGGGCTGTTCACAGGGGGATGATGGTGAGGAACCTGTGTGCTGGCCAGTGTCCCTGCATCTGTCTGGCTCCAGGGAGCAGAGCCAGGCAGACGTGGTACGGCTGTGATGTGACTGAGGGATGTTTGTACTGGTGTCTGGGTGCAGACACTCTGCTAGGACACAGGGAGTGAGTGTCTCTGCTCTTGGCTTTGTTCCTCCTTGATTGAAGTATCTTTGACACAGCAAGAAAACTGGAATTCAGTGCTTCAGCACTGAGCTGCTTACAACAAGCTATTTTATTTTTTGTACATGTCTAATAAATACTGAACTGTTCAGTGTTGTCACTCAATGTGGCTTTGTCCCTTGCTGCTGGGAGTCTCTGCATAGATTTCTCTTGAGACTGGCAAAATGCTTCCTCCAGGGTGGCATGAGAGGCACAGTGTTCTAGCTGAGGCTGTTTGTCACCTTTGCCTAGAGAGCAGTGGCAGCACTAAAATAGAATCTAATGTTTCTTAAATCAATTAATAGCCTTAAAGCCCTTTTCAGGAGCATGCAAAGACAGCTGTGGCAGGTGGGCAGGAGATGACTTCCTTGCCAAGGAGGGGGAGATGCCACCTTCTGTGCTGCATTTGCAGGGGGGGCAGAGAGCCACCCAGGGTTTCCCACTCTCAGGCCTATGCACTTTACACTGCTCCATCTTCCTCATGGCCACCTAACTTTCCATTTCATCAGCAGGAGTACCATTTAGTGTGTTTTACTTTAACCCAAAGCTGGACATCGTAGAAAATAGTTATCTAAGGAAAATAGTCTTACCAATAGGCTGGTAAGAATTGTTCAACGTCAGCCTATCAGAAAAGGTTGCAAAAATTTACAGTATGCTGTGGCAGAGTTTTCCAGAGCTTGTGCTTGACTGAAGCAGGAGAACTCCTGTCCCTAATATGGTGTTTAAAACCAATGTTCAAAGCAGTGACTGCGCTGATAGCAGTTGGAAGCAATCTTCTGGACCAGAGTAGCCAAAAGCTTAAAAACATCTAATATTTGATAATTTTCATCTTCTGGAAGATCTGTGCTGTCTAACTCAGGGGTTATTTCACTTCCCTTATGGTGGGAAAGGCAGGCTATCATCAGTAGAGACTGGACCAGGGTTTGAGCAAAACCACTTTCAGCAACAATGCTTTCCACAAATGGTTCTGCCTGTCTGAAGTTAAAAGGAGACTCTGACTTTTCCTCTGCTCATTCTCACACCTCTAAAGGTTGAGCAGTCCATTTTCACAGTGCTCTGTATGGCTTCTTCCCTTATTAGAAAGGAAGTTGCTGAATCTGGGCATCCCAGGGTGCATGCGTCTGTCTGTCTGGACCTGTCCCATCAATTAAACAGTAGCTGACGTCATATTTGAAGGTCAGCTGTTTTATAACCTAATATTATCTTTTTTTTTTCCCCTCTGGGTTTATTATCTCTCTCCAACCTGCAGCTCAGCACCATCTGGTGCAGGCACACAAGGGAGAAAGATTAGAGAAAGTAAAGCAGCTTTGTTCGCTTCCCCCATTGCTTCCGATGTACAGAGGAGTCGGCAGTCTCTTGCAATATTGAATTTTAAGTGGTGGGGAGGGCTGGATCCTGTTTGCAGTCTGAGAGAGGGAAAAATAGTCTGTGCTTACCAGCAACCTGTCAGGAAGTGTCTCAGGATTCCTAAGGGTCTTACTGTGGCCACAAAGTGTGTGTTGCTGACATTTTATTCAATATTGAAATACTGTTGGTTTTTTTATGACCTGTTTTTCTCAGCACACATATTTTCCTTACCTGTAAATTTCCAGAAGCACTCTTAAATGAGGTACATGTGCAGTGCTGACCCCAGCTAGAGTCTGATTTGGAGGAGAAGATCTCTGAACACCTGAAGTGCATGTACACCTGACAGAGCCAAGCTGTCACACCACAAGCATGTTCTGCCACACAGAGGTAGCTCCATCTTCCCTGGTGGCAACTGCCTGCACATGCCAGGGAAGTGAATATTTACTTACCCACCCTCAGCCTACAGGGAAGACACGAGTTGTTTTCATTTCATAGGCAGGGTTGGGTTGCACAAAAGCTTCACCCTCTCTCCCATCCTCCCTCCTTCTTTTTCTCTGTCCTTCTAGAGGTGTGATTGCTTTCTGTCCAAACTGCATGGTGCTGATTTTCTGTAAAGGAAAAGCTCTTTTCTTTCCAGTAATAAAATGATAATAATTCTAGAATGCTGATCTCCTCGTCCAGTAGTTGGAAACTACTCTCTTGTTGCTTTTCTTCAGTATTTCAAATTCTGCATTTGGCTATTTTGAAACAAAATTTCTTTAGGCATAAATAACTATTTTTGGCAATTGGGAAAGGATAGATAATTGTTGGACACAAATAGAAAAGTTTAATTATGAAAACAGTTGGCTGACTGGTGGTGCATGGCACGTACATGGCACTGTATCATAAGACATAAAGACTCTTTTTTGTCCAGCTTTTCTTTGGTGCTGTGTAGCCTTCTCCTAAACTGTGATTTTGTCAAGGCAAGGCCACTTCCTACAGATTCCTCATTTCTGGAGAACAGATCACCTTGGGGGGGTTTTGGTTTCAGTTATACTCTTTCAAGAAAAAATGACATTAGTTTCTAGCTTCTCCCATTATATAAAGAATCTTGAACGAACGAAAGTAGAATTTCAAGAGAGGAAAATGTTTTTGGAAATAAGGAGGAAGTTCTGTTTTTTCCAGTACTTTAGGTTTAGCTCCAATTTTTAACAGAAAGGGGTTTGTCTCCTTTCACATGTTCCGATGCAATTCTTTCCACTGTGATGTATTCAAGGTTGGGATTGAATTTTTTCCTCCCCTAAATCAGTATAATGTATGGTGGTTTTTCAATATAAGATTCAGCTTTTCATGTCCCCAGCATCTTGATTTATACAGGGTTTTTATGGAAGCACAGCAAATGGAGCAATTGTTCCTGCATTTCTTGACAGGTTTTTAGGTTTGTGAAGTGTACTTTTCCAAGTAGTGAGACAAACTGAAGTCTCCACACATGATAGTGAAGAGTTGAGAGGCAGATGCACACAGTGGAGGACCTGACCATGTCACCACAGTCTTCCTAGTGTGAATCCTCATCACCTTGAAGTGAGCTTCAAAATGGTGCTATGGATTCTCCTTTGCAGCTTAACTTTGAAACCAGTTATTGTATATCCTGTTTATATTTTTAAAGACCATTCTTGAAATAATTTTAATCACTCACAGCAGTTTACAACACATTTTGTTTCCAGTCAAGACTGACTCAGTTTTCTCTACACTTAAGCACTATATAAGTAAAAAACTCAAACACTTCTTTGTGCTGTCTTGCCATGAGGGAAGGCTAGATCTAGGAAATACTGAAATGGGGTTTGAGGAGAGAGAAAGTACACAAAAGGTTTACTCTTTTTTTATAAGTTTGCTTAGTTGTTTTTAGTGCCCAAGAGAAAAAGAGAGATGATATTTTTTATTATTATTATTCAGGTCATAATGTGGCCTTTGCAGCCTAAAATGCTCCTAGACATATTGATTTTGTACTTCTAGTGCTCTCTACAAAAAGATCTCTCACTTCTTTTCAAGGACAGTACAAGACAGCAGTGCTTGGCTTGGATCATTATGAAATCCCCTTATCTGCCCGTTCTCACTTTATTTTTCTTCCAACTCTTACAGTGTCTTCACTGGCACTGAAAATATGCAGCCAAGGTTGATGAGGGCAAAACTAAAGCTTTACCTTAACTTCTACTTAACTCTTTGCAGTGTTTTTTCAAGGACTATGAGTGGGCAGAGCCATTAAAGCCTTCCCTTTTTTTTTCTTTTTTTTTTTTTTTTTCTGTTCCAGTGCTGCAAGTATTTTTAATCTATCTTTTAAAAAGCTGGGAGTTCAGTCACTGATCTAGAATGGTGTACTGTGCCTGGTGGTGCTGTGTAATCTGCAAGGAGCTTGGGTCCCTCCATCTCTTTAGTTTTTTCTTTTGGACACCAGAGGATGCATACACATTACGATCACTGCAGACAAGGTTGTACTTTCCAGATTGGCAAATGTCAGGCTTCAGAAAAGAGGCAGCAGAATACCTGGCTTTGCTACTCAAGATTTCTGTCCCAGAAGAGGAACCTGCTGGCAGACATCTTCGTGTGGCTCCTGGTGCTGTGGCCAGCGAGGCACCCACAGTGTCTTGGCAGGGAATGAACCAGCAGTACTGTTTCACCTGATAACACATCCGGCAGAGCCATCCCACAATGGTCAGGTTAATGGTAGGCAGTAATACTAAAACCAGCTTTTCTTGCTGAAATAGAGAGTTTTGGTTTATATTGCCAGTACCTCTAGGGCTTCTTGGTTGGGGACAGAGCCCCTTTGTATTCCAGTCTGTGTCAAGATCAGTTGAAAACTGCAACCTTTGCTTTGACATGTTTTCAGGATATAAGTAGCAGAAGCATTTTAAGTAGTCTTGTGCCTTCTGCTGCTTTGTTAACTTTCACATGCATTGGGTTGTATTAACCATTGACTGGACTGTTTGCAGTTGCTTGGGGTTTTGTTCTTTTCTCTTTACATCTCTGCAAAAACCCCTGCTAACAGTCTCTCAAGGTTTGTCCTACTTGTTTCTGGAGGTTCCTCTTTGGAGGGGCTTGGCAGGGGTTTGCTCACAGTCTCTAGTAATAATTGAGGTGGTTGAGTGAGTTATGAAGAATAAGCTGGATTGATTTCCCTTTTGCAATTGGGACTAGAAAAGCTGATTGCCTTGGTGTGCAGCATGCTCAAGGCCAGACGCCAAGCTGCTATTAATTTTACCTTCTCCTCCTGTGAAATTACTAAAGAAAAGATGTTTTCCAGATCATGCATGTGGAACAGATGTAGCTTATATTGCTAGATGATTCAGCTAAGACTGGTGCCAAAACATTTTCCAGAACTCTCAGCTGGTAGTTGGGTTGAGAGAAGGAATAACTTGATTGAAGTGCTGGGCTGTTTCTGCCCTCCTTGTCTGTAACTGCAGCCACATCAGGTACAGCTCCCTTGGATGTAGCAAAGGTCTAACAGAGTGATGGGATGAGGGGTGCACACAGAGGTCTTGTGCCATGAGGCCAGGGAGGCATGGGGAATGTGTGTCCAGACTAGGTGCTGCCAGCCTGGGAGCCTGGAAGGAAAACAGGAATGCATTTGTGATAGGCCTGGTTAATGTGTGGAGGTGCTTACACACAGCCCGTGTGTGCTTCTCCCACTGCAGGTGTTCCTTTGTAGTCAAATGCCATCAGCACGGAGATCACTGGGGTCCTCTTGGCCAACTCTATTTCCTTCCACCTTCTGCTGAGATGGAGAAAATTCCGTTTTCATGAATAGGAATGTGATTAGCTCACCTATTTTTCCCTTTGCAGTCACACTTGGCAGTCTCCCAGAAAGTCACTGGAATGAGCTTTTCTAAGGCTCTATGTATACATAGAATCATGCCAGAGATGGGACTGGGCAGTTGCCTGAAAGTCTGGCACAGTAAACACACATTTGTTTGTTTAAAACTTGCTTATATGTAGACTGAGGAGTGCAGAGAATGAGCAGAAGTGCTTAATCAAATTCAGTCCACATGTCTCACCAGCATGGCTCTTTGGACTTTCCTGCTAAGGCTGTAAATTGGAGCACTTTAACCCTAAAGCTGGTTAAACGTTTGTGCATGGCTGACGTCCAGGGGAGGTGTTCTGATGGCAGTGCCTGGGGAGTAGGGCCCAAGGAGGAGAAACTGGTTATTTTGTAACCCATAACAGGGAAGTGTTAATCACAACTGCTGAACAAGACCTGTTTTTACTGCACACAGGGCATTTATGGGGAATAGAGTGTAACAAGTCTTGGCACTGGGAATGTGTAGTCTGTAGTCTTGTGTCTGTGACTGGCAGAGAAGACATTTGTGCAAAATGTTTGCAGGGTACCAGCAGCCTCCACCAGCCAGAACATGGGGTACTAGTGGCCTCACTCATGGATGGATCAAAGGAAGGAAATGTCTACAGGGGATGGTGGGAATTGTCTCCTCTTTGTGTTCCCAGAAAAAACTTTAGCTTTGTCAGTCTTCTGCTGAAATATGTACTACATTCTGCCTTAATAAAGAGAACTATAGGAAGACTGTGGTTTTTTCCTGCAACTGCTGAGTCAGGAGGGGGTGGAGATGAGAAACTCAGAGTTGTCATTTTGGTCCCATGGGAAAGCAGTTCACAGCTTGGCACAATAGTTTCTCTCAGTATTTGTCCTCTGGGAGCTCACTCTATGGTTTAGCAACCCTATCTACCTTCCATAAGAAATTAGGATAACTCCTTATTGCTGTTTGGTTCTTGACTGTGGTCTATAAATCAGATCTCTGTGGCAGTGAGAAGAGCAGCCAGAAAAGCAGTCTCTACCCAATGCCACTGCTACAGCTCCTGGTAATTTGAAAGAAGTCAAGTGTGGCTTGGGCTACTGCACACTGTTTTAGGTAACCTTGGTATTCCGTGGGAGATGGTGGTCCTTTGAACAGGGGGTGGTGCTCCCCACGCTCTGTAGCTGCCTGGGGAGGGGACAGTGTTTGCACACTCTGCCATGCCTCTTTCCATGTAATTATTAAATAAAGCAGTTGGGGTCCCAGCTGTGCTCTGGCTTCTTTTGTGCTTAAAATGTCTGTTCGCTATCCGGCCACAGGAGATTTTCATGCAGCTCAAAGTGCAGGGGCTGGTGCTTTCAAAGCAGGAGGCTTGATGTCCTTTCAGGTTAGTAAGGCCAGGCTCTGTCAGCAAAATCTCGCTGAGGTCTTTCACTTTTTTTCCAGGAAGGCTCTTTCCTACCTTTGCCTGTGTGAAAGGCGGCACCAAGTGGCAGAGAGACCGGGCTCATGCTGCAGAGCTTTAATGGCAATTCACCTGCATCTCCATCTCTTGCATTTTTTGGTGATGCTGATGGAAGAGCTTGCACTAGGGGCTGGGTTAATAGTGCTTTTGTGTTGTTGCCAAGTTCTATTTAATGATAGACTACTTTCAGCCCCTGGAATTTCACACAGAGTGCATGCATGCTTTAGTCCTAAGCAGTAAAATGCTGCATATTGCAGACTGAGATGTGCCTTGAGAGGTAAAAAAACACCCAGTAACCACTAACCCAATTCCAGCTGCATACAAAGATGAAGTAAAATGTATTTACCAAGTTTTAATTACATTTATGACAAAGATTTGGAATTAAAGCATGAGTGCTATCTGGATAAAGAGGCTATTTCATGTATTCCAAGTGTGAAAGTTTTTAGTCACACTCTGAATAAGTTGCTTAAATATCAGAAGTTTGCAGTTTCCTCCCTAGCTCTGTAACCACTGAATAGTGGAGAGGATAGAGTAAGCAAAAAATATTATTTGGAGGAAACTAATTTATCTCTGCTCCACCTCTTCCTGTGAGCAAAGGGAGGGGGAAGGCACAATGAAGACATCTGTTCCTTTGAACCCACTCACAGACTTGCTTGGTAGTAAAACTGGGGGAGAGGAGGAGAAGATATTGGTGCTGTTCAAGTGGTTGCTAATCATTTTGAGTACTGAGGGAGCATGTTGACCTTCTTAGGAGATGTTGAAAAGAAGCTGGCACTGACCTCTGCCAGGGTTTAAATCCAGGAGACTCAGGATCCCTTTGTGCCCCTTTCAAAGAGGAGACAAATCTCTGTGGTAGCCACGCTGTCCCCTTGCCTGAGGGTAGGCACCTCAGCTGTACTGACCCAGATACTGTGCTCTGGTCTCCTGGATGAGCCCTTCACTGCCTGTGTATTGCCATGATCAGGGCTGCAGCAAACTAAACAAGAGTCCTGCAGATAAAAAAAATTATCCTGTGCCCTGCCTCCCATCCACACTTTGCTCTTGTTTTGTGTAATGCTTAAAATCTTGTGTCTGTAACACAGAGCTGCAGGTCCTCCCCATCCCCCCACTCCTCCTGCCTAATCTCATTGTGCTGCTTAGTCACAGCAAAGACCCCTCTAATGGGGGGTCAGGGCCTTGCTCCTGGCTGGCTGAGCTGCTTTCTGTCCAGCCTGGGACAGTGTCTCTAAGCAAAAGATGAGGCTGCACACATCTACTGCCTCTGAGTTCTCCTGAGTGTCAGCAGGTGCCTGCATGAAGATTAGGTTTCCCTCTAAGTGTCATATCTAGAAACAAAAGCCTGTTAAAAATGCCAGGGGGGTGATACATTATTCTCAAACTAATAAAATGTGGCCGAAAACACTTCTATGAACTCAGCCACAGAAGGAAGGAACAGATTGTTCCTTATGAGCCTTTCCAGGCCCTTAAAAGTGTCTTAAGGCATAAACCAGTGGTTGTGGCACACACTGGCAGTGGTAAGGTTGATGAGGGACATTTTTCAGCTGTGGATTTTGAGTCTTCTCTGTGTTCTTCCATGGCATTCTCCCCTAGCTAGCAAGGAGCTCTCAGAGAAGGGCTATCTGAGAGCTGGTATAAGGTCTTTAAGCCTGGAATGTTTGTTCAGAGTGGGAATGGTTCTGCCTTAACCAAAGGTAACAAGCAGGGTGCTGCTAAAGAGAAGAAAGATGGCTTTGTGTGGTCATGCAAGGAGCACGTTTGCCAAACCAACACAGTGGAGGAGAAATAGGGACTTTGTTATTGTAGGCAGCACTGGAGCATGATGATATGATTTAAAGTTATGGGGTTCTCTAATTTGTGGCTATAAACCAAAGGAACATATGTAACAGAGGTGAGAAAGAGCTACAGGAGGCCCCCAAATACCTCCCTAAACTGTAATTGGTGACATAGCATTAAGGCAAGAGAGAGCACCATATGATAACAGTGCATGGAGTGTGAAGTTGAGCAAGGTAGCAGGGCTGGGCTTATTCCTTCTTTCCTCTATCAATCTCTGGACAGTACCGAGTTAATAGCTAATATTTGTATGCAACACTAGTAAGGTTGGACTCTACTGTGTGCTGGGACTTAAAGAACTCTTGAAAGAAAAGGCTGGAAAACAGAACCTGTGAAGTATTGTTCTCCTTTGTCCTTTTGTGAAGTGCTAGCCTTGGGCCTGAAATGTCCTGGATGGAAAAATTGCTTTGAATAACTCATGATGCTGCTGACTTCATGGAAGTGAAATCTCTATGCAGCACCACTCTCTTTTCTCGTTGCCTTTCAAGACAGGGCTTGGTGCAGATCCACATGGTGCTTCTAGGAAGAGCAAACAAAGGGTGTCAGTCCTGTAAGCTGCTGTCTGGCCCACAGACCTTTCTAGTTAGGAGTGGATTCTGGGCTCGGGAGCTTGGCCCCAGATTCCCTGTGAGACCCCTGGCAGACGGTGCCTCAGGAGTGCCAGTAGCTGCTCTCCTCCAAAAAGCATAAGGTCCAACCACCCTGCAGGGAGCCACAGAGCGATGGGCACTGCTTTGGAGGACAGTGGTGCTCAGGGCTGCTGTCAGGCTGCCTGGGATCCAGGATGGAAGCAGCTTCTGGGGAGTGCCACCCTGCAGGCCCTGAGGAATAATCCTCTTCTGCTGCCTTGTGGTAGCACAGTTAGGAGGAACCTTAGAGTCTTTCATCCTCTCCTGAAGCAACCAGACAGCTGGCTTTACAGGCAGAAGGGTGGGCTCAGTAGGCAGTTGCTTCTTCTCTGAGGTGATTGTAGCTCTAGTCTGACATACATAGCAGGGTAGGATGGACAGGGAAAGAGGGTTTTACTATCAAATTTCCATATCTTCCCTTTAGTCCTGACAGCATTCTTCTATTACAGCTCTTACAAACCTCCCATACATCAACTTTAATTTAGCAATGCACAAGCCAGACATAGCTTGTCAGTTCTTTCCCCTGGAGCAGGGTTTGTTAGCCAGCAGTGCCAGAAGGGATGTGTGTGCCCTGGTGCCTTCCTCCCTTTGCCCCAGTCTCTGTTCTGCAGTGGGACTTGTCTGGACTGATAATACTCATGCCATTTACAGAAGCACTCTGCCTAGACTTGTCATCGCCTGGTAGTAAAGATTTTTTTCTGATCATCAGGCCTGGATCAGAATATGATCTTTCTCTTCCTTGTAAAGCAGCCACAGAGCAGCCCAAACTGTTAAGATACTCCTTTAGGAAAGAAACAGCTTAGAATAATGAACTGACTCATGGCATTTGTGACTGCAATCCAGAAAGACTCTGCCCTATGTGCTTTACTCCTTCTTCCCCTGAAAGGAATGACAGTGAATGGGGAGGAAAGGGTGATATGATATGAATTTTGATTGTCTTCCATGCTGCAGAAGAATTACAGGCAGCAATAAACGTAGCAGGTGGCCACTGAAATGCAAGCATTTCTCATGACCCATAGTTACAGCACGGAGCTTGTTGCCTTGTTGCCCACATGAAGTTCAAAATACAGATGGGTTTAAAAGGAGTTGTGCAAATTCATAGACAATTTGCCTGTAAAAGTGACTTTTTAGGATTTACAAGGCTGCATGCAGAAACCTCTAAGCCACGCACTGCTGAAAGCCAGGGAAGGTGTGTCAGAGGAGGTATTGCTGGAGGCTACTCTGCCTTTTCACTCTTGCCCCTGAAGTTTCTCCTCCTTGTCACTGTCAGACAGTCCATGGTAGATGAAATGACCCAGGATTGTTATTCCAGGGTTGTTGAACACTTACTCTTTCTTTGCCACGACAACGTCTCTCCCACCCTGTCATTTTTGCCTTCCGCACAGACTTGTCACATCGGCATCCCAGTCAGAGCCTGCTTGTGTGAGGCATCACACTAATGAGTGCTGGAGCTCACAAGTTCCTTTTTCACACAAGCAGGGCAGCTGCTCCAGTGTGGGTGAGAGAGGAAAAGTAGATGCAAGTATCATGAGCAATAACAGTGTTTAAAAATAAAAAGCACAGCCGTTCAGTTGTGCAGACAGATCAGCTGCTTGGCTTTTTCACATGTGTGAGCTTCTTTGATGTGCCTGCCATTGTATTTTAAAGCTAGATACCTTCTCATTCCTTCTTAATTTGCTGAGCCCTTGTCTCCAGCACTTTGACTAAAAGAACCACCAAGTATGTTAAAGAGATAAATGCATGTTTTCTGGATTCTTAAACAACCCTTACTTATAGCAGTGGAATTTAAAGTATATTATCCACCCCCTTTTCAGACCCTCTTTTTAAGGGGTTTGGATATGGAACTCAAGAGTTCTGCTAACAGGGAGGTAACACTCCTCTTTGACCAGTGTCTAAATGGGTGGCTTATACAACACAGATTCCTCTCTTTGAGACCTGGCAGGGATGTGCTCTGCAACAGACACAGTCTTTCTTAAGGATTTGGATCCCAAACTTGTAATTGACAAAGCTTGTTTTGCTTGAATGAACATTATGTCCAAACACCAACAGCTCTTAGTTTGTGGGCTTGATTCCTTGTGTGTTCCTTTACCTTCCCTTCCTCCACCCACTATCCTCTCTGCTAATTGCTTTTCATCAGTTTTATCTAATACTTATTAGTAGACAGGAATATCATCAGCCATTCATTAGATTTCTGTTGAAATGGCTCTTTCCATGGCAGGAGGTCCAGGCTCTGGTGTTTATTCTGTAAAACCTCAGGATGGAAATAGACTTCCCACATGGAAATCTGCTGCAGTTGGATATCTTCTGGCCAGGATTGCTAGGCAAAGGCCTCCTGACAATGTTCAGCACTGGCTTTTTTCCTCCCACCCAACTCTTCCCACACACGCACACACACACAAAATGTTGCTGGGCTCCTATTCCAGTTCTATTTCTGATGCCCCAGCCCTTGCCCTGCCCCTGTCACTTTAGCACCCGCCACAGGGCTGTGAGTGAGACTTTCAAACACACACTGGGTCAGCTTCTTCACCTCCAACAGCAGACGACACAGATGGCTGGGCTGATTTTTAAGGCCATACATATGTGTTAGGCTGCCTTCGTGTGTTTCTGTGGCTTTAGAAGCCTGTGTGCTCACAGGTCATAAAATATACTAGTCTATGTGCTATAAAAATGTGCCACTTAGAGCTCTTTAGGAACTGTTGATGTCTGCTAGGCCTGCTTATATATATATAATCTAAACTCTCCTCTCAAAGCATCACATTAGCATGTCACTGTCCTCAAAAGCTGCATGCATGACCTTTCTAGCATATGCAAAAGTAGTGCTATTGATTTTACCTTAACTTTTTTCCTTAGAAGGTCATGAGTTCATGTATTTATTCCTGTTTATTTATTATTTGCAATGCCCAGCTATGTTACCTCATTACCTACCTGATTCTGTGATCAGCTCTTCCCTTCTAGTAGGAAAGAAAATAAGCACATGCAGTGTGCATTACAAATCACTGTATGCTGGCGTATCTTGGTATTGACAGTGGAGCTGTTCTGCACTTCTGTGTCTTGTGAAAGCTCACTGAATAAATGTTTTATAGGATCCAGCCCACTTCCCACTTAATGGGAAAAAATCTTATTGGTTTCAGTAGTATATGGATCAGTCTTCTAATCCTGTGAAGGAGTGTAGTTATATTCTTCTGTGGATTTTAGCATGACTGTATGCTGAATGCCATAATGACTGCTGTAATATTAGCCTGCATATTTTCCATCGAGGTGTGAAATCATCTTGATGTTTGGAACTGCTCAGATATTTTTCTAACTCACTGCTTATCTCTGCATGGGAGCGGCGTGCTGTAATAGCCTTAGGACTGACTGAATATTGCATGCTACTGGACTGTGATTTTCCCTTAATCCAGGGGATTCCTGCAGTCTTTTTGAAAACAAGAATAGGGAAAGGGGAGAAGGATGTGAGAAAGATTTTAAAAGGAATTTGTAATGAACCTTTGCAGACTAGCAGTTAGGTATTACAGTTCTGTTACTGTGGTTTTCTGTATAAACTGACTGATGTCTTTCTTTGAAGTCATGCTGTAGATTTCCATCATGTTTTTAATCTTTGAAGCATTACTGAAGCGTAGCTAAATACTACCAAGACATTTTCACTAACATATAACATGTGCCATCTCTGACAATATTTCAATATAACAGTTAAGGATTTTTGGCAGGAGTGCTTCATTGACGCAGCAATTTAGAAAAAGCATCTAAAAATACTTTTTGTGTGTTATTAACACCTCCAGTATCAAGACTCAAAGTAAAATTCTGTGTGGTGGGCTTCCTTTTTTTATGCTGTCAGGTTGAACTTGCTGCACTGGATTCACTCTGAAGAGTTCATCAGAAACTGGCTGCTTTCTCTGCTTCTGCTTCTGGGCCTTTTGCTTTCATGCAATGCCAAAATAGTGACTCCACATACTAACGTCATGTTTTCTATAAAGAACAATCTTAATAAAACCAAGACGATGCAACTTCCCCCTCCCTCTCCTCTGGATACAGCTTTTCTTTTTCTGTCTGGGTAATTTTTGACCTTGTTGAGTTTTCCTTGGAGCCAACAGCTCCCTCTACCAATATGCCATTTCACTCAAACCACTTTGGAAATCATTTCCTTTACATGGCAGAGTGGTTGCATGTCCCTTCAGGGTGGTGCAGGGCACGAGCTGAGTATGCTGGCTGCCTTGTTTTGGTTCCTGTTTCGGAGGGACTTTCTGCTGTAATGTTGCATTTTTGCAGACCACTTGTCAGTCTTCTGGTATCCTTTTGCACGGCAGTGGGAGAGCTAAATGCCACTGAGTCAGAGGGTTAAACAGTTTGTGAGGATTAGCTGCAATGGCTGAATGGGGCAGCTGAAGACCATGGCTGAAAATTTGGTACCCTGAAGTTTTAGTGACCAACCAATTGCTTTTCAGATCAGGACATACCTTTGACTTTTTCCTATGGTGACACAGAGTTCTTTTCATGAGGTCATCCCAGAACACTGATGGCATCAGAACAAGATGTATCAACAGTATCTTCCCATGGCTGGCTGGTAGATGAGAGCTGCCCTTCCTTAAGCAGTTCCTGCTTTTTCTGGGTTATCTTGCTGTGGCCCATCTCCCCATCTATGGCAATGAGCTGTAGAGCCCTGCCATCCATCCCCTGTGTGCATGTGGAAGTAGCAGCTTCCAGGCCACCGATGGTGACAGCCTGGGGAGAATTGTCTTGGCACAAGGAGTGCAGAAGTGCTTCACTCACATTTGGTGCCAGATGTCTACTTATTTCTGACTGCTGGGTAATGCCAGCTCTGGGGTGGGTGTGGAAAAAGGGATTTGGGCAGTTAAATGCGGGAAGGGGAAGAGAGGTCAGGGCTGGCAGCTCCTTTGTGCCTCAGAGGATCTTCTTACAGCAGAAGCTTTAAAGGACTGTCTTGCTGCAAGACCCATGGGCAGCCCTGTGATCTGTCCCCAGACTCCTTCCTGACTACTCTCCTTTTTAAATAGCTGTGTAAAATATATAGGAGTCTGGCCTCACCATGGCCAGAACTTGGCATGAACAGAGCCCAAAACATGCCATGGGAATCACGCTTATCCTGGGAAGTCTGGCCAGCAGCACAATTGAAGTAAGTCAGATATGGATCACAGGGTCAGGATAACGATTATTCCTACCCTTCCCCCTAGTTGTAATTAGCTGTGGTGATGTCACCCTCTGTTCTGACTTCTCACTGGCATTAATTACAGATCTGCAAATTTCCTGCCTTTCTCTTCTAATTGCTCTCTGGGAAACTCAGAGTTTACACCCTCTGTTCAATGTCTGCCAGCAACCTTCCACATGACATGCTCCAGGGCCTAACCTCTGGAAATGGGCTTCTTTGGGATGCTTGCTCAGATGAATTTCTGAAAGTGAACATTTCTGGTTAGGAATAATCCCTCTTACTCTCTTGAGTTTGGGTCCTTTCATCCCATTTCATTTTGGATTCAGTCCTGAGGAGCAAAAAGTGTACAAACCCTGCAATGAAGTTAGCCCTCCCTTTAAGGGAATTCTGTCCCACACTAGATGACCCTGTTTCTATTGGAGAGAAATTCTCTGCTGGTGAGACAGCATTTGGGGAATCTGGACTGGTGTGGTTCTACATGGCTTGAGTGGCCTGTACTGTGTTCAGGTCCTGTGAGGAGCCTACAGCCCTTGGGCTGGACTCCACCTGCTTGAGGGGCTGTGGCTTGAACCCAACCAGTGCCAAGTTTCGCACACTCACGCACACTCACGCACACTCGAGCACACTTGCTCACATTCACACTCCCTTGTGCACACTACTCACACTTGCATCTGCTCTTGCACACTCACGACTCCCTTCACCCTCATGCCCCCGTTGCACACTCATGCCCCCCTGCACACTCTTGACCCCCCTTGCACGCTCAGCCCAATCTAGCACACTCACACCCGCTCGCACACTCGCCCCCATGTAATAAATGCAATATAGCGCCTCCTTTTAATAATTGTAATATATCACCCCATGTAATAAGTGCAATATCCCCCCCCGATATATCGCCCCATGTAATGATTGGAATATATCACCCCCATGGAATAAAAGCAATATATCGCCCCATGTAATAAATGCATTATATAAATGCCCATGTGATAAATGCAGTACGTAGCGCCCCCATGTGAGAAATGCAGTGTTATAGGGCCCCCCTGTGATAAATGCAGTACATAGCGCACCCATGTGATAAATGCAATATCTAGAGCCTCATGCGACAAACGCAATTTATCGCCACATGCAATAATTGTAATATACCGCCCCATATAATAAATGTGATATATCGCCCCCATGTAATACGTGCGATATAGCGCCCCCACGTAATTAATGCGCTTCTTATATGCCCATGTGATAAATGCATCATCTATAGCTCCTCATGTGATAAATGCAGTATCTATAGCACTCTTGCACACTCACACCCCCTTTGCACACTTGTGCCCGCTCTTATACACTCATACCCGCTCATGCATACTTGCGACCCCTTGCACACTCGTGCCTGCTCTTGCACACTCGCGCTCCCCTTGCACAATTGCACCCCCATTGCACACTCCGTCAAGCCCTGACCCAGGCTGGTGCTGAGAGAAGGAAAGCAGCCTGTCTCCTGTGGCAGGGTGCTCCTCTCAGTGTGTGGGTGAGCAGGGCTGCCTGCACCCCCAAGCAGGTTCTCCAGGCAGCTTCTGTGCTCTTATGTAGAAGCTTATGTGGTGTAGAACCACGGTTTTACACTAATACTTACCTATTTAGAGTATATCATAAAAATTCAGTCCAGATCCTATTCTGTGGAAGTAAAATCCAGAGCATCCATGCCCCTGATCTTCATACTTGTTTTGCAGTCATTTATTTTCCTGGATGACTTTCCAGCCTTGTGGATTTTGCTCTGCACAGACCTCAGCAAGGTGGCCTTGTGGCTTCTTCAGTCAAACATCTCCAGTCAATCCTCCTTTTATTTTGGGTGCCACTCCCCTTTCAAGTGGGGTGCGTTTATGACAATAAACATCATCATTAACATGAGGGGGAACATATCCCATAATCAGGAACCTTCTGTTTAGAGAGAAGTGTTTATTATACACAGCTTGTTAGGGAGTGTCAATCAGCCAGGCTCCCTTTGTTACTCCATAATGCATCATTAATGATGGCTGCTGCTGTGCATTTAATTTCATTGCACACAGGGGCCTTGTCTCTGTCTCTTCACCCCCTTCCCCCTCTTTATAATCACCAGCACCAAAGAAATTAATAAATTAATAAATCAATCAAGGATAGGAGAGCTACAGACTTGCTATAGGCTATCTTTGGTGTCCTTTCCCTCACTGAGTTGTACCTTACTTGTGGAGAGATCTTTAGGATGTCAGTGGAGCTATTTTGGCATTACCACTTGCTCTGTATCTTGAGAAAGGGGACTGGTGTCTGCCCACACAAATACATGAGCAGGGATAACTGGCCATGGAAGTATCTCATGAAAGTGATCTATTGCGTCCTGGGGATGGATATGTCACATCCTTTTCAACTCTTCCTTTCTGCCCCACCCCTCTGGATCTTTAAGCCCTGAGAACATGCTGATGCTTTGCTGACTGACATCTTGCTCATCCAGTCCAACACAATTAACTTTAAAAAAAAATGTTCAGCTGCTCCAGGGCTTGTGAAAGGTGGATGGGAGAAAAAAGCTTACTGGAGGCTATATATTCATATATATTCACTAAGAAATTCAGTATCTACCCTGGAATTTTTTAGGAAACTACAAAGAGTTAAAAAAAACCAAACTGGAAAATCCCCACTTAACAGTGATAAGAGAAAATGCTAGTTGTAGTGTATTTTGTTTGTTAAATAAATCTAACTATGTGGTTTGGGACCCGCCTGTTGGAAGCCCTGAAGCTGATTTTCTCCTACTGTCAAAGTTTCCAGCCTTCATCTGCAGCTGAAATTCAGCATGCCAGTAATGGCAGGGATAATTCTGCCTTCTGGCTGGAGTCTGCTAATTGGTTTTGGTTGATCTCCCTGTCTCATTTCTTTCTCTTTGAGTATCTCTAGGGCTTTTTTTGAGCAAAGGGGGCTGAGTCCTGGCGTGAACTGTGGATACCAAACTCTCTGGTTTTTTGTACTTTCCCAGATTAGAAATTACTGGTATTGTCTAGGTCCTTTCCCACTCTGTGGAAAATCCAATCCTGTTTTATGGTCCCAAACTAGCTGCTTGGTGTCCGTCTTGGCACCAAATCTTTCCCAAGTCCTTATGTACTTCTTCTGCTCACATACGTCACTTAGCTGCACAAGACACTGGCAATTTTTTGTGTGGAAACAGTGGTTTGTGTGGTCATTTGTCATTAAAGCAAGGAGTGGCTTGTGTTGAGGATGAGAAACCCTCAGAAATACTTCTGTCCATTCTCCTGGGTTTTTCCAAAGGAGCTCCACTCCTTATCCTGACATCTGTTCCACAGAAAGACCCCAGTCCGCTGCACAGCAATTGGAGGAGAAGGAAATTCAGTCAACTTTAGATGGACTTCTTTAATTCCCTGTGCTCACATCCTTGGCTCCAGGCCACAGCCTTTTGGGATTTTCCTCTGGCAAACAGCTCTGGCAGAGTGCTCCCGGCCGGGTTCCAGCTTGTTTGCCTTTGTCCCGCGCGTGTCCAGGCCTGGCCGAGGGGTTCGGCTGCTGCCGGGTGGAATCCGGATGGAATCCACCTCCCCTTCTGCAGGGCACCACCTCTCCCTGGGCACACACCTTGGTGTCCTCTGGCTCACCAAAAGGAAAAGTTCACCTTGCTGCTCTTGGCCAGGTTCGGCCTCTCAGTCCAGAGCATCCTGCTCGGGAGGGCGGAAGGCATGAGTGAGGCTGTTTTAAACACCTGATAAGAAGAGCTGTAGCAAAAACCTTTGATCATTTTCCATCTGAGTGGAGTAACTCGCAAGACTGCATTGCCCTGATTTTCCACAATAAAGGAAAAATAATGAGATTTGATCTTTCTTTTCTGGAACAGAGCACTTGAAGTTTTTGAAATGTTTTGTTCATTTTCTATTTGCTGTTCTTATACCTAAGTACCTGAAATATTTTTAGATTGTTCCTCTTGTGGATAATTTCAGAGGTTTTATGTCCTTTGTTTCAACTCCAAAGGAAGTCAAATTTTAGAATGGTTCAATCTTGGCCATAGTGGATTTCGGTCTTCTGTACTACTCTGTGGATTTATTTGATATTTTAAAAAAACCCACAGACTTCAGCACAGAAGAGGACAAACTTTACTTTTTTTTTTTTCCAATTTTTTTTCTAAGACCCACTGTTTCACTGGAAACATATTGCTGGGGTTGCTGTTTCCTCTTTAAGCTACTTTCTCCCTCCACTCAGCGTTAATTCTAGGGGCCTCCAGTGGCCCAGTAAGGGACCAAGTGATCTTTGGGTGCTGGGCTATGAACCTGTTTTCCCAGGATAAAAACAGACTACTTCAATCCTCAGGTTAAGGGAGTCACCATGCATTCACCATGGTGCTGAGGGCATAGAGGGCCTCTCAGTGTGATAATTTTTAGAGTTATACAAATTGACAGAGATGCTAAATGCACATTACTGAGAAAAAAGTGTGAAAATCTAGTGGCCAGTCTCCTTGAGGAAAAAAAAAAAAGGAGAAAATAAATTTGGCGCTTAAAATTTTATTGTATTCTTTAGTTTGACCCTGTAGGCTGAATTCAGATTTCAATACATCTATATAGTAAAAAGAATTTACCTGCTAAGAGTTTTTGCTCTTTTAGTGAAAGGTTCTACAGAGAAGACTTTCCCACATGATAAACTGGTGCTGAATTTAATCTCTAGACAAACTGCATAAGAAGTTAAATTCTCTAGGTCTTTGTTTGGTAGGAGACCGAGCAAAAGCTTGGTATGGAATGAAGCTCTCAACTTCATATTCTGAGTTCTTTGCTAAATGTTGTTCCTTTACATCTAGTGCATTTTCAGTCTTGCTTTATCTTGAAGATAAAACTATAACCCTTGATACCTCCCCCCTCATTCATGTCCAGTGTAGAGCAAAGAATTAATTAGGGAGACTTAAATCACTGCTTGAAGCCATAACAGCAGATCATCATTGTCCTTAAATGTCTCTGGCACAAGCTCACTATCTCTGATTTTCATGTCTCACCAGTTGCTATTTTTACGTGTTTTGTACAGAAGAGGCTGCACCAAATAAAGCTTTGTGTTGTAATAAGTGATTGAAGACCTTAAAATGGCTCCCACTCTGTTATGTGCCTTATAACCTGAATTCCCAGCCCAGCCTTTTCCCTGTGCCAGGAAATATCTCCTACCTTTGAAACTCCTCTCCAGAGATGTAAGATTAGCTTCATGCTGTCAGGAGCTGTCATTTCAGGCAATTAGAAATAGATCAGCTGACACCTGGTAGTTTTGCAAATGCCTTTCTTTCCTTCAACTGCTTCATCTCTGGCTGGTTTTGAAGATTACGTGCAGGGTAACTCTTCCCTATTACCCACATGCACTCTTTGTTCCTGGCTGCTGTTCTCTGGCTGCCTTTTCAGCGTTGGTGAAGTTATTGGTAGCTCGTAATGCTGCTGAGAGGGAGCTTTATTTGTAGTGTAAGAGGGGTGGAAGTGGCAGATTCCTAGCTAACCCAGTGTGTGAAGAAGGGAACAGAGAAAATAAGAATTGTTATTGCTGAAGGCAGAGGCAAATGAAAAAGGAGCTTTTATTGCTGTAAAGTTCTGTCCTCTGCCAGGAATGGGAGGAAACACGCAATGGGAGCCAGAAAACTGCATCCACAGAATGAAAGTCTTTGCATGCCCTTCGGCTGCATCTTTCATTAGGTGCCTGCCAGCCCTCTGCTCACACCATCCCAACCCACCTGTCTGCTCTTGCGCTCTCCCTGTACAGCTGCTTCTGCTTTCATTTGTTTCTAGGTTAAATATTGCCACCTGAAATATGCAGTTCCCAGAGGAGACACAGTCAATGTTAGTGAAAGGCTAGGATCTGTTTCTTTGCATTTTGGCTTGAATTTGGAATATAAAATCAGTGTAAGAGAGTCGGGGGAGGCTGAGCCATGACACTAGGAAGAGCACAGCTCTCTTTGGTGACCTTGCAGTGCCTCCAGAGAATCCTGTATGTATGTAAAATTATGGACTCTGGGACTTGGTTATGCTGCCAACTTCATTTTGATCTTCTCTCTCTCTCTGAGGCTGTGTTTTAACTGAGGCAGAGGTAGCAGGCAGTTAACCCCAGTGCTCCTTGATGGAGATGCGTTACTCTAGATAATAACATCGTTTCTAGCAAACTCTTGTTTGAAAGTGGTCTCCTAGACAACTAAGTTTCTTGGCAGGGATCTGTTATCTCTGGGTGGAAGCTGAAAGAGAGCCTGAAAGGTAACCAAATGCCAGGCCCTGGCCTGTCTGCTATGTCAGACATCTTCAGTAGCAGAGGCAGAGGAGGGTCTGCCCACATCCAGAAATAGCAAGGGAGTGGGGCTCTTGGCTCCCTGGTGCACACAGGTGGGGAGAAGATGAAATGAGTGGTCTCAAGGAGTGTGGTGTTCAAAGCCTTGTTTTGTCACTATCTGTGAGCCCCTGAGGAGCCCTTTGGGGAGTGTCTGGTGGGTGGAAGGCTCTGGGGCTGAGCGGCTGTGCCCCTGGAGCATCAGAAGGGTGCTGGAAAAGGCCAGGACCTGAACAGATGGAGTAACGGAGATTGGAGGCGGAGGAGCCTGGCCTTGTGCCAGGCTGTGGAGTGGGGAGGGCAGATCATAGAGAGGAGCTGGAGGGGGTCAGAGCAGGATAATCCTCAGGCAGTGAGGAAGGCTGCAGCTGTCGGTGTTAGAGCGTGGCATTGCAGAGGTTGGCTGCTGCTGGGCTCTGGCACTCCTGAGAGCTGGGTAAAGTGAGGTGCTGACAGGCTTGTCCCCATCCTTTGGTCAGTGTCCCAGGGAATGTTCTGGGACATCAGCTAAAGGTGCAGAGCCCGGGACAGAGCCTCTCCTGGCCTGGTGTGGGGTTGTGAGAGCTGTGGCAGCAGCTGGAAGGGAAGGCAGGAACTGGCTTTTGGACATGCTGCTGCGTGTTGCCTTAGAAGAACTGCTGAACTCAACTTGCTTTTCTGTCTCCCTTTGCACCAAATCACAGCAATGCCCTGTGTGAATGCTTCTTCCAGATGCCCCAGTGGGGCAAGCACTATGCTCTGGTGGGAGTAATAAACTCACACTGAGCAGGGAAGCAAGCGAGGAGCCCAGCAGTAAAGCTGGTGCAGAAGGCAGGGCTCTCTAAGCTCCTGGAAACATCTTTCCCTGGCAGAGGTGCCCAAGCTGTGCTGCACTGCAGGACCTGGCAGCAAGTGGTCCCTGGAATAGAGCCTTTCTTCCCTGCTCACTGTGGTGTTTCTATCACCTCCAGTACAAGTGTACAGTGCTGCTGTTTTGCTTTGAGTCTGGAGGGAGTTTGCCTGCACGGAAGAACTCTGAAGGGACGTTAGAGATCCAGCAGAGTTTGTGATGTGAAAGTGGGCACTTAGAGGACCACAGGAAGACAGGGACCAGTGCTGGGAAAAGATGCACTGCACTCCTGCACTCCAGAGGAGGAAGCTCTCTGTCCAGGGAGGAATATAGCCTGCCCCTGCCATCCCTAGGGCTTCAGGCAGATTCCTTTTCAGAGTGTTTTTTCCCAGAACATCACTGTCCCAGGGAACAATACATGGGATCCCTCTGCCCTTTTCCTCAGTGCCATCTTTCCATCTCCCTCCCTATATGAGGCCTGGTGGGTTTTACTTTGCCATTTTTTTACTCAATAAATTTGTAGAGAGAGCTGATGCCAGCCATCCAAAGGAAAGCTTAGGGGGAATTGCAGTGAGCTGGTTTGTGAAACTTGAGGCATTCAGAAGCTAAGTTGGACTCTAAAATTAAAAGCTCTTGGTGTATTTTTATTTCTGTTCTGTTTTCTTCTACTTTTAAGTGAGACTCATCTCCTTCAGGGTATTTTTGGTTGTTTGCAGCTGTGATGGATAGGAATTGGTAATTTCTTTTCATAAATTTAAGCTGAGACATTTGCCCTGCCTTAGGACTCCAGAAACTTGGGTCTTCAGATAAAGACAGGAGATGAGAATTGGCAATATGGCCAAATAACAAATATTGAACATTCCTGAAGCACCTCCAGCACATCTTTGCTAAGTGCCTGAACTTGAATCCAATACAAATACTTCTCTATGGTTCAGGATTTGGAGACTTAGGGAGGAACAGCTCTGTAGGTGTTTGTTAGGTTGGTAGATGGAGGTGATGGATGAGAATGGATCTTCTTGTGTGTCCTAGCCAAAAATGGTTTGTAACAAAGCATAACAGTTATTCTGTCCATCTGGCAGGGGCTGTTGAGTGCTGCTGTCTCAAAAGTGCAGACAGATCTCAATTTTCCTCTCTCTGTTCAGTAGGAAGTTTGAGATGGGGCTCTGGCAGCAATTCTGTGCCAAAACCCAGCCCCTGCCCTGCTTGTTCTCATGCTGCAACTTCAGATGTGCTGGAGCAGGCACATCAAATAGTTACAAAGGTTGTGATTAAGCCCTGGGAAAGAGCAAGCCGGCAGCTTGTTTTATGTTTCCTCCCCTGTGTTTGTATGAGTCACGGAGCTGGCGGCAGTCCTGCTTTCACCTCACAGAGAGCAGACATAAGTGTGTAAGAGCCCCACACCAATTTGCTGAAAACAGCCAAAAGCCAGGCTCTTAAGATACCCAAAAGAGATTGCAACTCCTCCATTTATTGATTCCTTTTCTCTCTGCTTCAAGTTAACAGCTTTTAAGAGACATAAAATGGGAAGAGCATCCGTTCTGCCAGCGGTGTTGGTGTGTGTCCCAGCTCTTGCCTCAATGGTGCGTGTGTGCGACCTTGAAGGGCAGACAGTGGGATGGTATGTGGAGGCACACGTTTGAAGCAATAGAGAAGAGGTAAAAAATATTATCCCCTGTTACCCTGGAGGCTGCTGACATGTCATGCCACTGCCAGGGCAGCAGAGAGGCTGACTCTCACCATCACACACCAACTCTGCCCTGAGCAGTCGGGGGCCGAAGGGGTTTGCACCCGAGCTGTGTTTGTGCAAGTCTCTAGTGGTTGGCTTGCTCTTGCATTCTCCAGTGCAGGGGACAAAATATCACCTGGGTGCCTTGCAATGGTGCCAACTCAGAACCACATATTTTGTTTCTCTTTTTAATCAAATGTGACATTAAATTTTATGCTGTCATTAAAGCTCCTGCTTCTGGAGCCAGTAGATGATGCTGTGAGAATTCCAGCTTTGTTTCTGAGCAGGGGAAGGAAGTCAGGAAGGCAGTCTGGCAGCTTGTAGCTTGGGAACAAGCTACAAGCTTGGACCTCGTGTTCCTTCCATGTTTCCATGGGCTAAGTCCATTTTCCAGGTTTTGAACACAAGGATTGGCAGAGCAGCCTCTGACCCTAGCTGACATGCTGGGAAAAGCAGGAAAAGTGCTTCAGCTTGCAAGGGATACAAGGCTTGCGTGATGATCACAAATTCAGCTCACTTGAGCAGGAGGGGAAATAGGTGAGAGAGGCTTCTCTCACTTCATCCACTGGTGTGGGGAATGCAGCTGTGGTTTGGGGCTCACTGAGCCAGGGCTGTTTGTGTGCTGAGCATCTCAAGCAGGCAGGAGACTCAGACATCTCCCAGCATTCATCCTTCATGCAATCAAGCGATTGCTCTTTAGCAGTGCAGGCTCCCCCAAAGCCCAATTCCTGCATTTCCTCCCTGCTGTAAGCTCTCTTTGCTTCACTTGTTTCCACATTTGTTTCTTCTGTTACACAAGCTTTGGTCTCAAGCCTCAGAGATGAAATACTCGGGGCTTTCAAAAGCATGACTCTGAATTGGTCTCTGGCCCCTCTCTGCTCCATGCCCAGCTCATCTGCCCTTGGCAGAGTGAGCACCAAAGTTAAGGAGCTCTAGTGAGTGTTGCTGTTCAGTGCTTAAATCCTGTGTGTGTCTTCTGAACTGCCACAATTTTGCTTTAATCCCAGACCACATCCCATTGGATTCAACAAGTATTTTCATGGAATCTGCAACTTTTATGGCCCTAGGAGGGCTCTGTTTGCCACTTCATTCACTTTTTCTGCTTCCTCTGCTGTTTTCCAGATGTGTTCTTTTTGTCGTCCCTGCTTACTGACTTCCCCACAGCAGAGAATTTCCTCCCATGAGCCTTAAACTGGACCTCCATCCAGCCCCCTTGTAGCAAATTCCCTGTCCCTCACACTGACTGCTGGGGCTGGGCCCTTTCCTTTTAACTGCAGTGGAATGGGAAAATAGGTGTGAAGATTTAGAATTATCCACTCGCCTCCCTTTTTGCAGACTCCTGACTGGATTGGGGTTGGGAGCAAGGAGGAAAGAACATGACAGGACATCTGCATCACTATCCAATACTTGGAAATCAATTCTAGGGCTTGAAATAGGCTTGCTGGTGGGTTGCTTCTGGATATGCATGTCTGGAGCCAGCAAGAGAGCTATCCCAGCAGTGTCTCCTGTGACTGTCTGGGCAGTATTCAAAGGCTGGGGAGTGTGCTGGGGCAGAGAAATACATGTTTGTCTCCTCCATTAAGGTTTTTGCTGGCCTACAGCTGCAGTGTGGGTGTGACAAAAGCTATTTAAATGCAGCTTCAGAAGCGTCCATAGGACAGTCCCCCTGAGAGCTGATGCTCTTGCTGGGCACAGTGCTGTAGTTTACTCAGTGGCAGCATTACCAACACAGCACTTGTGGTGGTAGTTTGCTATTTCTGTAAACTCAAAGGATGTTTGTGTTTGTTCCTTTGATGTTCCTTCATCCCAGATGTGTTCTGTGTTGCCAGATGTTCACAGCTATATGTTAGAGCACACACATTCAATTAATTAAACACATTAAATGCACCCACTTCCCACTCTGGATTTGTTCCTTCACTGACCTATAACTCAGCTGACACAGGGCCAGTTTGATGGATCTTGGTGCTACAGGTGGAGTCATGTGGTAACCTCCTCCCTTTTCTGCAGCAGATCACCCATAGAGGAGGGTCTGTATTTTAAATCTCTGGAAGTTACACTAACAAAATGGAAATACAGTTCCCTTGACTAAGAAGCTATTTTTGTCTTCCTTTGTCTCTGCTATTTAGGTGCATTTTAAATCACTTTAGTTCAGAAGTTTTATACACTGGATTAAAACATGCAAACACAACTTTACTGTTTTTATTGGCTTTTTTCTTAATGCTTTCTGCTCATCCCCCATTTCCAGATAGACTCTCTATTTATTGCCCTGAAACAGTTCCAAAATCCCAGCCCTGCTCTTCAATACATGGGTGTATGTGTATTCCTAGATGATCCCCTTTGTGTTTAATTTTGAATGCTCCTAGATTACTTCTTTGTATTCACTATGTTCTGAGGAGGAAGATAAATAAGGGAAACTGATTAGTTAGATGTTGACTTCACCTTTAATCCGACTCTCTGCGGGGGCTCTGTCCTTAAACTGAAGTAGCTACTTCCACTGAACACAAGAACTGCTCCTGGGCAGCTCTGTGCCTGCTGAGAGTTTACTTGGTTTTTGAAGAAGAAATAGAAAATCTAATTTTTGAACTAAATTTACCTGAAATGATTCATTCTCTTTTCATAACTTATCAAAATGCATTAGCAATAAATTCTTGACAGTGCTTCTATAAACTGCAGTTGTTCTCCTTTGAAGCCGTGGTGCTCGCTGCCTGCTCAGTTGTGCTGCTGTGCAAAGTGGCATAAACGCTCAAAGAGAAACGGCACAAAAGGAGCTGTGTACAGATGGCTTAGACAAAATGCTGGCCTTTTCCTCCAGTCGTCACAAGCTGGAAATCTGGCATTAAATAGGATTTGTAGGCAGGTTTGGTGTCTATCTTCTGGCTTATCCCCTCTTAAAGTCGCATCTCGCTCCCACCCGTACATTGTTTGCTACCAGAGGACTCCTGGCGTACACCCGGTGAAAAGGATGGAGCGAATGCCGTTTGGCGGCCTGGTGGCCGTCTCGAAGCTATAATTGTGTCAGAGCTGGCTTGCCCTGCACGGTACGCCGTGTCGGGCGGCGGGGAGGGCTGTCGGTGTGTGTGCGTGCCCGTGCCTGGTCGCGGGGCGGCGGGAGAGCGCTGCCGGCGGCTCCGGGCCGGGCGCGGCTGAGCTGCGCTCCTCGGTGCGCTCCTGCCATCTGCTGCCGGCGCAGAGCGCCGCACGCTCCGCTGCTGCTGGGGCTGCGGCTGGCACGGCTTCCCCGGCACCTCGAACGGGCCCGCGGCAAGGCGGAATGATTCCTGCCTTCCCGTTAAGGCGGCTGGGTAACTGCCAGTAAAGTTTGAAGTAAGATTTGTCAGGAAAATTAGGGCACAAACACCAGGGGTTTATGTCCAAAAAGTTACAGGACAGCTCTGTAGTAGAAGCAGTCCTGTAACTTTATTCTAATAACGGGAGAGGCCATGGGGCATTTTCCTGGGTCTCACTAATTTTTGGAGGACGCAGCCTCCTTTTTATCCTTATTTCCCGGTCGCATGTCCCTCTCTGTTTCCCCACTGGCTGAGGTACTTGAGAGGGACAGAATTCCCGGAGTGCCTAGTACCTATGACTGCCTTCTAATGTATACTCTCCTTTTCTTTTCCTTGTGTCAATCAGTGGAACTCCTAAGGAATTTATGGTTCTTCCCATTGTTTCTTTTTTCTCTCAGTATCTGACTTTATTCATCAGCAGACCTACAGGTTGTTTGAAAAGACAAATCCCTCTCACTCCTTTCATCAATTAGTGCAGTCCCTTCCATTGTTTCTTTTATCTCTCAGTATCTAGATTTATTTAGCAGCAGACCCACAGGTTTTTTTTGTAAAGACAAATCCCTCATTCCTTTAAGATTTAAAGCTCAACATGGTGGTTTAAAGAACCTGCAGCAGCAAAGTAGAATGTCCTCAGCTTGGGAAAGCAGAGATGTTTTAGCAGTATTGTGTTTTCATGAGCCATCTCTCTGGGAAGGGATAAAGTGCTGCTTCTCCTCAACCACAAAGTTCTGTGCAATATTTCTTACTTAATTTCTGAATGCTCAGAATGTAATTTGGGGCAGGGTGTTGTGTTTTAGCAACAAAAATTTTGCAGGGTCCTCCTAGTGGTGGCTCTGTCTGTAGACAGAAGACACGAGTGGCTGTTCGGAACTGACATACTTTTGCCCTGCTCTGGGCTCCGCCTGTGGGTAAGAGCTGGCTGATCCCTGAGCTTAACTAGGAAGTCCCCCAAACCCAATTAAGTCGGAAAGGAAATCTGAAAGGTTTTTTTACACTCCTCCTCCCTGTGGGTTGTTTGTGAGGCCAGGAGAACAGCGCAGTTCAGGGGCCTCAGATCTTGGCCCAGCCCATCATCCAAGGCAGGTCTCCGTGGGCACAAGTAGAACAATACCAGCCAGAGCAGCCCCAGCACAGCTCAGGGTGCAATTTGTGCTTTGGTGATGGTTGGCTTCAGCTCAACCCAGTATTTTCCTGTCTCTGCCTCTGCCAGCCCTTCCTAAGGTGCAGCCAGGAACAAACAAGTAGGATTGTGCTCTGATTTCTGCTGGGTGTGAGCCGTACATCAGCTCTGTCTGACTTCAGATACAAGCACCCTTGTTACAGGGCCAGCTCACACCCTCGTATTCCTGATTCTACCTCATGCAATTAATTCTGAAAACTGTGTTAGCAAATTTAGGAGGTCTGTAATCTTCTTTCTTTGTTTGTTAATCACAGTGTGGGGACCAGCTGTCAGTGGGAAACCAGCAAGCTCTGTGTTATTCGTTGCTTTCTGTGTAGCAGGACTGTATTCAAACAGTACTCATCTCTGTTGTGCTGGGAAGTGTTTTCATGCAAGGATAGCAAGGCTTGCAGGAGCTGAATATCCACATGGAAATTTTACAAAGTATTTTCACAGCAACATCTATAAAATACAGGTGAGATTTCTAATTACTGAATCCATTTGAAGGATCTGTATTCTCCATGTACCTGCCTCTTCTAAGCATGATTTCTTTATCATCATTTGTGAGCAAAGCTTTTTAGCATTTTTCATGATTGTATGCACAAGGGAATTTGTAGGATTACAATTCCAGATTATCACTTAATTACTTTAATTTTTGAAAGAAACTCCAAATGCAGCTAGGAAAATTCTACCAGTATACTGTGGTTTTTCCTTAAGGCATTTTACTGGAGTTATGGGATGTTCTCTGTTAAACAGAGTGTAAACAAAGCATTTCTAGTTCTCACATTTTCAGGGGAAAGTTAAGTGAGCTAACTTTTCTATTCCATTGAATTATATTTCTACTGGATTTTGAGCAGTAGTTGCCTTTCCTCTGTCCTCCTTGCAAAAATGGCTGGGGAACATGAAACTGGGAAGACATTGTTGTGATTTCATGGCCTGACTTTTCATGTATGTTTGGGCTTGGGACACTCCTTCCTAAAACATGGAGGCATTGGGGAATGGGATTCTGCTCACCTGAGCTTTCAGAGTCAGGAAGGTGTAGCAGTCCTGATAGGGGATGAGATTTGAAGAATCATCTTTGTCATCAGCTTTCCATTAGAAGAAGACTTTGAAATCCTACTTCATGTGGTCTTTTGCATACCTTTCTGACAGTTTCTGGACCCAAATCTTGCTCATGCCATTATTCCATTAAATTTTTAGAAGAGACATTACTTTGGGGCTCAGCTATTGGCAGGGACAGCTTCCTGGAACATACTTTGCAAATTTTATATTTGATCAGCAACAATTTTGCTTTCTCCTCCCTCCTTCACCTTGCAAAGTAGCTTTCATCCTGATGAGCCAAGAGATCACCAGGCCTTTCTTTAAATAAATGTGTGTGTGAGGCTTTATTTCATTCCAGGTAAGCACAAAAAGGCTTTGCAACAGATGTGGTTGTTCTCTTGGAATTTCTCCTGAGTGAGCTGAGTGGGTAAAATGGGATGGGAGTTCTGTGCAAAGGGCATCTCAAGCCCTGCTCCTGGTAACAGAGAATTGCTCCAAAAATACAGCCCACATCTCACTGCAAATGCTTCCAGGACATGGGCCAGTGAGCACTGCCAGCTCTGCCAGCTCCTCCTTCCCACCAGCCAACCCACACCTTACACTGGAAGGAGGGTGGTTGCAATACCTGCATCTTTCAGGGTCACCTGGCAATGTGACTTCTTACTGTTGCCTTCTTCAGGTGACTGCACTTCACCTTTGCTGTCCTGTGCCAAAATGACAGTGGCATTTTACTGCATACCTTCACCCCAGGTGGTCCAGGTTCTACCCTGCTGTAGCAGTGGTTGCTCTTCCCTTTCTCTTTTACTCTAATTATTCAGTTCCATGCTTCCTGGCCACTGCTGTGCTGCAGGGATAAGAGATCCTTGACAGCTGCTGGGGCTGTGGGCTTGGTGCTTGATGGAGATCAAATCCAGACAGTGTTTCCTGCTGTGCTCTTTGACAGATGACAGTGCTCAGCTGCAAAAAAAAAAAAAAAAAAAGGCTGTAAAATCTGAGATTTTGGTTAGAAACTTCTGATGGCTTTTGTGTGCTGTCAGATATGACCTCTGCAGGATGAAGCTGGAGCAGGATTATAGGAACAGTGGGACATGGACAGGCAAGCTTGGAGGGCTTAGGTTTTCCTCTGCCTGTCTCCCATGGAAAGCAAGGAGAAATGCTCTTGACATTTCCATTCACTTCAGGAGAGCTGCTCTGTTTTCTGCTAACCACAAATTTGGCCTGTATCAGCCTCTGGTGATGTGGATGAAGAGGAATTTTGCATTAATGTCAAAGCCAACCAAGCATACATACAGCTGATGCTGCACATGGGGCTTTGGCAATAGCATCTCCTATAGGTGACTTGATCCAGCTCCACGTGGCTTTGGCCATGTTCTCAGTGGTGGCTGGGAAGTTGGTTAACACTGCAGGAAAGTTTGCTCTTAGCGTCATGAGCTCAGACACAGCTGTATTGTTTAAGCCTTTTTGATTTCAGCACACTCTGACAAGGATCTGCATTCCCTGCCTCGTCTTGCTAGTCCAATCCATGCTCATGTGCAAGGACCAAGAAAAATTATATTGTGCTTCTGGCATTGCTTGTCTCAGCCATATTTGGCCTACCTGTGTTGTCTTCTCCCAGTGTTTGGATACCAGATTTGTCAAAGGGGCCAGATCAGGTCTGTACAGATGGAGTCCAGTGAATTCTAAGGGCTGGAGAGAAGATTCAGTTCATGTAATTTTCTCCACTACATGCCTCAGAAAGGCTTCTGAAGACAGCTGCTTTCCTTCTCTACTCAGAGAACTCAGGATTTCCAGCACTCTTTTGCTGCTTGGCTGGTTTCCTGGAAACATCCTTCATTCCCTCTTTTTCTGACCTGTCCCATTGTATAAACCTAAATATTTTTTGTAACTGGTGGATTAAAAAAATGAAAGCAATTGAAAGATATACCTTTCTGATCATGTAGTTGACCCCAGGAGCCAAGTTTGGTGGATTTTAAGGGAAAATCAAGGACATGAATTACAGTTGTGGTTATCCATCAACTCCCTGATGGCTGTTAGTCACCGTGTGTACTCCACATGTAAGCTTAGCTTTTCTGGATGATTTAGTGAAGAATTGTTGAGTCAAGGACAAATCTGCTGCTCTGCAGCAAGGTAGAGCTGTTATTACAGAAAAGGCAGGCCCTGGGGATGGGCAGTGTTAGCTCAGGCCCAGTTCATAAGGAAGGGTGCTGTGATTTGTCTTGGCTGTGACTTATCTTTGCAGAAAACACCTACTAAAGGAAAAGAAAGCAAGCTGGTAATTTAGCAGCTGGGGAGCAAATTTGTGGTGTGTTGGATAGCTGTAAGCAGGAGTCTTGGTAGAACAGCTCAGAGTGCATTTACAGTGGAGGCTGTTCTGTTATTTAGAGGATGTGAGGTTGTGGTGGCATTCCTCTGGTGGCAGCCCACTGACACCAGAACATAGTGGTGTGGCAACTTAGCCCTTTCAGGATGGGAAAAAGATACCAGACAGTAACTGAGAACACAAAACCATCCCAGAGGTGCTTTTGCAACCTCGGAGTCAAGTTCTGCCTGATATGTACTTGTGCCTCTGTGGCTGACTGGAGTGAGAGGAGAATGTGTTCCCAGGTTTGGAAGGGAATGGCTTTGCTCATCAGTGGAGAGCTGCCACGTGTTTTCTGTGAGAGGCACCTGGTGCTGACTCCTCAGATTGGATTGAGAGCTCAAGGGAGGCTGGGGACTTTGTTCCCATGTGCAGTCTCCAAAACCTTACCCTGTCCTACTTCCACAGCTCTTTTGCAGTGTCAGCAACACCCCTTGTAAAGTGATGGGATTGGTGTTGGCTTTTACAAGGGGAACATCCTGAAGGTGAAATTCAATACTGGGGAGGAAGACTCCATTACATTAAGCAAACCTGCAGTGAAGTGGGGCTAATTTAGCAAGCAAGGCTGCTGAGGTATTTCCCAGAGGACTGTGAAGACACTCACCCAGAAGTCACCTTTTCATGCAGTGTTGACCATCTCATTTCACTTGAGTGTAGCAATACCAGGGCCCACACAATTGCAGATCAGGACAGTTGGCTAAAAAAAGTTTAAATAAGTTGTCCTTTTCAATGTGGAAGGAAGATGATTGATGAAGCTGTGTAAGATCTTCAGTGATCTATGGAAGGTGCCATGGTTAGGTGATTTTCTTCATTTCCTAGCAAGCTAGCAAAAGGAAGTCCTTTTGGCACACGTTTTGTGAAACACGGTGCTGCAAGGCACTGACTATAACAAAAATATAACTGATTTACAAAGCAATGAGAGACATTCCAGGCAGATAAGTCTGTCAGTGCTATTAAAGACAAACCTTCAAATACTGCCTCTGGGTTGGGAAATATGAAAGCCAGAGAGTGCTTGGAGATTGCAGAGGGAAAATTATTATGCTGTACTTTCCTTGCTCTTAATGCTTCTCTGAAACCCTCAGCAGTAGTTGCCTGAGCCAGGGTGCTACAGTAGGTGGACATGTCATGTACCACTCTGAGGTTATTGGGCTCTTGTGAGGGTCTCAGTAACAGGGAAGGAACTTGGAAAAACAAGGGCAGAACGGCCTCTCCTGCAAGCTGCGTGTTTGCACTCAAGATGCTCAACCTGGTTTGTGCCCACTGCTGTTACCTTCTAATCAGATCCAAGAGAGGAATCCTGGTGAGTCTCCCCCAGGGTAGCATCTTGCTGAATGTTTAGCAGTGCTCTGTAGGGGTGTGAGCAGAAATGGCCCATCCAGACCTTGTGTAGCCCTTGCCAAATGTGCACTCTCAGTCCCAGAGGGTGGAGCTGTTAAAACAATCTGTCCCTTGGCATATTTTGTCTCTGGCATTGCAGTTCCAGGCGAGGTGGCATCTTGTGCCATTTCCAAAGGGAATTTCATGTCTTATGCACATTTGAAAATATGGACACTGTATGGACACAGTGTGCAGTGTTAACTGGGGTGTAGCAGCAACTTGTTCTTATAGCTATCCTCTCTGTTCCCTCTGTTCTGCTTGTCAGCTGTTTTCAGACCTCATCACCCACATTCTTCAGACCCAAGAGCACCTCTTTGACTTGCACTTCATATTCCATGTAGGCTTTCACCTTTCATCACTCCTATTAGTTTGGCTACTATGACTCTGGAGATGAGACTCTTGAATGGGCAGACTGGCATGGTGGAAACCTAGCATCAGTTTGGAACTGACTCTCAAACTCTTCCTGCCTAGAGTAGAGGTGCACAGCAATGTGGGGGCTCCCTCTGAAAATGCTGGTTCCAGCTCTGGGAGCAATCTGGTCCTGCTGTTGTGGTCTCTGAGCCCTGACTGGTTTAGCCAAGCAGATCACTACAGAAACACTGCTGCTGGTTTTGGTGCCAGAGTGGGTTTAGATGTTTGTGACAGCACCACTCTTCACTGTACAGGCTTACCCTTTGAATCTGGGCTCTTTCTTGGTTTTTTGGGTGTTTTTTTTCCTTTCTTTTTTTTTTTTCTTTTTTTTTTTTTCTTTTTTTTTTTCCCCTGCTTGCACCATGAAAAACTCCTTTCCATTACCAAACAGGATTTCAGCGAGGTGGGTGGCTTCCACCAGGACACATGAAAAATGGCAAAAAACTGGGACACTACTTTAAAGATTGTTTTTAAAGAAGACTCTGGAGAAAGGAGCTGATTTCTTTTACGAGGGGGTGCTGTCTCCCTGCAGTGTGTTCTGTCACCATGTCACAAGATTTCTAAAAGGAGCAGAATCAGTAGGACACTGGTGTATCAGTCTGCAAGGAGCAGCTTCCTTCGCTCGCATCCCATATTTGACTGAACTGGCATCACATGGTTCAGTCTCCCCACTCTTCTCCCACCCCCTGCCTGCTTCCGCCAACAGTCCTCCCAAAATGTGCTTTGTAACTGAAGACTCCCCTAAAGAGCTGACTCTTCCAGTTCTCCTGCGTAACAAAAACTTGTGCTGCTCATAAATAGAATTGCAATTACCAAGGGAAACAGAAGAATCTGTGCAGTCCAGATGCATCAGAGCGGCCTCTCATCTTGTCTTAAAGAAGCCTCTGAAATTCAACACACACTGCACAGGCATAGCTGGGAGACCTCTGCAGAAATCTTCCTTTTGAGCAGCCACTGTCTGATCATCCAGGAAGTCAGACTTACTTAGGTCTTGGACTTAGAGGATGGTAACGATTTCATATAGAAGAAAAAAGGCATTGTGTAGGATAACCTGTGAGGAAAAATCAAGAGCCTTGACTATGCATGCTGGGTCCTGTGGAAGGATTAAGCAGTAGTAGAAAAGAGGGAGGCAGTAGAATATGTGAGTGGTCCTTAGCTTTTCCTGTAGAGCAGATCACATCTATAAGGAAGGTCCCTCGTATATATCTTCTCCCTAGGCTGCCAGGGAACTCAAGGGGGGCATACACCATTTAGTGCCTGGTCTGGCTTGGCTCCCAGAAGAATTCCTGTGATAGGCTTCTTCTGTGTGCAAGATTCTGCTGATTCTCCTCTGTGGAACCTTTCTGAGCCCTCCATTGCTCCTTTGACCTCTCTAGTTCCCATGCAGCAGAAGCCTCCCTGAATTCAGTGACTGCCCTGAACATCACCCCATTCAGTTTGATGAGACCAAGTTGGACTAACAGAACAGCATCTTGCTTTGCCATGTTTCCTTTTGGTGGCAATGGTTGCACATCTAAAGCTTCAGGAAGAAAGACTTCAAGAAGGAACCCAAAATTAGGAAATGCATATGTTAGAAATAAGTTTTTACACCATGTTTTTCTTGTCATCAGTTTCTTCAAAGACAAATCTGTGTGTTCCTCCTTATTTACACAAAGCTAGTCATGAAATAGCAGTGGATCCCAGCACACACTGCAATGGTCATGAAATCAGTGAATCTGAAATTCTGTCATGGTTGGAGAGCATTTTTGCGTTGCAGGTTTTTTTTTTTTGTTTTCAATGGGAAGAATAGTCTCTGTGTCATCTGCATCAGAGTCACAGTTCATTCAAGGATGTGTCCCAGATGTAGGTGTTATATAAAGTAAAATCACTTTTCTCTTTGTATCTTAGTGCTTGAAGTAGAAATAAATCCTTTTTTTCCTAACACTGAAGAAACAACAAAGGAACAATGTTCTGTTGGTAGAACTCACTTGCTCACCTGTGTTCCTCTGAATTCATGTTTACTAAACCATCCAGCAAGCATAGCCTACAGGTGGTGCTCCTGATTCTTACAATCCTTGCCTTTCTCATGCTTGCAAGCATACTTACCTGTTAGAATGCCAAAATTACTAGCTAGGGAAGATCTTAAAATAGTTACAGATCTAGAAAAACAGAACTCCTTTAAGGTGCTTTAGAAAGAAGTGGTAACTGTACACCAGTCTCTCACTTAGCTTTGCCAAACAACCTTTTCAGTGTCACACAAGGTACTACTGCAAATTATGTGTCTTGCCTGGTAGCTGCAAGAGGCTTCTTATGTATCAGTGAACCTACTTTGTTACCATGAGAACTGGTCCTTCAGCTAAAATTTGTTTTGTGTGTTTGACCCTACAAATTCTGGTGTAGTCTTTACAGACAACTGCACAGATCTTCTATAAATTTCAGTAGTTTTTCTGTAACCCCTATTGTCTCCTCCTCCCAGGTGGTCCTGGGACTGAGATAAAAAGAACAGAGTTCAAACTGCCCACTGATGCTATTAAGTACTTGGGCTGAGTACCAGTCTTGGTATTTTTCTTTGTATTGCACTCACCTGCTTGCTGAACTGGAGTGCCTACTTGTGTTGTACTTTCATGGGCTGCAGAAACTTGGGGTGAAAGCTTTGTGACAGGGTGGTGTGTGCACACAGTTCTGGCTGATGGGATTCCTTGAGATCCCTTCACATTTCAAATAGATTTGTGAGCAAGGGGGGCAGTTTGAAGACACTGCAAACCCCTAAACCCTTAGGTAATCCTGAATTTGGCCAGCTCAACTATTTATAGAACACTCTATGCCTATTCTAAATATACTTTCCTCAAGGGGACCTTAACTCCCTGCTCCACCACTTCAGTTGGATCAGCAATGCTGCTGTGATCATTTAGCAAAAATTCCTTCTTTTGCTCTGTGGCAGAGCTGCAGATGTTGCTGGTTTGGGACTTGAAGGGGAAATTCTGTGCCAAGCAGAGCTCAGGGGTTTGAATTTAAACTGCAGCCAGCCAGGTAGAGAGAGATTGATGATATATTAGATCATTTCCTGCAACCATTTCCTTACTATTTTTCAATATTTCTCTTCTGCTGGTAGGTCTAGAGTTCTGGAGAGGGAAAATCAAGTGACTCATTGACAGTGTACAGAAGGCAGGGCTTGAGTCTTGCTGCTGATTGAATGGGGTTGGACTATCAACTCTATTGCTCCCATGTAAGGACAGCGGTTTTCTTCAGGCCAACGAGAGCAACCCATCCAACAGCAGATTCTGGAGTGGGGAATTTCTTTGGAAAAATCCTGATTTTCTTTTTTAGTTGAAGACTCTGAGATAGAAGTTCCGGTGCAAAGGGCCCATTGCAGAGCATTTTTCATCCTTTAAGTTTAAAAATATCTAGAAAAATGTATCCTTTATTGAGTCCCATAGGTTTGGACATTTTCTCCTGTAGGATAGTTACAATTTGTCTGCCTATCTCTGGCACATCTGCAGATCTGTATGGCAGATGCTGAAGAGCACCATCCTGAGTGGGAAATTTTGGCTGAGTGTAGAGGCAGGATGGGCCATCCAAACCCTTCATATCACGAATAGCTGTGCTGCCCCACAGTAAGGGCCAGTAGTACATTAATCTTTGGGGGGAAAAAAAATTGCTCCTTGTCCCTATGATGTGATTGATCCAGACTCTACTTTGTGGGTATTGGACTCAACTTCCAGCAGAGGTGTAAAGCACTAAGGCTGCTTGCACTGGTTCAAGGACAGGATTCAGAGGCAGTGTGTCAGTGGTGTCTGCAGGAGTCACGTCAGTTGAGGTACCCATTAGAAAACCCCTTCTGGGTACAGCAAAAGAGTGACTGCCACTTATTTGGCCTCTGGCATAGGGAAGCCTGTGTAAGACTTTGCTGCTCCACAGATCAGGGTAGCATAGCTCACTGTGTGTCTAAGCCTCAGAAAATGTTTTTGAGGTTGACAGAAGCTTTTTTTAGTCATTACCCTTTGAGGATGAACAGGGCAGCGTGTGGCAAGATCGCAGAATGGGATTAGCTCAGGATTTAGCAGGAAGAGTTCCTTAGCACTCCTTTAGAGCTATTTCCTTCTATTGCAGCCCCTGGAGCTGCATGAAATAGAAGGGTTTATGTCCTTGCTGCCTGGCAGGAAAATCATCCCAGCTCAGTGCAGCAAAATGGACTGGGTCCAGTGCTCTTGGAAGGAATGAAACAAGTAAAATGTGTTTAACAAGGAATTTCACATGGGGGCTTTCAGGTACACTGCCTTGGCTTTCCCAAGGAATCAGTGTCCACAGAGCTTTAGATTTTGCTCTGGTCATGGCTTACCTATATGCATACAGGTAGCATTTCCTTGTTGCTGTCCTAGCACGCAGGGAAGGACAGGGGAGTCTGTCTGAAAGCACTGCAGTGCCACTCAGCCTAGTGCAGCCCTCGGTGCCTTGCGGTGCTGCTGCTGCTCTCTGCTAGGGTGATCCACTCAGTGCAGGCAGTGTCTGTGATCCTACAGGGATGCATTATCTCAGGAAAGGCTCTGCAGTCACTGGGACTATGACAGGATGGGTACTCAGACTGTAGTGCTGATCATTTGTGTTTCACATTCTTGATGTGTCTGCCTGTGATTTCTGGGCTGACAGAGTGACTGTCAGCTTTCTGGCTCACTCTATTATGCCTTTGGCTAGCTATTCCCACTGCTGTCTCCCTAAGACTGCCTTCCTTTTAATGGAAGTTGCCCATTTGACCATTCTTGATGTAAACAAACCATATTGCCTTCAGAAGCTGGACTCAGTAATGCATGCCAACAGAAACTAGTGCATTTGTACTTGTAAGGAATAAAATCTATCCCTTTTTCAGTGCTTCTAACAACTTCAGCATCTCCATTCAGAACCACTGGCCTTTGTTCCCTCATGGCTGAGGTGTGGCGGCTGAATTGAGGCTGGGAAGCAACCAAAAGCGTTTAACCACAAGAGGAACACCAGCAGTGAATCAGCCCAGAAAGCAGGAGCAGACTGCAGAGCAGTTGAAGTGCAAAGCTCAATTTTAAGCCTAATTTGAACACTGAATGAGGTGCTAATATCTCAGCTTCTGTGTAGAGTCTCAGTCTGCTGTTCATGTTCTGTGGACACAGTACAGTGGGGTGTATTTATAGAATTCCTGGTGAAAAGCTGGCTTTGTACGGCTGGTATGGGCACTGCAGGGTGAATGTCCTGTCTGGTTTTGGTGCTGAAAGTAAAAATCTGTCTTCATGTCTGTGTTCTGGGGAGCTGATCAGATATTTTATGTCATTGCAGCTTGAAGAGCCAATTTCAGAGCTGGCTTCTCTAATTGCCTGGTCATTTAACCTGTTCCACTCGCCCATAAGAGAAGGATGCATTTCTTTTGTTCATGTTGCCTTTTTCATCCGTAAATGTAAAGCAGATTGTGAAATCAGACCTGCTTGAACTAACATTTGTAGCTATTCATTCACCCATGAACAAACCACATCCCTGATGCTGGTCCAGCTTTTTTCTCTACCAGAGAGAAAATAAGAACAGCAAGTCAATTAATACTCTCTTTTCTCTATGGAGTGTTTGTGAAACATTTGGATACTCTGGAAATGAATGTCAACATGGTGAAAAACTGGTTTAAAAGGTGTTTAAAAAGTTACATTTAGTTCTAGAAGTAGCTTTGCTGCTTTTTTCCATTGCTTGAAATGTGGTGTTTAGGATGGACTTCACACATTCCCAGGAATGCAGGGAAGGGGAGATCAAAGGTTGTCTGAGTGCTGGGCCTGATGTATGTTTTTGCCACACCAAAAGTTATACATACCGCTGGTTGCTTTCTTTTCCTGCTGGGCATGGAATGGGTTTTAATCCTGGTTAGATCCTGGATCTGTTTGCCTGTTTTGAAAGGACTTCTCCTTCTGTCTTTTTCAGGCATGGTTCAGAAACTCGACCAGAAGCTGCCTGTAGCCAACGAGTACCTGCTGCTGTCGGGCGGCGTGCGGGAGGGTGTGGTGGACATTGACCTCGATGAGCTGAATGTTTATGCCCGGGGCACAGACTATGACATGGACTTCACCCTGCTGGTGCCCGCGCTGAAGCTGCACGACCGCAACCAGCCGGTGACGCTGGACATGCGCCACTCGGCCCTGTGCCACTCCTGGCTGAGCCTGCGCCTGTTCGACGAAGGCACCATCAGCAAGTGGAAGGACTGCTGCACAATCGTGGACCATATCAATGGAGCCACCAATTACTTCTTCTCCCCCACAAAAGTTGCAGACTGGTTCTATGAGTCCATTAGCATTGTGCTCTCCGAGATCCAGAAAAAGCCCCAGCGAGGGATGCCAAAGGTGGAGAAGGTAGAAAAGAATGGGACTATCATATCCATTATTTTGGGAGTGGGCAGCAGCCGCATGCTGTATGACATTGTCCCTGTGGTGTCCTTCAAAGGCTGGCCGGCTGTGGCACAGAGCTGGCTGATGGAGAACCACTTCTGGGACGGGAAGATCACGGAGGAGGAAGTCATAAGTGGGTTTTACTTAGTGCCTGCATGTTCCTACAAGGGGAAGAAGGACAATGAATGGAGGCTGTCGTTTGCCAGGAGTGAAGTGCAGCTGAAAAAGTGCATCTCCAGCAGCCTCATGCAAGCCTACCAGGCCTGCAAAGCCATCATCATCAAACTGCTGTCCCGCCCCAAAGCCATTAGTCCATATCACCTGCGGAGCATGATGCTGTGGGCTTGTGACAGGCTGCCAGCCAGCTACCTAGCCCAGGAGGATTACGCAGCCCATTTCCTCCTGGGTCTCATCGATGATCTCCAGCACTGCTTGGTCAACAAGATGTGCCCTAACTACTTCATCCCGCAGTGCAACATGCTGGAGCACCTCTCGGAAGACACGGTGATGCTCCACGCGCGGAAGCTGTCCTCGGTGCGCTCCGACCCTGCCGAGCACCTCCGGACTGCCATCGAGCACGTCAAGGCAGCCAACAGGCTGACCCTGGAGCTGCAGCGGCGGGGCAGCACCACCAGCATCCCCTCCCCGCAGTCCGATGGAGGGGACCCCAACCAGCCCGACGACCGGTTAGCCAAAAAGTTGCAACAGCTAGTGACTGAGAACCCCGGAAAGTCCATCTCTGTCTTCATTAATCCAGATGATGTCACAAGGCCCCACTTCAGAATTGATGATAAATTTTTCTGAGCTTTCGTCAATGTTTCTTGGGATTTTTATTTGTTTTATTTTTTAAAACTCTTGCAGTGCGCAGGTTTTTTAATTTGGTTTTCCTTGATGACTTAGTCTCTTGGTTTTTACATATCCAGCATAGATTGGATCTGTTGAGAACAATCTGAACAAATAATAAATCCTGTTTCTGCAGGACAGTGCAGATTTTGGAACAGTATATTATTATTTCATTGCTGCTTTTTATTTTTTTTTTTTTTTTAACTCACCCTGCTCCATTGTCTGTGAGTAGTTTCTAAAGGAGGACATGCATCATAAACACAAGCCACAGTGTAATGTAGGGGTTTTTCCCAAGCTTCCATAATTTGTGTACATTGTTGGGCCGGGAGAAAGAACAACTCACCTCCGTTGCTTCAGAAATTCACTTCTTTTTCCATGAGCTTCCATCCCCCTAAAGAAACGAGGAGAGGCTGGGTTGGAAAGCACTACTGGTAATCTGATGAGGCCAAATCTACGGGGCTGAAGCCCAGTTCATCTGTTCTTCACATTTCTGATACAGGGGAGAAAGCTGACTTTAAAGATGATGATGCAGCTTTTTGGGGAAAGAGTTGTTTCTGTTTTGATCTACTTTTTGAATGTAATTGTTCATTAATTGGACCTTGTACAGTCCAGAGGGTTGTTTCTGCTGCTTTTCCATGCGGAATAAGGTTATGGAATGTTAGTTTTAGTGTGTGTAATTATTCAAAGCCTTATTTAAATTCTATTAAAGAACATACCATTTTAAATGTAATTGCACTAATGAAATCTCTGCCATTACCTCAGTCCCACTGTTTGTGTTTCTTTCATGAATTAGCATCTGTTATTAGGTCTCAATATTGCTGATTGCTTGAGACCCCTCTGGTCTCATGGTTTCAGGTGATTTCTTGATTGTCTTTTGTAAAAGACTTCCTTGTTAGCCCGGCTATGTGTGAGCAGTCAGTTTTGCATTGGCATATTTCTTTGGATGCGTATTGTGTGTTGCAGTGCATATTGCATTAATATGTATTGCATGTTGTTGAAACAGGTTTACCATTAGATAAGGATGTAATGCTAAAGCAGTGGTATGTGCAAAGTGAATCAGCCAGACCTCCAGCAAAGGAGCTACCTTGCTTCTCTAATGCATGTATTAGGCCTGATCCTTTCTGGCAGTTACCATTCCCTGGACTCCTGAGAACTTTCTGACTCACCCTGGGATATGGGAGATCTTACTCTGGTCTCATGTTTGCAAAAGTTGTGTTTGTGTGTAAACTTGTGGTGCAACAGTAGCCTTGAAAAACACATACACTTTCTTCTGTGTGTAGGGTAAGCTGTATGGTAACAAGGGTTAGTCTGAGCCAAAAATAATTCCAAGAGTTCAAGGATAGAGTGACTTATTGTGGCTGGCTGGCCAGTGACTGATATTTAGGCCTTAAATCAGCAATTTGGGCTTACTGATTATCCCAGAGACGCTGTTCTGATCCAAACTTGATGCATGTGTTAAAATGTGATTATTAGAGCAGGTTGAAGTATTTTTAAAATATTTGACAGACAAATGAGGTGCATATCTAGTAAATTCTAACTGATAAAAATTGTGTATGAAAAATGTGTCACTTTTTCAGTCCAGCCTTTGTGGTAAAGAAACCAGGCTGGTGGAGCAGCACACCAACAGCTTTGGCAACTGCTATATTAGATGGCAGGGAGGTTTCAATACGTGATCTAGTGCCCAAGTCATGTCTTAAAACTTCAGCTCCTCCATCTCTTGGGCATAATTGAAAACTTCACCCCATTGCTATAGCCAAGATGTTCACATTTACCTGAATTTACTGGTACACACAACAAGCTCTCAGAAGTTGCTGGCCTGATGGAGTGGATGAGGATTTAACCTTAAAGCACAATTGGCTCTTGATCATGAGCCCAGTGCAGCTGCAGTTTGGTCTGGGGAAGGACATGGATTGGCTTCAGCAGAAGCAGAGCTGGGTCCTACCCGTGTGGCTATTGCCAAAGATGAGTTTCCATAGAAACCTGTGAAACCTGCCTGGGGGAGGCAGGAGAAACAACGGGGAATCCTCTCCAGAAGTGTGTGGAAAATGCAGATTTGTTGAAATGGTTTCTTCCCCAGTCTCTGGAACTTCTGTTTGTTGAAAGAAGAGTCTGGGCTGCAGGATGAAGTTTCCCATCACTACATGAGAAACCTGCTCAGCACAAAGCAGCAGTAGCCTGGCAGGCAGAGTACTCTCCCAGGAGCCCCATTGTCTGTGCCAGTGCTCCTGAGATATGCAGAAACACAGCCTTCCTCATGCCAGTTCAATGTCCTGCTGACCAGCAGTTTGACTAGCCCATGTCAAGCTCTGGTGTGTGCTCCTTTTTTTGGTTTTAATTAAAAAAACGTTTTGAAAAGTATCCACCTTGTTCTTCCTGCATTCTGTGTGTTGTGGTTGGTTTGTTGGTTTTTTTTTTCTTGTGGGGGATTGGAGGCTTGACTTTTTACTGGACTGAAAAGCAGTTTTCCAGGTAGGTTTGTGAGAATGTTGTATCCTCTACCTGGATCATCTGTCTTCCCAGGAGACAGAATCCTAATCTGCAGTAGGTTTGTATCTGTCTAGTTTTTGTTCTTCTCCACATACCATAGTTAACGAAACAAGCTACCAGCCCAGAGGTGACAAGTGTTTTGTATATCAGAGAATACAAAAGACTATTTTCTTCCTTTTCCAGTGTCCCCTCTTGCCTTTGAGTATATGCTGGCACAGACTTGTGAAGTGCAGAAGTCTCTATGAGGGATTTCAAAGTAGTCAGTGGGTTTAGATACCAATGACCTTTTACTCTTTACTTCTCTCTGCAAGTTTCAAGGAAACCATGGTGCTTTTCCTGTTAGGGAGTTCTTGAAACTCATTCACACAAGCATTTTAGAGCATTCAGCCCCATGGGGTTAGAGACTTGGCCAAACTGACAAACGCTGAAATAAGAGGGAATTTGCTTTAAACTAGCAATGTAGGCATCTTCCCTGCTGATGTCAAGAGGAGACAAGTTACTGTTGTGAGCCAGTGTCTCCATGGGAGCTTCAGTTCTGCACCCACTGCTATGGCAGATAAGACTTTTTTTTTTCCTTTTCCTTTTGCCCATTAGCCACCTTTCTGCTGGCTTCTCCCTGTCCTGAGTGATGCTGCAAAAGGACTGGGACAGTTTGTGAGGGGCTGGCAGCATGTAGGATGGATCCCTTGTGAGTCTGTGAGTTACCAACTCCTACAGGGTTAAAAGGGAGGGAGTCCCAGCCAAGAGGGTCTGGCTTTGAGGCATCAGAAAGGTGGGGAGGAAGGAAAAGTGCTCTTCAGAGGCTCCACTTCACCTCCCAGTGTGATCCTCCTTGGGCATCCTGGCTCTGGTCCTACTCTTGGAACATGCTTTTGCCTTTGCTCTCTCCATAGGGTTACTCTCCAGCAGGACAGTGGGAGAAGCAGCTAATTTGACTGGTTCCAGTTGTTGTAAGTTCTGGGAGATGCTGAAAAAGCTGTCACTTCTTCAGAGGGACACCTGAGCTGCTGCAGAGGTGACAGAACCACCAGCTAAGGGGGGTTACTCTGTGCTGTTTTGGGATAACTCTTTTGAAGGCAGAAGGGAGCAAGAGACCAAGAACTTTGTTTCAGCCTGCAGTCTCTGCTCCTTCTGGCACGTTGTGTGAAGCCTCAGTCACTCTTGTCTGGCTGTGATAAATTGCTTTCTGCACATATTCCAATACTTTAGCCCAGAGAAGTGTTGGTGTTCTAACCAGAAAACTACAGCTTGGCATCAGAGTCACTCTTAGCAGCAAAATACCAGCAGGACTTTAACCATGCACTGCCCAAAATAGAAGCCAGTCCTCAAAAGCCTCTGAAAGAGCTGGTTTTTACTAGTGTGTTTTCTCTGTTGTCATTGTGACAAATAGCACTAATTTTGATCTAGATTCTTGGACTTTCCCTGATTGCCTTGTTCCAGTGGAGAGCAACCTTCTTTTGGCAGCTGTGGTGGTTCTGTGCTGGACACCTGAGCTCTGTGCCCTTCCACTGCTTGGCTTCCCCATGGAGGGCTGTGAGACAGGCTTGTGTCTGCTAAAACTTGACTGAAACAGGCATTGAAAGGTGGCAGTCACAATAAATTCCATTGGGAGACTTGAAAATATGCTTAAAACAAAGTGTGTGTACTTTGCTGGATAAAAGCTGGTTGTGACCAAAAGTAATCAGACATTTATCATATTTTCTGAACCCATGCATAATACTCGTGGCCATCCACAATGCAAGTGACTGTGGCTGAGGGGAAAGAAGTCAGACTTTGCTAATGATTATTTCTGATAATTTTTTTTTTTAAGGTGTGCATAGTCCATGCATCAAACTGCTTAAAAACATCCACCTGTCCCTTTTTCTGGGTTCAGTGCTGGATGCATTTTGCCACTTTGTCTTGTATTAAAGTGAGCGTGTTGGAAAGGCTGCTGGGCAGCTGAGAGTAGTAATGTTCACATTCTCCTGGCATTGCTCAGTGATTAGAAGTATTCAGCATGCAAATAGCTTGTTCAACTTCAGCAAGTACATCATCTCCCTCCTGCCAGCCTTGCTTGGGGTGAGCTAATGGACTTTTAACATTATACAGCTTAGAGAGCACTGTCTCTAATAGCTCCTGATTAAGCTCTCCAGAAAGGCAAATAACCATCATGGGGCAAAGGCTAAACCAGGGGAGGGGGGGAAAAGAACACCCTGGCCAAGGGACTCTTGCTGACATGTTTTGGGTTTAGGGACATTCAGCATTATATTTAGAACATTTTGGCTCTCGAGAACTGTCAAGTGAATCCAAATTTAATTCATCTGAATGCTTTTAGAATAGTGATAAAATAGCCCTCACTCCCTTCTCCTCCCCTTTTGCCATTTATAATCTATTATTTTAGGACTGCTCTGAGGAACTATTGTGTTTTCCTATTATCATTGTCCCTGGCTCAGCACTGTGCTTCCAGGCTGAATGTAGGCTTTTGGGGGTTATTTTTATCTTACTGGCCTTCTGTGGTAGAGGAACACACTCTCATTCAGTCTCCAGACAGCCTGATTCACCAGGCAGAGATGTGGGTGCATATTGGGGGCATCAGGCTCTCTTCAGACTGACTCAGCCCTGTCTTTCCCTCAGTTTTTGTGTGTTAGGAATATCAGTATGACAGACATGACCGAGGTCTTGCTAAGCACACAGCAGACGTGGTGTGTGATTCTGAAGTCAAGGAAGCTCCAGGGCAAAGTGAAAACTGAGCCCAAAAAGCCACTTTTCTCCCTGATTCTCAACCAATCTGGCTCCTTTGTTTTAGCTTTATTTTGGGGAGGTGGAGAGATGTGAGCTGCTTTTGTTCACTTCAGTGGGTACAAATCCCAGCTGTGGCCTAGGACGTCAGGCACTTCACTCATTTATGGCTTTGTCTCCAGGTCTCCCTGGCTTATGCCCTACCATGACTTTGGTAGATGGGAGAGGGGTTTATGCTTTGTTCAGCACTGTGTAAAGAAAGGAATGGGCATTTTTCATGAAGGGCTGTGACCTATTGTGTCCTTCCCCTGCTCCTGCGTGCCAAGGCTTACGCACACACTGTATTAATTGTGGGCTGCAGCTGATCACAGAGGGAATGCCAAGGTGTTTCTCTGCAGACCAGTCTTCACCCTTCAGCATCCCTTGCAGGGTAAGTCTGCTCCTGACTGAAGTCTGTGCTCTCAGAACAGACTTTGGCTGTGTTTGAAGGGTACAGGCTGGGTCTGTGCTCACTGAGGATGGCAGGCCAGGTTCCTACAGAACAGAGATAACTCCACTTGTCTGATGTGAAACACCCCAGAGAAGATAATCCTTCCTGCAGGGAGGCCACTGCAAAGTCTAACCTTTCCAGCACCACGACTTTTGCAGTGACCAGGAGCAGTCTCCATGACTTGTGCCACCATAGAGGCACCCTTGTGTCTCAGAGCTTACCTGTGTCACGTAGCTGCCACAGCTGCTGGGGCTCTTCTGCCTTCTGACACGTGAGGGATAGAGACCAGAACTGTCTCTGGTGGCTTTCATGTTTGACCTCCAGAGCTCATCTGATCCACCTTCAAACCAACATTTTTTAACAGCCTGTAAGAGACAAAAGAGCTGTAATGAAAAAAATCAAAGCTGCAACTTCATTGAGCTTTTCCAATAGGTTTCCTTTATTTGCTAATGGTTCTGCCTGATCTTGCTTGAGGTGCACAGTGCTCCTCAGTGCTCTGATTCATGAGATTATTTTGTTAATCAGTGGTGGCAAGATGGGGATTGGAAAGTGTTAACCCCTGGACTGCTGTGGGTACATAGAGATGTTATCTTGTGGAATTCTTGAGCTAGTTGCACTAACATCATCCCTGCTACTGATTAAAATGGATGGAACTATGGTGGGAAGTCATTACAGAAGGTTTCTAGGAAAGAGCACGAGCCCACCAGTTAAAGGAGATTCTAGAAATGGAACTCAGCTGTCCTGGGTCCCACCAGCCCACTGTGACTAATCCCACCAAGGCCTATGTTACCAGGTCAGTAGCACAAAACCAGTTCCTCAGTTGTTCCTTCCCCAAGGCATGGCTCTTTTCACATCAAAACCCACTGAAGGCAGAACGTGAAACCCAGTGCAGCAGGAGGTATGGAAAGAAATATATTTTAACTGTTTCCTCTGGTCTGCTTTGCCACTGCACCCAGCCTGCCCCATTCCTCTCTCCCTCTTTAAATAAACTCTCCAGAGGTGTTCTGCTATGCAGTAATGAACTGTAATGAAATAAATTAAGTTAAATGCTGCTGAATGGAGCTGCATAAATGCCTTGTCATATTTTGTTATAATCACCTCATGTGACTTCATTGTCTGTGTCATCTGTCTCTCCAGCTTACTCATGGAGCAGCACACACCATGGTGACTGGGCAGAAAAGGGAAGAAATGCAAGTTGATGTGAGTTGGAGTAAATAATTCAGAGGCACTGGTTGTTGCTCTGATACACAGAGCTGCCCAAGCTGCCAGGGCACACAGGTCCAGCACGCACAGAAATCACGCTTTCCCAAGGAAAAGCCAAATATGGAGGAAACTGAGCAAAGCCTCCAGCCTGTGACCTTCCAGCTCATTGAGCAGGTGGAAATCAGCAGTGTGGCTATTTGGAGGGCTGGAGTGAGGCTGCAGGGTGTGGGAGCAGCACCTGCACACTGGCACCTGTGATTGCAGTACTGTGCTTCATTGTGAAACTGGTTGAATACAGTCAGTGCTTCAGTTTGAAAGCCATTTCTGAATAAGAGCTCAAGAGAAAGAGGGTGGGGAAAAACCCCAAAACCTAAGAAGCAGTACTTTGTACACAGCCCTTCCACAGAGCACAGGCAAGAGTGAAAAGGAGCTTCACGTGGTCAGTTTTAATGTTGTGGTAGGCTTGGATTTCCTGCCAGCTGCCACCTCACAAGGAACCTTACTTTGCTGTGCTCTGCTTGGAAGGGGTATTGCTCTGGCAACACAGCTGTGATAACTTTGGAAAGATGCAGTTCTAAAGACAAACACAACCCCTTGTATGACTGCTCCACTGAGCACCAAGCACAGCTGTGGTTTGTGTGCACACTGAACCCTTAGTCTTCCAATTTCTTGCTGTATCAGTGTCTTAAAAGTTCTCCTCAACAGTGAAGTGTTTCTTACCTTGATAATTTTGTCCCAAATTAAGAGGAAGTCAGTGCAGTGGAACAGTGTGAGTATGAGGCACGTTCAGTAACTCCCATACACTGTGCCAGGAGATGTGCATGATGTTTGCAGCCCAGGTCCTGCCTGGCTTGCCTTTCCTGCCCCTCCATTCCTTCACACCCAGGCACATGCAGGAGATGTCTCAGGTGTGGTCTGGAGGTGCTGGGGGCAGCTACAGGCCCCCTCCCTGTGGTGGGCTCTGGGTTCAGCCCAGCAGGGCAGTCAGTAGCTCAGGGTGCTGTGTCTCAGGTGCTCACAGCTGCCCCAAATCCTGCTGAGTGCTCACCTTCCTTTCAGGCATGAACAACTGCAGCTGTGCAGCTGCACCTGCCTTGAGGAATGGAATGGATCCTGGCACAGAGCTGAGGGCTCATGAATTGCCATGGTGTGTGACTGGGGGTGGGATTTATTTGTCACAAAGAACTGAGTCAATGTGTCTGTTTATTTGTATAAACAGCTCTGAGGTCCAAGGGACCAGTGAGGCATTTAGACATCTGAGTCACACCCTCCAGCACTGCTGGTGCTTGTGGGCACAGACCTGGTCCCTCAAACACTGGTTTAATGCCACTGTCACATAATAACTGACCCTAGGGGCTGCCTGGGCCCAGTGTAACCACATGTACTCCTCTGGCCTGACTGCAAAAAGGTCCTTAAGATCCAAGTGCCATTTCTCCTTCAATAGTTACCCCTGGCTCACTGAACACTTCCCTTGAGAAGGCTCCCTGTGAGCCCAAGGGGCTCTGTCTGGGAGCCAAGGGCCACTGACAGCCAGGAGAAGATGGGCTGTGTCTGCCTCCCCTCCCAGCCCTCTGTGCTTGCCTTGGGGACAACAGCTGGGTCTCCTCCTGGGGACATTGAGCACCTGAACAGCACAGCCCCACGGGGGATCAGCCCAGCTCTCCCAAGCAAAGCAGCTGTACTGAGCTGCTCTCTCCTTCCATGGACTAGCGAGACCACAAGCAGCTCCCATTTCTGGGAAGAGCTCTCTCAGAGCCAGCTCAGGTACCTCACAACTGCATCTGGCAACAGATGAGAAACATCCACTCTGCTGGCAAAGCTAGGAAATGTCTCACAGCAGAACTGCAGCCTCCTAACCTTGCTGAACATAACCTCATCTCATCTGCCCACACTCCACACATCTGGCAGGAAAGGCATTATTTTGAGGTCAGGGTAAGGATGGGGAAGATATCTGCTGTTGTCAATTTTACATGCAGGACTTCAGCAAATGTCCACATTTGCCAGCCTGAATTCAAAAGATGGAGAGAGGGACATGAGGACAGAATAGCAACATGAGTTAATGAATGTGTTTGTAAAATAACCTCCTGTATGCATAACTCACTTTCAGTAGATGATTTTCAGCCTAGTCACAGAGAGGCCATGTTGGTTTGCACTTCTGCAGCCCCTGAAATTCCTTTGCAGTCAGTTAGAGACAGCACTCTCTGTTAAATATATATAGTACTGCTCCAGGTTCATTTAAAGAGAGTGATAATACATCATTGCTCCCAGTAGGGACATAGCTGCCTCATAGCTTATGTCTGCTGTCAGGCATTAAAGCTGGGCTTGAGTGGTGCCAATCGATAGTGGAAATGCAGCAGCTGGAACTGTTAAGTGCACCTTTAATGTTCCTTATGCAAACCCTGCCTCCCACCCGAGAGTACACCTGCTCAAACAAGCAAAGAAACAGGACTGACTCCTCTATTCCCTAAATAATCCCCAATATTTCCCCTATTTTTTGTAGTTTGTGTATCTTACTGAGGGGGGGTGGAAAGGAGAGTTTCTGAATCTGCAGAAGGTAGTAGCAGCCAAAATTAAGAAAAGAGCATTTCTTTTTTGGGACAAATGTCTGTTGCTCACACACTCGAGGACAGATCCTGGGCTGTCTCCAAGCCTACCAGGTCACTGGGTTCTGCCCCCTCGTCTGCTTAGTGCCTTCCAGGTCCTGCCTTGATTCTGACCAAAGCAGGTACATGTCCCTGACTCAGCTCGAGGCAGAGCTAGTGCCTGGCTGTTACATCCTCCTGTGCAGCCCCTGAGCCCCCCACACTGCAGCCAGCATTGCCACTGACCAGCCCCTCCTTCAGCCTGGAGCTGGGCCTGACTGCCCCTGGAGCCAGGAACCTGCTGCTCACATCAGCTTGGCTGGAGCTGGAATGTGCTCATGCTGAAAACCACTTCATCTGCTCTGAACACACGGGTGACACAGGGAGGGAGACCAGTGTTATGACAGGCAGGCCCGAGGCTTTGGGATCCCCATTTTATTCCATCTGTGAGCTGGAGCAATTGCAGCAATTCCTTCTCCCTCTGCCACACACAGCAAAGTAGATTAGAAGGTGAAAAAATCCCTTAGCTTTCTTATTTCTTTCTGCAGGGCAGCCCTGACCTTTGTGGCACACCTGGCCATGGCTGTGCCTGGGAAGGCTGATCCTTCCCAGCTGGAGCTGCTCCCAGCACGGGGAACTGACCCTGCAGCAAGGCTGGGCACAGCAACAGCCTGGGTGAGGGGCATTAGCAGCATTAGAAGGGTTATAAAGAGGGAATGAGGAGCATTGGGAAAGCCCTGTAGGGTGAGGTCTCTGTGCTCTGGAGGTGCCTGGCTCGGGGGCTGCTCTCAGAGGAAGGTCAGCGATGGATGGGGAAGTAAGTGAGCTTTCATGTGGTACTGGTGTGAATCTGTGCACAGTTTAATAGCAGCTCTGTGTCCTGAGCCTGGCCCCTGAACTGCAGGCAGACCCTGTGGTCATAAAGGGTCTTGAGCTGTGAAATGGTAGAGAAGGTGAATTTTGGTGGAAGTATGTGCTTGCCTTTCCTACTTCTCCATTTCCTCTTATCCAGAGATTACAGCAAAGCTGTGAGCTGAGTGAGATCAAAGGCCAGGGTTTGCTTGTTGTGTGTGGCAGGAGCTGGGGTGCCTAGAGAGCCTGAGGCAATGCTCTGGGAGTTGGAAGTAGCAATTGTCCTGTTGCTTTCCCCAGGAAAGGATCAAGGAAACAAAACAAGAAGTTACTGTGACTGCCTTCCAGATGTGCTCTCTGGAGGAGTCAGCTTTGGGGGGAGCTGAGCAGGAGAGAGCTGTTTGATCTTGAGGGCAAGAAGCCTTGGAAAGCCTGCAGGGCTTGATCTGGCTGAAGCTGTTGGTTCCCTGTGTGGTACCACTGCTCAGCCTGCAGACCTCCCTGGTGGGGAGTTGTGTGGTCAGACTGGCAAGAAAGGGCACGTCCTGGCACACAGTCAGGTTTCACCAGTAAGCTGGAGATTAGCAGGTGCTTATAGGTGGTTGTAAATCCTTGTGAGGTGCCATGGAGAGAAGGTGAAGTGTTCCCTTGGCTTGTTTCAAATTGCTGTGAAGGTGCATTGTGTGAGCTGAGGGAGCCTGCAAAGTGTTGTGGTCCATGTGCTTTGTGTTTGTGCTCCAGGGCTCACCCAGAGCAGTTTGGGTGCAGATGTATCTGTGAGCCCTGTTTGTGCTCAGATGGGTGCTTGGGGTGAGGGGCTGTTTGCCTTGCAGGGTGCCTGCTGTGAAGCCCAGAGTTTGCCCAGCTGGGCCCTAAGATCTCTTGCTCAAGTGAATTCAGTAGCTTGGTTATTTCCTTACTGGAGGAGTGTGCTGCCTGCAGGCTGAGCTAGGATTACCCCTGCCTGAAACACTTGCAGGAATGACTTCACTGACCCAAGCAGTGTGAGAGCCCTCAGCAGAGCACAGGTGTAAGTTTTAATGGCAATGCAGAAGTGTCCCAGGCTGTATTATCAGAGCCCTTACTCATTCCTTGAAGTCTTCAGGTTTTTAAAAGCAGAAACTGTGCAATGCAGCCTGATTTTGGCTTGTACTTTAAAGGCTGTAATTCCTCACCATGCTAAACTACCTCATTTCTCTACATTTTTTAAAGAAAGAAAACAATGGCCTGGGAAAGCAAAGTCCTGTTCTGGAGAAGTGTTGTTCAGACCACAATTCCTATCCTGGTGTTACAGCTCTCCTTGCCTGTGAGCACAGCTAAGGGGTCTGGTTACACCCTCTATCTCAGCTGGCTCTAGACATGGAGATGAGAGCAGCTCCTGTCTCATTTCTTAGGGAAACCCTCATGTGACTTACTTTGAGGGTGTGGAGCCAAGAGACAGCTTCCCTATGGGTGACTTGTTAAAAATGCAAACAAAACTCCAAAGAAGCAAATCCACCAAGTGCTGGAGAGACTCATTCTGCTGGCCCTGAAGTAAGAATTTCAGGCAGGTGTCTCAGCCAGGTGGTGGGTTCATTGCTGTTGCTCTCTGCATAGCCTGAGTAGTACATCAGTGGAAATGGGCAGAAGTCAGAGTTCTCAATTTCAGAACTTTAATCACAGAGTATGAAAATAAAAGCCACCACCTTCTTTTGCCTCTGCTCTCCCTCTTGTGATGCTCCAACCACTGCCTTTACCTACCATTTTCCATTACAGGTGGTAGAATGGGAGTTTCTATTTTCTCTATTTCAACCTCTGCTTGATTATGAAAACCAAATGGGAAAGGTGCTTCTTTATCTACCTTCCTTTTACCTGGTGGGTATAAGTGCATGATGAACATTCTCACCATAACTGTGCTCCCTTCTTGGTGTCTGACTCAGCCAGTTGCTGTTCTGTTTCCTATCCCTGATGCTTAGTGAATGAGGGCTGTTGATTTCTGTGTGGAGATGAGCTAAATCAGCAGTGATTCTCCAGATCTTGTGCATTTCTGTAATTGCTGGAGGATGTGGTTATCCTGGATAAAAAGTCATCATCCTTCACAGGAGATAAGGTTGTTTCATGCAGCCATTTTTATTCTTGAAATGATAATACCCTTTTACCTTTGAGATTTTTAACAATGCAGGGGGATAGTATTGCATGACCTTGCTTTTGGCAGTGAGTATGAACTGAAGGCAGCCAGCAATGTTTCCATTTGTTCTCAGCTCAACTTCTTCCTTCCCAGACCTTTTTTTCCTATTTGCCCTTGTAATTGGAGCTAAGATGGACACACAGAGTTATGCAGCATCAGAAATGTAATCTAGACATCTCTTCCATGAAGCACATTTCTAATGTGCCCTTCAAACACGAGTCAGATGCCTACAGTCTATTTTCTGTGAGCTGCTTGGAAAAAATCTGAGCTGCAACTATTGAGGGATACATGTCTGAGGGACACCTGGAGGTGTCTGATGTTCTCACAAAACAGCACAATACTTCACAGAAAATCAGCTTTGCTCAAGGACAGCTTTATCCCCTTCCTAAAAGGAGATCAAACTCTTCATAGGAGGGCAGGCAGGGGCCACTAGGGACTTTGATAAGGTGATGAAAGCCTCTAAGTGTTTCATGTTCTGAGCAGAACAGGAGTTCAGGCTGTGCAGATCATCAGAAGAGATTTTAAAATACCCTCTCATGCAGTCTGTGGACAATGGAGGAATAGGTGAAAGATGAGGTTTGCTTTCTGTCTTTGTGCCCAATCCAGGCCATTTCGTTACTGAACAAAAGCCCTGCTGGCTGTGTGATGAGAGCTAAGCAAGTTCAGATTCCCAAAGCTGGATCTTTTATTCAGAACATCACTGAGGCCCTGCCTTCTGTTCCAGGTTGAGAAACTTGTAGAGCCATGGGGAGGAAAGTCTTGGCTGAGAGGAAGCCAGACTGGGGGTGAGCAGTTACATGCTGGTGATAAGCAAGAAATTTTGACAATTGTGATTTTGAAATGCTCCAAGTATAAGGCAATTCTTACTCCCAGAACTGGTCCCTATCCTCGAGATCTCCCTCTCAGGAGGTTTCATGGCTGCCTACAAGCACATCTGTTATTTGGCAAGGCTAAGGCTGAGGAAATGGGAAGCCTGGAGGAGGGTCGAGGGAAGTATCCAAACCAAAAATAGCTATTTGGGCAGTGCCATTGCTTTGAGACAGATGAAGCTGCATGTAGCTGCTCCTAACAGGTGGGTTGAGAACTTGAGGCTTTATTAAAAACCCAAAGGTGTAGATTCTAAAGCCTGTAAATATACAGTGAGTTGTTCAGATAAATGATAGCTCTGAAAATTCTGGTTGTGCTGGTTCTGTGAGCTCTTGGAAACACAGCAGTTATGCAAACACTACTGCATTTGACTGAAATTGTGATTATGTTCCTTAGCTTTCCCCTCTGCACAAGTCTCTAGGGTGTCTGAATCCTATAAGTGGTGAAAATGAGATGTAATGCTCTGGAATGCCCTGGCTGAGTGGTCAGTGAAATCCTGTGTTGTGAGGCCCAGTAATGCTGGGTTATCCAGATTAGACACTGCATCTGATTATCCTGCTGATAATCCTGCCCTCAGTAATTTAATCAGGATGGGGATTGCAAGTCTGGGATCAGGCAGAAATAATGGGTGATTGCCCCCTCAAACATCTGTAGCAGTTGGAACTCCTTGTTTGTGGCAATATCTGTAATGTATTTAAATAAATAAATGTGTGTGCTTGTGCTCTGTTGTCACTGGTGTTACAATGGGAGTCTCCTGGTGTTTCTCACAGTTTGAGAGAAGTTGGTTATCAAGTAGTTTGGGGGCTACAGAGATTCCTGCATTTGCTTTCTTTTAATTTAAAGTGCATGTGTGAGGGAGATGTTATGTGATGCCAGCTTAAAGGAATTGGGATGGTAAAGAGAATGACCCAGTCCAGTAAGAGGAACAGATGGTTTCATCTGAGGCAGGACTCCTTGCCTACTGCTACAGGAGAGCTGGGTGAAGTGATCCATGTCCTGATCCCATCTCTGGCAAAGGCTCTCCTACGGTGGGTTGGGAAAGAAGCTGCCTGGGCATGTGTTGGTAGTAGTGCCTAGAAGGAGGGCTGTGTGCTTATAACTGAATTTGGGCCAAAAAGCAGGGATTTAGGTTCCTGACACCTGGAGCACTAGGTCCTACAGAGGAACTGGTACCCAGTTTATTTAGCTCCCCCAACCAGAAATGAATAATTGTGAGAACCACTTAAACATGTGCACATGGGAATAAGAACTGCTAAATGGAAAATAAAGAGGCAGCTTTTTCCACGTCCTGAATGAACCTGGCTCTAGTAGCTAAGCAGAGTCTTACTCAGGGATAATTGTACCTTTGCATTTGGGATAATGGATGCGCTTGGAGCAGCTCCATGCACAGCTGAGTGTCACAATCTACACCGGGCTTTTACCGCGGTGCCTACATGTGATTTATCGGAAAGGCATTTGAGAGATGCCAATATCCATTTACACAACTCGGAGAGGTTTCAGCCCCGTATCGTCCTGCGCAGCCCCGCGGCATCTCGAGGGCTGCTGAAGAGAGCCCTGATGCTCGCTGGTGCGGAGCGGCCGCCGGCACCGGGAATTCCCCATCCCGCCGGGAGAGGGCGGCGGCGCCCGCGGGCCCGGGGGGAGCCCGGGGGGAGCGGGGCCGGGAGGGATGCCCGGCCCGGAGCGGGGGTCCGGGGAGCGGGGCTCGGAGCGGGATCCCCGGCCCGGAGCGGGGCAGCCGCGGCACCAGGGCCTCTGCTGTACCTGGGGGCCCTGCAGGGTGGAAAGCGCACGGGGAGGAGGAGTTGGGAAAAAACCCAAGAGGAGCGAATGGATGCTGCGGGAAGGGGAGGAATAACAGGTGGCAGCGGGCAGGGAGATGAGCTTTGCCTTCGTGTGGCAAACGTGGCTCGTGTCTGCGTGCAGATGCCGGGATTGCAGCGCTTGGTGCACGTAGGAGGGCTGCACCGGGGAGCGGGGGAGACTGCTTGGCTGGAGCTCGCAGCCGGGATCTGCCTGGGAAGGAGCCTGCCCGCCCTGGCCCGGGAGCTCCAGTTCAGCGCCACTCCTGCCCGGGCTGGCACCTGAGAGTGCAGCTCTGACCCCTGCACTGAGGATGCTATTTTTCTGCTGACATACTCATGATGTGGGGAAATCTTCAGGATCAAGCATTGTTTCCAGCAAATGCTTTTAGTTTGGAGCCCTTTGACGGTGCTTTTTTGATGCTGACAGGAAAACAATTCCATTGCTTTTCTGCTTTTCCCACTTGCTGGCTTTTTTTTTCTCTCTCTTTTTTTTTTTTTTTCCTGCTCCCCCTACTTGGTTGCACATCCCATCACTTGGTGTTTCTAGTGCTCTCAGCCTTGACAATGCATCTTCTTATTTCCTTGCTGTCAGTCCTTTTGTTTGCTGCAGCTGATCTCCTCTCATCCTGAACCTCTTGTCTTCTCCACTGCAATGTGGCACTTGTTGATTTCCAGGGCTTTTTCACTCTAACCTGGGCTTCTGCTCCTGTTACTTGGAGGGTCTCAGACTGTATTGCCATGCTGAGTATGCTAAAGTTTTTCAGTTTTGCCACCTTGCTGACTAAATAGTTTTCCTTCTCCAGCTTTCTTGTTGGCGTGGGATTCAGTCACAACTGGCTTCCTGCCACCTTGAGTCAGTCCAAACCTTCCTCCTCTGCCTTCATTTCTTTTTCTGACCAAAATCTCTTCTACATTTAAAAAGAAATGCAAGATGATATGCTCTTCTGTCTTGTCCTTGTCTCTTGGATGTGAGCACCAGCACCTTCTCCTGTCTTCCAGACTCCCCATATCTATTCCTATCCATGCTGTTATTCTTTCCCTTCAGCCCACCCTCTCTTCTGGCAGCTCTTCCTTAAAAAACAAACTTGCTATTCAAGCCCCCACATGTTTCTCTAAATACTGCACCTTGACTTGCAAAATGCCTTCATCAGCCAGCCCTTCTTTCCTCTCATGTCCTTACTCTCATCACTTGGGATGTTACTCCTCTGTTCTTCCCTTTTCTCCCTGGACTGTTATCCACAAAGTTCCTTGGAGGATGCTGTTTTTCCCTTTGGCCTTTTCCAATCTAAATTTGTTCAAGTGTCCTATATCACTCTGTCCTTGGGCTCTTTCTCTCCTCCCTTCACATCTTATTTGACTGATCTAGTCCAAGCAGTAAATTGCCTTTGTGGCTGCCTTGTGCCCTCTCCTCAGTCTGAGAGCAGGAGGAGAGAGGAAGATCTGGAAGATCTCTGTGCAGATCCAGGCATTTGCTTCAATCAGAGCTCTCCAGTGTCCCCCCACCTTCAGTCCATTCCTGCTTTTCCAGTGACAACTGCCATTGTTGTAAGGCCCTCAATGTGCATGTCACTTAACTTGAATATGGCACTGGGTTCTCAGGTCACAGCTATTTTAATGCATACTTCTCCCACACCACACAGATCTCTACTGGCACCTTTTTCTTTTACTCACACAGTTTTTCCTTCTTAGTAAGAGGGATCCCAGGCTTCTTCTGTCTATGCTGAGTGTTGATTTCAAGGTGATCCTTTCCCTAGGCCAGAAGAAATATCTGGTGGAGTTGGTGTTCTACAAACCTGACCCCTAATGCAGCAAATACTGTAAACGTGCCCGAGGGATTGCTGGGTTTTTTTCCTCACCATTGAGTGTCTGTGCAGCTGGTCCTCTGACAAAGAGAGGAATGTCCTCTGAGCACTGTTTGCTGAAGCTGCTGCTTGGTTCTGATATTTAAGTTTTAAAGGGTAACCACTTTGACTAAGAAAGAGGAATGCAATTTTTGCTCATCAGTCAGCTCAGAAATGCTGGGCAGAAAAGGCTAACTATGTGCAGTAGAAAATGAAATTCTGGGAAAGGGCAATAGTGATGCTATTTTGACCCTCCTGGAGCCAAAGGAGATCAACTTTGGGCATGGCTGGGATAGGCAGGGGCAGAAGACTCTGCTCCTGGGCACCCTCTTAGCTGGCTAAGCTGTTATGGCCAGCTCTGCTTGCATGGCGGGTGTGTGTAGCACTGACAGCTTAAAAACTCTGCTGTTCCAGGGCTTCTGGGCCACAGCAGGGCAAGGGTGGAAGATGGGTAGAAAAACAGGAGCCTTTCTGATCTCACCTAGGTGTTGAGTGCTTTCAGAACTTGGCTCTTGAAAAATGCCTCTCAAACCCAGCTTGGACATCTCTCCTTGACGGGAAAATCAGCCTCTCACACCTGACATGTGTTAAGCTCTGCAGAATAAAGGAAGACTCTTGCCAGGAGCGTGTGGCTCTTCCAACTCAGGGCTGCACTTGCTGCAGTCTATTTGAACATCTAACAGGCAGCAAGTTACAAATGCTGCCCATGATCTGTCTTGCTTCATCATTGCTGAAAGGCCTGCAACAGAGCAGAGGTGGGGAACTGCTGTAGAATGAACAAAACTGAAGTAACTTGGTGGCTACACTGCAATTCCAGATTCTTCCTTGAGTCTCCACTATTTTCTACATTTATATTTAACTGTTACTTTGAAAATGCTGCTGCAATGGTAAAAAGAAGGAGAGCTGTACTCACTTGCTGAGCTCCTTCTAAGCAGTCATGCTTTGCAAGGCTTGGGTTACAGGCATGGGGATTGGTTGTGCAGATGGGTGAGGCAGCTGAACTCCCCCGTGAAGAGCTTCACTCCTAAGGTCTCCTCTTGCCATTCTTTCAGGTGAGAGTGAGTTCAGTTAGGATTGCCCTCTGCTTTTGTAATTTTCCCTTCTTCACTTGTCTTTGCTTCTTTGGTTGGGCATCTCACTTTTATTTGAATTTCATTTCTCACTATTTGTCATGACACAGGCCAAGAGGAGTTTAACTCTGAACTGGTCCAGCCAAAAGGCTGTCAGTGGTGCTGGTATCAAGCAGTGCTTATCTGTCTCTTGTATTTGAACAAACTGAGTTTCAGCCTGAAATATCACAGACATCCAAGTCCCTGAGGCATGGAAAAGCTGCACTATGAATACACTGATGATAATAGTCCTGGCTCTGCGGGTTTTATTGCATTTGTTATTTTCTAACATTCTGGAAAACATAGCATTAAAATGAACAGGGTAAACACAGGCAAATGGAAGATGTTGGAGCTGGATAGGAGATGACTCTGTGCTCAAGGCTCTGTTGTCCCTTACATCAGGGTCACTGGGGCAGTCTGACACACGCTTGGGGTTTCAGGGGGTGTCAGCTGGCACTGAATAGCCATCTTAGGGGGTATCTCAGGACTGTGGTGTCTGAGGGCAGAGATCCATGTTCTAGAAATGGCTCTTATGGGGTAGGAATAAGGCCAAGAAATTGCTTTTTGGGCCTTGGTGGAGGTCAGCTTGCTGTGATTTCTTGAAGTAGTGGATAAAGAATGCGGATGCTACTCAGCTGATGGCTGTAGAATAGTGATGAGCTAATAGATTTTTTTTTTTTTTTAATTGTAGGAAATAGACATAGGCAAATAGGATTTTAAGGTGAATAGTCTATTGTCTGCAAGCATTCAAGCACCTGGCTCTTAGGAGGGCTGAGCTCACAGCAAGAAGCTCTTTTCTGCCTCTGCCCTGTAAAGTTTTTTTATCTTGCAAAAATTCCAAATGCAGGTATAATTACCTTTTCTAATCAAGTCAAAAAGGGACTAGAGCTTAAGGAGCTCCATTCAGTGGCTAATTTTCATTTTGTATCTACTTACATGAAATTCTTAAGCTTTTATAATGGTATTACAACCTGGCTTGAGATCCCTTCCTCCCTGTTCCCATCTGGTTGAGGATGTGACAAAGTTGTTTACTATACTGAGTAACCAGAAACCTGCAGCGGGGCTCAGAGGGTCTGAGAGTTAGCCCTGAAAACACAAAGAGTTTTGCTGCAAGGACTGAGAACAATGTCCACCTTCTATAGATTTTGGTGAGCTCAGGGTGCTCAATATCTCACAGAAAGCTAAAATTGGGAGTTGAGCTGTATACAATTAAAATCAACATCAATACTCTTGTTAGTGTCAGTGGATATATACAGATGTTTATGAAGAAGAGTAGCAGAGGAAAGCTGGTGCTCGGAAGGAACTTCCTGTGTCAATAACAGAATGGTTCCCCCATCTAGGATTGTCTTCCATAGTAATTTTTGACTTCATTGCAAGTAATTGCAAAACCTCTCCCTTGTTTTGGTACTTTTGGGACATTAGTGTTTTTCCTTTATTAATAAAATACTGACTGATTAATCTCAACAACATTTAATCAATAATTTCATGTAATTAAACTCTGAGCTAGCTCAAAGGTTGTGGCTTACTTTGGTCTTTCTTTCACACAATAGCTCCTAATGCACTGCTTCTGCTTCTAGCAACTACTTGGGTGATGTAAGGAGGTGACATCAGCTGATGATGTAGTAATCATTTATGTGTTGTTCATAATCAGAAGTTATGTACATCATTGTCAGGGTGATGGATTAAAGCTTGTAAAAATGGGGTTTTTTTGTATCTTACTCTACCTATATTATTAAAAACTTATGGTCTCTGTTTACTCCTCTTTCCCTCCCCACTGTGTTCTTTGCTTTCTCAGTAGTGTTAGAGGTCCTTCCTGCTGCTGCTGTGTCATGGCCTACTTTCTTGGAACCTGCTGCTCTGGCTTGTGCTTATCTGAGCACAGCTCATGGCACGTGGGCATCTTCTGAGCATGGTGTGGTGCAGAGCTGATTTCTTTTTCTGTCCTTAAGGAATCTGTCCTGCTGGCTAATGATGGTAGCTAGCTAACAATACCCATTGGTAGTTTTGGATAGATGCTTCAGAGGTCAAAAAAAAGACTTTCAGAAGCACTTAGCTGATTCTTGCTTGCCATTGCAGCTGGCTTTGAGATCATTCCCAATCTGAACCTTAAAGTTAGTAGTTACTTCTCCTTCTTGGCCAGAGCTCAGGTTAGTTCCTTTCTGATTGAGCTGTTCATTGCCTTTAAGAAACATGGTCTTTAAACCTTGTGTAGGACAAGTGCTATTCTGTTGCCTGCAGTGAGAGCAGCTCTGTCTCTGGCTGGGAACTCTTACTTGGGTGCTCAAGTTGGCTTGTGGGCAGTTTGGGAACAGGCTGAATCATTGGTACCTCAATTTGTACTCTCTTGAAATGAAAGCAAAGCTGACTTGTGGCTGCTTTTGAGCAGAGCTTGGTATAGAAGCCAGTAGGTCACCTGGCCCTTGAGACTGTGCCTTTTTGCCTTTGTTTCCATTTTGGATGGTCATCACCAGAAACTGGCACTGGGCAGATGATATCACCCCCACTGGCAATCTGCTCCCTCCTGGCCCTTCCAGCCTCATGCAGAAGTAGCCCATGACTGCATGGCAGCACGTGTGGCTATCTGCACAGCCTTGCAGGCTGCCTGGTGTCTCTGCCCCTGGGAATGGAGGTTCCCTCTTAGAGAAGGAGGCTCTGTGCCAGGGCAGCAGATGGGCAGGAGCAGCAGCAGCTGGGACACCATGTATGATCATCATGTGGCCTTACAATCTGCAGCTATGCCAACATGGCCACTTGCCTTTATCCTGTCTGTGGTCAGGGCTGTTTCTAAGCCAGCAGCTTATGGGGAGGTGCAAGGGCAGGCAGTGGGCTCTGCCCAGCATCCACCATCAAGGTGGGGGGCAGCAGGCCCCTCAGGGGCTGAAGGCTCAGCAAACATTTCTATTTCTGTCTGGAGCAGCCAAGCTGAGTCCTTGCTGTTCCCTCTCATCTTTACAGGCTGAACTCTTTGTCAAGCAGAACCTTGCCACCACCAGTAGGACCTTCCACATTGTCCTGCCACCCCTGGGAAGAGGGGGCAGCTCTCTGCTGTGCAGAGTGAGTCAGTCTGGTGGAGTGGGCAGGTCCTCAGCAGCACAGGCTGAGCAAAAGCTCTGCTGATCAAACAACAGGGCAGGTGGCCATGAAGAAGCCTTGTGTTTGCAGCCCCACAAAACCACTCAGGACTAAGATCAAGAGGGAGTAACTCTGCCTTTCCCAAATAGCCATCTCCTTGCCACAAAAGGGGCCAAGGATATGCTGAGGCATTTTGGGAGAGCAGAGGCTGCACAAGGTGGTTTGTACTTGGGTTGAGTTGTTTGTTGATTGTACTGTGCTTCCAGCTTATTCCCAAAGCTTGAGCATGTGAAGGAAGCAGCCCTGGCAGCCCTGTGAGCTCAATACAGCACAGCAGTGCTTCAAAGGTGGTCCTTCCATCTTGGCTGAAGGGTGTGAGTAGGAAGGATTCCAGGCTCAGCACATCTGCACCTCCCAAGTGCTGCAATGCTTTCTCTTGCTGTGGTTTGGGGAAGAACTTGATGCACTACTGAGATGTCATTAATGCGTGTGGTGTTATTTGATACGTGATACTTGCAAAGCCAGAGTAGGCTCAGACTTTCCTGAGGGACTAAAAGAGAAATAGTGATCTAACTTGAGCTGGTCCAGCTTGCTTGAAACTTTAATGCAGGATGTACTTTAATGTAGAATGGAGCACAGGCAATATTATATTTCTACTGATAAGTAATTTGAAAGACGACCTGTAAATGGCAAGGGAGGGAAAATAGTCACTGGATTTATTCCCTTGAATTTGTTTCTTTGCATTGAGGAGAGAAGCCTTGAAGGAGCAAAAGGAGGGACTTCTCTCTTCAAGCTGGTTTTTTAAGAACATGAATCTTAAGGCCTTGTGATGGTTTCATGATTTGGAATTGAAATTGCGATGTCCCAGATGTGACCCAGAAAGCTCTGATAAACTGTGATTGAAAACTGAATGTGTGGATTAGTGGGTTTGGATGTTCTGTTTATGTTTCTACCCTCTGTTACCTCAAAGGAAGAAATGCTTCACATCTCAAAAACAAAACAAAAAAATAAATATTAGTTTTGCCTGGCTCTCCAAAAGTGAGACCTCTGAGCAGCTAATTCATGTCCCCCTCCTTTGACAGGACCTCCAAAAAAACCCCAAACCTCAACCTATCTTTGCCAGTGAGGAGCATATTATGGCTGATCCTGTCAGGACGTTGGAAAAATACATTTCTTATATTTGGGAAACTCGGTCTTCATGTATTGTGCTGACAGGCAGTGGGGCTCAGCTTGATGCCTTCAGCTAGGAACTGCTGCCCAGCTTTCTCAGTGAAGCTGAGTTATTGATGGCTGTTAGCTTTCCAGGGAGTGCCCAGCCTTGAAATGAGGCTCTTAGCTCATTGCTCCAGTGCCTGCTATTACCAATGGTGCCTCAGATTGTGCTCTTGGTAAAGAGCCTGGCTGTACCTTAAAGGTTAGGGTGTTTCTTTCCCTTCTCTTCTATCTGTTGAAAGTTCTTCTTGAACTTGGATGCTAGGAACTTTATTGTCCTTTGAGATTTTGCCTGATTTTAATCTGTGGGAGTTGATAACTTGAGTCCAAGAGTTATAAAAGACTGGCTGAGGAGTTGTGGAGCACTCTCATGTGTAATTTGATTGTATTTTGAAATGTTAGTGAGGACTAATAGACATTGTATGAGTCATTGTTTCATTGCTTTTCAGAAAAAGCACATAGATTGACCCTGGAAGTGTAGTTGAGTCCATCTGGCATTGATGGTGGGTAAAGATATAGCAACAGGGAAATAGAATCCCACATCAGTCAAAGAAAGAATTGATGATTTGACTAGAAGGACACAGTGAATGTCTGTTGCTTCTTCAGTTTCTGTTTCATCAGTTCTCTATAGCACAGTTTGACTCACAGCTTGCCCACAGTACCTGACTATTCAGTCCTGAAATTAAAAAACCCCTAATGTCATTCTTCACAACAGTGTAGGACCTAATAAATGGATAGGAGCCAGTTAAAATGTGAATTTTATGTGCTGGGTCTTCATCCTGGGCTGTTTCTAGTCGATTTTTTTTTTTTCCCACTAATAGGCCATCTCTAACTTAAGTTCCCTGACACCTTGTGGGGTGGCAGCTGAGATTGGAGCAGGTGTTGCTGAGCTGCCTGGGCTGTGTGCTTAGGGGGAATGACGTGTGCAGTCTCCATAACCAAATTGGCTTTGGGATGTGAATGCCCATAGGAAGTGCCTGCAGGAGGGTTTGCAGTAGCTCAGAATGAGAGCCCATGTAATTACTGAGTGTTTTGCCAGTCCTAGGTAAGAGGGGAAGATATGAACACCAGGATCTATACAGGAACAGTAAACGAGAGGAGTTACTGCTCCTGTATTTAGAAACTTACATCGTGCTGGAGCCATCTATCCTCTATTTGTGTAGCTCCCAGGTTGCCATGAGCTGCTTTTTCAGTAGCACAAATCATAAACACAGAACTGGGTTTTACCATCCCCATTGCACAAAAGTTAAAAATCTGAAAAAAACCATTAAGAGGTAATTCCAGTGTGGAGAAACTTTCTAACAGGGATGAATTCTTTGTTCTCCATAAAAAAAGTGACTTGATCCTGGTATGAATGTTTTATCAACTTATTAGCAGGGGACTGCTTATTTTATTAATGAGTTGGAGGATGAGTGAAATCCAGTGTCTGGATGCAAAGGTGGAAAAGCATAAACTGGCCATGAGGTGGATGTTTTATGAATCAGCATAATTAATCTTGAAACAACATATCCAGGGAAGGCCTGAACCTGAGACTGGGCATCTCCTGAGAGAGCCTCTCCGAGTCTGCAGGTGTGCGGGCTCAGCCTGGCGCGCAGGACCCAGGGAGGCTGCGGGCGAGCGGAGCGGGCTCCCTGACCCACCCGGCTTGGGAGTTGTGGTCTGGGGGTTTGCGGGGCACCCGCGGGACCGGCGGCGCTCCCGCAGCACCGGGGCCGTCGGCGCACGGCTGCGGGGTCCCGGTCTGGCCCGGGGGCTCCCGCCGGCGCCGTCCCGCCGCTGTCCGTGCCAGCGCTGAGCACCCGAGCGCTGCCGCTCTCCGTGCGCGGCCGGGGCGGCGCGGCCGGAGCCGGTGCCTGAGCCGCGCTCGGTGCGCGGCGCGGATCCCGCAGCCGGGCCCGGCGGTGCCGCGGTGCGGGGGCGGGGCGCGGGCGGGGCGCGCATGCGGGCGGTGCCAGGCAGCGCGGCGGGCCGCGGAGCCACTCGCCCCCGCAGCACCGCTCGGCCAGGGACAGCTCCCGCCGGCGCCCAGGTAACGCGCGCTGCCCCCGCGCCGCGCCCCGCTCCGCTCCCCGCGCCGCGGGGCTGGGGGGCCCGGCCGCTCACGCCGTCCCCCCCGCCGCTTGCTTGCTTGCAGCTCCGAGGCTGTGACAGCGCCGTCCCCACCGCGGAGCGAGGCAGCGGCGGCCGGCTCTGCCCGCCGGGCTCTCGGCTGAGGAGGGTGCGCGTCTTCCCGCAACTTCCCGGCGCTCGCAAGGCTCCGCGATGGAAGGGAAAGGTGGGTCGGGCGCGGGGGGGCGGCGGCGAAAGGACCGCAGTGGCCGGGCTGGTGCGGGGCCGGGCGGCCGAGGCTGCCGCTGTGCTGGGGACATTGCAGCACCGGCGGGGAGCGGGCGGCAGGCGCGTCCCTGCGATCCCGCGGGCTGCTCGGCCCGCTGCCGATGGAGGGAGGGGAAAGGTGGCTGGTTTTGTAAATTTATTTTCCTTTAGGGCGAGACAGATGTTAGCTGGTGATTTGTTTTCTTAATGCCAAGGATTTGCATAATAAATATGAGGTCTGTCCCATGTTTTTTAGCCAGTCAGCAATGGGGAGGTTTTTAACCGATGAAAAGCGTTTTATGATTAGAATGGGTTTAAAAAAAAAAAAACTCCTTTTTCTTTTTTTCTGAAACGAGATCAGGGCTATAGAGCTCTGCCCTCGTTACATTGCATATTTAATACATCAGAACATCCTGATAGATTGGAAGAAATGCAATGAGTATTGTGCTATTGAACTATCCACCCTAGAAAGAGGAGATAATTAAATCTTGCCTGGCTAGCCTGTGTGTTTGCATACGGAGATATCACATCCACGTATATCCCTTCAGGTTGAGCATATGTGTTTTGTTTCCGTACAAAGCTGTGTGGTCCTGCACACTTATTTACCTATCCACCTCTACAATTGCATTGGAAATCAAACATTCAACTGGTACGTGAACTCAAAGCCTGTACGTGTTAATTGCCAATGAAGTACTGATGGTAAGTCAGTCCATGCAGAGGAAAAGCGAGTTGCCATTCCCACCCAATGTAGCTGCCAGCTCTCCTGTACAACACAAATCTGCGAGCAGTTTAATTGATAGTGATCAGGGCAGTGGGGCAATATGGACTATATTAATTCAAGGAAAATTATGGTAGACTTGTATAACACAATACTACATACCTTCCAGGGAGACGAGCAAGCTATATTTAAACCCCAGGTTTATTTTTGTAACTATCTTGTCAATCAGGGCTATAGTTCTCCTGTGTGGGAATATCTGATTATATGCTGATTAAGGAAGGGAAGCTATTTCAATCATATGGAGGCAGTATGTCCTATAAAGTACAGTTTCTTGTGGGCAGTGATCAATAAACATACCAGGGCTTGGGGAACACGTAAGTACCTCATAAGAAGGCGTATCTGTGAAGACTTCGCTTAAATTAAAAAGCTCGCAGCGGTCTTGTTAGCCCTAAAGATATTTTTTGTACTATCCATGCTGTGTTCACAGTTAACCTGAGATGGCCACCTTGGCCTTTTGAATGTCCTGTTGGTACTCGCCTTGATGAGAAACAAATAGACTGTGACTTTAGTATAACACACTGCGTGCCTTGTTATGCTTTACAGGGGCAGGCAAAAGGCTCTCCGTGGAACTTCAGATGGAGCTCGTGTAGCTGGAGGAGTTGTGCAGGGAGCAGGAAGGAAACACCTGCAATAAAACAAGGATCCAGGTAGCTGGTGGCAAAAGCACCTCCAGAAGGAGAGTTGCCCACCTCCTGTACTGTGCAAACAGTGACTGTTACGCTGCAGTTGCTGCCTGAATTGGCAGTGAGTGTCTGACGAGGCAGGTTTTGGGGCTGCTGGTACTTGTGTTTATGGGCTCCACAGCAGTCCATGTTTTTGGGTGCTTGGCTTTGGTGGAAGGGCTAGTGGGAATGAGGCAAGCCCAAGAGTCACTACTAATTTTGATTAAAAAAAAATTTGGACCGGTTTGCTGTTACTAGAGATTTTCCTTCATGGGGTAGAGGAAGGGAACAAATACTCTCTGGGTTTCCTCTATCTATGTAAAAAGAAGGGCTGTTGAGAGCAAACCCAGCAGAAATCAAGGTACCAAAATGGCACAGGTCCAAAGCAGGGATGGCCTTAAAGGAAATACACAAAGAACTTTGGCATCTCAATGAAGAAATGAGAAGGCAAAGGAAGTCTTCTCACGGCAGGGATCCAGCTGTGTTGGCACTAAGTAGTTTTTGTGACTTGGATAGTGTTGGAGTGGCACGAGAAGGCCTGTGGTGCACGGGTCTCACAGAGCAGTTTTGTGTAGGTGTACAGTGAGGCACAATGCTGGACATCTCCCCGGAGGAAAGGTATGAGCCAGACTAAACTCTTCACATCTTCAGCTTTGAGACTAATCCTGGATGGATTTGCAACTGCACAGCCTGACTATGCACTGGTTTACATTTTGCTTTCATTACTAACCAGGCCTCTGCATTGCGAGTCCTCTCTTAGGAGATTGCTTGCAGATGATGTTTCTCCAAAGTCATCTCTTGCTTTTTAAATGCTTCCTCCTGCAGCCTTTCTCCCACCTCTCCAGTCTTCCTCAGTGCAAATCTCAGAACATCTCCAACTCAGTGTTGTGCAGATACTGAGGAAGAGTGTGTGCTATATTAAGCAACATAAAGTCTGTTTGAGAAAACCTGCCGTCTGGTCCCAGAATTCAGCTATCCCTGATGAATGCTGTGGACATTTCTGCATAGGATTTGCCATCAGTAGAACTTGGTCGTCTGAATATGGCTGGGGCTGGTGCTTTGCAAAGCCTGCAGTCTGCAGTAAAAAATGGGCTAGAGAACCATCTCTGGCACTGCTTAGAGCAGCCATAACTGATTTCACTGGTTGGGCTTACTCATGAGAATGAGGGGAGAAAGACGTATTCTAGTTTTTGTCCAGTGGGAAGTGGGACTAAGGACTTTAGTGTTAGGACTCTAGCAGTAAGAGTACAAGCCAAGAGGGCTCTGTTGAGGTTTGAGGAGGTGGTGCAGCCTGTGCCATCTTCCAGCAGACAAAGCTGGCTAGAGCCAAACATCTCTATCTCCTCACCATGCCTAAAAAATAAATAACACTCTGTGGAGCTGCAAAGTTACCAACACATCTTGGTGATCTAAAAGTAGCATTTGGCCTCATCTAACTTACAGCTTCTCTGACTCTGTTCTGCACATTCACTGTCTCCAAACCTTTTGCAGAAGTAAGGAGCTTAAAAGTTGTAGCTGTTCCCAAAGCTCATTAGGCAGTGGGGGATGCAGGGCACCGTGGGTGAGAGCTCTGTTTTGCATCTGCTACCTGATCCCTGTTCTCTGAATCTCGCCACTACAGCAGTTCCTGTGGGCTGCAGCAGTAAGCGATACCACACCAGGCATCCCGGGAGCTGGGCTTTGCCAAAGCTAACAATAGTTAATGTGGAGGTTAAAGAATGCTTGGTCACTTGCCAGATTCTTCAGTCACAGTTAGAAAGATGCTTAGCAGAGGAAGGAACGTCATGCAGCGATGTTCAGACTCAGAGGCTGGAAAAGAAATCAGCTGAACAAGAGTCAAGCTGCACAGTGTGGAATAGATCCCTGGCTTCTGGATGGAGTAGAGAGGGACTGCAGGCTAGCCTTGCTGCAGGGAGAGCTCCCCTCCTCTGAAGGTGCAATATCCTTTTCTGTACTCCTGAAAACACAGAAATCATTCTCCCTTACTGCTAGAAAACACAGATTACTACTTTTATCTTGCCTGAGATGGGGATTAGGGTCTTGATGTGTCAGTGTTGAATAGGGGCAGGGCTAGGCTGCCTGTCTGAACCTTCCCTAGAGGCTCAGCCAGTTCTTGGTGCTCTCTGCTATCCCTGGATGTCAGTGCTGGGCACTGGTGGCTCTGGGGTGGCTGGGCAGGCTGCCTTCAGCACAGGATGCATGCTGTTAGCTAGGAAATACGGCAGGGCTTGTTCTTGTCAGCTGCTCTGTGGGGATGGCAGAGCTAAGGCATGTTAGCTGAGATGCTCTTGTCAGTCCCCTGAGCCATGGTCCTGCCCTGCTGGAGAGACATTCTCCATGCAGTAGGTCTGCCCATAGGACCCTCATCCTTGTGCTGTGTGGGAGAAGCCAGGGAACCTGTCCTTACACTCTCTTCTGCTCAGGGTCCCAAAGCAGCAGGGCTTTGAGGAGATGTCTGCAGAGGACATCTCTGCAGTGTGACTGTCCTAGGCAGATGCTGCCACAGTAGTGCTACCTGAGTCATGTTCTCTTCCCAGTCACAAAGCTGGGAGCAGGATTTTTTGCCTTTTTTTTTTTTTTTGTAGGAAAGCTGCAATGCTGCTGTTCAGACATGGGATGTTCAGGCCTTTAAGTGGAAGGCCTTAAGCAGTAAGATCCCATTTACTCAGGGCACAGAGTTCCCCTTCCTGGGACTGGCAAACAGGTCTGAGCTCTTTGCATTTTGCTGTCTTGTGGATATGAGACTGGGCAGAATGGTTTGATCCATCTTGTCCCACCAGAGGTGCTCTGAAGCCTCCTTGGCCAGCCCCAGCATTGTGGGCCTGCTTCTTCTGTGCAGGTGCCTGTATGCTATGCTTGTAAAGGACAGAATCTTCACCTTCAAAAACTTGTGATCAAAACCCAACAAGAGCCAGTGAATGTTAGGATTGAAGACATACTTTGTGGACAAGGTGAGAGAGGGTGGCAAGTGAGAACATGCAGTTCTGGAGGTTACTGTGCACTGTTCCCACCTTTGTGGCTTTCTTCAACAATCAAAGGAAAGATCTTAAAGATCCAAGACATAGTTCACGTCCTGAAGCTGTCTGAGATGCTCATGTCAAACTGTACCCCATAATACACCTTCCTGACCTGTCCTGTGTTGGCTGGAGGCGAGTCTGCAGCGCATACTGTCACATGTGTGTTGGAGGAGTGCAGATTGCTTTGGGCAAGTCTGGGTCCCACAAGACACCTTAGGTGCTTGTTTGTAATGCAAACAAAATAGTGGCACTGTTACTTTTGTTATGAAACTGTTTACTTTTTGGGGGAGTGCTTGCATCTCTGTCAAGATGGTCAGAGGCTTCTTGAGCAGTGCATTTTGCACAGAGGAGGCAGCTCCATGTTCTCAGCCTTTTGCAGTGATGTGCTGTGTGAGATCCAGGGCATGTCACTGAGGCCAGCAGTTCTTAAACTGGCTGCTTGAAGTTTGACACAGGGAAGTATATTGGGGGAGGTAAATAAATGGCCTAATCTTTTTTTGCTTGCTCCCCCATGCCCCAGGCTGTGCATTTCAATGTAGGTACAGCTTTCTGTATAGCAGGGGAGCACTTTGATTGCCTGACCTTATCACCTTATCCCTGGGGCTGGAGTGGGGTGCTGTGAAAGATTACTTTGGTGCTGTGCTTCAGACTCCACCAAAAGAGGAGTGGAATGTCAGGCACTAAGTTAGCACTGCAGTCTTGCTTTTCTTTAATGCATTTCAGAAAGGGAGAGAAATGTCTGTTCCCATGGCTTTAGAAATTACATTAAATTCAACACAAATATGACTGTCCTGGGAGGGCTCAAAGATAAGAGCTTGAGCTGCTGTGTGGCTCTTGCAAAATGAGCCAACCTTGGCTATTTGCTGCCACCTAGAAGAGCAGGTAGGAGTCCAGTACCTTTATTAACCATCATTTGATAGCTGCTGAAATACTGTGGGTGGGCATCTGCAGCTTCTGAGTGAGAAGGGTGATCCAAGCCAATCTGATGCTGAGGGAAGTAGATATGGTACCCCAGGAAGCATCTGTGCTCTAAGAGGCCTCTAACATGCTCAAGCAGGTAATTAAGGGGGAAAAGTGGCCATGCTCATAGTCCTCCATACCCACAACCCACCATGTTACTAAACAAAGGTGGGAGGAGGATCCTAATAATAGTCTTAAGTCTTATAAAAATTGATGCAGGACTTGGTTATCAGGCTCTTATGAAAATACGCAAATCCTTCAACCCCTTTCCACAAGTTACATGGGAACTGTGGATGTTGCTTTTGGACTGAATGAAATGCGAGAGTAATTGAAAGTAATTTTCTTTAATGCATTCAAATGCATTCAGTTGTTCTGACATACCATTTATACCCAGAGTGGCTGGAGGCATAATCTGTGGATACTTTGATTAATGACCTGCATACAGCTGTTTCATCCCTAGGTCACACGTGGTCCAGAAATTTTTAAAGTGTGATTTTTTTTTTTTTTTTTGGGTAAGCTTCTTTTTTTTTTGAGGCTTAGCCTACCAGAAGATTTTTCTTATTTGCTCTTATCTTTCCCTCTCTATCTACTCAGCTATTCAAATCTTGTCTGAATTGCACTCATTTCTAACGTGCCATAAAACTTGATATGCAAGAGCTAGTTATTTAGGGAGAATTGCAGAAACTATTTTAGTCTGTGTGTTTTGACCTATAAATGAGGTAACATTATTAATTTTTACATGCAAATCATGGTGTTTATTAGCATGGTAAAAGGCAATTTGACAATGAAAAATATTCCTGATGGGTATAGTAATTAATGCTTTCACTCAAATTGTAAAGACTTTAATAATGCTGTTATGCTTAAAATGATTGAAGAAAAAGTTGACTATTTTCCTGTCAGTGATACAAGGATGTTTCCTTTTAATATAACTCCTGTATCCCTGCTTTTTCGAAGTGCTCTTTATAGTCAATAAGACTACAAATCACCAGGCTAATTCATTGAGTTTCTTCTCCCAGGTCTCGGGTTTGGATGAACCTTTTGATTCGATACTTCTGTGGCCATGCACATTGAAAGCTCTGGCTTTTCTCTTCAGATTGAATTAAACCATTTATGGTGTCGTCATGTTTCAGTAGGGATCTTGTGGCTGGAGATGATGGCTGCTCCGTGGAGCGCCGGAGCGATCCTGCGGCGCGCCGCGCGGCCGAGGGAGGCTGTGTGTGCATCAGGATGTGCACTTGGAGGAGAGAAGCAAGGCGTTTCTGCTTGCTATTTTTAATAGCATGTGCAAAGCAAGAAATCAGGGAAGCATGGAACAGCATTTCTAATTTGGAAAGCTGTTTTTTTTTTTCTCTTGAGCTGTGCTTCTTCCTTCTGTGTTTCATCCCCCCACTGGCGGCTGGCTTAAGGCTGGCTTTATCTGCCATCAGCCTTCAGTAGGTAAGGTTAATTTGCTGAATGTAGCTACTTGGATTTTCTTCATAAATCCTCCAGAAGTGCTGAATGTCTTGTTGGTATAATGAGGGAAAGTTGCCTTCCTTCTCAGTCACTGGGAATGTATTATTAATGCAAAAACACTTTCCTAGCATTTAATGCTGTTTCCAAAAGAGGCTGACAAGCAGGAAGGCCTCTTCATGTTGACCGAGGCCCATCTGGTCACTGAGAGTTGTGTGCAATGCTTACTCCAATGCAAAGTGCTATCATTGGTTATTTTTCTCTCCAAGTCCAGGCAGAGAAGTAGGATGGGTGTGCTTGAGTGTTGTGCTACCACTATGCAAGCAAATGTGGAACTGGAGACCCTGAGGGATCTTCAGTTGATGTTGGTCTCCAACATGACCTCACTGAGGAGCTGGAACTCTGGTTCCAGATTCTGGACCTTGCCTCTTCCTCCTCTCGCTGGCACTCTGGTCTCTACTTATCATTTCTGTGTTCATCATTACTTGGGACACTGAGGAGTAGGATCCAGATGTGGTGGTGGTTGTTTGGCTGTGATTTGTTTGGGGTGGAGTGGAATTACAGGTGTCTGTGTAGTTTGAAAGATCAAGCCTGTATGAAATTGAGCGGAGTGAAATAAAGTTCTTCTTTGAAGGACAGCCCTCAGCTTCATCCTTTATTGATGCGTAGTCCTGAACATACATTTTGGGGGAGCACTTCAGTGAGTATGAAACTTGTTACAAATATTTTGCAACAGTGGTTTTAGATAAGAAACAAACACCAACATGTTCCACATATTCAGAATTATTGTTTCATCATAGATATTATTTTAGAGTCAGTTTAGTTTTCTGAATTTTTTTCAAGGGGAGCACACAGAGTATGAATTCATTCTCTTCTTGAGAATCTTTGCACACACCGTGATGCAAAATGTTCTGTGATGCAGAAATGTTCATTCCTCTGCCCCTTTAGAATGCCTCTGAATTCAGTCTTATACTAGTGGCTCTACCATACTGTAAGTGACGGGAATGGCAGTAATGCCAAAATGAGGAAAAATGTAGAATCCAGCACCTTCCAGTAAATGGAGGGGGAAAAAAAGTTAATTATACATGAAGGGAGACTTGGATTTCCTAATTTGATACTAACAAGCCATTGCAGCATAACTGGGTTGACAGTAGAATAAGCTTCCTCAGCAAGACCTGCTTTTTATAATATTTCCAGCTTATTTGATCTCTTTGAAGGCTGAATCTGAGCTCATGAGATATTTTCTGGCCTTGAATTCACATTCCCTTTTATTGACCAGTGCTCCTGGTATTCTGAGACTGCCCGTTAACCGGTGGCATACATTATCAAATAATTGCATTGACAAAGTCATCTGTTAATTTTTAAACTTGTTATTCCTATCAGTGTGCCCCAGTGGAGAAATATCATACTGCAAATTATAGCCATTTTGTTGCAATATGAGAAGTGCTGGGGGGATCAGCAGAGAAGTTTAAAAATTACTGTCTTGAGTCTCCTCTTCCAGTCAAGATTTTAAATGAAGTGCGTGGAGCTGTTCTTCATTTGCAGTGGTGTAGGTAAATGCCTCATTTGGTCAGCAGGCAAAGGCCAGGTCTCTAATGCCTTAGTGAACTGAAAACAAAGGAAATAATACTGATGATATGGTCTAAGACCTATTTAGACCTCAACTATTAACTACTGAAGAAGTAGCAAAGGCTTGAAGAAGTAATTTTATATTGGTTCAAGGGGATGGTAAGCTAACAAACATTTGTGGCTTATTTACTTTTTACTTTCTTCCATCCACTTTGAAGGCAATTTACTTTATTGGTACAAATTATATAGCTTTGAGGCATTTGTGCTAGCAGCTGCTATTAAAATTGCTCTGTGGCATCACTGAAGGGGTATTGGGGACAGCTAAAGGTGATAGGAAAACTTTATCATCAGAAGGCATGAAAAGACACTTTATTATTAGAAATCTGCAGTTCTTATGGAAACAATGGTGGACCTAAGACCTCACTGGCCTTTAGGAATCTTCTCTTACACTGTTGGTGAACTATGAATAGTACACTCTGGAGAACCATATCTATAAACAGTGGTTACAGAAAGAAAGACAATAATTGAATTATTTTTCTCCAAGTTTCCTAGAGCTTCTACACAGCCTCCCAGGATTTTCCTGGGAGAACCATGTCTCTCTCTGTTCAGAGGATATGTAATTACAACAATGTGGTATCTTCAAAAGTCAGATTATCCACCCCATCTTAAAAATGACTATGAATTACACTTACAGCAAATGGCTCTGTGCTGAGACATGTCTCTGCCATTGCTACTAAACATAGTGCTGGATATCTAGATTTACCTGTCAGTTTTATTTGCATGATTCATCTCTCAGTAACATGCATTGCAGGTTCTCAGACCTAAACGGTGCTTTCAGTGCATTCCCCTCTCAAAAAATATCAACATCCAGGAACAGCAAGACTTGGTGGGGTTTTTTGTTTATTTCTTTAAAAAAGGGAAAATAAAGGCACTAGGGATGAATTTCCCACCTCCTTTGATTAGAAGGTTCCCAGAAATAGTGAGGACAAGCCTGACATACTAAAGCATACAGCCGTGGGCAGTATACAAAGAACGGAGTGTGTTTAAAATCTTATTTAGAGTGAGAAAATACTGATTTTGGTTAAATTGTCCCTTCTGTGGCACCTTCCTAAGGTTGATGACAGCAGAATTGAGTGCAGAATTCAGCCTTATGCTCTGCTGTCTGTGAAAGTGAGACCAGGGCATTGAGGCTGATGCTGAGCTTTGCATGCAAGGGGATCTTCTAGTGCAAGCAGTGCTCTGTGCTGTGCTAGTCAGCCAGACAGGGGATTTTTGGGTGGATGGCCTATTACAGACATACTGCTGTAAATATGAAAACACAGGCAGGTCCTTTTTTATGTAAAGGTTTTCAGGAGCAGTGAATCCAGAAGAGTCTCACTGAATCTCAGCCCTGTTAAAGCTGGCATCACCACCACTGAAATGCATTTATGCTCATGTGAAGCATGAGTTTATGCTCAGTAATCTCAAAGGTAGGGCTGTTACTGTATTCCTGAAGTCAGCTTTATCACCCAGAAGCTGCTTGGTGATTTGGTAATCCAAACCAAACAGAGCATGTCCTGACTGTGGCTCCAGCTGATTTTGAAAGTAGCTGTGGTGGGCAATTGGCTTGGAGAAAATTAGCACCATGTAGGTGGATATCTCCCACCTCAGTCCCTCCCTGGTACCTTCAGGTCAGTTCTGTAAGTTGGCTTTGCCTTGGAGCCTGCTCATGGCACCCAGCAGATGTGCTTGGGTCTCCATCCTGTTTCCTCACTTTGAGAGCTTTGTCCTCTGAGCTTTCCCTGCCTGTGGACAGTCCCTCTCCTCAGTGTCTGGGACAGCAGCCTTAGGGGGAGTCGGTGTTCTAGCAAAGCTAAAGGCAGGACATTTTGGGCTGTCTCTCAGGAACACTGAAGTTGAGCATCTGCCTCTTCTCCCTTCTGTTTGTAATGGAGCTGCCTAAAAATCAGATCTATTTTGCAGAAAATCCAATTTTCTGAAGTTTCTGTGCTACACTGGATCAGACCCAATATTTCCCTTACCATCCAGGCCAGTCAAGGGCTGCCTGGACTCTGCACTTTCTGATGGATTTTGCCTTAGATTCACAACAGTTTGTCAGCACCTGTGGTAGTATAAACAGCACAAATGACAGTGAACTCATGTTTGTAAGCTAAACATTTTTACTGTGTGCTGTTTTTGGAAGGAGGTATCACAATAGCCAACTCTCACAGATTTCTGAGGGATTGGGGATTTCATGGGATGCTTTTAAGGCCTTTCCAGGTGGAGGTACATATGGACCATAAAGCTTTATCACTGTTTTTAGCCTTTGTACTATTTCCCTAATCAACTTTAAACATCTTCTATCTATTGAAGTATGGAGCTTGAGTTGTTGGGAAAAGTGGTTATTTCTAGGTTTCCATTTGAACTTCTTTTGTAAAAGAGACATGGTGCTATTTTCCAGAAAGGAGAGATATGTAATCAGAAAAGCCTGTGTATTCTTCTCTTCAAAAATACTGATTTTCAGTTCTAAATAACATACTAGTTTGAAGTTGTTTTGAAATTTTTTCCTTTGGGGGTAAACTATTATTTACTTTTATTTTACTGTTATTAATACTATTAACAAATAGTAATGGGTTATTGAAAGTTTAAAACTTACTTTTTTCCCAGGGTTTCCCAGGACAGTTCAACAGAACTGGTCTCCAAATTGCAAGTGTTACAATTGACTGTATTATATATTTCTGTGCAGAATGTCCCAGCTGCAAATGTTCTGCCCATTGTTTGCCAATGGTTAGTGGCTCAAATGTCATGCAAGGCCATGTGAAACAGTTTAGTTCCATGAAGATGTGACCTCATCTGGATAGATTATCTTGTAGCTTTACCAAAAAAGCACCATTCAAACCATGTTGTGCTGTCTTGGTTTATGAACTATGTGGCTTTCACCCCGTGTCCCAGAACAGCCCCAGCTGGCACTGATGGCTATGGACTCCATATATTTATAGTGGTGCTGCTTGGTCCCAGAAACAGTGACCAAGGTGGCCATCAGCCAGTGGCTGCTGAATGCCCTGAGTGTCATGAATTGAAAATCTCATGTACCTCCTTGAGGGGAAAATACAATCAGCTTGTCTCTAATTATGACCCCAGATAATGATGGAGCAGTCCAGAAATATCACAACATGGGCAGTGAACTCAGTGAACTTCCTTGATACAAGACAAACCTGGATGGGTCTGATATTGGATCCTTCTTTTTTGCTGAAAGACATATTGGACTGTCAGTTCTGTTCCTGGAAGGGCTAATTACAGCTACATGAGGCAATAAATCAGCTCCTGCTCCTCTGGAAAAGAAACCCCTTGGCTCTCAGCTCAACCCATGCTGGCAAAAAAGTGTGGGGATGGAGAGCCAGAGTTTTACACAGCTGTGCCAAGTTCAGTGCACCAGTTTTTAAATCCCCTGGGTTTAGCCCCTTATGTCTGTATTCCATAGAGAAAGAATGGCTGCAGAACTCTGGTTAGTGGAGCTGCTGTGCATGGGGACTGACTTTGGCTCTGGACTGAAGTCTGGGGCTGTCTGGACAGTACGTGTTGATGTGTGCTCGGGGGTTGAGGTTTTCATTTTCTTATGTAGGAGTAATATCAGGAGCCCAGTGTGGCTTTAGTGTGAGATCAGTGCTGATCTGACACCTTGCCTGGGCAGCATTTACAATTTGGGAGTGGTTGGATCCAGCTCTTGATGTTGTGTTGTTGGCCAGAAAGCTCAGAACTTTGGAAAGATCATCTTTACAGTCATAAGGAAGAGGATAGCACAGAGCAGCAGGACTCCTGGGTTAAATCCTGACTCTGAATTGTAAAAATTGTTGAAATTGCTTTTAAATCTTTAGTGCTGCTCAGTGGAATGAAGACTGGTGCATAATGCAGCCCTGGAACCAAGGCACTGATGTTTTGTTTTCTCCTGCTAATCCAAAAGGTTTTGAGCTATTACAGTAGTAAAGCACATGTTCACCCCCAGCCTAGTGGGGTGATGTTGGCTTCCCTCTGTACCTTTTTCTGAATTCATAGCTCACAGCTGTTCTCTGAAACATCTCAGATGAGTTTGAACTAGAGAGGATGCATCCCACACCAGCTGCCATCATGACTAGCAAAGTTAAAGTTTACTACTTATTTCTTGGATGATGAATCCCAATAGCTTTTCATCACTTCAGACACAAACAGAGAGCAGTGTTCAGTAACTGTGGGTAAGATCATAGTGTTGAGCCTGGAGGCATTGCAGTGGGGCTGCAGCAGCCTACATGGTGGTTGAAGGTTGTAGAAAGAGCTGTTTCAGACAAGGATGCCAGGAAACCTCTGGTTTTTTAGCTTTTTTTCCTTCCAGGTGATCACTATTGTAACATCTTGTATTCTGTGGGGTTTTTCTTAGCTGTCATCAAGGCCTGTATGTTTAGGCAGTCACCTGAGGTGGGTCTCATGGGGTGGTAATATCCCTGCTGTGCCTCAGCCCTAATCTTGTCCCTAGTAAAGGTGGTGATGCAGAGGCACTAGGAAAACATGGGGTCTGAGAAGTGTTCCTGTAAGTCTCCTGTGTTCTCTAGGCTGATCTGGGCTCTCACAGAAGGACACCCTTACAGAAAGACAGATGAAGGGACAGAAGTAGCAGTCCTCATAGCTGTCCCTTTCTGTTACAATTGCTAATCACCTGGCATTTCATAACATCTTTTTCTCCTCCTGTGCTGCCAGCTCCAATACCTGCTGTACAGTCTTGCAGTCATTGGGGTGGCAGAAGATTGCAGTCCCATAATTGTGTTACAGCTGGTTTGCTGTGAGCCTGGCAGATGAAAATTCCCTTGACTGGTGGATGAAGTTAGGAGCGCGTGTGACCAAACGCTGTGTGCGTCACTGCCCTCTTCACGTTTGGTCCTGCACCTGTGATGTTCCCATTAACCAGGACTGAAGCACTTGTTCATTTGTTTGCACCATTTTTCAGGGTACACTAGACTTCTGTGTAAAAGACATTGCTAATATTTTTCCTACTAGAAAGAGCCAATTGATAGGTTCTTCCTGGTGGGACTGAAATCCTTGGGATAAGAGAGAGTTCCTCTTACATAAAACATTTAATGCTTTAAAATATCAGTGAATTTTTATAGAGCTATGAAAATGTTATAGATTGTGGATATAATCACTCTTAATTTTAAAATCTGCATGTTTTATGAAATAATTATAGTGACCATATTTTAAGTTTTAAATAGTGTAGTTGATTTGGCTTAATAATCTGTAAAGGTTCTATGCACAGTAAATCTAATTTTTCATGCAGAAAAAGATCTTTAAAGACAAATATTTGAAGTAATAGAAAAGTTAACATAGAGAAATTATGTGGAAGAACATTATTCTTTGGGTAATTGTTTCCTTTTCTTATGGCTCTTTGCTGGAGGTGGGTCTGTGTGCTTCTAACAGGTGGCAATTTTTAATCACCTTTCTATGAAGGAAGGGGATGAAGACTTGTGCTGTTTTAATTTTGAGGTGTCTCAGGTTCTATTGGCTGTTTCTGTGGGTGATGGATGTATTTGGGACTGTTCAGAGAGGTCAGTGAGTCCATCTCACCAAACCCCGACAGGGGCACACCGCTCATAGTTATATGGAAGTGTAAAATGGCCATTGAGAGGCCCAATTCAATAAGCACCTGTATGGGTGGGTGCTTTTCCTGTATTTGTCTTGTCATGTTCCCTTTGACCTTTGCAGTCACCCCTGTCCTGGCACTCCCACCTGTGCCTGCAATAGAACTGGCACATCTCAAGCCAACATCTCAGACTCTTGTGCACCTTATGCTGCTGGTGCTGAAGCAAAGGTGCTGTAATGCTCCCTACCTGATACTGTCTGTTTGAATAATGTTGCTATTTCACCAATACAGGGTAGAACCCAAAGAACCCAAAATCTTTTTCTGAAAAAGATCCATTTTGTTTAGTTGCAAAGCCCTATCAGGAGCAAGCAATGGCAGCTCCTTATGGTGGTGGTGCAGCTCATCATGTAACTGTCCTGGGAGTTCAGCAGAAATATTGGCAAAGGCAAAGCCTTTCAGCTCTGGTAGAGACTTGAATAACTTTTGAAATACCTATTTACTAAAAATTCAAATATTTCAATACTAGCAGTTGTTCAGACTAAGAAAAGATGGAATGGGGAATTTGTGGACTTGAAGTCATGTCATCAGTATGGAATTGCTTTGTTTTGATTCTTCTGTTTAAACCTAGATCAACATCTCAAGGATGTTCAGGTGGCACGTGTTCATGTGACATTTCATGTTTTGTCATTCTCATCGGTTTCAATGTTTTTCCTAATGCCACCTGGCTTCTGGAGCTGAGCCTGGCAGCTGGACTCCATTCTTCCCTCCCCTTAAATCAGCCTGCCTGGTGAAATGCCAGCCTTTGTGACGTTCAACACTAAATTGTTGCATAGCTCTTTGCATTTGTGGGTATCAGTGCTACAAAAAGGAAGCCAAGGGCTTTATCAGTGTTTCAAAGGAAAATGAGGCACAGAGTGGAGCCACTTACTCAAGGTCACCCTTGAAAGTGCTAGGAAAAGTCTCACTCTAGCACAGTTAGGAGTAAAACACGTTTTCCATGATACTCTGAGCTAGAACATCAGAAAATTCCTATCTCTAATGAACGACAGGGAGACTCCTTATTGCAATGAGAAAGAGGTAGTTCTCCAGGGACTTTCCCTTAATAAGAGAATGGGGGTGTGAACCACAAGTTTGAAGCAGTGTGTTAGTAGGGAAAGGCAGCTGAACTTATTAAAAATATTCTTCAACTAATTTTGGGTTAGTTGAAGATGGCAGAACATTTTTATTTGGCCGTGTGTGATACTTCACTGCAGTCACCCTGATGAGACTGTCTCATTGTTGGATAATGCAGAGTTGTTATTATTCTCACTATTGAGAATTGTCTTTTGGATTTCTACCCCCACCCCAGCCCTGCCATAATTGGAGGGCTGGGGTGGGGGTAGAAATCCAAAAGGCAATTCTCAATAGTGGTAATAAAGAAAGTCAGGGGGCTTTTTGAGGAAGCACCTGTGGCCCTGGTTCATATGCAGATGATCTCTCTGAGTGAGAATATCATTGCCCTTCTTTGGCATAAAGAAATGGAGCAGCAGTAAATCAGCACAGTAATTATGCTTGCTTTTAGCACGTATGATTCCTGAGTTTAGGGATTTTAAGGAAATGTGATGTTTTCTGCTATTTATCCATATGTAATCTCAGTGGATATACAGAGATTAAAGGATGTGGTTTTTAGACTTAAATGAAGGTTTTTGTGGAGTTCAGGAAAGCTAGATCTCTAGGGTGTTCACTTTCTTTTTCTACCTGCCTGAATCCTGAGCATTCCCTTAGGAGTACTGTGGTCCTTATAAATTGGAGTTCAGTGCCTGCAAGGGTTTTGATTTGCCTCCAAGCATGAGGCTCCCTGGAGGAGTAACACACACTCAGGAGAGGGCTGCTCTGAGGACAGAGCAATGCCTTTGCTCAGGGGGGCAGGCATGGAGACTGTGCTCTTGGAGGCATGGCCCATCCTTCAAAGATAAATAGCCTTTGAACTGCAACTTCAAAACCAAGTTACCAGCTGGAAAATCAGAGAGTATGGGGGAATGGTTACATAATGCAGATTTAAGGGTGTGTTTTTGCCAGAAGTAGGTGTGAGCTGCTCAGAGATTGAGAGGTGAGTACACATTAACTAAGATGTGCCTTTCAGTAAGTAGGGCCTTGGATCCTAAGAAATTAGTAGAAATGGAAGTATGCAGAAGTATCTATGTGTAGGTGATACTCCTGCCTGTTATGGAAAAGGAGATATCAAATCACAGTGTTTATTTCTGTAGCCTACACATAAGGATACTTTGTGAAAATATAATACAGCTTTGCTGGTCCCCAGTTATTATGAAGTGTAATTTATTTGAAAGCCTACACTTAATTTAGAAAATAACAGATATATCTGGGCAGATTTAGTTTTTGCTTTTACTCTAAATTGAAACTGCTCACTCTCAGTGGTTCAGTGTCTCATGGTTGATTGCTCTGTATGGAAGATGGATATTTCTCAAAGATCTATGCAGTGTTCACAACATCAGCTACTGTCTAATCTCTGCTCAGATTGTCTTGAAAAGCAACAAACAAATACAAAGGCACTTCTCAGAACTTGAAAGAAAAGGCTCAAGATAAGAACTGTTTTATAGCATGTGCTTTTTTCAAAAAGCAGTGTATGCCATAAGAAATGATTTCTTAGACTTGTGTAGATCTGTGCTGCTGGCTAGTTATCTTCTGTGGTTTTACCTGGGTGACAGGCTACTTCTTGTAAAAGCCAAAAAAACCCTGGTTTTGTTAAATTCCACCTAGAAACCAATCAGAAGCTCAGGGTAGGCATGGGAATGTTATTGTAGTACATTCCTGCATGGACCGTAGGTTGTCAGGACCAGGGAGTGTGAGTTTAAACCCTTTAGACACTTTCTTCATGATGGTGTCTTAAAAGCAAAGGGTTGAGCTCCAGTCAGTGTGGGCAGTGGCCCTTTCTTCATGGGGGCAGCAGAAAAGCAAGTTTATTCTGGGCTACAAACTGAGCTACCTGAGTCAGTGCAGAGCTCCTGGGAGCTCCTGCTGCTGCAAAACCAATCGTGCAGCTGGTGCAATCTCACTTTTATTCTGGGCTTTTCCTAGCCCAGGGTCTCATGGGTCAGTGGTCTGTGCTGGGCTGCCCTGGAGGTGTGTTGGTTGCCCTGTGGCAGCTCCCCATTGCTCGTGGGAGTAGCTGGTCAGGAGCCCCTGCTGCAGAGTTTGGGGTTTGCAGGTGGGGCTGGGATGCTGGCCTGGTTTTGGAGTTGTTCTCCCTCTTGGCTGTGTGAGAGCTGTATGTAGGGCTGTGCTGGCAGGGTTTGCCTTCTCCCAGATCTGCAGTCCTGGTGGGACAAACCTGCTGCACAGAGCTGTGAGAGAAAAGCTATCAGAAGTGTCAGCTCTGTGACATGTGCTGTGGGACAGCAGAGTCTGCTTCCACTGCTGCCTTGCCTCGTGCCAGAGCTACTTCTGGAAAGCTGTTTAACCATGTAGACACTGACTTCATATCTGGCCCTGTGTGACTGACAGAAAAGTGTGCCAGCACTCCAAGTCACTGGGCACCAGCCTTACTGATTAATTTGCCTTTTCACTTCATTCTTGTTTTTGGATAGGAAATACTACATATAGCTATTTATAGATTTGCCAAGCCTTTTCTGAAGCTCAACCAACAAGACATTAATGGATGTTTCTGTCATCAAGAAATTCCTTCCTCTGTTGTTTGCTTGGGTTTATTGATTTAGTTTGAACCATACTTATTAGCATATTACACGGAAGGATTATATTGAAAAGTATCTGATAGATTTAGAGTTCCTTTCCTTTCAGTCTCTGCATAGTTATTTGAGAAAACAGGTGACAACCCAAACCTTCCCTCCTTTGTAGGCCATCCTGCTTGCCAGGCTGTGACAGGGATGCCCAGTGGGATGCAGACACAGACATTTGGTACCCTCATCTGTCCAGTGCAGTACAGTTTTTTCCCAGTTCTGTCTTTATCAAAGTGTGGGGACAGCCAGAGATGGATATTTGAGAGGGTCCTGCAAATCACTGACCAAAGCCAAGCTGAGCTGAGGGCTGTACTCAGTAGAAGGGACATTTCCTTTTCCTGAGCCTCTGCAGCCCCTCAGAGTAGCAGTGCCTTGTGTTGTGTGTGTGGCTTTCCTTCCTGTCCCTGCCTAAGGGAGGAGAAGGAACCACAGCAGATGCACCTGAGTGTTCCAAGGCATTCCCAGCGAGCCGCTGTTAAAATGCCCTTGGTTTGAATGCTGAGAAGAGGGGTCAGGTCTGGTTGCAAGAAGCACAAATTACTGCAATTTTATTGCAAGGATTTAGGGTGAGAAGGTCAAGCAGATGAGCACACAAGTCATTGCAGTTAATGGCAGACTGGACAAATTAAAAACCCCCAAGCCTTTGATGCTGTGCAGCTTGAGCACTCACGAGCTGCCCCTGGGTGCCTTTGGCCAGCAGAGTTTTACTGGAGAGAGAACAGCATCAGATCCCTGCCCTGAGTTTGAATTGCCCATAACATTTGTACATCTTGGATCCTCCTCAGGTGCCTCAGAGGAGCTAAATGAATAATGTACAACCTTGAGGAGAGGAGCACTAATTGTTTAGGAATAACCCTTGCTAAGGCAGATATATTTTAAGTGGAGTCTCAAATGTCTGCCTCAGCAAGCAGTTTGCTTAAGACACCCTGATGGGCAGGTGCTGAGCTCCAGCAATTCTTCTGTGTGGTTATCATGAGATTGCTTAGGTCTGCTAAAATATGCAATATGGTGTGGTCAAAGAAATTACAAAATCATTATTTGTCCTACAGAATATGGATCTGTGAAAGCCTATTTTCCAGCTAGGCACTTTGGAGAAGTTTTAATGTGGATCTAAGCACTGCCTTGGCATTGTATGTGTGCTTGTGTTTTTGCACCCCACAGAGTCTCATTTGTCTAACAAATTAGTGTCCCACAGGTGACTCTTTAGAAAGTGAAGTCATCCTTGAGTGGTCAATACCAGCCAAATCTGCCTTGAAATAGGAAAAAAAAAGCCTTCCTTCTTGGATGCTTGTGAGTTGCTTCTCCTCAAGCTTTTTGTGCTCTTCTGGAAAGTCCTAGAGACAAGGATACAGCATTGCTGATGGTGGCAGCTTGTTTCTTGTCAGAAGAAGGGAAAAGAAATTTTTAATTGAATTGTTAATTGCAGATCAGGGTCAAACACTATGGAAAAGTAATGGGCTTATGTTGATTCCTTACTGGATAAGTGTCTCTACTCTAGCATTCATTGGCACTGGTACCCCTGTGCTATGCAATGGAGCTTGGGGGAATGAAAGAGGAGTTTCAGGCTGAGAATGTGTGTGGGCAGTGCCCATTGCTGGTGGAGCACATGGTTCCTGCCCTGGAGGAAGGTCATGAGCTTCAGTCTAGGGTGGCGTCTGCTCAGACAGGCTTTGGCAGCACAGGGTTCACAGGTTTCCAAGGTGTTGGTGGAGTTTGATTATCAGGCATAGGTGTTGCTAAGCCTGGGCTGCTCTGATGTCAGGATAGGCAGTAGCTGTAGAGAGAAATATCAGGGGGATGGGGAAAGGTGATCAACTGATTCCCTGGTCTGAACTCCCAAAATAACCCTGAAATCTATTTTATTCTGCTCTGAAAGAATAATTTCCTTGCCTGGGAATTAACATAGCTGTGATGCTATTCTGGCACCATAAATGGGATTGAGAATGTGATGTTCCCTGCCCTGGAGAGTCACTGCCTCAGAAATTTGCTGGGGCTCTGCAGTTGTCACTTCCACATTGTATCAGCATCCTCAGCCTCATCAGAGTTTCAGTGTGAAGCAGCATGGGCTTTTGATTGTAAACCATTTTACTTTTGGGGCAGCATGAAGGAAAGTGTGTTAGGCTTTGCTCAGAGAAGGGCAGGGAGGGGTCTGTGCCTTTCTGTGTGTATTTTTGCAGCACACTGAGCCAAAACCTTCTAATTTAATGGGACAGATTTGCAAATTCACACCTGCAGAGTTTGCCTTCACAGGGTTTTCATGCTCAAGCTTTTTATTCGTGCCCCAGAGAGCAGCCTGCACCTGCTTCATCTCGCCTGAGAGAGCAGCAGCTCGGATCTATTGACAGATTACTCTCTCTGGTAATAAATAAATGCCTCATCCTGCAGCATGGACCCCCTTTAGAGGGTAGTAAGGCTCTCCCAGGTGAGCAAGGGCCAGAAACAAGCCCTGCCCTTCTGTGCTGCAGACACTGCCACAGCACAAGTGCAGTGGGACGTGGATGACACTGCTGCTGTCTACGCCTGCAGATCTCCAGGCTGTCAAGAAAGTTGTTTGGTTGGTTTTTTTTGTGCTGGTGCCTGCATGTAAAACATCAAGGAGCTCTTCTACACAGCTGCCCAGAAGTCTGGCCTTGTTTTTGCTGCTTCCTAACAGTGGTTCATGCACTGCATTTTTGCCTGAGATGAGTAGCTCAGGCTCCCATAACCATGGAAACCTGGTTTGTCTTCCCTAATAGCTTCAGCTGAGCTCAACATCTGTGAGCCTGGCAGAAGGAAGGCTGCAAGCTACAGGTTAGTTGTGCACACCTCTGAGGTTGCTAAAACCCTTGAGCACCTCAGCAGCACCCTGGTGCACCAGGATGGAAGCAACAATGCTGAGATAATGCTTGAGGGGCTCATAAAAGATATGCCAGGCAGGAGGGGAAAACAGGGAGTGAAAGAAGGCTCTCCTGAGGCAAGAAGGGGTTAGGAAGCTGCCTAAAAGATGCTGCATTATGGCTGTCTTGCTCTGTGTGTGTTGGCTTGACATGCTGGGTGTGTGGAGCATTCTGTTGTGACTTTTCAGCTGTAAAAAAGCCATTTTCCATTTTAAGTTAGAAACCCTTTAAACAGCTTGCTTGTAGCAGAGAAGGAAATCTGGGTATAAGCTCATGAGCATAAAATAAGCTTTGAGATGGGGTAAGTGCCTCTCTGTGGTAACAGCAGGGTTCCATGCAGCTTTTCACTTAGTTATTGGAAGAATGGTTGTTGATAAATGTGTCTCATAGCTCTAACTTGGTGCTGGCAGTGTTGCTGAGCTAGTTAACATGGGGAAAAGTGGGGAGGAGTCTTTTTAAAAAAAGCTTCACAACTAATTCAAGAGGGTTCATTCTGCTGCATTTCTGTATAAATACACATGAATTTCCTATGGGCTGTGGTTTGAACTTTCCTCTTTGAAGCAGAGTTGCAGCCCTGAACTTCAGGCTTCCAGGAGCAGCCCTGATGGTTGCCAGCCTCTCAGAAAAGTCATTGTGGGAGCTGCCAAAGCTCCTGTCCTGATATGCTGATCCTGTGCCTTTGTTAAATTAGGAGCAGGCCTGGTACAAGCTTTTGGAGAAGTTCTGCCCACACCAGGGAGGTGCTTGGTGCAGGGACCTGTGCCAGGATGCTCTGTAAGCTGGAGCCAGAAGCAGAAATAGAAATAACATTGTCCACTGGCAAGTCACAACCTCAGTGTGTCCATCTGTGAAAGGGAGGTCATAATATTTCACTGTGGATGCCTTAAGGCTCAGTTAGTGTTTAGAAAATGTTCTGAACTTCAGGATGGTGCCTGCTGTTGTGGGCACTTACAATGGTCCCCAGATGTTTGTGTTGACACAGCAGGCACATAAAAACAGTGGCATCTTCCTGGTGCATAGAACAAAGATGCTGGAATTACTCTAGAGAAAAAATCTGACACTTCTAAACTAAACATTTAATATTAATCTGACAGTTATCACCTGCAGGTGTTATGAGAATGAAAAAGAAAATACCAGGTAATACCTAGTAAAATTCTGTGTTGAAATTAGTGCCTGAACAATAAAAGCTGTTTGGGAAATTCTTAATATATATTATATAAATATAGATAATATTTTATATACATATTCTTTATATATATATTTTCTTTTTATATATTTTATTCCTATAGCTGTTGATGTTTTACATCTAAGCACAGAGCCATCACACTTTCTCTGTGGACATGACAAGCATAAATGTCTGTTTTCTCCATAGCAGCCTGGCAGGAGGGTTTTCATGCCAGTTGCTGCAGTGTTGGGAGCCAGTTCTCCAAAGTCCCCTCTCAGTGGGGACTCTGGCCAGCACAGCCCTGCAAGATGCAATCTGGCAATAACAATATGCTTCACAGAAACTGTTCTTGGTTTTCTGGCTCCTTGGGTGTTTGGTGAGCAGGGAATCAAATGCTGGTCTCTTGTCTGCTAAATCCAAGTTAAGATCTTGGGAATTCTTGTGTTTGTGCACCCACAAATGCAGCAACTGCTGCAGGTTATGTTACTGGCAGTTTTAAATTGAGGGGCTTTTTGCTGCTTTTTCTTGGTAATAGATGCTTTGCCCCTCCTTATTTACACAGAGAGAAATGGTCTGGATATCTGGATAACCCATCTGTTCAGTGTACTAGTCTTTATTTCTAACCTGGACCTGAGGAACCTTTTCCTCAAGTAAATTTAATCAAGATTGCTTCTTCTAATTAAGCTTCAATTAAAATGCATCTATGACCAAAAACCTTCTTAAAGAGCTACCTGGGAACACTTTTTTTCCCCCTTGTTGCTCCTGGGAGCCAGCAGTTCCACATGTTGTCTGTGTCAAATGGCAGAAGTGCACCAGAAGTACACTGAGCTGCTTCAGTACTGTTGGATGGTACCATGAATTGGTCCAGGTCTGCAGTTTTGTCCTCTTGTATTATCAGGGTTTTCTCTGGTAGTACCAAACAGCAGCTCCATTTGGCCAATGACTATGGACGAGAACATACACACTCTGCATTTTTATGTTTGTGTCTACATTAAGTACAGAAAATACCCGTGGTTATTAACTGCAACAGCTGCTGTTTGTCACACTGTCTGTGCCACTGATAGGAGGTAGTGATGGCAAATGTTACCTGAACTCTGGTAGCATATTTGCTTATTTAGGGCTACCTTGCAAATATTGGATTTTGGCTTTTAAGTCGCTTCTAAAGTTACACAAGTAAATTCAAAGGTAATCTCTCTATCAGCACTTCAGAACTGAGAGTGCAGCTCCAACAACGTTCAGTTGATCTAGCATAGACATTGTGGGGGTGTGAGAAATAATCTGACCTGGAAACAGAAACAAATGTGGACCTTCTGAGTTGTGCTAGAAAATAACTGCTCTGTCTATAATTGAGAGCTGGACAATGACTTTGAGTTGGGTCTCAACAATGGAGATGGGAAAATGAATGGAAGTGTATTTATGATGAACAAGTTGGCATCAGGAGCTGGGCTGGTTATTCTTGTGCACTCATTGATTTGAAGTTGCCAGGGGTGACTTTGGTTTGCTGGGGGTAGTGATAGCTGCTGATTCTGTCTGCTGAATTACATTTTCCTGGTGACCTGTTTCTTGCCAACCCAAGCCTATTTTTGGATCAAATGGTGAATGAGTGACTACTGTTTGGACTGTTTGTGGAGCTGAGCACCCAAAATGAATGTTGATGCAGAAGTGACAAATCATCCCGTGGCTGCTGAGAAGAATATCTGATGATGACTGCAGCTGTGGTGCAGCTCCACTTACTGTTTACATTTCAGCATCACTAAGATAGGTCTACACAGAAATTACAGCCAAGGGTCACGTTCAGCAGGTAGGTAGCTGGTCATGGAAGGAGAAGAAGCTGTTGGAAGGGTTTCAGGACATGGTGGTAATAGTCTTGCTATTCTTGCTGAAAAGGATCAAGTAGCAGTTATGGTCCATAAAGAAGCTGAATGTGACCATCTAGGGAATTTTTCCCCCTTCAGGGAATATGTCTCTAGAGAGTTCAAAAATGGTTTATATGTTTCTGAAGTGTCTAATAACGAGCTCTCTAAAGCTGAGGGAAATCTGGAGGTGATGGTTTGGTCTTATTGACACATGAAATAGGGGAGCATAGAAAAAAGTGGGGAAAACTTAGACACCTTTAACTTCCAGAAGTGCTGCAGGCTCAGGCCTCTTCATTCCTGTAGCCTGAGGCCATCAGAGGTGGCTGTGGCTCATTCGAAGCAGCTCGAAGCAGAAGTGGTTTGTAAAGCTCTGCACATGGCTCAGCTCCTCCTTGCAGATGTACAGCCTCCCTTCAGTACTTTAACACTGCAGCACACATTACACTGTGGCAGCCTCACAGCCTGGACTCACTGGTATTTCTGGCTGTCTTGAATGACTTCTTGAATGAATGCCTCCTAAATCTCACTGAGAGCTTCTGGTGTAGTTACAGGTGCTAAAGCAGGTGTGTCACATCTGGGCCCCAAGTGTGCAGATGGAGCCACGAGCAGAGGGAGGTAAACTTGGTGCTGTCCACATTGGAGGGTGAGGACTGCAGAGAGCTGAGCAGGCATTAACTTTGTTCAGGAGAAGGTAGTGCTGATCTCAGACTAATGAGATCAAAACACAGCTTTGCTTCAATATGGCCGAGCCAGACCTGCAGTGCTGTGCTTTGTGTAGTGCAGGTTAAACCCAATTACTGCAGCAGCTTCTCTTGGCCTCTCAGGCTAAGAAGTGACTATGGCTTGGCTTCTAGTGTGTGATGGTATGCCCTGTCAGAGCAGCATGTGTGCAGGAATTACTGTGTCAAAACACTGTGTTAAAGAAGCATCTCTGGTTTACCAGGAGCTCTTTAGCTGGATTCAGGATCTGGGTTTTCAAATGATGATGTAATCTTGATTCCAAAAAAGCCAGGGACAGGCAGCTTAGCTGGTACAGCACATGTGGAGAAAAGGCAAGGAGCTTCTCTGCTCTTGCTGTTGGCTATCTCTTCCCCCTGGTTTGGAGCTCAGCTGGGCCTGAAGCTGTGCCTTTCCCAGGAGGGAGATGCCACTGATGGGCTGCTTGCCACTGGCAGGGGCGTGTGGCTCCTGGCTCTGGCAGCATGGCAAGGTTGCATGTGCTGAGCAGATGCAAAAAACTGCTTGTCTGAGCAGAGGGAATCAGGGATGGAACCAAATGGATCTGAGCTGTTATGCCAAATTTTTGGCTGTTCTGAGGTTTGAATTGTGCATAGGTTCCAAATGTAGAGATCTTTTTTGTAAGGAAGGAGTCTGATGCACCCTGTTTTTAAAAGTATTATGGATGTTCCCATGGGATTACTTCTGGCTTTTCTGTCCTGGGTGTGGAAATGTACACTGAAAAGCTGGCAAGGTATGGGCAGGAATTTTTTGGTGGTTGGGAACTGTAGTGCCTCTTTGAAGAAATGAAGTTGACGATGCTTTGAAAGGTAACAGATTTGATAAATGATTGCACACTCTTTTAAATGCAATTAGAAGCCATATGAAGGGTCTCAAAGTCTCAATTTAAGGCATCCTCAATCACCAATCATTTCTGGAAAGTAAGTAACGTTTAATTTCTTTAGAAGTGCATACAGAGCTAGAACTATGTAACTGAATCTGGAAAAGAGTCTGATAAAAATCTCTATCACTCCCTCCCCAAATTCAAAAAAAGAAAAGCATCTCTAATTAAAAATTTAAAAGATTTCTTGGCTGGCTGACTGCTTGTGTGTTCTTTAAAATAATACATTATTTTCATCTTCTTTTCTGAAAGATCTCTCACTGAATGCTCTGAGTACCTCCCTTGCTTTATGCTCCAAGACTCTTGATATAGGAGAGCCAAACCCTCATTTTCTCGTTTGAGAAGGCTTCTACAGCAGCTGAAGTTAATAAAAGTGAAGATGATGTAAACCTAAGCCCATAGAGCTTCCACAGCTGGATAGAAGCTTTGAGTCTCTGAATTCTGAAGTCTGTTTTGACCATGTGCTTTTAGCTTCTAGTAGTTACACTGCACAAGGCAGAACAGCCACTGCCAGCCCTGGATGTCCATGGCTGGTGTGGAGGGTTCTGCTCAGACAGCACCCACAGGTGACAAGCATGCCTTGCAGGAAGGTCTCTCATGTTCTGTGCAGCCCTGTGGGATGTGGTAAGGTGTTGCTGACCTGTATGGAGCTTGGGGTCAGGTGGGGTGGGCTTCACACTGCAGCTCTGCTCATTGGTCCCTCATTTAATTGGAGTAATTTCTTCAACTCAGGCTGGGACTAGGAGTTGGTCTTTACTCCAGTATTGAGGGGGGAAAGAATCGGCTCCAGCTGATCCAGCACAGCTTTCCTTGTCCATGGAGAGCTGAGGGTTGTGCTGTTTCAGATGACTAAAGGCTCACATGGACTGACTGCAGAAGCCAGAGCTCATGTGAGCATCTAGTGATGATGCTCCAGTTTTGTTTCCAGTTATTTATGTCTGCTCGTGCTTTGGAAACTTCTTTGTTGGTCTCAGCTACTATGGAGCCCTACAAAGGAGACAGGTTTAAGTCTAAAAATTCAAGGGCTCTAGAGACTGAAATCAACCTCTAAGGGGAAATGCAGTTTTCCTCAGCTTAAAATAACTTTGTAATGTCCTTTACTCTCCAAGGTCTCTTTCAAGGCTCTGCCTGGGTTTGAATTTTGACTTGTGTGGAGTCAGGCTCCTCTGAGAAAGGAGGGCCAGGAAATTCAGAAAAGGCAGCTGGGGAGGAGAAGGCAGGGGGAAATGCTGATAAGGGTGACGAACAGTTTCACCTTCAGGAGTGATGAACTGTGGGAGAGTTGGCTGCATTGAGGGTCTGGCACAGCTTCAGCACACGCACGTGGGGATGGATCAGCTGAGAGAAATGACTGCATTTATTCAATGAATTTACATGAGGTGCCTGCCTTGCCAGAAAGGGATGGGCTCCCACCCCCTCCAAAACATCAGTGGCTCCATGCAGGAGCGAGGAGTGGAGCAGCAGGCTCAGCTGAGGGACAGGGCTGGGAGTTTTTCAGCAGAGCCTTTGCTGTGAAGGCTTCTTCACGATGCAGCTACTTTCAGAAAGGAGTTCAACCGTGCCCTGGGCTGTGGCTCTTATGAACTGAATGAATAAACAGTTAATTAATAAATGGTTACACATTGCCAGCCTGCTGCTGGTTGTTCTATAGGCTGTTTTTGGCTCTAGCCAAACTCTCTCCCCTTCTCCCCCAGGCCCTCATTCCTAGAAATCCACCAGCAGCTTTTTGTACTTCTGATTTGAGGTATTAGGTTCTATTCTGTAGTTGTTTCCCTTAAAAACTGCCTGAATGCTGTTTGTAGGGCAGGAAGCACTGATTTGTACTTAAATATAAGGAACAGAAGAGGAGGAATAGATTTGTACAAAAAGGTTGGAGCTGCAAATGCTTTCGTAGAATGTGGTGATAGAACTGGGGCTTAATGTGGGGAGTCCAAGGCCCCTCATGCATCCTTGGGGCTTTCTCAGTGTAGGACACTGCAGTGCAAGCCCTGAGGATACAAACCTCTGGCACCCAGGAGTCAAAGAGTTTCCCAAGAAAACTGAAGAGCTGAAATTACCAGAGAGGTTGGTGGACTGCCACCCATGGATGTGTTCAAGATCAGGCTGGGTGGGGTTCTGAGTGACCTGGTCTAGAGGAAGGTGTTGCTTGGAACATCTTCCCCTGAACTAGATGATCTTTTAGGTCCCTTACAACTCAAGCCCTTCTGTAATTCTACAGTTTCCTTAGCACTGCTGGGTTAATAACAAGGTGACTGTGGAACAGGCTGCCCAGGCCTGTGACTGGGGAGTTTTTATACTGAAGGCTCTTCTCAGTGAAATGTATGGAACCAGCTGCAGCTGGGGGTCTGCAGCTGATGCTCTGCTCCCTCAGCTTCCAGAGCCAAAGAACATTTGAAAGAACAGCACATCCCCCAGTCCTTCTAAAAACAACCCGCAGTAAGCAATGAATATTTAATTTTAAAATGGGATTAAATAAGGATTGGATTCTTACTTTATGCCTGTTATAGCTGTTACCTTACTGCATGGCTCAGGGGGCTGCAGGATGTGACCTGGGCTGAAGTTCATGGACTCAGGCTCCAACTGAATGTGCATGTTCTATCCCAGTCACATTTGTGGGAGATGCTGAGGGATGAGGTACCGTGATAAATTCCAGCTTGGTGTGGGAATGTTGGCCAGCTTATGGTACAGCAGAGAAGCTTCAGTCTTAAAACTTTAATTCCTGATAGATGACAGAATGACAGAGCCTGTCCCTGGTGCACATCACAGTCCCTACCTTGGAGTGATGCTCCTGCTGTAGGGGCCTCAAGGGACACACAGGGCTGCTCATGTAAAGTCTGTGCTGTAAAATTCCCTGGCTGCTCTGAATTAATTCTTTTTTAGCTAGAAAGCCTCTAAGTAGGGGGGAAAAAATCATGCCATCATATTTTTCATGTGTGATTGAAAATCCATGACAGTTTTTACTGTCCTGCATTCAGCCTTACTGACAGGTGTCCATACTGGTAATACTGTCAACATCAGTTTTAACTGGTTAACCATCATAAACATACTTCTGTTTGGGCCTGAGTTTGTCTGAATTTTGTATTACCTCTTGTTAGACCAGATTTGCTAAAGGGCAGAGCTCTTTGATCGAATTTCTGTTCCTTACGTAGGTGCTTGCAAACTGTGATCAGATTGTCCTATTAACCTTCTCCCTTCATTAAGGAGAACAGATGGTACTTCTGGAGCCTTTCTCTAAGCTGCCCTTTTGGTCCTTTAATCATCCTCTTGGAGGTTCTTTGCACTGGATTCAGTTTTTTCAGTATTCTTCTTGAATTGCAAGCATTAAAACTTACTATAATTTTGACAGTGCTAATCCCACATGCTGATTTATTTTTTATTTTGAGCATCCCACATCTAAAGTTCTCTGAGCTTGCCTTGAGCAGAGGACCATTCCAGCACAGTGTGCTCAGCTTCCCTAATTGCATGTTGACCATGAAGTTCCTGCCAAAATCCATGGCTTCTCAGGAGGCTGCCCTGTTGTTTGTGTTGCTCTGTGTGTGGGTGGCAGTGCTGAAGTCTCTGCTGTGTTCTTTGGTGGAGGTTATTTAGCCATGTGGAGCTGTTGTTCCCTTCTCAGTTTTTTAGCGGTCCTACAATGTTGGCCATCCTCAGGCTTGATAAGTAATGATTTTAGATTCTCTTCCAGTCACTTACACCCCAGAGCCAAGGAGCAGCCTCTGCCAAGTCCTCAGTAGAAACATGCATGTATACCTGTGACTATTCAGTCACCACTGCATGAAATGATTCTAATCCATTTATACATGTCATATTATTTCCTCATCTCAATCAAATAATAGTGTAGCATGAAGCTAAATTCTGTATGGACAGTCCACAATGTCATTTTATTGACTAAAATCATGTTGAAGTGTAATTTATACTTTTTAAAAAATCTGTAATACTAGGTACTGTGCATTCTGGAGAATTTCCAATTTATACAGATTAATTTTATCACGCTCATTTATTGGAGATCATTCTTAGGATTTTCTATTCAATTCTTAAAATACTTGGCACATCAGCATGTTTTTTCCCAGCTACTGTGACTTCCATGTACCCAACATATTTAAAATTGATATCAATAATAGAGTGTTTCAGGATGTTCTTTTAAAACTGTGGTGCAAGTCATCCAAACCTGCTGAATTTAGGTTCTGTTTAATTAGCTGCACTTTCAGATTCTGCTTAGTTGGTAGTAGAATAAGGAGTGTGGAACTGGTGATGTAACTCATGCAGACACCACTTAACTGCTGCCATTCTGCAATGAAAACCATTACAAATATCTTATAATTTTTTTGACCCCTACCATGTGGAACTGATTGAAACAGCAGTGGAATAATCTTCAATTGCCTTCAACTCCACCTATATGGTTCTTACTTTTTCTACCTATTTGCCTCTGAGCCCTCCTTCATTAAACTCACAGCTGCTAGTTTTTGGTCCCTTGTCATCACCTTTCCCTTTCTCCAGAGTGGTGTGTGTTCAATCCTGTGCTTCCAAGTGGCTGATTGTTGGACACAGCAGTTTTGAATTGGTGCATTGTCATCTGGGTGGTGGTGATAATGTTTGGAAGGCATTTCCGTGGCAGCCATGTGGGACCTCCAGGTTTTTCTATGCTGAAATCCCCTGCAGTATTTCAGGTTTTATTCTCTATCCATTCCTGATGATTGCTAAAGAACAAGAGTAAAATCTCAGCTTTATCTTTTATCTGAGCTATCATTGACTCAAGGAGAGTTGTTCCATTTCTTCTGTATTTGCCATTCAGAAATACATTAAAGCCATTTATGGCACTGCTGAGGAGTGGAGTTTCAGAAATGAGCAATTCTGGCTTCTCTGGTGTGTTGTAGTCTTCTGCTGCCTAGACAGATGAAACCAATTAATTTTAACCATATGAGAGACAGAGAGAAAACAATTCTGAGGTTTATTTGCTTCAATTTTTTTTTCTTTGGGAATCTATGCTTTGCTGTTGGTTTCCAGTGAGAAACTCCCAAAAAAACCTTTCCTGTACTAAATTGTACAGACTCTAGCAGTTGGTGGAGCATCACTGCACAAAGTGGATGTTCTCTGTGCCCCACAGGGTTCCCTGGTGGAGCACTGGTTAGCTGAGAAAGATAGATATGTTTGAAAAGAGAGGTGTTACCTTCCAGTGCATTGCTCAGATGTAGCTGTATGCAGTGAAGCACTATTAGGCCATTGGGATATTTGCCAGCAAGCTTCAGAAGCCCTGAAATTTTCCTCTTGTCCTGGATCTGGTAGGACAGCTGGCTGTCCTGTTGTTGTCTTGCCACCCTGAAGAACACTCCATGCAAGGTTTGAAAGCTGTTAGTGCAGAGAGCTTGAGGGGATGAAAATTCCTCCCAAGTACATGCATTATGAAAACACCATGCATAGTTAATAAAGACAGAATTCACAAGGACAGAATAGTGCATTATTCCCAAAATATGTAGCTTGAGGTCACCTGTATGCCCAAGTCAGTGCAGTGCATAGTGAGAAAATCAGCTAATCCATAGCATCTGAGTGCAGAGCACTGGGGCAGGGGAGAAAATGCAAAGCAACTCAGGCATGCTCAGCTTGCCTTCACTGAAAGATGAAATTATTCAAGTTGTTCTGTGTTGGGCTTGAGTTTAGGGCTTCCTCAGCTTGGTGTAAACAGGGCTCCTTTTTTATCTTGTGCCTCGTTTGTCTTGTTCTTTAAACAGTGAGGGAATTCTTTGATGATTTGTGTGGCACTCAATTAATGGGATTTTTATAACTAGAATCAGCTGATTTGTAGAAACAAATAAAGAAAATATTTCTAAAAGGCTTCCTTTGTGAAAACCACGTCTGAGCATTATGGATGACCTTGATATCGAAACAACAGACACATCACACAGCTTCTGAGTTAGCCTTTCTGAAATCTCATCCATACTCTACCTTTGAAGCAGTTCTTGTAAGGATTATCTCCTCTACCCTCAGCCTCTATCCTCCATAATTGAAAGTTTATACAGCAGCCATGTGATTTCAATATGGGCTGCTGGCAAATGTGACTTCTTTAATTCTCTCCCCGTGCCATGATGTGATGGGAATGACAATGGGAGTTGTTACACTTGATAACTGCAAATACTGTTAATGCTGTTGCCAGACAAAAAAAGTGCTCAGAATTGTACGAATCTTTTTCCCCCTTTAATTTTGACCCTCCCACCTCAATTGAGATGTGATGAACTCGGACCTACCAGGCTGGTGCTGCAGAAGATTCTCTGTAAGTCAGTGTCCCACAGTGGGGAGGTCTGTTAGTTCTATATTATTGGGATGTTTTATATTATTGGATATTCTGTATTATAGGTATGTCTGCCTTCTGCACTCTGCTGTAATGTAGCTGTTAGTCTCTAAAAACACACAGAATGAAACATGGCCCTTGTCAATGCTACTACTGAGGTGCACTCGCAAGTCAGAACCCTTGAGAGTAGCTGCAGGTGTTGCCAAGCACACACTGTACCTGCAAGAGGGAAGATGTCCTTTGGAAAACACAGTCTCAGGTTGTGGGTGGTTAGGAACTGATGCTTTAAATTGTAGTTTTGTGCAGATGGCAATCACAAACAGCATTTTTTACCCTTTTGCTTTATAGTGTTCTTACTGTGCTATAAGTCTGCTTCATCTGAATGTGCCCTAAATTTCCAAAGCAGTAGTTGGAGAGGGCAGCCTCAATTGTCCAGCTGGCCATGGGCTGGATATACTGAGCCTTTTTTAATTAGAGCAGTGAGGCAGGATCTTTTCATTCCCTCAGTAGTGGCAGGCACAGTAGTATGCTGCTGGAAAATTTCCTTTTACCAAAGACACATCTATATGCTTTAAACTTAATGTAGCAAGCCCACGACTTTAAAGATGCCTCAGAGGTCTCATTTGTTATTGCAGATGGTGTGTCTGCTGTATGATGATTTATGAGAGATGGCTCCTCTCTGCTTTGGAGAAAGTACTCTGTGCCCATAAGCAAGTCTCTCTGACACCCTATTGGCAGTGGGGTGTGAATTCATTGCAGGGGAGATGTTATTTGAGTCACCTCAGAAGTGACTTATGGTAAACGATCCAGGTTGCCTTCAAGAGCTGTATTTTTGCTATGCTTACTGTTCAAGGCTTGAGATCAGATTTTGGGATGTTTCCTGCTGGAGTGGGATGGAGGCTGAGTACAAGTCATGGTCAGGGGCAGATCAGATGCAGTTGACTCTGGGATTCTGCCTGTCTTCAGCAGGAAGCTGGAGTGTTTGTTCCTGGGGTTTGGTCCCAAAGCCACTGTGTGCTTGATGTCACAAAGCCACCCAGTGCTAGGTTCAAGGAGCTCTTGTTGCCAGAACAGCTCTTGGCTCCAAGCTCTTGGATCCTGTCAGCAGAGCGGGTGACTTTGGGTGGTGCAGGTTTGTAGTCCCCCAGACAGAGTGGGTGTCTCTGAGCATCACCAAGCTCTTGCTGCAGACCTGTGCTGACTGTGGCCAGAACCTTTGCTCCCACATCTCCTCTGTGCTTCTAAATTCTTGATACTACAGGTGACTTTGGAGATGGAACCTTGGCCTGAGATTGTTCTGGGAAATGGCTCAGGAAGGAAATTCCCCTGAGCTCCCCAGCAAGGGGTGTGGGCTCCCCTGTGGGGGTGATGTGGTGGTGGCTGCATCCATCCCAGGGCAGCTGCACTTGTCAAAGGAGGGCTGAATGGGATTAGTGAACACTGAGCTCCCTGAGTGTTATCAAATCACAGAATCACTGCTTCAGGAAACACTACAAAGTGTGAAATTATCAGAGAATATAAAGTTATGTGGCAGTAGCTAATAAGTGGTGTGTACCTAGATCCCTCTCTCTGCTAATACCCTGCAGAAACAGGAGACTGGTCAGTACAGCCCATCTTTGTGCTGAGAATGGAGAAATCTAAACATGCTGGAGTTGTGACAGTTCACATTTCATGTTAAATTTCATGTTCCTCATGTGCTAAACATTAAATCAAATACCATGATCCCAACTATGTATTTTTATTTTAAGCCTGTTAATATCTCAGCTGCTTCTTTGCATTCTCTCTTGTTCAGAAAGACAGTTTTTGGTGTAGAAGATAAAATGTATTTGTTTTCACTGTTAAACATCCAGTTACATTCATTGACAGGACAATGAATCAGTGCAGCAAAATGCCAAGTCTGCTGAGGCCACTTCAGGAATGTGGTGCTGCAGTTCCCTGCAGAGCAGGCACGAGGTTCTCATGGGTCTGTTGTTTTCTGCTCAGAGAAAATTATTGCAGAACATGGGAACTTTCTCACATGCTGCATATGCTGGGAGCAGAGATGAATGGAAAAGGATTTTGAAAATACCTGAGTCCTCATTTTGGAAGAGGTGGAGAAATGATCTATTCATCCCTGGTGGGATTCTGCCAGTGTGGAGTAAATCAGAAGACGATTTGTTGTCCTTATAGTGTTATCTTTCTGAAACAGCACAAACTTGCTTATTTGGCGGGTAGGAAAGGTTTTACAGCTTAGTTATTAAAGAAGTGAGAACCAATCTGGCTGCACTATGAAAGAGATGTGCTAATGTGATTTCAGTGTGAAATGGTCCCAGACACTGTGCTCCTTGAAAAGCTTTTAATGTTTGGAAATAGTTTCTAGTTTTAGAGTTTGGGAGGAAGAAGTGATTTTTTTCCCCCCCCACTTAGCTTTTCCTTTCTTTTTTTTTTTTTGCTTTACATTTGAACTAGAATGTAAGAGAAATTAAACTGTTTTGCTTTAGTTGACAAAGACACATTTTCCCTTCTGTTTTGAAATAGATTTTTTTTTGTTTGTTTGGAGTAATAAAATTCATTTATTTTTGTCTCCAGGCTAAGAATATTTTCCTGTCCTCATCACTGTAGCTGAACATAGGTCTTGGAGTCTGTCTCTTGTGTTTTTCAGTTTTTTCCATGTGAGCAGGCTTTAGCATCAATAGGGCTTTTTTTCACTAAGCTACTTTGATCTACAACACAGGTAATGATATCCAGGGCTCACTCCCTTCTAAACTAGAGCAACTTTCTTCACAGGAAAGAATCTAAAGAATTACTTGTAGCAAGGAAATCAATTCAGCGTGGAGTTTCATATCTGATTTCAGCTATGAAAACTGTTATCTTGGCTAAAGGGAATATACTTTGTTCTTAAAAACAATTACTTCAATTATTTTTGCTATGCTGCACTCTGCTGATGGCATGTGTGGCCGCTGGGACTTGCTTAAAATATGTAAGTTCTTAATATCAGCTCAGAAAGAAAGCTATCTCAGCTGGAAAAAAATTATTGTAATGTAAAAAATTAGATTATTTTTTCCATCTGACCTTGCCTCTATTTAGTTATCCCAGCTTTTGATGTTGAATTTACAGATTAATAATTGTAGCTGCTTGAGCAAAGTCAGGGCAGAGAACAATTACAACTGTAAACAAATCCCTCTCCAACTCTGCCTTTTCCTCATTTGGAGTGCAGTGTCTACAGCAGAGCTGTAACTGTGCATACAATTACTCACTTTCCTAATAACTCTGGGAAAACTAATTACTTTTTCAGAGCCATTTGTAGCCAAAGGAGAGTTTTCTGCTGCTGGTGCAGCTGGGGGTCTGAGTTTATCCTGCATCATCATGATGCTACATCATCATGTAGTAGCAGCAGCTCCGAGGTCTGGTTAGGGCCACAAAGGGTTTTTCAGGCTGGTTTTGTGGAGTCTGTGCTGGGCTTTCCTCAGTCCTTGCTTAGCCTGCTCTGTGTCCTGAGCTCAGTGCTTTGGGGCTCCCTTGTCTGGCTCTGGTGCATCCCCAGGCAGGCTCTGGGTGCTGTGCAGGGCACACCTTGCTGGGGCTGCTCCAGCTGCTCCAGTCACTGCTGCAGGGGCTGGGCTTTGCTTTGGTGCTTCACAGGTAACGTTTAGAGCTGGGGGTCAGAGATGCTGCAGTGCCTGTGGCTGTGTCAGAGCTGTAAGGGTCAGGGCCACCTGCCCCACAGCAGCTGTGGCTTGTGACTGCAGGGGTGGCTTCCTGAAGGTGCTGTGGCAGGCACACCTTGCACTGTCTCTTCAGAGCACACACTGTTCTTGGAAGCCAGACCTGAAACTGGCTTTGCCTTCAGGGGGTTGTAGTGGAACAGCCTGTTATAGCTTAACTACCTGAATTTTGGACTTGGAAAGCCTCTTAATCATCTCATAAATCTAATCAGTGCTGTAATTTTTGGAAAACTCGGGATTCAGCTTGGAGTTGAAGCCAAGTGTTCTTGGAGAAGATCTAAATCTGTTGGAGAAGGTGGATCCTTGAGCTAGAGGTGTGATATATAGAACAGACACCTGTCCTCACTGCTGCTGACAGAATTGAAGAGCTGGTGTCCATGCTAAGCAGGTTTTATTTTGCATCTGTAAGTTTGATGGTGCTTTTAACCCAGAGCAGTGCTCACCAGATCAAAAACATGATTAGAAAATTAAATGTTTAATTATTGTCTCATTAGATATACAGACCTGCTGTACAGAGCCTCCCTGTCCTGCCTCTGAAGTTGTTTCAAAAGCTTAAACCTTTACATATAGGGGTTTTCTGTCTACTCTAAGGCATTTTTTAGGATTAAAGACCAACTGATTTGCCTGTGATTTGTAGCCCAGCTCTCTGTTTGATGCTAGTGGAGTTTGAGAGCTGACTTAATGCTCTGGCCAAGTGAGAATGAGCCCCTCTCTGGGAAAGGGGAGTTCTCATGAGTCTTTCATGCCTTCCTCACTTCATCTCTGCCTGGATTTCCATGACTGTGAGAGGACTGATAAACCATGGAGCTGGGAAGGTGCAAATAACTGCAGTGCTCTGGGAACCTTCCTGTGAAGGTGTAGTGAAAAGCAGTTTTATGGCTATTGCTCCTTTTGTGCTTTGTGCACACCAGCCACAATTACCACGACACCACAGGTAGCTGCAGTGCTTCTATAATTAGCTGATGACATGGGGAGCACTGCTGAAGTAAACTTTCCTTGGGAATACACCAGCTACTTACCCAGTCATATACTGGAAGGGCCCTTTGAGTCACAACTAGCACTATTTCACATGTTCTCTATGTGAAAGGAATTAGGTTTTCCAATCTAGTGTTACAGCCAGCTGACTGCTTCACTAAGAGAGCAGAAGGGCATTAAAGTGCTGAATTTAAAGCAGCCTTTAAAAATATTTTTTCCTAATAAATCATTCCAGGAGCTGGATTTTGCCATATGCCCATGTTCCTGTTCCCACCAGCAGCCTGTTTGATCTCACATGTGGTTTTGCACCATGTCATATCCTGTCACAAAGTTCTCCCTTTTCCCTACCCAGTCCTATCACTGACTTCAGTGCTGCTCCATTCAAGTGTGAATGACTCAACATGGAGGAAGTCTGGGAGATGGGGACTGAGCAGAAGGATCCTCCCTCTCTTCTCCCTATAGCTAGCCAAGCCACCAGAGGAGATAAATCCATTTTTCTTCCCCTCCCTGTTTGCTGTGAGCTTGCCTGCAGTGTTCCATATGCACTGCCTGCATCTCACCTTGTGCTGTTGGCTGTGTGGGGTTTTGGGGCAGTAGAAATAACCAAGCTTGGAGGCTACAAAGGTGATGTCAGCCCTGAGCATCCCAGCCCTGTGCTCCTTGGGGCCTGGAGGCTTCCCCACAGCCCTGTCCTGTTGACCAAAATGGGCTCTAGGCAGGGCAGCAGGAGATGTGCCAGCCCCTTGAATGAGGGTCTGAGGGCAGAAGTAAGTGTGAGATTTTGGTGGGAAATCCCAGAAGTGCTCACAGGGCAGTTAGTGTGGCAACTTGCACCCAAAAAAACCCTTAATATTCATTTTGGTCTGCTTCAAAAGTTGTATCAGGATATCTTCTGACATGAAACGTGGGGATTGAATTCCATCTCTGTCAGGAGCTGCTCAGTTCTGAGGTACCTGTTTCTGTAGCTTCTGTAGCTAATCTCTTCAAGCCCCAGCAAAGGCAGGAGTGTGGGATGCAGGAGAGGTCCTTGTGTTGACAAGCTGGTGAAACACTTGAGTAAACACTTGTTCCTTTGTATGATCCAGGGGAATCTCTAATTTAAATGCTAGTGGATGCAGAAAAGATGCTAATGAACCAAACCTAGCAGTCTCATTTACCCACATGAAATCACTATCAGTGGATAGCTCATTCTCCTGGAAAACACAATAATAGTAATGTAGTATACAGAATGTAGTATACAATGCTGCCCTCTAATAAGTCTGACAGGCAGATTGCAGTGTATATTTAGACTGTATTAGCCAGCCAGAGATTTCAAATGCTTTTATGTGCAGACCCTTGTTTCTCAACTCCTGCTCTTTGCTGGTTGAGCTAAACTAATTAAAGAAAAATGTACCAGAGCTGAGAAGTCTGGAAAAGCTAAAAGCAGGCTTTCTAAACAAAATCAGCCTCCTAAATGAACAGCTTTCAGTACTCTGTGCAGAAATGAGAGTTTATTTGTTGTTCTTTGGGAATGGACATGGATATGATGCTATGTTTTGTTCGGTACCTTGGGTTCATCAATATGTACCTTTCTTTTTGCAGACTACAAGCCCTCATAAAGACCTGCATTACCTGGCTCTTTTGCTCTTACAACGTGAAGTGACAGTTCTGTCGAGACAAAAGTCATTTAGTGGTGCATGATATATGGCCTGTAGCCTCTGAGCAGCAGCACTTCTGGTGTGTGTTTAAAGGTTTAGAGCTCATTGTGGCTGAAGTGTGCAGAACCTGAGGGCTGCCTGTGTACCCTCCTTAGAGCCTGTAAGCTGTGCAGGGCTCTCTGCTTCTCCCTCGGTGTGCGTGCAAAGCGCTGCCCCTCTGCTTCGGCTGCCACAGGACATCTGTGCCCTTGGGGGCTGCCGTGGGAATAGCTCCCACCTCAGGGCTGGAGTGCTGCTTGGGGTCTGCTGAGGAAATGTGTCAGGGCTTTTGGGAGGGGGATGTTACAGTAAAATAGCTGCCAGGTGTTGTGGAGCTCTGTTTAAAGGGTGCTGGTGGGTTTGGAGGCCTTACAGCTATGGGAGGTAAATTCCACAGGACATCCTCTCCTCCACACAGCTCCACAGGACCAGATGTAGGTGGATTTGGGGTCTGTGCATTGAGTTGCTCAGCAAAAGCACCATCTGGATCAGCCTATTGGTGAAAGATGGTCATGGCCTCACTGGTGTACCCACACACCTAGAGGCGTCCTTCCCATGTCCTATGCTATTCCATGGGTTGGAACAGAATCCAAAAATCCCAATTCCGTCTATTTTTGTGAAAATAGCTTGTTTCTTTCTGGGATATTTTCTTCTGAAGAGCAGATTAGCTTTCTGAAGCAGTGAACTTGTGCTTTTGTCTCTCCAGACTGCAAACGCTGCATGCAGCTGGGACTGGCCTGATGTGCGTTCATCTGGGTTAAACCATCACAGAGAGACTTGGGCAGGTTCAGACTCCCTCCTGGCCTGTCTGAATTTGACTTGTGTAGCCTGTTCTTATCTTCCTGGTGGTGAAAATTGGCCCAGAGCAGGAAAACTTTATCTGTGCTTGTAATGTAGAGGCAGTATCTGCCTTGAAGTAGAAATGTAGGAGCTGCAGTGCTCAGCCTGTTCCCTCCGCTGCCGGAGTTCGGAGGATGCGTTTGGCGCTCGAAGAAATACTGGCACACTGTGCTGTTGAACGCTGGCCCACTTCAGCTGCTGATGGAAAGATAAAATACATTTTGCTCTTGGCTGGCTTCCTTGCTTGCTGATGCTAATAACATCACGAGCTAAGCGTTTCAGGGGTCATCTTGAGAGAAGCAGAGACCTGAATCCCCCTGATCACACCTTCCTGATGTTGTTGCCGTTTCAGGGAGACATTGTCGGGTCAGAGATCAGTGTTTGCCCGTCAGCACAGTGGGTGCCAGGTGACTCCAAGGGCTACTGTGCAACTGGAGTCATGATCCAAAGCAGGATGGTGGTGATTCTCCTGACTGGCAGTTTTCTCCGTGCCCACCTCTTAATTTTTGCACTTGTAAAAAGGTCAGAATGAAGACCTGCAGGACTGCAGCTTTCACAACCTCCTTTGTAGGTTGAGAAATACCTGGTCATGTATGTACATCTTTATTGTCCTCTAGGAAGTTTTCTAATCTCTTCAACATTTTGTAGCACCCCAGGGAGCTTTTCTGTCTCTGCCAATTAATTTGCTGTGGTTATTTCAATTTTGTTCACAACCTGCTCAACAAAATCTCCTTAAAGCTGGACTCTTCACTTTGAGAGAGGAAAAACACGAAGCTAGTCTGGATCAAAAGTAACAGTAGGAGACATAATGCTTAGCCATAAAAATTGCATACATGCTTATAAGCTGATGCATTGAAAATGCAAGTGCTTCCTCAGCTGCCTGCCACTATGAATTTTAAAGATGATAGAAATAAACTTTAATTTGTTCATTAGTGTAAAAATCAAACAACTGCAAAGCCAGCTTTTATTATATCTCACTCAGAGGAGTTTTGTGACAACTACTTAATGCCAGTTATTTCTTGATCTGTCAATGTCCCAGATAGTCATCACTTTTCTTTCTTCTAGACTGATAGTGGGAATTTATGCTTTTTGCACCTGGTTATGGAGACTTTGGTTTTGCCTGGACATCCAAAAAAGATGGAAGAGAAGGGGAAGCACATGGTGTCACCAGTCACTAGTTCTAAAAGCATTTAATTGTGAAATGAACATGCATTACTGTTCTAAATGTTCCACTAGATATGTCCACTGCCTCCCTTTTCCCTACGAAAGGAGAGAAGGATTTTCCAGGATTGCTTATGATTTCCATGTGTATTGCTTATGATTTGAATGAAATCATTGCTTATGATTTCCAGTGCAGGACTTGGCAGGTAGTGGAGGGCTGCTGTGCAGTGCTCTGGCTTAACTCAGGGAGGCTGTGCCATCTCCCCTGCTCATGCTGTCAGGCAGGCTTTGACTCATGGATGTTAATTAACCCCAAATCGTTTTTCAGCCTCTACTGTGGAATTTTTCTTTCTCAGCACTTAGGCTTCTGCATGAAATTGGCTTATTTATCCCACATTCCCCAGAGTGGAGAATTGTAATTCTGTAAGCACCAAATGTCTCTTTCTTCCTCTGCACAAGACTCTTTATTGGCCTGCTGCTGCAGATCAGTTATTACCTAGAGAAAGGGATGTTTACTATAGTATTTTCTACCTGGGGAGGTTGCAGGAGGTGCAAGGTGGCAGCAGCTCAGCCAGTCCATAAGCAGGCACCCTACTGCCAGCCCTGCTTCTGTTTGTGCTCCATCTCCTGGCAGCTTTCTCTAAGGGTGCTGCATAATTGCTCTGCTGGAGGTATTTTCATTAATAATGGAATTTAACTTTTTAATGTGCCATTAACTAGATTTCCCTCCCTTAGGCTGATATTAGCTGTGGTGGTTTATGGGGCTTTTCATGCGCACACAAATGGAATTGTGTGCACAGTCTGGACCTGTCACTCATGGTGATGGGTCCCAGGGCTGTCAGTGAAATATGCCAATTGACCTGAGGTGAGGCACTTGGATCCTGTGAATGTGAGTTTTTCAGGAAGATTTCATGTTACTGAACTTAAACGTGCTGGAGGCTGCTCTGGGAGAGGGAGGATGTCCTGTGCCTCAGTACTCTCTAGTAATTTTAGTCTAGCTGATGAAATAACTCTGATTGCCTGGAGCCTTGATGCTTCAAGCAATTTAAAATGGTGTTGCCTCTGTTGAGGATTTACTGTCATACAAACATCAGGAAGTTCATGTGCCCTCAAGAAAGACAGCTTGATAAAGCTTCCCCTTGCAGATGTGAGGAATGGTGAGGATGCCCAGAGAATCCAGGGGGACTTCATGTCCCTTCCTGGGAGAGTGGCAATAGGGGCTGTCCATGGCCCATCTCAGCTGCTTGGCACAATCCCATGAGGGACTTGGTGTTTTCTTGAAGAGCTGAAAGCCAAGTCAAATATGCTTATCTGGAAAGGAATTTTGATTGGTTTCAGGTTCCTTATATTTATTAAAATCTTTTTTTCTTCTCCTGGTTATAAATTAAGGCAGTGCTTTCAAAACTTTTTAATTGGGGCTGTAACAAGGCTCATCATATCTGGCAATGATGAATAAAGGGTTTGACTAGAGCATATGTTAATGCACAGAGAACAATGACACTTAAAATAAATGTCCCCAAAGTGCCATATTTGGCAGTGGCTGCAGGAAATCTGTAGTAAATGATGCAGTGCTGCTGTTGTGCTTGTGAAGGGACCACAGCAGTTTCTGGCTGGTTCAAGGATTTCATTCTGCTGAGCTCCTGTGTGGCCAACAACCTGCAGTGAGTGTCTAGCAAGGAGGTTTTCAAAAGTAGCCCCTGGTCTGAGCTGTGTGAGAGGTTTGTTTGTCATTCCCTCTGCAAAAGGCTGTGAGGATGCAAGGCACCTCCAGCACCAGATGCAGGGACTTTGGGGTTGTGGGGGCTCAGTGGATTTGAAATATGGGCTGGAATTTGGTTATTTATTTAAGGATTCTAGGCTGCAGGTAGTCAAGGTGCTGAGTATCTATTTCTGGAATACAGATCCCTCTGCTTTTGTTACAAGATGCCATCTACCAAAAGGTGGCCCTGCATGTTTATTTGCATTTGTGCTATGCAGCCTAAATCACTTGTATGTAAGAGTAAAGTGCCATTTGCTCCAAGACACAGCTTTTGCACTGGCCTGGTGTTAGTAGCTCAAGCAGAGCTATTTAAGCATAATATAAGCCACTTTCTTTTGCAAAATTGATCTTTTTCCTCTTTTGCTCTTATGCTTACTGCCTTAGCATGTAACTGAAACAAAAAAAGCACCTCTTATTTATCACTTGCAAGGGTTTTGGTGGTGGCAGTATGATGGCCCTGGAAAGGCACATATTAAAAATCTTGGGGGGGTTGTAAGCTTTTTGATTAGTAAGAGATTTATTTCTCATCTGCGGGCACAAAATTTCTGTTGCTCATCAATTCATTAAGCAGATTAAATAAAGCCAGCCAAGTTGGCTGTGAGCATAGTGGTGTTTTCACATGAAACAAGAAGGGATGCACAGACAATTAATTTATCATATATTAGGCAGTAAAGTTCAGCTCAAGCCTTATGCCTCCCACCACTGCTTTCATTTTAGGGGACAAAAAACCATATCTGAAAGCACAGGTAGAGTCTGTGACCCTGCATTTCCAGAAAGGGGGTTAATGCAGAGGACAGGGCAGCACAAGGTAGAGAATGGAGCTGATTGAAGGGTTCTGCTCCAAAAGACTGCAGCCACCTTGCAGGCTGCCCAGTAATGCATCTGGAAGCTGAGCAAGGTGAGGGGAAGCAGAAGGAGGCACCTGGCCATGGGTGGGGGGTCAGTGTTTGCAGTCAGTTCTGCTGTTCCAGAAGGGTGTGTTTGCACCTGACCCAGGCTCGTGCTGGGCTGGCCACGGGCACTGGAGCAGCTCCAAAAGCCCCATGGCACGTGGGACAGCGTGTCCCTGGGTGCTGCAGCTGGGCCAGGGCCCCATCCTGCCAGGGAAATAAACACTGCAAACTGCCTGCCTGGCTTCAACCCAGCCTGCCCAGAGCCTGGGACTACAGGCAGGCTTTTGAGCAGACTCTGCAGGGCCAGCCGTGTTTTTCAAGCAAGCATCTCCGAGCCCTGTGGCAGGAGCAAAAAGTGTGGCAATGTTTTTTCTTCCTGACAAAGTAGGGCTGCTGCAGATGCCACAGAGAAGATCAGTGTCAGACAGCACCCCTGTCACAGCTAGGAGTGGACTAGGGAAAGCTGAGTGGGAGAATTATCTGCATGCCTGTGCCAGGATGATCTTTTGCTTAAAGGATTCAGGAGAATTTTTTTAGCTGGAATAGCTACAGATATAAACTTGGAGTTATGGAAACAATTTGTATAATTGCCCTAAAGGACTGTGGTTGAGAGTAATGGGAATATAGGATACTGTGAATAATAGAAAGAAAGAAACCCCATTAAATTAAAAACAACAAAAATCCACCAGAACCCCTCTCAAAGTGAAATAAAAGACTCTGGCTGCTAGAGGGTTTCCAAACCTCAGCTAAGCCTCCCAGAAGGGGTTGGGGGTTGTGGTGCCACTGATCTGGGCCTGGGGAACCTGCCCAGGGCAGAGTTTGGGCTCCTCTGGCAGAGCTGTGCAGACACCAAGGAGACAGAGGTACTCTTACTGACAATGATCTAGAAAAAGAGAGTTGTTTTCCTCTTTTCTGAAAATAGACATTGCCTAAATAAACTCCCAGTTCTTTAAAGAACACCTGACAAGCAGCCTGGCTTTTACAGCACGCTGGGATTCAATGCTGAGTGAAGGCTTGGTTCACTTTCCGTGGTTGCTTTCTCATTAGGATTGTGCTAGGGAAATGCACTGTCAGTTCAGCAGGGAGGGAAATTAGACTAATCCTTTGGGGATTTTCTTGTTCTTACACCAGATACTGCTTCATTAATGAAACAGAGGAAAATAGAGGATTTTAGACTTTTTTTTCTTCACCAAAAAAAAGTGATAAAACGAGCTTGTAACAACTTTGAATGAAGAGCTGATATGAATTTACCAAAATATTTGTTAAATAGTCTTGATTTTTTGATCACTGTGGGAAAGCAAGCATGGATCTACACTAAGACCAGAAACCTGAGCTGGAAAATCACCTTAAGACAAACCCAATTTGCTGCCCAAGTTACAGCTTCCATCCCACCATGGCTACTTACACAGCAGAAACACAAATTTGTGTTTGTCCTCGCCCACCCAGTTGCCACTGATCTGTAGGTATGACATCTGCTCCCAGTCACTGGAAGCCAAAATCTCTGCTTTTCATCATGCTCTTTCTGTCACGTAGCTCTAATCTTCACTGGAGATTAACATGTTTAAAAGCTTGTCCTGTAAATTATCCTCAGCTGTATTAATTGACAAGTTCTTTAGTTCTTGCTAGTGTTTCACGGAGCCTGAGCTGCCTAAGAGGGAAATAAATGTCAGTGCCTTCTCTAGGACAGCAGGACTTCGTGAGCTTGCAGTTGAACTGAGACATCCCTTGGGACTGCCTTACAGGCAGAAAAAGTCCTGCAGACTGCATATTAAACTTCCTATTTTTAACTTTATGTCAGGTTTAGAGAGCATAGCAAGACAACCCGATTTTCCCCTGAGGATTCAAGCAGAAATATCACTGTCATTTCAGTTCATTTCTTGGGGATAATTAATTACAGCTGAGGACAACTAATCGTTTTAAGGAATTTTTTTTTTTTTTAAAAGGGCAGGAACAAACACAGGGTAAAAGTCTTAGGCTGACCCCACATTAGGCCAAGCCAAGGCACATGATATGCAAAATATAATAATAATTTGTAGCCCTGGGGATTCAGAGCAGGTTTGGTGGAGTTTGGGTTCCTTGGTGCTGTCCATAATGGGTGAAACCATAACTCAGTTGACATGGACAGTTTGTTCAGTAGTGGTTTTTGATTTCAGGGGACTGTGGAGAAAGCTCTGCCTGTGGCAAGGGCCAGAAGGGCTCAAAACTATATAAACGAGTTGTTCATTGGGCTGCTTGGGCAGTTGAGGATGAAAGGACCTTGAGGCTTCCTGGCTTTCTTTTCCATCAGGCCAGCACCACAGGCCCATCCAGGAGGTGGTGGGACAGCAGCTGAAAATCTTTTGCCGTGGGTGTGATGGCTCAGGACTTGGAGATCTCAGAGTGCTTAAACCTCTCTGAGACCAGCTGCTGCTCTCCTACCTGCCATCCCATCTCATACTGACTGCTGGATGCTCTCTGTGTTGCAGAGCCAGCCTCCTAAGGATATGGTATAAAAGGAGCTTGATGTGAGCTGCCTTTTGCCAAGTTCAGCTGTTCCCTCTGTGGTCCTGGCAGGCCTCTTTGCTGTGGATAAACATATCCACAACTTCATGAAGAAACAAGGTGATTCTTCTTCCAGGACTCTCAGGCATGTCCCAGGTTTGCTGGATGAAAACACCAGTATTCAGAGACCCTGTCCCTTCCCGACACCATCCCTGAATGTATCTTGACAAAAGCATCTTTCTGCTGGTGTTACTGGTACCAGTTTGCAGGCTTGTGGTGGCAGACTCTCTTTAATCTGATGGTGGTTTGGAGCCCTGACAGTCCTCCTAAATGTCACATATGAACTTTAGATCATGTTGGCAGAGCAGGGGCTCACTGAGCCAGAGGGAACACATGTTCTTAGCTTCAGCCTTTTTCCTGTGAGCTCAGGACCACCTGCTCAGGTCCTGATGCTGTTGGGCATCAGCAAGGTGTTCTCCCAGTAGTTCTTTCAAATGCCTATCAGGGTTTTTGAATATGCTTGCCATTGCTTCTGTACTGACTGCTCGGGAAGTTTGGAAAAATTGTCTGAAGGAGGAGAAGCAAGAGTCCATTCCTAATGCAGCCAAAGAGACTTTTATGTTTCAAGAGGTAAAAGAAGAAACAGATGGAAGGTTTTCCTGAACTCTAGCTCTCCAGCAAGATGCTAGAAGGCTTCTATTTTCCTGTTTAATTGTTGCATTTTATGAGCCCATAAAAACCACAAAAGCATTTAGGGTTTCTCAAGCTCTGTTTCACAAAACCCTGTAACCACCAGAGGTGATGCAGTGGCAGATGTTGGGGGACTGTTGCTGAGACAATCCTTTCCTGCCAGTACAGGTAGTCACTGCTGGTGAGCCTGGGGATCAGGAAGGGGGAAGATAGACAGGCATGTTTAGTGTGCCCAGAGAGGCTGTCAGGGTCAGATACTGCCCTTGAGTCATCATGGTGAACATCCTAGGCAGTCTCACTGGCTTAGTGGGGGATTTACTCAAGGGTGAGGTAAACCCAGACTTTTTTCTTCATTGCATATCCATCTTTTCTGACCTACTTGTTCTTACAGCACCAAGAGCTGTGAAGTGTACACAGGACAATGGGGAAAAGCAAAGGGTCAGTGAAGCCAATTGTATAAAGACTTGTTTTGCAGAGTAATACTGTTATTATATGTTTAGATAACTGGCCCAGGGATGGGTCTGATCCAGCACTGCATGTGCAGCCTTTCAGTGCATGGCTGAGCCATAGATATTGTGAGCTCATCTCAGGGCTCCTGCTGAGGAAAAACATCATGACCCTCAGGTGGGAGAAACCAGGTACTGCTGGTGCTTACCCAACAGGCTTATCATGCCAGTGGTTTCTTCTTTTTCTATCCTTAGGCCATGGTGTAGGTGTTAATGTAAAGCCACAAATCTCTCAATGTGTTTGATATTGGGACTGCCATAGATATGTACAGGGCAATTAGATGGATTGATTTCCAATAAACAGATACTTCAGAGCTAACTGGAACATATTCTGGTAATGTCATATCAAGAATGCTTTATAAATAAGTCATAGCTGTGCTACATGGTGTGAGAGTATCGTATGAATAACCTAGACTGCCTGGGGTCAAGTATGCTTTCTTTTGGTCATGTAAATGTGACAGAAAAGTCAGTTTTCTGCCTATACTGTAACTTGCCTTGGGAAGTGGGAAGACTGGATGGTGGGAAGAAACACAGGCTAGTGGTAGAAAAACCAAATAATGTTGCCTGGAAACTTTTCCAGAAAAATCTCTCTCTAGACTGAATAAGTGATACTTTAATTTCTCAGCACAAATCCCAACTACACTTCTTTCTTGGTTTACTCTGTCCCCAGTTAACCTGGCTTTGTCCCAGTCTGGCTTCTCTGAAGGAGAGTCATGATGGAGTAACCCGGTGGTTTTAAATGTTCTCTGCAAGGGCATCCCATTGTGCAGTAAGCTCATCTGCAATGGATATTTGGGATTTTGAGGTCCAGGCATTTGGAACCGTTACCTGAGGAAGCACAGAGAATAATCCTGGAATGAAGGTGTGTCTCGAAGTGGAAGATCTCTTATTTTGCAGGCACTTAAGGAGAAAATATGACCCCATGTGCACCTAGATGTCTGTCACGTACCAACCAGCTGGTGTCCTCTCCTGCCTGGGAGATCTTGCTAGACTCAAGTGGTACTTTAGAATGTGACCCATGTTAGAGGTGAAGTGCTCCATGGGCAGGGACAGTGTCATGGCTGGGTCTTTGCTTCATTCATGCAGCAAAAGGCTGTTGCAGATGCTTTTGCTGCAGATGACTTCCTCAACCGTGGCTGCTTTGCTGCTGGCTGCCTGAATTTTGTCCAGAGTCTGCAAATACTGCCAACAGATGCAGTAGCTATTTTTTTTTTTTCTCCCTGCATAGGATTGAGGACAGCAGAGCTTTTACATAAGTCAAGTTTATTCCTGCATGCATGCATGCAAGTCTCCAGTGCTGGCTTGTACTTGCAGCTGGTTCTAGCCCTCTGTTAAACAAATTCCTGAGTTCCTTGTTTGTTCTTATTCCTATCAAGTCTGTGCTGAGCTGATTGAGCATTTAGCAAGAGTAGATCTGTAAGAAACACTAATTGAGAGCAGCTGTTATTATCTTGAGAGAAACATCAACGTGAATCTTCCCTCAAGGTATTTGTATTTCAAAACCAAGAGAAAATGTTTAGACAGTGGCTGGGCCATAGGGGGAAAAAGGAAACACATTTATAAAGAGGGGTTTGATTAAAATCCCCCTCCATCTTCACAGCCTGCCATTATGCCAGCCAAGGAGGGGCAAAAGACCTCCCTGGCTAGCTGCCCTTTCTTCCTCCACTTGCTGAAAACCTCATTGTACACCATGTTCATGAACTTCAAGTGCCCTCTTAAAATCCATATTCCTGCTGGGGACCTGCTTTGAAGCCATCTTGTGCTGATCAAACCTTGCTTATTTCTAGGTTATGTGTATTCTTGGCCATATTTATCTGCACTGGGCTCCAGTGCTGTCCTATAAATACCTCGGGGAGGATCATATTCCCTCTTGCATTCTTCTCTGCTGGGTTTAAGTGGGCCAAGCTGCTTTAGCCTCTGTTGTGCAGAGCTCTGCTTGCAGCTGACCCTGCTCTGCTCCTGCTCCAGATGGGCTCTATCTCACCCCAATGCTGCAATGCAAGAAAGCCACATCTTTAAATATATAAGTCTTTTCAGGTTGATAGGCTTAAAGATCAACATCTTGTCTGGCATAAGGCTGGAGTCTGCATCTTCAGCATTTGGACTTAAATAGTTTTTCATTTTTCACACATTTTTAAAAAATTGCAGTATACACAGTAAACAGATGATGCTCAGCAGGGCACTGCATAAGCGGCTTTCTGTTGTGTATTGCTCTCAGTGATGGATGAAATTAGGCTTCAAGAGTTACTGGCAACCCTTTCCCAGATCCATGGCAGGGGACGTTTTTTGGTGATTTCATTTTCAGCTCTTGCGCCATCACTTCTTAAAGTGCTTGTTTAGCTCTGCCAACCTTTACAGAGGCTGAGGAATGTAGGAACACTTGGATCCAAATACCTTGAAGGGTTTATGAAGTTCAGATCCAGCTACGAGTCTGGCAAGTGCCAACTAATGGAAGCTGTCACAGTAGCAGAGATTTATGGTTGGTTTTGTCCATTATCTCTCTGGCCGTGTCCAAGGGCCAGTGCCTCACCAGACCTCTCACAAAGCAGCCACAGCTCAACGGTTCTGTGGGAAAAGTGTCTTCCCAACCTCCAATATTTGGCTTATTCCCTAAAGCAGGAGTGTTATTCTTCATAAAATGTGTCAGCCAGTACCTTTGGATGTTTTTTCTTAAAAATAGATGATCCTTTGTGGATTCATGCCAGTCTCTTCCAATATAAGGCACTATTACATTGAGTTTCAAAGGTTGTTATAGCTGAATCGTGCAAGGAGAAAATAGGATGAATTTTGGAAATGCTGTGATCCAGTTATAAGTCAGACTTCTTTAAATTTATGAATTTTTTTTGAAAAACACAGTTGCACACAGTATTGTGCAACACATTTGATGAGGGCTGAGATTTTTGTATTACAAGCTTTGGTCGTTTAATATACAACCAGAATTACATTAATTTTATTAATGCTCATGTTAATATCCTTAGTTCCACTTTGTTACTGAACCTTAAATTAAGCTTAAATAATTGGTAGAATAAAAGATTTACTGGGAACATGGGAGTTAAATGATTTCTGACACTTGTGTGGAATGAGTGAATGTGAACGAAGCAACAGAGCAGCAGTTTTGAGGTGACTGCTTTCCCAAGCTGGTGTAAGCATGCTGTTAATTACCATTCTGCAGTGCTTTGGAAATGGAAATTGCTCCAGGAATGTTAAGTATCATTATTATGGCAAATTTGAAAAGTAATAGCTTAATCTGTGAAATTGCATCCATTCTTTAGAATTACAAGTGGGACCATGATGTGGCTGCTAGAGTAGCAAACTCCAATTCAGGACATTTGGTTCAGCTTTTGGGGCTTTTTGTGGGGTCTGTCTGAGGTCAGCTCCTGGCTGTTTACTGCTCAATATGAGTGACCTGGAGAAAGGGTAAGAAGATGAGGACAGGTCTCTCGTGGAAAGCCATGGAGTTGCTCAGAGAATTAGCACAAGGAGTGGTATGAAGAGTGTTACTTGCAAAAGCAGGATTTGGACACAGAGAGCTGAGAGGGTGGCCTGTTTATGGGAAGCAGAAAGCAGAAAGTATGCAAAGGCACAGAGGGCTCTGCTTCACCTGACTTCACTCACTAGTCAGTGGAGCAGAGCCCTCAGGACTTGACCTGAGGACTTGCTCCCATCCCTTGTGCCTGTGATAGGGCAGCGATGGGGCAACTGCTGTCCCAGCAGCCAAGTCCAGCCCAGGGAGCTCTGTGCTGGGAGCTGAGCACAGCAAATGCTGTCTGTGGGAGGGCAAGCACAGAAATCTGGAGAAGTAGGAAGGTGAATATGTTTTCTCCAAAATTAGCACTGGTGAGATCTCTTGTAAAATACCTGAGGCAGTTTCTGATACCTGTAATTAGAAAAAAGATACTGGGGGGAAAAACATATCAGAGATAAGTCAGAGAATAGCATGTGAATGATCATAAGGCATGACTTATAATGAGAAGCTGCAGGAATTTGATTAATTGAAGACTGATTTGATCTGTCTGGTATCTAGATGGAGTATAGTTTTTATTGTACTGCAAGATCCAGTGGTTGGAATGAAAGGTGGGCACATTCTGACCAGAAATGAAATGAGTTTTAATTATGCACCTAATTAGCCATGGGAACTGTATCTGAGGCTGAGGATTATGGTGACCTCTTCATCTCTAGAAATGTTAAAATGAAGATTGAATGCTTTTCTAATCCAGCTTTCATCAAAATTGATTCAGGACTATGGCTTGGTCTCTGTACAAGATCCAAACAGATAACAAAAGTTTCTTTATTTATTTACTGATTTGGGCAGGTTTAATGGGGGTGTTGCAATTTTAAGTGCTGTCAATGAAGTTGAAGCTCTAGGGGTTGCTCAAAGGCAAAATTATGACTGAAATTGCCAGGGACGAGGTTTCTCTGATGCTGACTTTTAAGAATGTTGAATCCTCCAAAGTCTCTTCATTTCAACTGGAGTCTCCTCAGCAGCTGTGAAAATACAGCAGTAAGCTGGAAAATTGAGTGTCTCCAGAACTGGAGGTCAAGAAGAACCGTGCCTCCCAACCCACATGTACAAATTTCGCCTACTCTTGCTGTGAGGACAAGTTTAGGTTCCTGTGAAACCAGAGTTCATGTTGATTGTGGTCTCCCAAGGACACCTGTGTGACCTGAGGAGCTTTTGGAACAAGTCTCTTGGAAGGGTGGCTGCATTGTGCCCGTCCCACGGCGCTGCCGGCATCTGACACTGGCAGTGCTGCCTGACGCAGGGCTGCTGAGCTGACCTGCTCTCTGCCCAGGGAACATGAGGGCTGTCTTGAAAAAAGAAAAAAAAGCCAGTCAGGATCTGGTGTGCGTTGTCTGTAAATGCTTCTGTGTAAAAACCTGAGGAGAAGGATGTTGGAGTGCTGCATCCGAGCACTGCTCCAAGCTGGGCAGAGCAGGACTCTGAACATGCAGTGCTGCAGGAGGAGACTCAAGCATCACTTCTTCCTATTTTCTTGGAATTTTTTTGTTTGATTTGGTTTTGATTTTTTAAAATTTTATTTTATTTTTCTTTTTTGCTTGTTGTGGCTTTTTGTATGTGTGGGGTTTTGTTGTTCTGCAGTGTTTTGTTTAAACTGTAAGCTCTGTTTTTAACAGCAATTCCTCTGAAACAGTTTAGTGTGAATGACTTAGTGTTTTGCAACAGGGGAGTTTTTACCTAAGTGAGTCTTGGTAGCACCAGAATGGTCCCTGGTCATGGGGGGGGACCCTTTGGAGCCTGCAGCCTCTGATGGTTTGAGGGAGATGGTTTGAGGCAGGCCAGCTGTGTAGGGATGGGAAGGTGTTCCTTGCTTTAGTGAGCATGTTCCCCAATGCACAGTGAGAGGTTAAAGGGGATTTGTGTTCTTGAGGTTCTTCTGGTTTGCTTGAACTTGTCTCTCTCATCAGGGTATGTGCTATGAGGGTCAGGGCTGTTAGTGCTCTCTGCTGTGGTGCAGCAGGCAAAGAACTAGTTGTCACCAGAAGGTGACAGTATCAAAATGAGACTCTCTGTGCACAAAGTGCTTTTATTTGCATACAAACTGCCCAACCCAGTATTAATGGATGCATCTTGCATATATGGGAACCTAAGCATGACCAGTCACTCCAAATGCACAGGCATCAAAATTTGACCTATTCCAAGTCACACGTTGAAGCAGGAAGCAAAAGCCAAGAATAGATTCAGGGTCCTGAACTTCTCCAACCTCTAGAATGGGAGCCAAATTTCATCTCTCAGTTGTAATTATGGTCAAAGCCTGGGCTGGAAATGAGAAGCACTGATTTCTGTTTCTGCTTTGCAGTAGATTTACTTCGTGACCTTGGAGGAAAATGTGTCCTTCTGTGTCTCAGTTTACCTCCTACTAATGGCAACAATTACACAGTAAGCTTTAATGGACTCTGTTTCTGCACCTACTGAACTTAATGGCTCTCCTTGCAGTAGGAGGAAGACCCAGATGCACTGTTTGAAGTGTCTGGGTGAAAGGATGTTGCAGAAGGGAGACAGATACTATTTGTTTTAACATATGGGCCCAGGTACAAGCCACATATGCTCAAGAGTGGCTCATGTGGACAGTCAGTGATCACAATTCAGCTGCAGCACAGCAGCTGTCTTGACCCTCCTTGAGCTGCTGCTGTGTGTGTGTGTGTGTGTGTGGTCTCACCTGGTCCAGGTGCTGCTGAAACACCTGGGGAAGGTGGGAGTAGAGGAGTGGAACTTGTAAGAAATCCAAGACCCAAAATCATCAAAAATTCACAGAGACAGGTGAGTGCTACACCTTGATGCTACGTGTGGTTGAGCAAATATAGTATGTGGAGAGTTCCTGGCTGAGCAGGGTTCTGTCCTGTGCTTTGTTTCCCTCATGCATTCCTCCAAGCTAGCTGTTTTTTAATTATGTAGAAACTACTTGCAAAGATAAAGCTGAACACTGACTCACCATGGTTCATAATGCTGAGCTAGAGGAGTTATCAGTCCCAGCACCATGGAAATGAGTGCAGCACCTCTGGCTGCTCTGCGCTGCCTCCTGTGCATTGCAGTGGTCTGGCTGGCTCTTATGAAAAGGTAAGCTAATGTTGCAAAGTTTATCTGATGTGTTTTGTGGTAACTGCTGTCACCAAGTGGAGTATTTCTGGCAAGTGGAATAATGTTTCTCTGTTCTGTTAGTAGATTAGGTCTAAGCACTACTATCAGTTTACACCTTTTGTGCTGATTCTTTGTTTGCTAGGCCAAGGGGTAATAAATCACCATCTGATCTGCTGACCAACCAAAAGTCTGTTCAAGTAAATTATCCCACAAAGGACTATTGTTGTGCATTTTACTTTTCAGTTTTTCTAAACCTGATTAAGTAGTCCCTGTTTTGGAGTATTGAGGTTGGTCAGGTCTCAGTGCATCAATACCTTCTCACTTCTAGCATTGAGGTCTCTAGAGCCTTCATTTATTGATGAATTGTTGGTTTCCATGCTCAGCAGGGGACTGTGGTGCCTGGCAGAGACATGCAGCTACATCCAAACCTGTGTTACTGTTCAGGTTTGTCAGAAACTGAAATAGATTCCATTGATTTTACCAGGTGCAAAATTGCATGCTAAAGACATCCTTCATCCCAAAAAGCTTATGACCAGGAGAGGGCAAAGGGAGGTTTAAGCCTCCAGAGTTCCTGTGTCAGGTAGCAGTTATTGTGTTCCTTTCCTCCTATCCAGGAGGAAGGATGGGATTGTTCCTTTGCCATTATGAGGCTTTACACATTCCCATACACCCTCACCATCACTTTTTTTAAATTCTAAAATGATTTTCTCTTAAAATTGCCCTTGATCTCCAGCCTTGAGACACTGATGCATATTTATAACTCATCTTCTGTACTTTCTTCTCCCTTGACTTAACCAAATCCCAGTCCTTGCCTGAGCTGGGGATACAAAGCACAAGCTGCAGCCTGAGTGGGGTTGAGGACTGGAAGGACTTTCTTGCTCTGCTTTTACTCTGTTCTACTTTGAGCTCCAGATGAATAAAGGGGCACTGCTTTGCTGCCTGCTAATGAAGACATTCAGTGGGATGTAACCTGTTCTTATTCAAATCCCTCCATCCCCAGGACACCTGGCTGTCACTGCACAGTTATCTGAGGTCCTCTGTGAGCAAACAATGCATGGCAAAGTCCCCCAACAGAGGGGAGGCTGCCTCCACATTCTTTCCAGAGGTATACTCCTAAGAGACTGCAGAGCAGAGACCAACTCTCAGCCAGTGTTGACTGTCACAGCTCCATCCCCTGGTTTAGCTGCCCTCACAAAGGGCTCATGCTCACTGTTTTGCAAGGAACAAGAACCCAGGGTTTGTCAGACAGCTCCCAGTGTCTGGATCACACAGGAGAAATTGGAATCATGCACCCCCAGTCAGTGAGCAAAGCCAGCACAGTGTCTGAGGCTCAGGCTATGGCAGTGAGGGTGCTGACAACCTAGTGGCTTCCTCTGAAAGGGTCCCTGTTCTCCCTGAGAGGCAGAACACAAAGCAAGACAGCATCTCAATGCCAAGCCTTGGGTTATAATTCAGCAATTCCTGTACCATAATCCCAGGGGCTGGAAAACTGTGCATTGGGTTGGTGGGAGGCTGTTAGGAAGAGCTGTAAAAGCATGTTTTACACTCTGCCCTTGGATGCAAAATCCATATTCTGAGGGTAGTGAGCATTTGTATTCAGATGATTTCCCAAGCTCTGGTGTTGAACACTGTGGAAGAAAGTGATTGCTGTTGTTTTTTCAGGCAGAGATGAAGTGCAGGGTGGTCTAGTGAGCTGCATCTGAAAGCTGCTCTTGGAGATGTGTTTATTGGGTTCTTTTGCTTGTTCTCTGCTTGTATGGAGGCTGAGCATTCTGCTTTCTTTCACTTGCTCTTGGTGCAGGACAAAACCCGATTCCCTGCGCTGGTCTCAGTTAAAGACCTGGTTATGGTTTGGCAGGTGGATTTCTGCCTGCTGGTCTTTGTAAATTCTTCTGGTGTCTGCTAGATATGAAGCCTATTCACACAGAGGAACACTGCCTGCCTTCATTATTGTCTGGGTTTTGGGGTTTCTTTGGTGGTGTTTTTTGCTGCTATTCATTTTGGGTTTTTTCACTGCAAAACAGGGGCTTGCTGGGGCTTGGACAGGGGCATGCCTTTTCCTTTTTTATCTGACCTGTCCATGTCAGGGCCTTGGCTTTCTCTCCTGTGGGGATGAAAGGAAAACGTCCCTCATGAGCTGTGCTGCAGAGCTGTCAGCCAGGAGCTGCTGCATGGGTGTCCTCTGCTCTGCATCTTTGCATTGCACCGTGATGGTGCTTCAGTGGAGCTTCTCATCCTGACAAGGCTTCTCAGGAGGTGCTGAAAGGGCAGGGCAGCCTCTGAAGGCATGGAGGGCTTTGCATGGTGGGCTTCTTCCACTGGCATAACACATCTTTTGATGGTGCAGTGGGAGTCCAGGCCTGGTGCTGAAGGGGACACTCCAGCTGGTGCCAGGGATCAGCTGAGGAGTGCTGGCTGAGCACACTTAGGGCCATCCCACCGAGTTCCCCAGCTGTGCCAGCTAAGTGCTGGCTGCACGCTTCGTCAGGAGCCCCTGCCTTCTGGAAGCCACAGAAGTGATCATCTCCACTGGGAAGGCAATTTCTGAGCTTCTCCTGTGGAGCAGGTGTGAACTGTGTAGAAGTGGGGTCATCTTTAGTTAAGTGCCCTCAGCATCAATCAGTTACCAATATTTCATCTCCCTTCCCTGGTGCCTTTGGAGGCATCCGACATCCATCAAATAAAGCAGTCTCCAGATGGCCCCAGCATATGGCCCATGTCTCGGAATAGCTGAAATCTAAATGCTTGCCTCCTTGGGAAGCTGCAGCCCCTTGCTGAGTCTCAGCATCCAAGGGAGATGCCTGCTGCTTTAATCAATGTGTGTTCCATTTTTTTTTCTGCTTTGTCATAGTCATAATAATAAGCAAGTCTCGCTTCAGCATCCCTGGCTGCAAGAGCCTTTCTGTGCTAGAAATACTAAATGCGTGTCAGTCTCTCTTTCCTCTTGTCTTTTCCCTCCTCACTAGGACCCTATTGATCTTCTGAATCCTCACAGCACTAATTACCCTCCTCTTCCCTCCTGCTACTGCTGCTCTTCCTGCCTTCCTTCTTCTAATCTCTTATTTGTATAAATCACCAAGGGTGAAGGCAGAGTAAATATCAATAAGGCAATTCAAGCCACTCATGATGTTTCTAAGGGCTGCCCAAGGGGAATGGCAATTAGTGACAGCTGTTATTGGTCTGTCCCACCTCACACCAAAGTTTGTCTCAGTCTGTCATCTCTTCATTCCTTTGTCCTCACTCTCTTAAGCATTGTGAAATGGCAAACCAATTCCTGAGCCTCCTGGGATGGGCCTCCAAATTTGTACTCCTTTATATATTCTGTCTGATTTGATGCTGCAGTCCTACTGTGTCTAGGAGTACTACCAGCATAGGTACTGGGAGCTGGGCAGCACCCAAGGAAAAGTAGTCTTGAGCCTATAATGACCATTTTCCTTGTCCCTGTTGAAATCTGTTTGGAGGGAAAGCTTCCAGAGGAAGACACGCTTCTGTAACACCTGCTGCCTATCAAAGCAACAAGTCTTTCAAAAATAATTCTAAAAAATAAGTGAAATTATTGAAACTGGATGGAAAAAAGTCTCTGCACAGGAACTTCAGATGGATATCTTCCACTAATTCAGTAAATGTATCAGGAAAAAATAAGGTGTTCCTTTAAAAGTGGCACATGTGACTAAATATGTGATGATATTACTGCATTTAGGGTATGTAAGTAGTTATGATTTGTGCATTTTTTTGTGTGCAGAAGTATTTGGTCAAGACTTTCCTAAATCAAAACTGCAGTTAAAATTCCCATCTCTGCCAATGCAAGCCCTGGAGAGTTGTTTGTGCTGCAGTAGATCTCTGTCAATCCTGCAAGGTTCATAAACTTTATAAAGTTTACCTTGTGAGTGATGTAACTCTGTGTTGCAGATGCCAGAGGCTGAACAACCTGGGACTCGTGCCCTGGTCCCTAAAGGCCTCGACCTGCTGAGCTCTGCCCAGGTTTTTTATTGCAGAGCTGAATTCACACCCCCTCCAGATGCTGATATTGCCCTCCAATAGTGCAATCTGCTGGGATGAGATCTGGCCTCGTGTACTTGTCTGTGTAACCTGTGGCTCAATTAATTTAGCCTGTGGCATCCATTCAGAAGCCCATTGCTTTTTATCTGGCTTGGTGGTAGTTCTCTGCCCTGTCTTTGAATCAAGGCAGATGCTCCCTAGACTGTACCTGAGATTTTAAGTGGTTTGAAAGTGGAGAGCAGAATGAGATTCTGCTATGTGAGGAGTTACTGATACCTTGGTTTCTCTTTAATTTTCCGTGAAATTTCATGCTTTTTGAAGCCCCAGAGCCAAGGAAAAATGTCTCATTATTCCAGTCCAGGCTAGTCATGGCTGCACAGAGACATGGGTTGAAAGTCCTGAGGCTTCATGTCCCACCACTGTGACACCAGGTGATGTGCAGCCTTTGTCTGGCCTATCTTTTGGGGCGAGACCTTGCTTTATTATATCTGTTTGCTGATGTTTGTCCTCTCTTCTGCAGCTGCCAGCAGGGGCTCCTCTTAGCACCCACTTCTCTTGTTGATTTAGTCAGATATATCCAGTTTATGTTGCCTAAGTCACCAAAGAGCCACCACATAGCAGCAGCTTTCCAGCATGACCCTGGAGCTGTCCCCATCTCACCTTCTTCCTTCCCCAGAGGTGCCAATACAGGCACAAGTGCTGTGGAGTGAGCAGTTCCCTTGTGTGCACGTGGCAGCCTATTCGTGTCTCTTGTAAATTATTTACAAGTCTTGATAATTATGTGCAGGAGGTATAGTGTCAGTGTTGGGATTACGTTAAGGAGTTCATTCTTGAAGTTAGAAAAGAGTTCATGATGAGAAAAAGGGCAGGGTAGCCTTCTCCTTGGCTGTGTGAGGCAGAGGGGATTGGTGGGGCAGCACCTGAAACAGGCCAGGAAAGTCTCTGCAGTGTCTCTGCATCCTCAGTCCCATGTTTTTCCTCTGCCTAAATCCCTGCTCACTTCCCTCTGCTGCTCCCAAAACCCCCACCCCTTCCATCTCCCCCCTTCCCTGGCATCTCAGTCACCTGTCTCTACCCCACATCTCACTGCCTGCAGCAGAGCTGCTTAAATAGGTCCCTTGCCACATGCTGGTGTCCTCAGTGAGAAATAGGAATTGCAGGAAGCACCATCAGCCTGGAGCCTTCCCTGCACTCATCACAGCAGTTCCAGCTTTTTGTCACCAAAAGCAGATGCCTTTTATAATTGCTGCTGATAATGGCTGTAAGACATGTCCTCTACAAGATGTGAGGGGGTACTTAGCAGAAGGAGAGAAAACTCTTCCAAACCATATGGTTGTATCAGCACTTGTTTGATGCCAAGCTTGGCTCTTGGTTAAATTGGGATCCCACTTTGCATGCCTTCGTCTGCTGAAGGAAAAAAAGTTTGAGCTGGGGCCATGAAATTATTCACTTTTTTCATATTTATTTCCATGCTTTCTTCCTACATGTAAAGCATACAGCTTAAAAAAACAACTACAGGTGTAATATTTTGGACTGTGGTATTGTACTAAGATGAGTCAATTCTGTCTCCACTGAGAAGTAGGAAGAAAATCTCTGTGGCTGTCATGCTCTATCTCCTTTCCTAATTGCTTTGAACATACATTTCTGAAGATGCCCTCCCCATTGTCTCACACACCAAATTATTTATACTGTGCTTTGAAGACCACCTCTGGTGTAAGGGAGTACACCACATCTCTGGAAGGCACTTAGGAAGGTTTCAGGGGTGGCAAGCTCCTTATTTCTGTGGTTATTCTCTGTGCATTTATTGGTGTGTTGATGGGTACGAATAAAAGCTTGTGGTTTTTCATTGAGACCTTATTTGGTCTGTTCAGGAAGATGATGCATTATGAAAGAGCAACCTTTGTGCTTTTAAGTTCACCCTTGAATAAAAGACACAAGAAAATTGTTGCTTGTACAAACAGATATTGAAAAAAAAAACCCTGTTCTGGAAAACCTCCTGAAGTAAAACTGGGACCTAGGGAAAAGGAGAGGTGGGAGGTGTGAAGGGAATTTTAACACAGTTTATTCATGTAGATGTGGGGTCTGGGATTGTGAATACAGGAGGTGTTTTCTAGGGGTGCTCTGGGTCAGTTTTATGCCCACCATGTGGTTTGCCAGACTGGCTTAGTGGCTTGGGTGGTCAGAGGTTAAACTGTAAGTCACATTTCAAGTGATGCAGAGCCTTGTGCCTTTGTTTGAGACTGTGTTAAACTGTATGGATGTAGCTGGTGAGTTTTGTCCCCAGAATTTTGATTTAAATCTTTTTCTATCCTACTTTCTCTTTAAAATGCTCATTTGCAAAGCTTCATATCACAGTTTTTACCAGTTTGAAAGTTATAATTAAATCAGCCAGAAAAAGAAGAGACTGAACACTCAGCATATCTGAGATGGGATCAATTTAAGACAGAAAGGTTTTAATGCATTAGAAGAGCTTTGGGTGTCATTTGTCTGTGCCTGTGCCTTCCCCACTGCCTGATGTGAATGCACTTGGAGCTGCTGTTGAAAGCACACTCACAGCACGATGTTATTGTGGAACCTGGAGTCTGCACACTGAACTCCACAGATAGAATTGTGAATTGGATTTTTTTTTCCTTCTGATGTTTTATATCTTCATTAAAAATTAGAATCATACCTAATATCCCCAAATGGCAAATGTGTGAATCAGAAGCTTATAGATATGATATTTTGAAGATACTGCATTTCTTATGCAGCATTTAATCTGAAATACCATAAGAAAATCCTGGATTATCTCCTCTCAGAATTTGCAAGCAGGGCTTTGAACAGAAATAGAGTTTTAGTAGAGGCAAGTATCAGTTCTCCAGGTAACCTGATCTACAACACATGCTCTGCAAATGCTTTTTTCTTACACAGTTTTTCACAGTGGGAAATGTGAACATTTTTCCCTACCCAGCCAAACTACTGTACTTCTTCCAAGCTGGGGGGAGGGAACCCAGGCCCAATGGCATATTTTTGTAGGGAATGGCATAATGAAACAAGGATTGTAAAGTCCTTAGCACTTCAGTGATTAGCCTGACACAAGGCTTTTAGCAGGAGCACAAGTGCATGCTGGCAAAACGGCTTCAGTTGCATGTTGACTGACTGAAGGCAAAAGCAGGCCTGTCCAGGAAGACTTTAGGGTGAAGTTCAGTTGCCAAGCACTGAACTTTAAGTTTAGTGCCATTTCACTCTCCCCAAGAGATGTAGAGTGTTCGTGTGGGCAGAGGGAGCACCAGTGTGCAAGCAGGGCTAGTACAGCCTGCAGACCAACGTGAGTGAAAACTGAGTCTAGGACTGGGTGTTGAGTTGGTGGTAAGAATTTTACTTGGAGAATCTTTATTAGTACAGTGATGCAAAGGTGCAAGGGCTAAAATAGCTGTTAAAGCGCTCTTCTTGCTGTGTGTTTTGTGACTTTTCTGGCTGGGTAACTTCCATTATGATGAGATCTTAGAAGTCACAGGAGAGGACTCCCAGAGAGCTCACAGTGCCAGTCTCTGGCTGTGTGATTTGTCCATGGCTGCTGGTCCACATGGGCAGAACTGTGCTCCATTACAGGCCTTAGCTCTGTGTGCCACTCTTTGCAGGACAGGACGAAGGGTGAATGAGACAGGGATGATGTTGTGTGTTGTATTGCTGCTGGTTTTTATCTTTACTAAGGCTTGATCTAAAACCTCTTTGTCTAAAATCCTGCTGTCTGAGTCACCCAGACAGGCTCCATGAGAACACGATCTAACCACCGTTAGCAGAGTTTTGCTTTTATTATCCTTTGGTCCAGATTTCATCTAGCTCTCACTAATTCAGATCTGAATATGAATGCCTTTGTCTTCCCACAGGACTTCTGTGCAACTTCTGTCATGCAAACTTGAGTTTAACTCTTTTCTTTCTGTTGATTTGATCATCTTTCTAATCATCTTTACCAATTTCCATTCTACTTTCCATCCTTACATCTTTCCATCCTACTATTAATCAATCCTCTTTGATTATCCACTTTCACCCTGCAGGAACAAAAAAGACTAGAAAAAAACAGGCTTCTAAGGGTGGATGTTTCTTGAGTGAGAAGCCACAGATAGCTTTTGTCTTTATAATTTTTTGTTTGTTTATTAGGACGTTGTCAGTATCTCTCTTGTCTCATGTCTGTGTGCTCCCAGAAAGCTGGTCCAAGCTTGTTCTGTAAAATTGCCAGTCAGTTGTGGAACAGCACGTGCTCCATCTTCTATAGAAAGGGAGAGTTTTGCCAAGAAAGGGCATCTGCTGGGCAAGGAGGACTTATTAATGTACAAGCACCTTCTGGCCTCTGTCCCTGCCTTCAGGGCTTGACGCAATGTCCTGAAGAAGTCAGGAGCAGCAAGGCTGAAAAGGGCTCGGGACCTCCTAGCTGGCTTTCTTGTTCCCTGAGCAAAATGTTTGTCAGGCTGCTTTCCATCTCTGTGGTAATTGTATGTTTGTGCAGACATGTCAGTATGGGGAAGGTCGTTACCTTAATTGCATTCAGTCATTACATAAAAGACTGTCAATGAGGAGCTGTAACTACTCAGGAGTTTTAATTACGCCCTGACGTGACGATATTGTCCTGGCCTTGCACACTTCTGTGGGTGTATTTCTGAAGGAGGTGGCTTTTGTTGCTCCAAGCAGATGACTCCTCTCAAGAAGTTGTTCTCTCCATCAAGGTGACATTCTGGAATGACAGTGTGACACGTCACTGAGGAGGAGGAGAAGTGCTTAACAAGGAACTGCGACTTCAATGTGATGTTTCTCCATATTGCCAGTTTTTGCAAAGGGGAATGTTTGTGATTCTCCAGGGTTTTCTGTGGCATCACTCCTAATAACCATCCTTTTAATCATGAAGAGAAGTTGTATCCTGTTAAGAGCTGTACCTTCAAACAGAGCAAGGGCCTGTTTTAGCTCCCTGTCTTGTCTCAGGATGTCTCAGACTGCAGGTCAAGGAGAACTTGGTTGAATGATTTGTAAGAACAGATTAATTTATATTAAATGTTCAGACATATTGGACAGATGGGGAATCTCAAACTGAGATACTCATGCTCTGACTACCCCATCAAGGATGCTCAATGCTTCCAAAATATGTTGTCCCTTTGAGGTCTCCTGACCCCAGCCCCAAGAGAATGAAAACACCTCTATATATTGGGTACTTTCTTTAAGAAGGTCTGTAAACAGGTCTTGCCCAGACTGTGCTCTTGTGCTGAGTGTCTGCTGCTTCACATTTGTAATTCATGCAGAGGCTGTAATGGAGGAGTGAGCTGCTGGGCTGGATTGAAAGGATGCCACAGATTTTTCAAAGCACTACAAGAGGGTGATGTTTCTGGCATGTTTAGCTTTGGTGTCTGTTTTGAGGAGCCTGTGAACAAAGATATCTGCTGTTGGTGGGGCAGGACTGATAATCAAGTGCTCTACAGAGGCAGAAGCTTTTCCCCAGTTCTGCAAGAACCTTTCCTCTACCTCCTGTTTCTTCCTGACAATGTGGCAAAGGGCTGGTCCTCAGGTCTGGCACAGTACCTGGGTAGAGCAAGTGTGATAGTACAATTTGTGGAAAATGTATTTAGTGGATCTGTTATAGGGACTGAAAGCAGCTGCACTGAACAGATACAACTTAATGAGTGCTAAGTGTCAGCTGCAGCACAGAGTTACCCTACTGGGTAAGACATCCCTGAAATAACTAAATAGGATGGATCAGGGAAGGTTAGTTTGTTGTATCTTTTAGCAATGGGCAGATATCAAAGACTTTGTCGTTTAGGGGCTGGAGGATTTCTTTGCGCTTAGGTCTAAGTGAACGGAAATTTTCAACTCTGCAAGTGCAGCTGGATGAATAATTTGTAGTGAATAATGTATCTCAAGGCTTTCACTGCATTTGGGATTGACAGAAAACACATCAAAATTTTAATTATTGGGAATGATTTGCTGAAATATTCAGGAGTTATTTTTGGTTCCTGCAGACTGTGCATGAAAAAGTCAGCTATTTAAAAGCCAGACTCTTGTCCCCCCCTCCCCTGTGTTACTGTCTGGTCTCCTTTCCCCATATAAGCTTCCCAGAGCAGGGCAGCAGGACTCCCTGCATCCTGGCCTGAGACTTAACACACAGGAACACTAAAATAATAATAATAATAGTTACTGTAAGTCTTCCTACTCTTACACTCAGCAGAGGACATGAGGGGGATCGGGATGAGGTTGGTTTATTGGCTGCTTGAGGTGTTTGTGGAGCTGAGGGATTTCAGTGTGACTGGGGTGGGAATCTGCAAAGTGCAGAATGGAGACTTTTGGAGAGGCAAGGAAAGCATTATGAAAATATCATGTCTCTTCCTCTCCTGTACTTTTAACAACTTTGAAACAATAAAAACCTCAGGACTGGCCATCAGCAATTCAGAGTTTTATCTGAACACTGTACTAGCAAAGAAGTTGGGGTAATCCAGACTCCTAATGTGGGGAGCTACTGGTGTAATTAGTTTCCTGAACCTGCTGGAAACAGCTTTTTGCCTTTCTGACCCTCTTCCCCTCCTCTTGCCTCCCCAAGGGTGGTACCCCACTGCTGAACCATAGGCCATCCCCACAGGACATGGCTTGCTACTCACTACTGCAGGGGAGAGCTGGCTGGGGAGGGATGCAGACACCATGAAGAAAATAAGGGAGAAACAAGCCTCTTTTAGGGAGAAGGGTAGGAATAATTGAAATATAAATTTTCCTTCTCATCTGCGAAGAAAGCAAGGTAGCAATTGAAAATTGAATGGATAGGCATGAATAAAATTGTAATTTTCCTGAATAACTGAAATAGCAACCAGAAAGTGAGGAGGGAGAAGCAGGTACAGATCAGGCTGCTTTGCCTGGGCCTCTGTCAGCGGCTCTCCAAAATGCTTTGCTACCCTCTGGTGGCTTCCTGAGGATCTGTGCAGTCTAGTTACCGTTCCTTGAACAGTCCCCTGCTAGCTTTTTGAGCTGCATTGAGGAATCCAGATCTGCTGATGGAGGTTCATATTTTCTCTGATTCCAAAGCAGCAGTATAATAATAATGAAATAGCAGTTTTGTTTTGGTTTTTTTTCTGTTGGATTTCTAGTTTGGGGTTTGTTTTGGTTTTTTTTTCCTGTTGTTTGTATGCACTCTCTTTTGGTCTATAGTTATGATCACAAAGGTAGCTTGGTTGGGATGTTCAAATGAAAGAATAACAGCTTTGTAGCTTGGTTGTCTGTGTAGTGGGGCTGTTCAGAGTTTGGGAGTGACATGGGTTTTGTAGTCCTGCAGAATGCAAACCCTTGTCCTCTGTTACCTGCAGAGGACACGAGTACCAGTGGAATCAGTAACAGCCAACATCCCATGATCTCCAGGAGTTCAGAACAGGTCCTGCTCAGCCTGGTGCAGGAGCAATGTTCAAACCTCCGTCATCCTTCACTCTGCCTTCATCAGTCAGAAGCTTCTTGTTTCTTCTCTTTTCCATTTTCCCCGTTCTTTAATTGATTTTCTATTGTGGCTTCATAGCAGAGAAGCTGTAGGTAGGGATTTAAAGGGCAGTGGTTTGACAGATTTTACAAGAAACTCCTCCCAGGTATTAATTCCTGGGTTATGGGGTCAGAGAGGCTCTTGTGATCTTTCAGTCCAACCTCCTGTGGAGTGCAAGGCACAGGAATGCCCTCAATTGACTCCTGCTTGAAGTGCAGCACTGAATAAAGAAAACATCCCCTCTTGCTTTAGAACTTTCCAGTGATGGAAGACTCACCTTGTTAAATTGTTCCAATGCTTTATCACCTTCAACATTAAATACTTCTGAACTTTGCTTTGTTTAGTTTCAGCTGCCAGCTTAGGGCTTTTTTGTTGTTGTTGTTGTTGTTGCTTTGTGTATTTGGGAAACCATGTGTTGCCAGAACTCTGTCCTAGGACAGAGGACTTGTGGTTTTGATAGAGTTGCCAACCAGGTGCAGCTCTGAGAGGTACCTTGGTTGTAAGAAGTGAAAAGTTGTTAATGTTATTGACTGGGTAGGTGTGGGGTGGGATGTGAAATCACAAACTCATCACCCAGAATGAAAAAGGCAATACAAGGGCAATGATGTGTGTGCTTTTCCCCAGTGTTTGTCTGCACTGGGTATTTCTAGTGTTTACATACTTAAAACAAACACTTAAGGATGATCTATGCAGGTTTTCAAATGAGATCTTATAGCAAAATTCTTGCAGAGGTTTAGTTTTATGGGAAATTTCTTGAATTACAAAAACATTTGTTGTTTTGAGTGTGGTTTTTTTTGTAAATCAGCTGAGCTGAGGTCCTTTGGGATGCAGGCTGCTATGTTCAGCATAACAATTGCTGTTACCTTCTTACACTGTTCCAATTTATGATACATTTTATAAGCAGCTCCATCTTTCTCCCAACTTGGCAGAGGTTTGGAGTGGAGAGCAGCCAGTGCCTCTTTGTGCTGGATTAGCCTGAGAAAATGACCACAAGCCTGGCAGGCAGTAAGCCCACATATAAGGCCATCTGGAAGGAAAACAGCTTCTTGTGGTTCCGGCAGAGGAAAGGGATGCAGTAGGTTTGGGTTACTTCAACCACAGAATGTGCTGTGACAGCAGATAACCAAACTTTTTCTGGGGCTTGACCTCCATCAAGGAAAACTTGCTGTTTTTAAAGGCACTGGACACCCCACAGGAGATGATGGGAAGTCAGTCAGGGTGGAGGTGTGGGACAGGCTTTTAGGTTTCAGAGTCTTGCCTCTGCTTGGCAGGGCACTGAGCCCAGCACATGGCACCAACAGTTCTCAGTGCAAAGCCTCTTGTAATACAGCTCCTTCCATGGCCTTGTGGGCTGCTTGTGTGAGGCTCTGGGAGCTGCTTATTGCAGTCCTGTTGCAATATCCCTGCCTGTGAAGTGGGAACAGAAATGCCAACCTCAGCGTCTCTGCCAAGGGGGGCTGTAAGGATTTGTGAGCGTACACAGCTGTTGTGGGAACAGCTCTGCTGCTGATGTTCAGCACACCCAGTCTACCCTGGCATTGATGCTTTCCAAACCAAAGAAGTGTTTTGAGCAGATGCCAGTAGTCATGGCTATGTCTTACAAGATCTTTTGCAGCCAGATGCAAACTTGTCTGGGCTGTGTTTTGGGCTGGCTGGACTCAGTCTGCTTCAAGACTGCAGGCTGTGTAATTACACAGCTGGGGTGTCTGAGCTGATAAATCCAGCCTCCCAGCAGACCTTAGTGGCCGAGTGTGGTGCTTTGCTGACATGGTTACAAGGCTTTGGGCTGGAGACCGTTTACATCACTCCCTCTCAGGGAAACTTGTCGCTTGACAATAAAAGAGTGTGGACACTTCTGAAAGAAAGCATGAGCCCCAGCCTTTGAGAGCCCTGTACCCCTTTCCCAGGAACACTAAGGGGATAGTATAGAGTATGAAACTGAGAAGGCTTCAACTGAAGTGTTTTGCACTTTAAAATCACTTTTCTTTTCAATGTCCATCTTGATCTTGTCAGACCACAGCTAGTTCTGGAGGAAGACAATATGCAGACTGACAGCCTCTAAATCAGGCAGTGAGGGAGGTCACAAGGTATGTATGTGAGCACCTCTGCAGAGGGGACCCCAGACTGCTGCATTCCCCCTGTGGCAGCCTGTCTGTGTAGTGACAGGAGATGATTTTCCTGCAGGAAATCATGAGTATTTCAGGAAATCAGTATTTCTGGCAGTTCAGCAAGAAAGCACTTTGCAAGCTGAGGATGAGGGCATATCTGTGATCACTGGGACTTCCTGAAAGCGGTTTCTTCCCCAGCTGCCTGCATAAGAGAGCATCAGTAATGGAGGTGTGAAAAAGTAGAGACAGAAGCAATGAATCACCCATCACTCCAAAAGGATAGGGAAAGAGACAAAGGGAGAAGAGCTCTCCAAGTCCTTAAAAAACAGTCTTTCCCATCAGTTTTGGAAAAAAAAAACTGACAATGGTTAGGAAAGAACAATCCTATCTACAAAATTCACCAGTGGGGTCTGGCTTTTTATTACCGAGGGGAAGAACTCACTTTGGAAGCTGCATTCCTCCCTGTTTTCCAGGGCACTGCACCCTCTGGCTGCAAGTGCATCAGACAACTTTTCCAAAAAGGCACTTTGGGGATGTAGCCTACATCTCTGTAAGGAATTGTATGGGGAGTATGTCTCTGCTAATGAAAGCTGCAGCCAGAAATAAGAGTTCTGGAGGTTGAAAACTAGGTTAAAAGCAGCCAGCAATGGAAAGCAGCTGAAGATGGAGTGGGTTAAAGAGATCTTGAGCATTAGACAGTGGATGGTTTAGCTTCACTCCCAGCTCCTGGGTAATGCAGTCCTGGCAGATTGACAGGGCTTCTGGGGTGAGTTGTCACAAGATGCTTCAGCTTGTTGATTTTTTCCCCTTAGATTTTTATTTTTAGTTGAATTCTCCCACTTAACACAAACTACAGTGACCCCTACTGCTGCCAGTAGTCAAGGACCCATCTCAGTACAACCATGAAACATGGGAAAGTATTGCTTGTAGTCTTAAAAACAGATAGTATCATTTATAACCCTTAAGCATGCAGGAAGTCTCCTGCTAAACTCTACACCACCAAAGAGGAAAGCTTCTGTAAACCCTTGTGATGCTTAGATTGTGGATACAGTGTTTGTGTAAAGAATAAAAATCAGCCAAAGCTTTCAGAATAAACTTATTCTCCCTTTTCCAAAAAAGACTGGGTAGGCATGCTGACCAGTTGGGCCTCCCACATGGCAAAACTGCTGCACTGCAGCACATGCAGAAACAGCATCCTTGTGCTCCTGCTTGGTCCCAGCCCCCAGGAATCTCCCCTATTTTTCAAGAGCAGTTGTGGGGTAGGAAAATCCTGACAGCGATAAGAACATGAAAGGGTGTTCAAGGCTCCTGCCCTTAGGAAAGTGGATGGCAGCTGCTCTGTCTTCTGTAATGCCTTGTGATATGTTAGAGAAGAGCCTCATACTGGTCTGCACAGCATTTCGTGTCTGTGGTAACTACCCTGACCCAGGCCTGAACCATCACCTTCTTATCTGAGCTTTCTTTTCAGTAGGATTTTTCTGGTGTGTAAAATCTTAGCAGGGACATTAGGATCTTAACAGGACTTACAAAGAGATAGTGAGGAAATATGAAACTTTTAACATGGAATAAAAGGAAGTTTGAAAAGTTGGAGTATTAGATGTAAACAGCAGGGTCTCAGTGAAATGCAGTGCAAACACAGCTGCCGTGTGGCAGGATGGCCAAGTGCCCATTTCCATCAATCCTAAATTGTGTAAACACCCATATGAAAAATGATAATTGGCCTCAGCAGGCATCTTCCATGAAACCTTCCTTGGTGAGAGTGCCACGGTGGAAGAAAAATTATGGGGTACCAGAGACATGGCCCAACAGTTTCTATAAGGTGAGTACCTAACAACTGGTAAAGAAAGTTGTGGAAGAGCAGAACAATACTTTAAAATGAGATTATCCATGCACTGCTGCCTGCATCCCTGACAGAGCAGAGCAGGCTTTCCCCTATGAGTTGCTCCCCAGGAATTGCTTGATCCAGTTTTAGCTGCTCAGACTATTCCATAGTCTGGAGTAGATGTCAGCTCTGAGGTTGTACCTGATTGTTAATTTATTTTGTGTTAATGTGGCCCATTTCCAGATGCTTGCCCCAATGGTGTACAAGTAAAGCTCTTGTCTGTTCTAGCTCATCAAAAGCACTGCAAGTTTTACCTGGAGACTGGGGCTGCCAGGTGTTCGGTGCTCATTGAGAATTGGGCTGGATAAATGGGCAAAGAGACAGTTCAGGTGCCCTTCCTGAGCCCAGGGGAGCTCTGCCAAGGGGCAGGGTGGTGAGCGTGGAGGTGGCCAAGCACCAGGAGGGATCCCTGGCTCTCCCTGTGAGTGATGCCTGCTCCTCTGCATGGACATCTGATCCATGGCCATGCTGTGTCCACTGCACATCCGTGGGCTCTGCCAGCAAAGCTCTTCTCCCCAGCTGCCAGATTTAGTGATGCCTCAGGTCTGGGGAAAGGCAGCTGAGTTACTGCAGCTGTGTGGAGAGCCAGGAGTCCCACTTATGCACTCTTTCAGAAGTTATCTTTGACCATCTGTCCTCTGAGAGCATCATCCTGAGACAGATCCTTCTGCTTCTGCCTGCTTGCCTTCGTGTAGCTGGCTGTTGACATTAACCACCTTGGACATTTGTGGCCTTACCTGACAGCTCTTGCTGTACCCAGGGTGGTGACTGAGGGAGCAGGCTGAGGAGCAAGGCTTTCCTGTGCCCTGCCGCGCTCTCACTTGCTACTGCTGCAGTTCTGGGAGTGAAGTGTATAAAAATGGGGAGCATTCTTGGTATCAGACTCTCCTCCTTCCTGCTGCACACTATGCCGTGCAGCTCTGCAGAGCTGACCAGAGTGCTTTCGTGCACTGCTGAGTGGTGCTGTATTCCATATGGCTTCATTATGGCTTGACACTGAGCACTGGGGAATGAAAAATAGATGATGTGGCCGTGACACTTGCTATAACTCAGCAGGGAAAAGGGAAAGACACCACCTTGGGAACCTGCCTTCCCATTCCTCACTGCTTCCAGTGTCGTGTGCGGCTCACAGAGTGCCTGGCACTGACCTCAGGAGCTCTGGGGCTCTGCTGTCATGAAAAGCAAATAGCTAAACCTGTGTTTTACAACAAGCTGCTCCTGTGAGACTTAAGCAAGGACAAGTTGAGGCTGTGACAGAGGGAAGCAGCAGGAGGTCCCACAGAGTTTGGTCTGGTTTTCCTCAGAAAGCAGCCATTGCTTCCCTTTCCCTGGTGCAGAACCTCCAATCCTGACCCAAGGACCTTCTGGAGACAGGCAGTGATTGCTCTATAGCAGGAAAATGTTGAGCTGTCATTCCCTGGTTCTGAGTCATCCTGCTAAATCTGTGCACAGCAGCTGGCTGAGAAGGGGAGTGGGAGATGGAAAATCCCCTTTGGGATCAGGATAACAGTCAAGGAACCAAAGTGGTGGAGAAAAAATAAGCCAAGCCTCTGAGTGTAGGGATTTGAATGTGGGGCTGGCCTTCAAGATATCTAGATAGAGCAAATGGAATCTTCACTGCTGGAATGTAACATCTAAGGAGGGTTTATGTGAAACTGAATGCTGCATAGTTGAGGTTGCCTCTGTTGGGGGTTTAAGCAAATGCCAGCTGAAAGGAAATAATTTTGTCAGTGGTCTGAGGATGTGGATGCCTGACACATGAGAACTGGCTCAGAACAGCTGTGCTTTAATTGGGCATTTTTCTCCATTGTAACTACTGTTTCACTGCTGAGTTGCAGGATGTAGCTTTTTGGGAGTGGAAAGGGATGGCTGTGGTTCCTCTCACTCGTGAGCCCCCTGTACCTGGCAGGATCATTTGTTCAGGGACAGAAATGGTGTGTGGGGCTAAGGCAGCACTGGGGACTTCGGACAACTCAAGCCTGCAGTTGTGGTTTTTAATTCTGCAAAGGCTTTCTCATTTGAGGGAAATGCCTAAAATTTATTGCTGCAGAGGCTTCTCATTTGAGGGAAACTCCTAAAATTTATTGCTGCCGTTGGGTGACACTTGTTTAGCTAATGTCTGTGACTGTCCCAGTGTAAACAGGCAGAGGGCTAATGCAGGTCTGGCTGGAGGTCAAACATGTCCTGTAGCAGAGCCAGTGCAGAGGCTCTGCCAACGGCCTGGCACACTGCACAGTGTGGTGACTTTTCTCAAGTAGCTGAAAAAGGCATCCTGGCCACATGCCATTCACAAGCTAAGGTGAGAATTAGAAAAGGTGTGTTTTAGTGACTCATAAATAGCTCAGCACATACTGACGGAGCAGCAGCTCAGCTTTATGATTTCAGCTTTGCATCCCTAAAGTGCCTGTTAGAAAAAAAATAAAGTCTCAGTGCCTGAAATGTATGGGCTGAAATCAGACCTCGTGGAGCAGCATCAGTTATAGCAGATCAGAATCTAGCCCCATCTCTCTAACATGATTGGAAAATCCTCTGCACCCACCACTGTCTCTTCTAACCCCTCCTCAGTCCATTCTGTGATTGCAGTTACAGTTTTAGCTTTTGCTGAGCTGCATTTTGTGCTGTGCCAGGTCCATCACATGCGCCATGTGTGTGGTGTGGTCCAGGTTTTAAACTATGCCTGTGGGAAGCAGACAATCACTGCAGTGCTTCACCTTCAAGGCCTCTGGTAATGCCTGATAAAGAAATGCCTAGTTGATTTATCTGCTCACACACAGAAGCATTTCCCTCCTGTATTTTACTCCTCTTTTGAAATTCCACGCATTGGTCATCCATCTTTTGTGATTTCCTCTTTCTTGCTGCGCTCCACAGCAATAATCATGTCAATAGTGCTTCATCTTTGACTTTGAACACTTCTTATTCCTTCCTGATTTGCCAGATTATGCATGTTTTGGGATGGGATTTGCTAGAATCTCTATTCCATCTTAAGTGAAATATCTTCAGCTGCGAGGAAGGCAGGATTTTTATGTTCTTATAGGGGAGCAGAGTTCTCCAGAGGCTGGTAATCACTCTGAGCTGCCTGTGGGCTGGCACTGCTGTGTTTTCAGCAAAAGCAGGGTAAGGCCATTACTGGGTATGTCACATGTCAGCAATGATTCCTGTCCCTGGGAGCCAGCCATGTTACCTGTCACTGGTGTGGTTATTGCAAACTGGTGTTGCTAACTTTTAGAAGATTTGGGGCCTTTCTTAAATCCCTGAGCCATTATGTAAGAATGGTAACTTGGCATTTTTAGATTTCCTGGTTCTAATGGCTGCAGAGAAAAGCTAACAATAGAAACCTTTAAAGATGCTGGACTATGAGTCAAATGCAAAAAAGAACCTAAAATATGTTACTCAGGTTTGGGCTTTCTCTTAGAGCAGAGGGTAGAGAAAGTTGTTCTGCCTTGTAGCTGGTAGGGTCTGAGCCTGGTCATGTCAACTGCATTCACCATTTGTCCTGAAACTATGAACAGCAAAAAAATCTTCTCTGTCCCATGAATCTGGTGTGTGGTATGTGGATATCCATGTGCAGGGGGCTGCAGAGCAGAGGGGGACTCGTGGGCTAATGGGGAACAAGTCAAGTTCTTCTCTGTTCACACCACAGAGAAGAACTCGACTTTTTTTTTTTTTTTTTTTTTTTTTTACAACTTCCCCACAGTAATAGTGTACTCTTAGGAAGATACAGATTTTTTTTTTTTCTTAGCTCTCTTGCATTCTGGTCAGGACTACATGATATGAGTCTCAGAAAAGGAAAGTTTCCAGACAAAAAGTCTTAAGTTCACCTGGAAAGAAATGTACCCAGTAGGAAGTCCCATCCTAACAATCCAGGATTTCAAGGGTGGCTCTTATAAAGGTTTTGTGAATCCCATCTTCAAATCTCTTGAAACATTAATTTTCCTTTACCTACATAGCCCCTTTATAGCTGCACTGTAATATTATTATTTAATACCTGGCTTTTGTAATTTTCTTCCTTTCAGAACCAGCAGGGACAAGTCTGTGTGTAGGTCTGATAAAGAGCCTTAGCTGTGCTACACTGCAGGCACTGGGAATTGCATGTTCCAGAATAGTGGTCTTTCTAGAGAAATCTCTTTCAGATGTCTCTCTATGCACTCTTCAGCCATGGTGGCCACTTAATGAGTGAGGGTCTGATCTCTGGTGTCCTGATAGTGGCTTTTCTGTCATTGGAGCAGCTGTGAATTGGAGCAGAAAGCATTTCTTGTACCATCATTCCCAAGGCAGGCAGTTAGGCAAGTACTTGCTTGTCTTGATGAGGCTGTGCCACATGTGTTGTATTAGCATGCCAGAATAAATACACTTCAGGTCTAGACAACAGTAAAAGGCTCTGTAAGTGTCACTGCAAGTAGGCAGATGGGGAGGCTCGTGCTTCCACAGATGCTGCTCCCAACCTCAGATGCCCTCTGGAACATTAGGAGTGAGTTTGCTGGGGGGGAAGGGGGGATGATTTTTTGCATGGTTGATCTATTGTATTTTTACCCTTAGAAAATCCCCTTTATTAAGCCTGACATCTTTTCCCTGTGAGGTGGATGGATTGGTTGCACTCCTGGATGAGGAAAGCAGCCTGCCAGTTGTTCATGTTTCATGCAGGGAGCTGGGGGGAAAGCCAAGAGCACATCCTGAATTTGGAAGCTGCACCTATTCCAGCTCTGGCTTTGCCTTGGTGGCTGCCTGCTGAAAGCAGAGGCGCCAAGGGGATGTTGATGGGCAGAGCCCAGGAGCTCTGCTGGCCAGCAGGAGCAGGCTGGCTTGCTGTCCACCTCCAAACCCTGGCTCAACTGTGATCTGCTGCCCTCACAGCTTGGGTCATGCCTCAGGCAAAGCCATCATTACCTACAGTGGATTAATAACCTCAATTACTGGAGGCCTGTGGGTCAGATCTTCCTCGTGCTGGCTGCATTACAGCCCATTAATCTGCTTTCCTCTCTCATAACCTCTGAGCCTGGAGGGATCGGCAGGCGGGGGAGATCTTCTGCCTTCCAGCGTGTTTTCCCTTGGAAGGGCTGCAGATGTGGAACAGCAACCACAGCTGGCAGGGGACTTGAACCCAACAAAGAGGTGCACCTAGAAGGTGTTTCTGCAGCTCTCGGGTTCAAAGGACAAATTTGGCAACATCTGGAGGTTTGCCATGGACTACATCTGAAAAAATCACAGCAGCCATCCTGTGGGGGACTGGCAGTCAGGTTTGGCCATCTGGGTAAGGGGCTGCATGCCTCTTGGGAGAGGAACATCCCACCAAATTCCTTAATTCTCTCTGGGCAGCTGGGTAAAGATGAGACACAAGTCTGGATTTCTAAGATAGTTCCTCACTAGGTGTTTCCCCTAAAGCAAAAAAGGGCAGGTCTCATCAGTGAGGAAATGGCCAGTGAAGAGGGACTGACCTGTGCAATCTTGGACATGCTCTTAAATGATCTTGAAGAGTTAGAGGATGAAGAAGAGACAAAATATTTGAAGTAAGAGAAACAGAAATGGACATAAAAGAGCTTCAGAAGGAGCATCTGATATGGAGCATTTGCTGAACTAACGACTGTATAAACGGGAGGAGTGCAGGATAATGCACCCTTGATGAAACCCAAATATATGGGGGCTGTATATAGAAATATTATATATATATTATAGTAAGGGTAAGGGATGCTACTGGGGTCCTTTTCACACATTTCCTCACTGGAAAAAGACCACAGAGAAAGTGAATCTCTCCAGAAGTGCTAGCTCAGCAGATGCAAGCAGAAATTATTGGAAAAAGTACAGAAAGCAAATAGGAGCTATCATCCTGCTGTGCTAAAAATCCCTGGAGCACTTGCACCTTGAGTACTGAGTGCAGCTCCAGTTATCCTGTCTCAGAAAAGATGTGATAGAACTAGAAAGGCACAGGAAACAATGACAAGGTCAGTGGAGCGTGAAGAGTAGCTGCTGCCCAGGGAATGATGGAACAGATTAGGCATTTTCAGGTGCCTTCAGAAGTGAAACAATTGAAGAAGGAAATACGACAGAGGTGTATAAAACCATGACTGTTATGGAGAACATGAAATTACTATTCACAATATAATCCTTTAATGCTCACTTTATAACTTAAGGTGAGCATTAAATGATTAAATGGAGCTATTGAGAAAGAGTTTTAAACTAATAAAAGTTTTTTCCTGCCACATGATTAACCTGTGGAACTCCTTGCCAAAAGATGGTTAGGAGGCCAATGGTATTACTGTTTTCCAAAAATGGATATAAAAAGTAGTTGGGGAGAAATCCATCAAGGGTTCTTAAACACATTATGAGATATCCTGTAGATGAGTGCATCTACTGGGCAGTGGAAGTGGGTGGAAGGAACAGTGTCTGGCTGCCTCTTTTTCCAGAGTATCTGTTCTGTACTGCTGATACTTCTGCCAAAATGTTTGGAAATGCCCTAGAAGTTCAGGTTCTGAGGAAGTGTCACTGTACTGAAAAATATTCAGAACAACCACTTCTCCCTTATTCAGACTGGAGACATTTGATACACAAAGCCTTCTTTACATGTAAAATTAAATTTCTTCTTAATGTCAGGAAATTCAGCTCCTGAGTGCTCATTACTATAAGCTTTTTATGTGTCTGAGGATAAATCTATTAAATGATCAAGGCTATGGGACATCTTTTCTTTTGCTCTGGAACCTGCTTTGGTGAGCTCAGAAGGGACTGAGATTTTACCAAGTCAGTCTCTCCAGCAGGACCTGAAGTCAGTGGTTTCTGTTCACTCTTGCTCAGAAAAGCAACTAAGAAATTCATCTTTCTTGTCTGATGTACGAAATCAAGCTGTCTTTTTTTTTTCTTGCAACTTCTGTTTGCTCTCAGAAGGTGTGTGGTATACTTTATCCATAGTAGAGTTTTCAGAAGAACCTTTACCTTAGTGCAGTTTTATACTGATCAGGAAGAGGCTAATTCTCTCATTAAATCACCAGAATGAGGACTGACAGATGATTCCCTCCTTGTCCACAAATTTATGGTGTGACCTTCAGCAAACCTCTCAACTTTCTGCTGAAGTTCCCACTGTCTCTGGTGTGGCTGTGCTGTGCTTTGGTGGAGGTGGGTGCAGTAGGAGCTGTATGTGGCTGGTATGTCCCTTGCCAGCTTCATCAAGAAGGGGAAAAGGGTAAGGAGAAATAGCCAGAGAGCACAATGGTGACAGTGGTTTGCACTGAAAAGGGCTTGGCCCGTTTTGGTAGATTTTGCTCCTGCAAGGAGAGGTGTTGTGGAGTGGTTGTCTGTCACTGCTGAAGAATATGCAGTCACTGATCACATAACGACCCATGGAGTGAGCTTGGAGAAATGAGCACCAGGTGCCAGGAGTTTTGTAAATTTACAGAGAGAGGGACAAGGTGCAAGCTCTGCGTCAGCACCAGCTTGGACAAAGCTCTTAAGGTTAATGGACCCTTTCTCATCATATCCGCCCATGTTTGGCCAGACAATACAACAAGGGCAGAGACTTGTGACAAAACCCAACCCAACCAACCAGAAATAACACACCTGCACAAGCTGTTTGTCTGTGCACCCATCACAATATTCAAAGAACTACCAGTGAGTATGGCTGACAACAGAACAGCTTAGACCCAGCACCCTGAAAGATTATTACTGCCTGTGTATAAACACAAGGAAATTAGCTTTCCTGGCTAGTCTCTTCTTGGAGCTTTTGTAGCTTTTCTTTCTTTTTTGGCTTTTGTAACTGGTGAACTCATACACATTATGCTATTTTAATACCTAGCAAAGAGCCTTGTCGGCTAAATCACCTTATTTTTCTCTGATCAGAGTGCAGTACATTCCTCTTTTTAGCAAAGGTATTAATTTAAATTCCATAATCCTAAACATATTCTCATTTCTGTTCAGTGCTTCAGAAGGCCAATGGCATTTTATTTTAATAAGGGAGAAACATACATGACACTGTGTTCCCTGTAAATGTCTTCTGACCTCAGTGAGGCTTTCACAGCTTTCTTTGTGTTCTAGCAAATGCAATCTCTGCTTTTATTCAAGCACACTATCATTTCTAATACCTGTGTTCTACCAATAGTTAAAAATTTAAATAGCTCTAGCATTTTCCCAGTAACTTTTGTGATGTTATTAGCGTTATTATTTAGTAGTGTGAGCTCATCAATGGAGCCATAGTGAGATTTATGCACCACTGTGTCCCATTGAAGTATTGTTTGGGTACATGCTGTCTCTCTGCACTGAAATAAATTTTATTTTGGTTTACCTTGTTTTCAGATTAAAATGAGTTAACACATCTAGCAATGCCTTGATTTATGTCAGCTCCATTTATCGTTTCAAATTCTTTAAGCTTTGTTTACTGGGCTAAGATTTACCTAATTGGGTACATGATATTACTGAGTGTTTTGTAGCATGTAAACACTTGAGTCATATGCGTCACAGTTCTTCCTTTACCATCTTTGTGCTTCCATTTTGCTGTCTAAACTTACTTAAACCTACTCAGTTTGAAAGAGCAGGTGCTTATTGCAGTCCTTAAGACCCTTATTTGGAAATGCCAGGGAATATTCATTCTTTTCACTGGTCTGAGTCTGCCCTCTTTTCCTCTAATGTGACTCAGGAACTGACCCCTTAGAGTGTGCCCCACAAAGGCTGGATTATCAGCTTTGCTGCAAGGTGATGGAAACTCTCCAAAGAAATGGGGATGATTTTATTAGTGGATTTTATGGGTTATTTTGAGTAGATTTTCCAGGAACAACTGTGTTTTGTTTAATGAACAGAGGTCTCAAAATTCAGCTACCTGTTGCATTTTCACTTTTTATTCTAACAAACATCTGTATCATGTCCAAGGCACTTGCCCTTGTATATTCATGGGATAAATCTGCCCATTTCTATGCTAGCTTGATACATATAACATCTAAGTGCAACTCTTCCCTCTTACCTAGTGCTGCACTTCAGTCCTGGCCTCTCTAAATGAGAGCCCCTCATTTACAGCTCCATGTTGGCTGCTAAGCAAGGAGGGCACCTTGACTTTGAATCTCACTGTACTGTCCTTGATCAGCCAGATCCAGAATTGTTCTCATGTCAAATAGGCTGCTGAAGCATTTGCAGAAAGAGGACTATTATTTTTTTTATGCTATTACTGAAGTACTGGAGAACCACCAGTTCTGTTTTAGGGCTTCACTGTGCACACTACTTCTGGCCTTGTTCCAGCAGGGCTGCAGGCTTGTTCTCTGGTGATCAGGTGTAGCAGAGGACTGAAGGACAACTCTGGGAGAAGGGTGAGGTAACCACTGTAGTCTCAGTTTGGTTATGTGCCCTGACATGGCACCATAGCCTTTCATGATGGCTGTGGAGCAGGGATTGCTGAGGAGTGTGATGGAGCAATGATCCTGGGTAACTGGGGACATGGGGCAGGGCAGTTTCATTAAGCTTTCTGCTATGACTTGGTGCATGTGCAATATAAAATAGCTTATAAATTAAGACAGAGTGATGATTTTTTAGCCTAAGTCACAGCAGACAACAAAAACTGAGTTTACCATGAGTCCTGGGGATGTTAGTAATATCCTCCATCTGTCTTACAGTCCTGAACTGTATGCTACTGGCTTTGCTTCTAGATAAGTGCTGTGTTTCAGCATATGAAGTAGAGTTGACTGGAAAACAAGAGCTACCATTTCATGAAATGGTAAACTGTTTTCTTTTTCCTTTTCTATTCAAGAGTAAAACTGAAATTGTGGAGTATTGAGGGCATGAAAGACTCCAGATGCTCTCAAAAATATTAGTTTTGCCACACATGCTTGATAGATTCTCACATCTAAACAGCTTTTCTTTTGTTATGCCTCATTTATGTGCCTTAGTACACTGATCTATGTGTTAACATCCAAGTGTGTATCCCCACTCTTTCATCCCACTGAAGTGCTGGCCAGAAGCTTGTTACATCCTAGAGTGCAGTCTCTGGAAAAATATCCATCTCATGAGCTGGTCAGAGACACCTGGTCACTTCTTCCAGGTATTAAGGGAACAAAAACAGAGAAGGCTTTGAAAGGTGCTGTGTGAGTAGGTAACCCTGCTTGAGCACAAGGTAATTCAGTTAGATGTTCACCCTTTTGCTGGGTTCCTCTTTCTCCCGGAGGGAGCTGCTTTTTAGTGCACGATTAGAGTTTACTCAGGTGAAAGAGTTCTTTTGAATGGCTTTTGTATGATAGTATTGTTATGATAGTACTGTTTTGTTGATGTTTTTCTGTGCTCCTGTCCTTTCTAGCCTAGTCTTGTGGGTTTTGTGTAATTTCATTAACTGGAGACAGTTCTGGTTACTTTCCTTACCATCTTGCCTGTGAAATATGTGCACTACCTTTTTCTGTGCAGCACCAACACCGAGACTCGAGTCTGCAGCGCTGTAACAGCGACAGTTTAAAAACGGGTAAAAGAGAAGGTACCTTGAGTTTCAGTGGAGCGCCCTTTGCAGGAGACTGGTGCCTTGGGGTTGGTGCAAAGACGGAGGCTCCCTCGTTTACAGCGTGCTCATCAGGGAGTCCTCCCGTTTGGGCACCCGCACCCACCGGTGCTTTAAGACTAAAGGTGTCTCTTCTTCCCGGCTACGCTGCCGGCCCGTGGTTCTAGTCCCGGGAGCCCCGGCAGGGCCGCGCTCGGTGCCTTCTGTCGCTGGGGCACCGCGGGCACCAGCCCTGCCAGGCCCCGCACGGCGGCCCCGGCGCTGGGGCGGGCAGCGGGGCTGTCTCCTCCCTCCGCGCCGGGACTCGCGGAACTCGAGCGCGGCGGGACCGGGTCCCCGGTGGCGGGGTAAAAGCGGCAGAGCCGCCGCCGGAGGAGCGGAGCGGCCGAGCCCCGGCGGCGGGGGGGTCCCGGCGGCGCGGCCCGGCCTGGCGGGGGCTGTGCCGGCAGGGGGCAGGGCTGGGAGCCGGCCGCGCGTGTTTCTAGGGCTTGACGTCCTTCCAGCCAGCCCGCCCCGCTTCCCGGCACGGCCGGCCCTCCGCCGGCGGACAAGTCCCGAGAAGTGGCGGCGGGATCCCCCTCCCTCCCCCGGGCGCGGCGGGGCCGCGGCGATGGGCCGGGAAGTTTGGCGGCGAGGGGGCCTGGCGCCCCGCCGCTGAGAGCCGGCCGCTCTGGGGCCGGTCCCTTTTCCGAGGAGCGGGAGGGCGCCACAAAGTGAAATCCATGAGGATTCTCGGGCTTCTCCTGGAGAAAGGCTCGCATATGCTGCAGTGTCTCTGTGGAAGGCGCCTGAGATCCAGCCACAGCCCAGGTGGGGAGCGCGCGTCCTTGTCCCCGCCGCCCTCGCCTCTCCGCCCGGGCGCCGCTCGGCCCGGGCTGGCCCCGTTTCCTCGCCGCCCTCCCTCCCCTGCGCCTCCGTCTCGCCGGCGCCGCGCACAGGTGGCCGGGATGGGCCGGGCGCTGTCCGCGGTGCTGACCCCGCCGCTCCTCCCCGGACCGAGTCCCTTTAATTCGGCATCTCCGCACCCGGGTCCCCTCCGCCCCCAGCAACCCCACCCGCTGGATTCCCAAGACAGCCCCTCTCTACCCGAGGCCTGTTCCCCGCCCCACCCTGTGCGAAATCCCCACTGGAGCCCCCAGCCACACAGAGACCCCACATGTGTCCTTTGTCCTCACAGAGATTCGTGCCTCACACGACCCTCACTATTGTTTCCCGTCCCACCTGCAGCCCACTCAGATCCTTTTTCTTCGTATGGGACCCCTGTATTTCTCATTCCACCCGGAACCCCCAACTGCACCTTCTGTTAGCACCTGGCCAATATTGGGATAACCTTCCCCAGGGTGCCAGTGGCCCCATACAACTCTAGGATTGGCCCCTCGGTGAGAGCTCTACATACTTTGTGCTTCTGGTAGAAGTAATGTCGCAGTGGTTTTCTGGTGCAGGGTGCTGATTGAGTTTTTGAATGGCAGTATACTTACAAGCAAAGAGAAATCCCTGCCTGCTCCTGATGGGGGCCTGAGGAAACTCCCAACTTCTCTGTCAGCTTTTGGCCTGTTGGGGAGAGAGCATTTCACTAGGATGGGAAGGAAGTGCAGTGGGGTGAGTTTCTGAACAATATCTGTGATCCTAAACACTTCCCCTGAGCACTTCTTGAAGAGGGGAGTGAGTGCCTTGGTTTGGTGTGGTACTACCCCTGAGTTCTAGGATCATCTTGTTGAAGCTTTTAAAGTGGTGTTTCTTCTGTGCTACAATTACTTCTGTGCTACATGTGTTTCTTCCATGAATCTGACTTTCCCTCTCTAGAACACTGAGCAAATGTAAATGCCTCTGGAATGAAATCCTCTGTTGTTATTGTTATTATTAACATCTGTAGAAACTACTAATTGGATGCTTATGAGAGTGTCTTTTAGAGTATTCTTTCCTAAAGCTTGTGTCAGGTTTTTTTTGTGAGATCTTGGTCCTAGAAGAGAAAAAAGTCCATGCCTCCAGTGCAAATGCTTGCTGTTCTCTTGAAGAGAAAGGCAGTTCTTAGGGGACCACTGTTGCTGAGATAGCCTGGATTCCCTTATGGCCTTGCTAAGGAAAAGCTGTTAATGGTTATAGCCACCCGTTTATGCCTCAATAGCCTCTTCCCTCCCATGACACTCTTGTGTGCAAGTTGCTGTCTGTGACAGGCTCATGGCAACAGGGGAATGTTTGGGAGAGAACGCTGGACTCCCTTCAAAGCATGTTCTGCCCTGCTTTGAAGAACAATATGATAAATAACTAGACTAAATTGTGGCTGCACGTGGATGCCGTACACACACTAGACTCTTTTCAGTGAAGAGCTTTAGTGAAGTTTTCACTGTAGTGCTACGTGTGAATGTTGGTTTGTGTCTTTTGGAAGAGCAATAAAGAGAACAATAAGCTACTGGTTAAAGTGGGGTGGTGCTTAGGCCATGGGGGTTGCTAGGCTGTAACTTTAGTGAACTAGAAGTCAATGATAGTGTCCTAATAGTTTCCTGGCGGAGCTGGTTTGGCTTTATAGGTGGATCATGTACTGGAGTGTGCTTGAATTTTTTCTTACATTCCTAGTTCTGAGGAATGATACTGAACACTGAGTATTCCTTGTATTTCCTGATGTTGTTCTGTAAGGAGACAGACTATGGGAATGATCTCCTATTGTTATCCCCAACTGGGCTTATTTTCCAGGTTCTAGCCCCTGCCACCATGAGCCTGACCACTCCAGATGGGGTCTGTTGCTTTGAATCAGCATGCTAAAATACGTTCCCTTTCCTTGGCTGTGTTTTTTTCATTTTCTGTCAAGGTTGGGGTTTATGTTCTTGAAAAATGCGCAATAAAAAGGAAAACTTCCACTTATAAAAGGGTCAGTGTGGGGTGGGCCTGCTGGGGGATAAATCTCCTTGCTAACTTCAAAAGCTGAGCATACCCCAAGATACAGGTGTATACTCTGGCAACAGCCCTAAAGGTGTAGTGCTGTGCCCACTGTGGCACTGTGGGGCCAAGCCAGTCAGAGATGTAAACCAGCAAAAGGATTATAAAATTATGGGAGTGGAGGGACTGTGGAAACATTGACTACAACAGTGGTGGCACAGAATGTTGTGAGCTACTTAGGCATCCTTGATCCTCTGATCTGAAGTTATTTTGACAGTTTGACCAAGCCTTTTGCCTTCCTCATATCTGTGTTTTCTTTAATGCAAACAGCTCATAAGGATGTAAGTACACGTTTAAAGTCAGATTCATATTTGTGTGTTGTGCTGACTCAGAGCCTTAGACCACTCCTGATTCTGACAGAAGTTAATGCATGAGAAACAGTGAAATATTGAAGGTAGTTGTATAGTACTGTACAGCTCTATTGTGATGTTAGCAAAAAAATTACGAAAATGTTTTTATCATTATGCAAAGACCTCTCACCTCTTTACTTTAGCTAACTCTAGCCTCTTGTTTTCTTATGCTCCACTTCTGAGGTGTGCAGATCTTGTCTCAAAGGCAGGCCGTGGTTTTTTGAACAGCACCTTTCAAATGGGGCTTAATGGGTCTCCAGGCCGCCACAAAAGTGCAAGTAATTTATAGCAATGCAGAGTAAGGGATTTATCCTCTTCCTTTCTGAATTTCTTTACAAGTATTTTAGCACAGCAACATTCTATATCATCTTTCAGGTGCTTCACTTGTTATCTTAGTTTCAGACTTTGCAAGCTGACTGATTGTATTGCATGGGCAGAGATATTTCCTGTTGCAATGGTGCAGCCACAGTTAATTTTGTTAAGTGTTTTTTCCTTTAATTTATTTTCTCTGCTAATGCTCTTTTCCCCTTTGCTTAGGAAATGTGGTTTGTCAGTCCAGATTTTTTTTTTCCTTTTGGCTTCCTAGCCAAAATTATGAAACTGATAGCTTCTACACTGATAAGTTCAAGGTAAGCATTAAATAATGACTGCATTCTTGTAGCAGCTGTGAATAGAGTTGAGAAAAACTATTTTGAGTGACCTGTACCTGGTTTGCAGCCAGATTTGATGTAAAAAGCCCTGTACCCATGACTGCATAATAGCAGCATGGAGATTTCTGCTAGTGTGTTTTAGTCTCCTTCCATAAGGATTTCTTGGCTCTATGAGTGGTTCTATCTCATGCCTGTCCTCCCCTTGGCTCCAGCACAGACTCTCCTGTGGGATGCGTCATTGCTAAAACCACAGATACTTCTCCCATTGACCAGCAACAGCATTCAGCATCAGTGCATTTTCAGCTTTATTTTCAGTAGTAGAGGTTTAGTTGTATCCAGAGACTGATCTATTCTCAAACATTCACAAGAGTACTTCTCAGTTTAAGTCTCTATTTTGCAAATTGATGCCTTCAGGACAAATTAAGCTCATATTGATAGTAAATCCTGAACTTGGCTTCCATGGGAGTCTCACACTGGTGAAATTTGGAGATGGTCCTGGAAATATACTGATTGATGCTGGCTTTATGGCAAATTAAAATGATGTCTGGCGCAGTAGGTCTTCATATTTCTCCAGGCATCACAACACTAAGTTTGATATTTGGGGCAACAGGAACAAGCATTCTGTCTAGATAGGCAGGGTCAGGCTGTGCCTCTGCCAATAATTAGCCAGTCTGTTGCTGCCCATAGACATCTTTGCATTTTCCCTCAGACTATTTAGGGCACTGTCATAATGTTTCTTGCACGTGCAAGACATCTTCAGATGCAAATGGATTCACACACATAGGAGGTACAATTGCATATTCAAGAATAGTATTTGGCTTATGAGCAGAACAGGCACTCCTTTTTTTGCTTGTGCAGTCATCTGTGCATCCATCTACATTTTATTTACATACACTAGTTCTTGAAAACTTTCCCACTGCTGTTTATTCAAATAAACAGCAAGTTACAGTGTGCAGCAAATACTGCACAGTTCAGCTTCAAATTACTGGAAGCAGCAGCTTTGTGTATGTAAGCAACAGATAGTGAAAGCTGCAGTTCCTTGCTGAGTTCAGGGAGCACAGGGAGGCTTTGATCTGTGGCAGCTCAGTGTGGATGTGCACTGCTGCTGGGAGATGGGAACGGTGCCTTAGTGGTGCTGAGCTGGAGCTGGGAGTGGGTCGCAAGGCTGAGAAGCACTGGGATCTGACTGGGGGTCATCAGTACATTTTCCTTCCCACACCAGGTGTCTTCTCTGCCGTTCTCTGCCACTGTTATGGCACATATTTTGTTCAGGCTCCCTCTTCCTGTTTTGTGTTTTTGGAAAAGTAACACTTGCTGACCAGTGGAAGTTAAGTACCCGTGCTCTTCTGGAATAATGCCTATTGTTGACGCTCATATGCTAGTAGAAAGAATACCTTTGTCTGATTTAGTTTAATTCACCTGGGAAATGAATTAAACAAAACTCTGAAAACTCTTTTTTTATTATAACAGGAGCACTCCTCTGGGGTATTATTCAAGAATAGCTATAGCATTTTAAATCCACACTTCCTTTATTCTGAAGTAACCCTCTCATGCAGAAACTGGCTAAGCATCTCTCCTGGAAGTCCATATTGCTTGTGCATCTTTTAAAAAAAAATCTGTTCTAGAAATGACGAATTTTTAGCATTTTTATTTGGTGAAATTACTTGGTGTCTATAATACAAAAATTCCAGAGATACAAATGATAATGAACTTAGTTATACGCATATAACTTTTTTAAGTGCTTGCAGCCAGTTCTGTGTAGTTATGAAAAGGAAAGTCTTTGATATTATGCAGGATTTTATTTTTCAGTTTGCAGTAAAGTATTTCATAAATCTTCAAAAGAAATGCAGGTCCCTGGGTGTAAAGTGGCTTAGCAATGCAGAGCTGGGTGTAAAGTGGCTTAGCAATGCAGAGCTGTCAGCCAGATGTCTGAGGTTACAGAGCTGGGCATCTGGATTTGCTGGATCTTACCTCAGTCCTCTGAGTGTTGAAACTTGTCTGGGTCCTACCACAGCATCACTGATACTGAATCATATTTGAGAAATGTTTTACTTTCTGTGAATGAGCAAATACAAGCAAAATAAGAGCCATTTGAATTTTCTTAAGTACCTGCAATCAAGATGATAAACAGTATTTTGAAGCAGAGGTTGGCTGGTTTATGGCACTTCAAAGATTTGCATGGTTTTGCAGAGGAATAAAGCTTAACTTCCTTCATTTCCCAATCTCAGCCAAGAAAAGAGTAAGAGGTGTCTGAGGTGTACAATTGCAATGCATTATAAGCTGAAACATTTATGGGAAAAGTTAGCTAACAATATAATGTAATATTTTTTCTGCTTTTCTATTGGTTTTCCTGAATGACTGTATGTATAAAATTCTGTGTTGCTGTTTTTCCACCTGAAGTGCAACTCAAGAATGCAGGGTCAAAGAGAGATACTTAAAGTTGATGACTTTCAGAGCAGATGCTTTCAGCTTAAGAGCTGTGTGACTGCTGTTAGGTTGTGTCCATCGAAGACCAAGGAGTATTTCCGGAGACAGGTCTCAGGTCACTGAACCATCTGAGTGCATATTTAACTCTATTCATGCACCTAGTCCCAACCAGAACCACTGTTGAACCATTAGATTAGTGGTATGTATCACCCCTAAAATTCTTATTTTCCCTGTCCACAGAGCATTGACAGTAGGCTTGTTTTCTGCTTCCAGCAGATTCCTCTGGAGGTGTTTCACAGCCATCAGTTCCCAGATGGAAAGCCCTGTTCATTAAAGAAATTGAATTCTTCCTGTTTTGTTTGTGAGAGTGATCTACTTCTGGCTCACTGAACTTTGTCTTAAAACCAAGCCACTTGTCTTCCCATAGCCCTTTCTGCTGCTTTCCAGAAGTAACATGTTTAATTTTTTACCAGACTGATGCTAGTTTTAAATTTTTTAGTCCAGGTTGTACATATATCATCAAAAGTTTAGCATGGTCTGAAAACTTGATAAGATTTCTTGTAGAATATAGAATTTTTTTCAGTTGTAAAAGACCTCAAAGGTTGTTGAGTACAACTGTTAACCCAGCACTGCCAAATCCACCACTGAGTGCCACATCTGCATGTCTTAAATACCTCAAGGGGTGGTGACTCCACTACTTCCCTGAGCAGCCTTTTCTAATGCTTAGCAACTCTTTCAGTGAATAAATTTTTCCTACTATACAATGTAAAGCTCCCCTGCTGCAATTTGAGGCCATTTCCTCTTGTCCTGTCACTTGTTACTTAAAGAGACCTACCCTTACCTTGCCACAGCCTTCTGTCAGGGAGCTGTAGAGAGCAATAAGGTCCCCTCTGTTCTCCCTTTCTCCAGGTTAAACACTCCCAGTTCCCTCAGCCACCCCTTGTAGAACTTGTTCTCTAGACTCTTTCCCAACTCTGTTCTGTAGCTGGATGGATCACCTAAGTGTCTTTGTTGAAGCTAGGGGCCCAAAACTGGATACAGGAATTGAGCTGTGGCCTCATAAGATGCTTGTAATGGATACCAGATGCAATGGTAGTGTGCAAACTTTCAATTGTGTGAATAAATGTTTGATTAATAGGCCTTTAAATAATTCTTCTTCCCCTTAGAGGAAAAGAGATGTGTAATGTTTAATAATAAAAATAGTGTTTCTTCCCATAGCCTGAAATGGCATGGAAGGAGGTAATCATGTTTTGTATGGCAAAGCATTTTTCTAAATGGCATGTTTATGCCTTTCTAGCATGGTGGCTGCAATTGGCTGCTGGGCCGATTTGCATGTGCTAAATTGCAGTCCTGGGGATCTGTGAAAACAACCCAGCAAAGCCAATCTCAGCTGGGAGCATGGAAGCTGCTGCTAAATTTGTTATGAGCCACCCCCAGGCCCAGCATGAGTCATTATCATTGTTTTGTTTTCCAGAAGTTGGTACCAAATGCTTCCAGGATCCAAAGCGTGGATTATCTCTGGAATTGTATTTGTTCCCTCAAAGCATTGTTTGTTCCAGATAAGAGGAAAGAATAGAAAAGAAATTTGTGTAAAAAAAAAAAATGAAATAATTGTTTCCTTATTAGTGTTCTCTTCCTGCTTTTAATGTGCACTCACAGCCAATTGCTCACTTGAACACTCACTTGTGCATGGCCCAGCAGTTGCTGCTTGGTCCTAATCAGTTTGCTTTGTGCTGCCAAGGCGATGTGGGGGCAACAGTAAGTACAGTAGGATGGGGCAACTTGACTGAAGTCATTGTTTGGCTATGGCAGAGCTGAGGTGGGGAGTTTCTGCTGTCCCTTCTTCTATTTGCCATGCTGGTTTCTCAGTGAGTGCTTTTATGAAGTCACAGCTGTGGATGGGACCAGCTGGGGCATCCATGTGCTGTAAGTCAGGAGTCTTTGGTCTGAGGAGTGCACTGGCCTGATCCCCAGGGTCTTACACCTGATGCCCACTTGCTGCAGTTGCTGGTCCTTGGGGAGATAGGACACGGTGTCGAGAGAACAAAAGCCCCTGCCCTGTGCTTGGGATTGTGACAAACAATCCATTTGTTCCCAACTTTTAGCCCTTGTTTCAGGTTGTCTTCTGAAATAGACTTCTTTGATGTGCTGTGGACCATGCAAGTGTACCTGCAGGGACTGTGGGTGGGATGCAGAGGAAATGCTGGGTCCTGCAGAGGAAAGGTCCAGGAGTAGGAAAATTCATGTGTGTGGGTATACAGAAGCCTATAGAAGTGATTAAAATTCAAAAATTCAACATACAGTGGGTGGAAAAGACATGGTCAGAGTGGGAGGCCTACATGAGCATGGAAGTGGATATAAGGAGCTGAGAGCACTGAAAAAGAGGACCAGACTAAGGGGAACTTCTAGTGAAACTGGTTCTAAAATGTAGTTAAGCATGCTGTGCTTGCTTTGTGGACAGGAATACCCAATCTGGTGTTCCCTCCTCTGCATTACTGATTTTCAGGGTGGGGAAGTCTGCTGGGAAGACCCAAAGTATGTCTGGAGGGAGGGCAGGCAAAGCCATCTTCCTCATGAGGCTAAGGGTGAAGCTGGACATACTTGCTTAGAGCATTCAAACTGGAAAAGCACAAGGATCAGAAGTGTCCATGACACTCCACAGTGCTCAAGCCTCTCTATGATGTTGCTGTGTTTATAGATAATATGAACAGTATTGCAACGTCCTCCATGCTGCAAGTTCCTTCTCAAGCTCTGGATTTCCTTTTTTGTTGCAATGTGAAATGAAAACCAAGTGAAAGAAAATAATGATTCTACTGCTGGTGGGACTGGACAGCCAACATGCTGCCACTGCTTTTCTGAGCTCCTGTGACTTAGTGTTGCCACTGTTTATCCTCTTCTGTGGCTTTTTGGTGGTGGAGAGATGGGCACGTGAGCATATGTTGAATCGCAGCAGTGAAATTTAAGTGCAGACCCCTTTCCTGTGTCCCACTGTGTGGTGCTCCCCTTGCTCTCAGTTCTCTGTGCCCAAGCCCTTTATTTCCCTGCTGCTTCAGTTTTGCAATAGCATAGGAGTATCCTGGGTGGTGTATTTATGAGGCTGGAGGGCGTCTTAGGTGTTGTTTTTGAAAGGCTGATTACCCCAGGTATTTATGCTCAGTGCAAGCAGGGTATAATCTTTTAAATATTCAGTTGGTTGATCAGACAAATATGTATATAAATATTCACATATGGCTTAATGTTTTGTGGCTGGGCTTGGGTGTTCCTCTGTAATAACTCTAATTTACCTTTAACGGATAAGACAAAGAAACCTGGTTTGCTTTTTCCTCTATTTCTGTATTTGCTGGGGTTTCTGTGATGAATCCTTTACTATGCTCACCCTTAACCTGAAGAGGCATTTGTGGGAATATAAATCATGCTCCCAGATGCTTGCAGGCTGCTCAGCAACGAAATGCACTTTTCCTGCCCCGCCTTCCCTGCTAAATGGCTGACACACATCTTAAAGCATCTTGCTGGAGATCTTCTTTCTGCCCTGCTGCTCGTTTATAGCACCTTGGCTGAGAAGGTGATGCGACTGTATTGAGGGTTGGTTTGGGGCTTTGTTTTTGAGGTTAGAAAAGATTAGAGTTAGAACAATGAAATTTGTTTAAAGGGTGTGCGAATCATGAACAAGGAGGGTAATTAAATGGGAGCATGTCCTTTCCTGAGGAAACACTTTAGTGAATGAATTTCACACTTGTTTGGCATTTCTGGCAAGTGGTGGGTCTTGCTGAGAGTGCTCCCATGAGAGCTTCTCTCCTACTCATCCACAGCTCATGCCCTTTGGGTCGATACTTCTCTGTCTAACATGCTGTTTGGCAAGGGATGCTCCCACCTCCCAGAGAAGGTCAAGCAATACACTTTAGTCTGTTAAGTATAAAAATATCCAAACCAGAGTCTTTTCTTTGTTAGTAGTGAGAAAAAAAATCTAACTCTGAACTGGCAGAAAGATCCAGACAGGCACACTGCTTTGTGAAATAGCCATGGGTACCTCTTGGGGACTGTGCTAAAGGCTGTCCTGGCATAAGGCTGTATCTTTTCAGTGGGAAGAGTTTATTGCTTATGTGCATGGCCACTGAAAAAAAGTGTTTCAATAAGAAAGTCAGGTTTTGACAAGGGACTGGCAGGGCGAAGAAAGAGAATTGCAAAGCCCTGAAGTGTGCTGGGAAGATACTTCTGGGTCTAATTCCCGCCCAGAGCAGGGACAAAGAACTGTTAAATCCTGCTCACTCAGCCCAAATGGATCATGTCTCTTTCTCTCCTGTCACCCTGTTCACTCATGTGAGCTCCAGACTCACTGCAAGTTTCAGACTCAATAGATTTTCCCTGATGCTTCTTTGCTCTTGGTCTTCTTGGTAGAAGGGGAGGACAGCACAGTGCTGGGAAGGAGAGAAAGTCATGGAATCTCTATTATTTATGGGGATGTTGTTCATTTGGCTGGTAAAATGCTGCTGGGATTAAATGTTAGAGGAATGATGTGCTTGTTACTCAGTGAGCACATGTTGCCCCACTAACTGCCAAAGGACAGTCGTCTGTTTTAGCACTTCTATAATCACTTGTTAAGCTTTGAGACTAAGAGCCAATATGTCTTACTCCCTACTTCATCTCTGCTTTATCCACAATGGTGTTGTGTTATAGAGACAGATCTTGACTGGGTTTAGTGTAGTCTGGAAAGAATTATTTGGAAAAAAATGAAGGAAACCTCTGAAAAAGTCACCAAAAGAAAGATATAAGAAAGTAGCATCAATTAATAGGAAAATATCAGAGCAATTAATCTGGGCCAGAATAAAGTGTCCATTTAGTCCAATAGCCTTCCTCCATCCACATCAAACAGGAAAAAGTAAGAAAATATGATCTGTCCCCCAAATGATCTCCCTGCTATTTTCAGTTTAGAAAATTATCTGAGTCAGACATGGTTCAATGTACATAAGAGTTCTCAGTGGATGTTTCTTTTGTGTACTTGATCAGTCTCCCCTTGAGTTCACATATATTTTTAGCATCATAGTGTCCTGTGGAAAGGATTTCCCCAGACCTGTTACATGAAGAAGCCCGTCTTTTCCTTTCTTTTGAACCTGACTCCTGCTAGCTTGGGTTGATGCTTTCCAGAGACCAGTACTGAATGAGATAGAAAATAACAGACCCCATCCTACTCTCATGCTACTTGCAATTGCTGAGACCACAAGCATACTCCTGCTAAGCTGTTCTCACAGTTTGAAGTGTCTTGGATCTTATTGCTGCCTCTCTCTAAACCATTTCCCGTTCTAATAAATGCTTGTTGCAATGAGAGGAGCACAACATCACACACTTGCCTCGAGTAAGGCATTGCTTTTCTTTATGCCCAGGGGTTCAAAACCAATGGGATCAATTCAGCTGGAGAGACAGCAGTTGTCATGTGGGGTACAGAAAGAAAAGCAGGCTGGTGAGTAGGCTGTTAGGGCCAAATGATGAGCTCTGTAGCTGTCAGTCCCTACAAGCTTGTGATTAAAGTGGCATCTCAAGCTGTGGGTGGACACAGCCTCAGTGAGCCGTTGAGCCGCGTCAGGAGATGAAGATGGCCGTGCTGGAAGCTCTGTGTGTGACGAAGCGTGGGGGATCACCTTGAGACACAACTTCTGCTCTGGGATGCTCTGAGCTCCATTCTGCCTGGTGAGCTGTGCTGGCAGCTGGCTGCCCATGGACCAGAGCAAGAGGCGGGGGAGCTGGTTCCACTGTGATATGAGATGCTGCCCCTCACATCCAGAGGAGAGAAACCAGGATATCTGGCTGGAACTGAGCTCCTTTCGTAGCATATCCCCATTTGGAAGGGACTCACAAGGACCGTGGAAGTCCAACTCCTGTTTTAGTATGCATCTGCATGGTGAGATGAGCTGCACTTAAACCCCATTGATTGCATTGGCAAGATCTCCACTGGGTGTAGGGGAAGCCAGGGAGAGTTTCTCAGCCTGACATTTAGGCTGTGGGTACCTGCACATAACTTCACCCTGGGTTCCACCCCACCTTCCTCTGCCTTACTGCCTGTCTGTAGTTCTTTGCAAAGTACCTGTGTGACTAACCCAGGACCAGTGTGACAACTGAAGGACTCTGAGTCTCAAAGCTGTTTAATATTACTCTGTCTGTACGCTGGAACTGGAGAAAAGGGGTAGGATTTTAGGTATTTCAGAGAAAATGCACTGTGAGAATTTTAGAGTACAGTTGAAATTCCTTATTTCAGGAATAAGAGGCTTTTAAGACTTCCAGCCATCCTTAAAGCATTCTTCCAAATGCTTTAAGAGGCATTTGAGACTTCCAGCCATTCAGTAAGCTCCCATTAAAAGGACGCGCATTACAAATTTCTCATGTAAATGTATTTAATGTTCAGTAGGAGGGCAGCTTGCCAGGGAGAATATGCTGGCTGCCTATTAAGAGAAACAGATGAAGGCAGTTGCTTTCTAAGGGTTAAGTATGACCTGGTAACCCAAGGCCTGCAGCGTTAGCAAGTGCCAGCCAGCAGCTGGAATAGCTCAGTGATGGATAACAAGTGCCCTGTCCTTCCATTCCTCCAAAAAGAGCCTTGCTCAGTGAAGGTTTCTAATGCTGAATCAGCAACAGCACCGGCTCTCTAAATGGCTCAGAGCTTCTGCACACTAAAGGTTAATGATGCTATCTCAGGAGGTAGATTTCAGAGGAAAAAGGTTTTTTTCACTGTTGTTTGGGTTTTGCTTAGCCTCTCTATATTACCTGCAGCAGTGTGCTAACGCATGGGCAAAGTGGGCTGTGACCTCAATCAGCTAGTTAATTTTAAGCCCGTGCTTAAGTGATTTGCTAAAACTGTGCTTATTCAGAGAAAGAAAGCTGATTGTATTTTCATTGCTCAAACTAGGTGAATTATAACATCTAAGTGATTTTAATGATGAAGGGGCATATTATTCTTTGAAACAATTATTTACATTCCCATGAAGTACATTAGTATCAGGCATATGTCTGATGATTGATAGCCATGCTCATACTTGCTAATAACCCCCTCAAAGCTATTTGAAATACTGTATTGTGCCCTTACATTTTTATCTCTGTAATTTTAAGATGAGCAGAGCTCATTACATCAAAGTATTTTTATGTCTTGTGTCAATAGAAAATGTTCTTTTAAGTGTTCAGAAGGAATTGGTTACAGAAATATGGGAGAGAGAGGGAAGAGATTGTTTTCTTTTTGTGTTCAGTTCATTCTTCATCCTTTTGCTTTTTGATGACTAAACTGTTCTGTATTTGCAATTGAAATCTGTTGATTGGAAATTCTTGTGAGACTAACATAAATGGGGCTTGATTTTGAAAAATACATTCATGATCGTTTGCCTAAATTTGTGTGTGCAATTAGTGTGATTGCCACTGGAAATGGCCATCTGAGAACACACTCTTGGAGACTTACGTCTTTTTCTGATCTGTTTTCTCTCTCTCCTCCTTAAGGTGCCAACTCCTATGATGTCTAAATATTACCCATGGAAGTTTAATTTGGTAATGTTTATTGATATCCTTTCATCTCTTACCTCTCCACTTTCAGGTGTTTGTTAAAAGGCTGAGAATGATTATTACCTTCAGCTTCCTTCTCAAGTCCACTTGACACAACGTAGAAGAGGTTCTTTCATCTAAGTTGTTGATCTTGCAGTTCAGAGTCAGATCTCGCTGGCAACTCTATAGACTCTTATGTGGCCATAGTAATATTTAAGTAGTTTCCAGGTGTGCACAAAAGATTACAGCTCTCATCTGTCAGGTCTCTTACTCCCTCCTGAGGAAAACTGTGCTCACAAGGGACATTTATTGGTGACAAGGGGGAATTGTTTCATTTTTCTTTGTTTTAAACGTGATGAATTAAAAATGTAAGATAGATGAGTCTCTAGAGTATTCCCTTCAGTGGAGCTGTGAAACCTGGTTCAGGATAGGGATTTGAAGGGCATGTCAGCTCAAGCCATCTTTGAGCTGACTTGGAGTCCTTTTTGTAGGAGCATGGTATCAAGGCTGCAGTTCCTCAGTGGCTTCACTGATGGGCAAGAGAAGGGAATGAGCTTGTGAACCCAGCTTCTGGGGGCAATACTCTTATTCCATCCCAATGCTGGTGCTGGGGATTAAGCCAGTGGGATATTACCCTATTCTTATTATTGGTATTTAAAAAATGAATTGCTTTTAATCAAACCAGCCTTATTTGAGTCATCATGTAGCTACACAAGTACTGCTGTTGTAGGGAGGGAATCAGCAAGAAAGGTGTAGCCTGAGGTAGGGAGGGAATGGGTGGAATTGCCCCTGTTTGCAGCTACTCCAATGTTACCTGGGTTTGGAGCAATGGGCACAGCCCCACTGCTGGTGACATTCACATTGCATTCATTGCTCCTGAAATGTTCTCCATCCCGAGGTACAACTAAGTCAGATCTAAAGATTAGGTGTACCTTTCAGTCTGGGGTGTGACTCAGCCCTACAGCTGCAGAGGTGGGAGAGCCATGGCAATGTACAGTAGACAAATATCCCCTGGCTCATTAATGATGGGATGGAGAGCACATACTGCCTGATTGCTTATTGCCTGTGGCCTTTCATTAAGAGTAAACTCAATTTTCCCAGTATTGACAGCTGCCTGGTGGAAGGGTCATGTTATGTGGCAGGCACTGAATTGCCAAGAACAAGCACCCAGATACAACAGTATGTCAGAAATTATACAGACAGTGTATTTTGTTCTTTTCTCCTGTGCTCTTGTTGAGAGGAAACAATTTCTAGGAATGAGACATTAAATATGTCAATCCTGGCTTGTCTGCTAGGTAGGAAATGCTGGAAGTTAATGAATTTAAGTGGGGAGATGGTTCTTGGTTGCACTTGCTTGTTCCTGGCCTGGGTTGAGACTCATTTAATTAAAAGAATGTAGTATCCTTTCTAAAAAGGCCCCCAAGCCACTCAAAACCTTTGGGTTTTTTCCTGCCCTGTCTTTCTGATCCCTCCCAAAGCACAAACATTTATTGTGCTATGAGGGAGAACTTTGGAAAGGAACAAGCAGAATATGTTTTGCCAGGGAGCATCAGTTTCTGCTGGCCCTAGCACTGCTCTTCCTCCTGCTCTGTCCAACCAAAGGCCCTCTCCATTAGCACAGCTCGCTCAAGCATCTTCCCTCCTCATTCTGAGAGCTGCTGCAGCCCCTTCCAAACATATAATTATAGGCATGAAAAAAAAAATTGTTCTTATTCAGCACCTGATAAAATGGTGACTCAGGCATTTTCATTTTCCATTGGAAATGCAAGTTCTCGCACATTCGGAGCGCTCACCAGCACGCAGCCTGAATCTTAAAGGGAACTCTGTCTGCCCCCTGGAAGGGCAAAATAGTTACAAATGCAGAATGCCAGGTGGAGGCTCTCACAAGTAGCTTCATTTGGCCACATGGTGAAGCAAACCAAGGTCACTTACCTGTTTCTGCAGTTCCCCCTGCAGTGTAGTTATCCCAGCAAAACCCAACCTACACCCAGCAGTGGGCTATGGAGACCTGGCCAGCCTGGCAGCCTGCAGCTTTCTGGCCTCTGGGACTGCATGATCAGCCTGGCATTTGAGACAAATGGTGGAGTAAAGGCACTTGATCAGTTTAGGGTGGTCCTTGTGAAAAGGGTGACGACACTCTGTTCCTAAAATAAACATGTTTCTGTGCTGTGTCAGGAGATGGCTCATACACGGGCTGGAAGGAAGCAAGTTACTTGCTGAAAGGCATAAATCTTTCTAACCACCTTCAGTGGTTATTTTTAAGCTCAGGGCATGCAGTGCTATGAATCCCATCCCATTAGGGCTGGAAAAGTGTTAGTCAGGAAGATGGGTGCTCTGGAGCATGAGAGCCCTCTTCCTCCTGCCCACATGACCTGTGCCTTCCAGAGAAAACTTCTGGGCTGTGACAAGACTGAAAGCATGTTTGATTTTAGTTTAAAGGGAATTCATTGAATGGTGTTTTATTGTATTCTTCCAGAGCAGCCAGAGTTGTAGGATAAATATTTATATGGAACAGCTGCTGACTTAAGAAAAGATGCATCAGAAGTACAAATATGTTTTTCCCTTTGCTTCCCCCTGTAGGTCCCTGAGGACTTGATTCAATGATTTCTATGGGTCCCTTCCAACTCAAAATACTCTATAATTCTACGACTTTGTTGGAATCAATTATTTCTTTACCCCTTCTGGACATGGCTTTTTTTTTTTTTTTTTTTTTTTTGTTTTCATATAGTTCAGGAAACAAATGCAAATGAGGTAAAATACAAGTCCATGAGTGCTTCTCCTTTATTTTGTGGCCAGCCTACGCCCAAACCCACCATGGCCTGGCAGCTTTTCACAGGAGTATACTGGACCAAACTCAAATTAGTGTCTAGTCGCTTTTTTCCAAGCATTTACACTTGCATCAGTTGCTGATGTAGCTTAGTAAACAGGACCCCTCGTGGGAAGGACTGTAGCATCTCTGAACATGAGCCAAAACCCGGTAATCATAAAGAGATAATCCACTAAATAACTTGAGCCCAGCAGTCTGCAGGGCATGGGGGCTGCTTTCTGGCTTTGCTCCCAAAGATTCAAAAAGTTCTTCAGAAATGGCTGCCCTAGTGCATGATGCAGTGGGGAGAGCTGGGAGAAGACAACATTTCGATTTGGGTTTGGTTTTTTCCTCATGACTTCCTAAATAAAAAAAGGATCAACATCTTGGTCTGTTTGGGAAAAGGTGACATTTCTTCTGAAAAAAGAAGGATCTTTCCATGGGGTATTTTTTACATCTAATTCTGCTCTGGCAAAATGTGGGTGCATTTTTAGTGATGGAAGAAGCCTTTCCCTAAATGTTTGAGGATGTAGGAGCAGTGGTGCTTTACAAATTGCTCTCTGTCAGGAAATGAATGGCAGGTGAGTGTGCATGTGTTTGTTCATGTGTTCCCAGTGCCTGGGTGAGCTCTCTCTGGCTGTGTCATAACCCTGGTAGCATCAGCAGAAAGGCCTCCCGAGCTTGGGCAGGGTGGGATATGTTTTGAAAAGGCAGGAGTGCAGGATATCTGTTGAGTGGTGCAGTCCTTTGAGCAGCACACAGAACACAGGAGAGGTTTGTCAGTGCCCCAGGAGCAGGATGTTTGTCAGACCTACAGCTCTTGGTGACTGTTTGGAGTCCTTTGAACCATGGAGAAGGGCTGATAATGGGAGAAGAGACCTGGGATGGTGCTGTGGTCGGGTAGGAACTCCCCTGACCCTGAGTGGTCCTGTTGGGAGAGCAGGACATGTTTGTTGCCTGAGGGCTACCTGGGAGTATTGGCCCCTTGTAGTTACAAGAGAGACTTTGCTGTTGCTCTGTCACTTGTGGTGGTTGCACCTCTCTCTGTTCAAGTCTTGTTGCATTATGCTGCTTTGGGTGATCATAGGTCAGCAGTGACAGCCTCCTTGGGGTCTCAGACACTCAGACCTGACAAGTCCCTCACACTGCAGAGCCTGGAGCTCCAGCTCAGGGCTCTGTGTCACCTCTGTCCCCTCCTTGGGTAAATCACCTTTGTGAGTAACATCTCCCAGTGATGCTGCCTCTTGGAGTGGGCATTAGCAATCACTGGACTGGTACCTCTCCCCACCTTTCTTGTAGTAGTAGTCTTCTTTTTTCCCTTTAGGATGTTTGTAGCAAACCTGAGGATTTGCAGAGCAGAGATTTGCATATTTTCTTTAATCTAGCTAAGTCCAGCAGCAGTAACAGTGTTGGTATGTTTGTCACATAAGCATATACCCAGAGCAGCCAGTGTGCTGGTATAAATGATTCTGCAGTTCAAGCATTTTGATTTTTTTTCCCTTCTATTTTTGTCATTCAAAATAAATAGATCATAGACGTGTCTGCTAATAGCTCAAATATATACCTTTAGTTAGGTTCAGTAACATTCCATCTCAACCCTTACTCCATGGGACTTTCCAGGTAAACTTACATACCATAAGAAACACAAGGATTACTCCTATCTTGGACTATAGTTAGTACTCTTCCAGTTAATGTGATCACCCCTAGAATAGAAAAATTTTGAGCACTCAGCTATATTCAGCCAAGCCCATGATGTGCCCAGCTTCTACCACTTGAAGGCAATGTCAGATATTTTCACATGACAGAAAAGCATGGCCAAATTCTGTTCTATAAAATATTCTTAACTTTGGGGTTACTGTTACTTTACTGGATTTCAATTTCTGTTTATTCTTGGAACTTGCAAGAGATACATATCCAAATCTGCTAGATACAATATATAAATTACAGCCCTGTTTAGATGCATGTGTAGGCCTTTTCCTTTAATGATAACCCTCAGAAAGCTAGAAAATTAGTGATACAGACTGACAGATATACCTGGAGGCATCCACATCCTTAAAATATCAACCCATGTTTTCCACCTTTCATTTACTTGTTGGTTTTTGTTTGTAATGTTATATTCATGGAGTGAAACAAAATAAGGAACTGAAAAAAGCATTTTAATGTAATTTTGTGATCCCTGTTAAAGTGCTTTGTGTGTTTATCAGAATGAATCACTTGTGCAAAATTCAGTGCTCTTTTTGCTTTTCCTGACACCGTGAAATATCTACATATCAATGTAGGGAATGAAAGTGCAATGTGGGGGGCAGAGATGCAGGTGGGGAGTATTTGCAGTGAATTCCTTGATAACCAGGAAAGAGAAGCCCATGAAGCCAGCTTTGAAGAATGTCCTGTGACAGCCAGACTGAACTGGAATGTGTCCTGGTATATTTCCATAACGAAACAGAAAATCCTGCAGCGAGGCAGTCGATCGAACGCTGCCGACAGCTCGCTCAGCCCATGCAGGAGCAGCCTCCTCACCTCCCGCCAGCAAACGGGGTCTGAGCAGGGTGGGAGCCACCATGGCTTTAAAACATTCCTTGCCATATGTCACAGTCACAGTGCTACCTGAGCTCACCAGCCTGACCTGCCGCCCTGCGCAACACAAACAAAATCCGTGTCCAAAAGATGTGTGCCAGGCAGAGCCTGTCTTCCTTTTCTCTCTGCTCTCCAGAACAGTCACTGTGCTTTTTTCCTGGGCAGTTTGCAGTTTTTCATCACCTGCAAGTCACTGGTGTTTTCTGAAGGCTGGAAATTGAAAAAGAAATGCACCATTCACCTTCTGACTGCTGTCTGTGCTGTGTCTGCCAGCACCACGCAGGTCCCCCGTGGGCACTAAGGCCAATGCCACCCACATCATTACCCAGCTGGGAGGCAGCTGCTGGCAGGGGCAGCCGCTTTCTGTGGAAGCAGGGAAAGACTGAGGCTTTTCACAGAGTGCACAGATGCTTTCCATGAACATATGCTTAATTAAGAGGCAAACTCACCACCTGCTCTGCAGAGTGGGTATCTAGGCTCCTTTCAGGCAGGTATTTGCTTTGCTGTGTGCTTATGCTTTTACAGGGGTCTGGAAGTGCTTTTGGTAGTGTTTGTGCAGCTGCACCTGAAACCCCAGGCGTCAGGTGCTGTTAGCATGCAGAGCTGCCAGCTTCATTAAGGTAATTATGCCCAAGGCCTTTCCTTCTTTATCCTGGTTTGATGAGGAGCCACAGCATCCCCTCGATGCTTCCAGTGGCTGCAGGGAGCTGCACGTGGATGGGAACTGAAGTGGTTTTGCCCTCTGCCCCTACAGCCTCTGGGGCTGCTGCTGTCACCCACAAAGCCCAGCACTGGGCAGGGAAAGTGAGCTCCTAAAGGCAGATTTTGCTGCTTAAATTATTTTTTAAAGATGCAAAGAAATTCATTTTTCCCGTTGGAACACTTGCTTCTGCTAGAATGTTGCATAGGTTTGGAACCCCTCATGAGCCCTTGCCTAAGCCTCAGACTCTGTCTGCAGCCAAATCCCCAGCAGAGCTGGCAGCGCTGCGGCAGCCCGGGCAGGGATAAATGGGCCATGCACTCTGCAGTGCTGGTGGCAGGGACAGATTAACCCTCTTTTGCAGAACCAGTGCAGTGGTGGCAGCTGGTGGGTGGCTGAGAGTCCCCTCTCCCTGGGGTGCCCTGAAAACGGGCATGTGGCTCAGCACAAATACCTGTGCTGAAACAGAAGTCAATGTATCTGCTAAGCTAGGCCTGTTTTCTTTCTTTGGACTGTTCTTTCTTCACCCATCTCAAAAATGCCTTTTCCACAGGAAAATGCATTTTCTGTGCCTAGTTTGTGCTGCATATGGCATCTTCAGTGAAAATGAACATTTCTTCTGCAGCATTTTCAGGTTTCTGGGTCCCAAAAGGAGATAATGCACAGGGATTTCAACCTGCAGCCTCTCTACCAAGGAGCATGTGCAGAAATGCAGAATGCACATCTGTGCTCCAATCACGGAGCCATGTTCTTGTGCCCAGCAGGTTTCCAGCCTTTTCATTCATTAAAGATGATTCAGGATGAGGACAATTAATTATTCACTAAGAGTCATTTCGAATTTTCACTGGCTGCAAGAAAGTGCCTGTGGGACAGCAGGAAAATAAATATGGCAGTGAGACAGGGGCTTGCTCCATGCAGGAGCACGGGGTCAGAGCCCCCCAGGAGCCTGTCAGAGTGTCAGCTCCTGCCAGGCCAGTACCCCACTCACCACGGAGCAGGCAGCACTGGAGGGAGCTGGAGCCCTGTGCCAGCCTGCCATGAGCGCACAGAGCATGAACCTCCAGGGACCCCCAGAGCCTGCCTGGGTTGCTGTCCTGTGTTGCAAAGAGCTGTCCTGGACCCATGTTTTTCCAACTATGCAGACACATAGATGAACCAGGGGTTTATTGCTCTGCAGGACACGTTTTTCCCTGCTGTGAGACAGAAACCATCAGCTCAGGTACTGTAAGGGAGGAGGAGGAGCGGGAAGCCCATAGCCAGGCTGTATTCAGGATGGTGATAAAAATACTTCTGTGGCTCCTACCTGAATGAGTCCTAGGAAGGCTGGTTTGAGTTGTGCCTGCATTCCTGCTGCTGAGTGACACTGGAACAGGGGGGCATGTCCAGCTGCAGGCTGAGTGCTGGGGCTGTCACTGGTCCCCAGTGAGTGCACAGGAGCTCACGGCACTGGGGCTGCCAGCTCCAGACACAGCAGCAGTAGGAAAAGTGTGAGTGGGGGTTGGCTTGCTGCTGGCAGTCCCTCTCTAAGCCCGAGGTGATTGCCCAGATTTCAGTGTGAGTAGGAACAGCACCTCTTGCTTTTGGTGTGGTATCATGTGCATGAGCCAGGGTCCAGCTCCAGAAAAAAGTGGCTGTACTTCATGTTGTTCACATTGGTGTAACAGGCATTGGCTGGGAATGCTTTGTAATTAGTACCAAAAAAATGGGAAGAATCCTCTATCTATCCCAGAGAAAGCTTTTTCTTCTCCTACCATAAGTAACATGGTAGAACACTAGTGGTGCTCTTTTTGAGTCCTTTTTTTCCACATGGAGTCAATCTTATGCCTGTGCTGTGCCTGGGGCTGTGCTGCAGGTACATAGGGGGCTGTTCTGGCCGTTCTGAAACCTTGTTTAAAACAAAACCTACTGGAACAATTGGTAAGAGAGAGCTTGGTGTTGGCCCACCGAGACTTTGCAGCATCCTGTGTGTACTTATTTACTGTGATCAATGGCACTGCAAAGGCTGTTTCCCAGGGTAGGAAATGCCTTATTGTATAAACAGGCTATACTGGGAAGGAAAATAGTACCCAGGAGAGAAAGCAGTGATGCGTTAGAATTAATGGGCTCTATCAGTGTGATTTTGTTGGGCAAGGTAACCTCAACGATTTATTTAAATAGGGTAGAGATATGAGTGACTGCTACATTCTCACTTTGTAATGCATTTGCCAGTCAGAGAGCAGATAGCAGTAAAGGCATTGCTTTCTAAAACACAAGTTCATTTAAACTGAGGCTCTGCAGTACTTGTTCTGTGGTGAGCTAAAGCAATACCCAACACCTTTCTCTGAGTAGAAGAAGTTATTCAGACAGGTATAGCTGCATTTGTGAGTTTTTTTCTGTTAATTTTCTGCAAGTTTTAAAGATCATCTTTAAATACTGAAGAAACTAATAGTGAATAGATCTGTTTCCTGAGGGGGGAAAAAAAGAGAATTACTTCAGAGATTTGCACCTGTGATCTATTCTCAGTTCTTGCTCTGGGGTCAGGATATGGGACCAAGGGAACCATGGAAATTTCCTTTTCCCGAGCAAGCAAATAGCTAGTACAGCAAAACCCCTTTTATTCTGTTAAAATGGAATACAGTGCTTGACATAAATGCTGTGGTGGAAAGCTGTATGCAGCCTCTTTACTACGTTAATTTCCTATTTTATAGGAGAAATTACAAATGTTGGGCTTGCATGACTGGCAGAGCGAGAACTGCTCAAGGCAACATAAACAAGTAGCTATGAATAACAGATCTAGGAGTAGACAAATGAGCACAACTTGCTTGCAGACAAATGAACAAGCAGTAAGCTAGGGCCAAGCTAGTTAGCTAATGTTCTTTGTAACTGTGCACCTACATTACCCTCCAGGTGGTAATTTCCAGAGCTGATGTGTTAGTACATTGGTGGGATTGGAGTCCCTTACAGCTTGTCAGTATATCCAGAGATGCTCCCCAGATTTTGCTGGATGTATATTCAGGCTGCTTATGTGCAGACTCTTCCCCTCTCTCATCTTTATATTGGATGACTGTGCTAAAACAGATGGGAAAGGAGTAAAAGTGCCTCCCTTGTAAATACCGTGTGTGAAAAAACTTCAGGTCCAGGTTTAGGCAGCTGCCTCCTGCTTCTGAGTGAGTACTGGCTTGCAGTGACCAGGACCAGGCAGGAGGGGAAGGAAGTGTGCAAGGGGTGGAAAGAAGCACAGAACCCATTTGTTCTTTCTCATTACCTGTAGACTAAGGCCAAGGTGTTTAATGATGCCCGCTCCAAGGCTCTGGTCAGTTTCTGACTTGGCTGCCTCTGGCTGCTCCAAAGTCCCCATCTCCTTCCCAGAGCTTTCCCCTGGCCAGTGTGGCAGGCACACTGCAGGATGCTGCTCTGAGCTGTTATACAGGTGATTTGTTCTGCCCTGTTGCTGGTTGTGTTTTCAGCAGGGAGTGAAGGTGACCTTAATGTGCACTCAGATTTTTGAGATCTGTAAAGCAGAGCAAGATATGTGGAAGCAAGTGGGCATTTACAGTGTCAGCTATAGACCTTTACATTTATCAGAAAACAATTCTAGCACTTGTATTTGCTAGGTACAGAGCACAAAGGCTGCATGGTAGAGGGGAAGGGCAGTTTAATTTAGTGCTGGGAGAACAACATATCTGGGGGTTTGAGCATTCCTTCCCTCCAAAAAGTTTGGAGGGAAGGAACGAGATTTGTCACACTTAATGTATTTTTTTCAGTTGGAGTTTTGGACTAGGTTTTTAACTTGTTTAAAAGACTTAGAATAAAGCTTTGTGAATAAAAGAACAGGCAAGCTTTGGACTTGCAGAGAAATAAATTTTGTTTCTTTTCAGTTCTTCAAAGTTTTTTTTTAAACTAACACTGTAAATTATCACAAATGCAACAAACTGGTCGAACCACATGCAGATATCTTTTTTTTTTTTTTTTTTTAACGTGGAGATGATGAAACAGATAATTTCATTGACCTGTCACCTGCAGCACAGGGCACCCGTGCTTTTGTGGCAGAGCCGCCACGAGTGCAAAGGCTTGTGACACGGAGGGGAAAAAGCCCTGCTAAGAAGGACGCAGAGCTGTCACATTTCACTGGGAGCAAGCGGTGCGCCGGGCAAGGGGCAGAGCCGCGGTACGGCTGGGGAAACCCTTGCCTTTGGAAACAACCCAACCCTTCGTATGGGTGTGGGCACGGACCGGTAGCGGCCGCAGATGGGAGGCAGGGCGGGCTGCCGTGGCCCGGGCGCTGTGAGCGTGTCCCCGAGCGCCAGGTGGCAGTGCTGCCGCAGGAACGCGGCGCGCCTGCGGAGCGCTGGGGCGCCGGCAGCGCCCTGCGCGGCCAAACCCCTCCGCCCCTCCTCTCCGAGCGCTGAGTATCCTTCTCCTTTCACCCGTTTCTAGGCCACGCGTATTTTCCAAGTGTGAGCCGAAATTACGTATTTCAAATTTCTTTTAAGCAGAGAGCCCCACCCTGGCGCCCGACCAGTTGTCCCTGTTTTGTCGCACAGAGGCGTCTGAGGCTGCGGATCTGCGGGTGGGAGCTGGTCCGGCCCCCTGCCTCTAAACGCTGGTGTTCAGAGGAGCGTCTCTGGCTGCCAGCAGCTGCGTTTCCCTCCAGCTGAGTCTGCAGCAAGTCCCGGCCTCTGGTACAATCTCCCGGGGCAGCTTTGGTGCATCCGGAAGCCCCAGCTCCCCGCCCTGCCGGCAGCGGAGGGATGCCCGGATCAGCACGAGGGGAGCGCTCCCACTGCGCCTTGTGAGGCGCCTGGTGTGTGCAGAAGTCACGGTTTATTCATACGTGCCTTTCAGGTCCTTATAAAAAAAACACCTCGGTGTTTAGACTCTAAGGTCTGAGTTTTCATTTCTTTTTCTTCTCTTTTCCTTTCCCCCCTTTCGTCACTCTTTCCCCCCTTCCCCCTTGTTCTTTCCCCTTTATTTCTTCCCCTTTCCCCCGTATTTGTTCTTTTCCTTCCTATATTTTTCTTCTTTTTCCATTCCTTTTCTTCCCTTTTTCCTCCTTTTTTATTCCCTCTTCCCTTTCTTCCCTTTTCCATCCCTTTTCCTCTGCTTTCGTTTGTTTCTCCCTTTTTTTCTTCCTTCCTTTTATATATTTTCCTTTCTTTCTTTTTTTTTTTTTTTTTTTCGTTTTCCATTTTTTTCCGTTTTCCCCGCTCCCTCTCCTCCGGAGGCGGGGTCGGTGCCGGCGCGGTGCCTGCGGTGAGTGCGCGGCTCGGGCACCGCTGGGCGGCGCTGCCGCTCCGCCGCCGCCGGCCCGAGAGGGGAGCGCCTGCCCGGGGATCGGGGTCTTCGGGGCGAGCGCTCGCAGGCCTTGAAAATGAAAAGGAAATAAAGAAAGGGAGGCAGAGCGGCGCTTCAGAAAGGCCTAGGTTAAGATAAGAGTCGGTAGCGGTGTCCTTCTCATGTAAATTCAGAGGTGCACACCCCTGAACTGATTGAAGTAGGCAGTGAATTTTATCCTAATTTTCTGGACTGATTTATGTAGGCAGTGAATTTTATCCTAATTTTCTTAAACCTCTGTGGGTTTGGTTGAGAACCTCCTGTGTCTCTTACAGAGCAGAGAGTGCACGTTCCTGCACAGGGTATCACTAGCTGTGCCTCAAGGTAGATGGCCAGCCCCAGGGGGACTGCCTTGTAACTTGATGAAAAGAAACTCAAACTTGTTTTTTTTCCTCATTTCATTGGTGATTTTTGTATTGTGTCTCAGTTTCAGCAGCAGTTCAGGTGTGGTCTGGTCACCTTGCATGGCAGTGCTCTCCCTTTCCAGTTCCCATACTCCACTGCTGTCCCCCTCTGTTGTGTGTCAGTCTGGGGATCCTTGTGCCCTGGGATTGTTCACCTTCCTTACAACAGGGGTTAACTGAGTCCCTTCCAATCTCAGTTGTAAGTACCTTGTCCAAACTATTCTACACGCAAAAATAAAAAAATAGGCTTGTTCTAATCCACAGGCCCTTGAAAACAAAACTGCAAAAGCTTTGGCCTAGGTGCAGCAGAGACCGGGATGCGCTCAAACAAAAATCAATGTTGGATTTAAAGGCAAAGGGAGGTATTTTCCCAATTTTAGAACACCCCCTCCCCTTCAAAAATAAATTAATGGTCTGGGGAGCTTTTCCTTCTTCCAAGTCTTTGTCTAATTGCATTTCCAGTTTTTCCATCAGAGACATATTCCAAGGTATTTTAAAATTCCCCCATCCCCAAAAAGAGAGGAAAGTTTGCAACCTTCTGAGGTTTCCTCAAGACTAACCATTCAATGTTTAAATAATGTAGGAAAGAAACAAGATTAATTTAAAGTAAAATAAAATAGTTATTTGACCCCAATATTGTTTTCCATTTTTTAAAAATTCATCATAGGAAAAGAGGAAACTTGGTGCAATACTGTATTTTACTTTTTCACTCTACTCATAGGCATAAAAAAAGCCTGGAAATTTTCTGAAATTGCGTACACTGAGAGCTGTAATCCTATAACCCTGTGAGACGCAGTCACTCTAGTCATGCTGCTGTAGCCGGATTCCTCACTTATTTACTCAGGATGGAAAAGGATCTGAGTGGGAAACATCTTTGTGAAGCCCTGGTGTTTCCCCAGAGTGGGTTGGAGGCTGCAGGACTAATCCCTGTTTTGCACACTGGAGAGACACGGCTTCTCTGATGCCTGTGAGTCTCTTACCAGTGAAAATAGCTTTGTTGGTGCAGCCCTGGGGAAGTGTGGGCTTGGGTGGGATTAGTGGGTCCCCACTGCTTGCCTGGTGGCACCTCCATCTCCCCTGCCTCTGGGCTGCTGAGCTCATGGTTCTGGGGACAGAAGGATTGTGGGTTTGAAAAATAAAGTCCTGGTGAAGCAAGGTGGCAACCTTGTCATTTATTGCAGTGCAAATACAGGGATCCTGTAAGCACGCTGGAAGAGCTGCTGAGGGGGGCGAGAGTGGCTGGGGGGCCAAGGCTGCTCTGCAGCAGCTGTGCCCAGCTCTCTCTGTATGACCTCACAGCGGGGAGCAAGGGCTGGTGCAGTCTCTGCTCAAGGTGTGGAGGAGTTGAGCTGCAAGCAGAGGCGATGCTGTCACAGGTCTCAGCTGAAGAGTGTCAGTCCCTTCCGAAAGAGGAGCCCTTCCTGACAGCTCCATCTGTGCAAGCACGGGGAAAGCTGGGGTGCCTCCATCAGCATCTCTTGCCTGCACTGCCTGAAAAATCCCACCCTGAGATCCATCTGCCCCCCAGGGACGTGCCTTTGCGAGCTTTCCCTTGGGGGAGGCTCACAAAAGCAGTATCATCACCCTGATTTCAGGGATGGAGGAGCCAGCAGCATAGGGAGGAGGGTATGCACCTGTGGTCACTCCATGGTCTGGTGGCAGGCAAAGAGAAGTTGGTCAGGCTGGTGCTTTCTCTTGGCATTGAGGGTGATCTGCAGTGTTTGTTTCTCAAATGCTTCAGTGCTGTTCATGTGAATCAAGCAGAAAGACTGCTTTAAAAGCAGGCAGTCTAGTTTTAGAGCTGGCATAATCATAATTCCTACACCAGTAGGAGCAGGGGGGAGGAGCAGATAAAAATCAGAAAATTAGAATTTTTTTACAATAAAAGCCAAAGTGCTAGAAGCCAAAACTGTCATTGTAATGTGAGCTCTTTTTTGATAGTGTCCTATTACATCGTGTAAGAGGTTGAACACGCATACAAATATCTTGGTTGGTAATTATCTGATTTGTGATATGTAGCTAATGTGAATTTGTTGTCCTGTACATTATGCAGCAGCAATTCATTTCTGAACAACATTAACTGGCACTATGGCAGTTCAGTGCAGAAATTACAGGCATAAACATATGTTTCACTTAGGCTGAGTAGTAGCTAAGTCGAGACACCAGCCATCCTGGTCAGGGGAGATGTGGGGTGAAGAGCTGAGGGTACATCTGTTCCTAACTCACCCTGGCAACAGAATCCTCCTCTCCCAGATGATGCTGGGTATCCTCAAATTATCCAGCAAACAGAAAAGATCTGTACAGACAGATGTGGCTACCAGCTGGCCAGGGGACCCCACAAGTGGGAGCTGACATATTCCCTATTCTGGAATGAGTTTGTGGAGAGTGGTGTCTCTGCAGGCTGCACCAATCAATAGCAAAGATCTGCAGGAGTGGCTTTTAAATTAGATAAGCCTTGGAGCTGATGTCTGAATGATGGTAACAATATAAACACTTAACTGAGTGCACTCCTGTCACTGCATCTCTAACAACTCTTAGATAAGACCATTTGTATTTTATGGGATCCTATTTGCTTTCACTTTATTTAATGACGCCACTAAATAAAAACACTCAATAATTGTTGTTGCTTACTTCAATACATCTATTAAATGTGCAAGGCTATTAGTATAGATATATTTTAAGATGGGTCAATTAGCAAAGGTTAAATAAAACACCCTACTGAATGTACATCAAATGTCTTCCCATTCTTAGAGTTTAAAAAAGAGATTTTTTCAAAGACCGAAAGTATTAGTGCTACGGATCAGAGAAAGGGTCTCTTGGCTCATGTTATTGCAGTCTCTGTCACATAATTTTTTTGCAAATGTGTACAAAAAGCCTCCTTGGAACATAAGGAACAGAATGAGAGCAGCAATGTGCCCACTGGTCCTATTGGAAGTGTCTTACTCTTCTGATTGCTAGAAACCATGTCTAATTTCTAGTCTAAATTTATTCTTGGCCAGTTTCTACCAACTTCCTTTTGTGCCAGCATTGTCCTTCAGCTTATCTGTCCTCTGACTGCTGTTATTTATGCCCTGTTTACATTTCTTTCTGCCTGGGCAATGAAGATCTATGAAACATGTGCATTCTGCTTTAGTTTGCAGGCAGTTTCACTTTCTTAATTGCTCTAGTGCCAGGGTTTCAAACAACACAAGGGAGCATCCTTTGTTTTAAGAAGAAAAGCTTTCATTGAAGCTGCACAATATTGTGGGTATATTTCCTGTTTGACTAAGGGTTTATGAATTCTCTATATTTTTCTCAATTTTTATTTTCCCCATAAAATTGCAAAGCTGGGTCAAATTTAAGCTGACAGAGTCCATATCAAATGATTAAATAAATAAAAAAGAAAGAAAACTTTTCAGACTCTACATTGTGCCAGGAGTCAAGGAAGAAAAGTGAGAGAATTGCAGTAAATGCTGGGGCTATCCATGTGCAAATAATAATAGGGCTGGGAGTAACATGTATCCTTTTCTAGAACAAATGCCAGGTGTTTGCCTCCTTATGTCAACTGGTTTTTGGCAAGATGAACTTTGCAGGAGTCAGTCTGGCATGTTTAACTGGGGTGAGAGCTGGAGCCTGCTGCACAGGGATTTTTTGCACACCCCACACAGAGCATTGGTAGTGTAAGGAGGTGGATGGTGGAGCTTATGGGGAGATTCCTGGAGCATCAGTGAGATCTGGAAGTTTGTCTCATGTATGTTGACTTTGATAATCCCAGCTCATGTTCTTTTTGGCTCATGACAGCTAAGACTTGCTGATGAATAAGCAAGGACCTCAAAGTTATTGAAGGTAATGAAGTGTCCATGAATTATGCTCTTTCACAAGGACATGTTTGTGTTGCATATGCTCCTTTTACTGCTACTGTCTTCCAGCTTCTTTACCTGCATCTCTAATGAGGAGACAGACACTGCCCTGGTAGCTACAGATCTACACACTTAATTTCCTAAGTGCCCGACTTCATCAGTGCAGACTTAAAACTACCTCTGAGTCACTGCCCTGTCAAATCAGTTCTTTCATCTCAGGGCACCTTCTTGCACCCCCCATTTTTTACAGCATTTGAGGTGGGCTGAACTGGATATTAGAGGTACTAGAAGTATCTAGTTTAGTATCTGAGTTTCTAGAAGTATCTACTGAAACAAACTGAAGAAATAATAGATTTGCCTCTTAACACTGAGAAGGGAACATGTATTATTGGCATTCTTTAGCAAACAGAAGGGTTCCCAAAGCCAAGCAAATGACTGACAAAGCTTCCATCATGCTTATGAAAATGAGTTAAGGGAGAGAGAGAATCTTCCAACCAGATCAGAACTACCCTGCCCAGTATAAGTCCAGCATAAGTCAACCCTCCTCCAGGCTGGAATTGCCCAGCATGTTTTGCTTCACTTCCTTTGTATGGGGAGGTTACCCAGGAATACAGAGCCTCTGAAGCTGAAACAGAGCCTCTGGAAGACAGAAACACCAGTGGGGCCTAACTGCAGAGGAAGAGCTACCTCAGGAACTAGGCAGTTCCATGAAAATAATTTTGTGCCTCCTTTTCCCTGGTGCAGAAAATCTGAGACTGTGAGAATATTAGGATTTCAGCCCCTTTGCTGCACTGGCCCTCTTTCAAGACTGAAGGATGCTTTTTAAGCAGAAAATCCCAACATGCCTCTGCAGCTAATGGATAGCTGGTCATCTCTCCATGGAGTACTGAGGATCTCTGTTGCCATATTGCTACCTGTACCCAGCACAAAGCCATGTTCTCCTTAATTACTGATAAAAATGTCTCTTCAGAAGCCTCCCAATAATTACTCAAGTACCCTCTTAAGTGGCTTTTAATTCAGGCTCCTCACCCCCACACATGTGCATTTTCCAATTGCCAAGCACAGCTAGTCTTATGTATAAGCATCTGCCAAAAGAAAATGCTCATATCCTGCCCTCTAGTTTATACTACCTTGCATGAGCTCCAGTGAGCCCACAGCAGCTCAGGAGATGGTCTTTCCAACAGGCTAGAGCAGGAGCATTCAATCATAATGAAACATGAAAGCTCTTATTGTGAGTTACCCTACATCTGACAACACTTGGCAGTTCTACAGCATCTCTTGTTGGACTGCTGCTGGCTGCTTTGCCAGCTCCTCTTGTTATTGGAAGCTGCCCATTTCCCCTGCTCTGGGGCAGGAGTGCCCATGGGCTCCTGTAAGAGCTCTGGAGGCATGGGGCAAGGATGATCCATAGACATCGTGCTGGGTGCCACAGCAGGCTGCTGACACTGCCCATAGGGTGGTGGGAGGGCAGCATTTCCAACTTCCAGCCTTCCTTGTGGGAGTAGAAAGGGAAGCTCAGGGAATCCTGTCCTCTCATCCTGTAGGACGCAGCAACGTTCAACAGGGTATGCTTTAGATCATGACTATATGGGTAAGCAGGGTCTGTTGCCTGTTTCTCCATGACTCACAGAAGGCATCGCTCTCTCTGCTTAATTCCACTGTTTTACTGGGGTAGTCTCCAGACACCAGGTCCAATCAGTGACCTGTTTGTAGAAGGCTCCAGCAGCCCTTTATCAGAATATTTTTTTCCTGTTTGTGATGGAGACCAAAGAGACACTAACTCTGTCCCTGAAGTGAGAAAAGGAATGTGCATGTGAAGGGGGAGGGCAGGCAAGCATGGCCAGAGAGAAAGATCAGAATTCCTTGTACAGGAATTCCTTGTCCAAGATAGAAGCTGTAGAGGGGTCATGAATAAAGGATGCAAGGAAAGGGGTTGTCCATGTCCAAAAGCTGTTCTTGCAAAGTCCTAGGAAAGCCATAGAAAGTGATCAGAACAGCTATTGCATCTTCTGCTTTAGGCATTTGAGGAGTTCAGCAGTCTGAGAGCAGAAAAGGCAGAAACTGTAATTCATGTCAGAGAGACACATGAGGCTGGGGGACTGTGATGGATGCATCAAGAAGGAGTAGCCAAACAATCAGTAGAGGTACTTTTTTCCCTTGAAAAATGCCACTTTGTCAAAATTGTGCAAGGGAGAAAGGAAATAGTCATTTCAGAAGAGTGTGTTGTGCAGGGATTTCAGTGACAAGTTTCATGCCACTGCTCTGCCTACTGCAAAAGCAGAGACTTGGTCTGAACAGTGGTGAGACCACCACTTCTACCACATCAGTGTGCTTTGCTCTCTTCTGGCATTTCATTGTGAGCTCCAAAAGGTCTCATTTTCATTTAACATGGGGAAGAAAAACAACTTAGAATGCAAGATTTTCTGCAGAGTAGATTTCTGTTCATCTTAGCTCTAATACCAGCCAATGCTGGGTGAGTGTCAGAAACCAGGCAGAAGGGACTAGTTGTGATTATGAGTCTGGTCTCCACCATGACTCAAATCAGGACTGCACCAAGCAAGCCCAGTAAATCCTGTGTGTTAGGCATAATCAACAAGGCAAGAAACTTGTAGCTAAGTGGGATTTGGACTAGATGTTAGAAGTAGCCTTTCTCAGCTGATGGTGGTAGAGAGCCACATTTCTAAGGGAGCTGTGAGATTTACAGTGCTGCAGGTGCCTGATCAGAGATCGCAGCATTGGACAAGCCTTGTCAGTGATGATGAAGGTACTGCTGGCTCAGTACATGGGTGACTTCTCCGGGGTCCTTTGTACCCTGTGCCCTGTGATATCAGCTCATCTATTTTTGAAAGACGTTGGCTCTTAGGGTGAAATGATAGCAAATCCATCACAACTCTTGCCATGTTGTTCTCTTGATGGATTACCTTTGATATTAACAATAAACATGAGCCCTGCCTTGACTTACAGCCTCCAGATTTCACTCTGACTTTGCTGGATTGAGACAGTCCCTCCTTTCAAAAATGCTCTTACTGAGAGGTGAGAGATTTATCAGTCAGGGCTAAGTTTTCTCCGTCATTTTCTTGGATATTGAGGCTCTCAACCATTTGTCTTTTGTGGCCAGATTTTCAGCAACACCAAACTGTTAGTGGCCATGGTATTAACAGGCTAAATACAGGCGAGCGCCAAGAGCGTTTTCAAGAGTGGCCCCATGTGAATCCCTGTAGATGTGCTATTACTGCTACCAAGAGACCAAACTGCTCATGTCTTTCACTATATCTGTATTCTTTGTAGTCCTTGAACCATCTTTGTTCTGCCACTTCTGAAGTATGGTAACCAGACTTCGTGACTTGTGATACTGGTGTTTGCTGCATTGGTACAAGTGTATTTGTACAAATTTAGTAAAATGAGCATTGCTCATTTTTCTCCCTATTGCTCCATCCATATATGCATAGACTTGGGCTCTCCTAGCTGCAGTTCTGTGCAGAAAGCTCCTCCTAGCTGTATCTCTCTCATGGTTCCCAATTCCCAGAGTCACTGCTTTCTGAAGAAAAAGAAAAGCCCAGTCTTGAAGTAATACAGACTGCACAATTTATCCCCAGAGATTTGATCTGGCTGTGTTAAAAGGAAACTTGTTTCTATGAACTCAGTTTCCGTGTCAGTTCAGTTTATTCTCTTCACCAGACTTACTGCGATCATTAATTACTACTGCATTAGTCTTTGTATCCTTGGCAAACTTAGATTTCCTTCCAGACCACTGATATCTTTATTGGTGTCTGGATTGCAGCAGCTCTCGGAGTCCAGGGAAAGAGGACATGGGATTTCATTTTGCTGGAGAGATAGAGGAGTTGATTTATTGCTGGAGAGGGAAATAAATTACAATGCAAATAGCAAGAGGTGTGCTTGTAAGCCAGGGGTTTGTGGGGGAAGCAATGCATTCACCCGTATCCTTTTTACCCAGCACTTTTAAGTTATCAGGGGATGAGGGAGTCTTCAAACCTTGTGCTGGCTGCATGACAGCTATAATCTCACACTTACTTTTAGTGTTGAATATGCTCTTGCAGTATGCAGGAGAAATAAGCAGGTTTTGTTAGGTAAGATACAATCTGAATGCATGTAACTTCATAGGCATCCTTAGGGCAGGATTAATGTCCCAGCACTCCGGGACTGCAGAGCTGGATGGCAGTGGGAGTACCAGGTCTTGCCAGAGTTGCTGCTTTTCTTTCAAGCTCTCCAGACTGGAAGGACACTTTGCTGAGTGACAGAGCAGTGGGTTGCCCCAGTGAAGCATTGCTCTGCTGACCCAGCAGGATTTGAGATTTGATCTAGCTCAGGCTGCAAATCCTGGGCTTGTTGATTTAGAGGCTGGATGAAGGGACAAAATTTGGGTTTAGGGAACTTTCCATGGCTTCTTTTTTGTCTGTCAGAATCCATTATGTGCAGATAGACAGATTTACAGGTCTGGAGGAAGTTTGATATTTCTCTTGACAGCTTCTGGCTCTTCCTCCCCCTCTTGACCTTTGCTGGTGCTACAAAGGTGCATTAAGGAGGTGGCTCTTCAGTCTCCAAGCCTTGACCTGCTGTGGAGCAGATGGTCCCACAGCCCTGCTGGAGGAGCACAATAGGGGTTTCACTCTCCCTCCCCCCTTTTTATCATTCTCAATCACATAATTTGGTTCGTTTGCCTCAGCCAAGATCTAATCAGGAAGGATCTCTTTGACTTTCAGGAAAGTCAGCTTGATGGAAACTTTAAATCGAAAGACTTTTCCTGACACACTTGAAAATGGTTTTGGTTGAAATTGGTGTCTGGCTGCATGGTTACAACATGAGGAGTTTTCCTTCTTCCCAGGGAGAGGGAAAAGTTTGGGCAGCCTCTCAGACCTCCTGAACCCAGGCACATCCTAGCAGGTGCTTCCAGAACCCTGGAGGCAAAAGTCTATTCATCCATACAGGAGGCTCCTTGAAGTAAAACGCTTCCCAACACTTTCATTTCTAGACAGCCACAGTTCCCTTCAGTGAGGTGAAGGTTTCTTGTGTTGCCCTTCCTGCACCTCATATAGGCAACCAGTCAACAAGGAGAAATAAAAGCTTCTGCTAAGTAGAAAACCTTCTCTTTAAAATGGAAAAAAAAAAAAGTGAATTTATAAAATCCTACTAGAATTATTTCTTTTTCTAGCTGCAGTTGGTTTTGTCGTGTTTGTACTGCTTGTGGTCTGCTTTTTGCCGTAGTGGTTTCATTCTGCAGCATGCCAGCTGTGTACCTGCCCCTCTCACTTTAACACCTAGACAGGCCCAACTTCTCCCCAGGCTGGAGCTGAATTGAAAGGCACCAACTAAACTAATAAATACTTCTTGTGATGAGTTGCAAATTTTGTTTAATTGAATCTTTGAAGGCAAAAAAGGGAGTGAAGGGCCCATTAAATGAATTATTTCAATATAGCAATCAGGTGATGCAGGCTTTTTTGTGTTTATTAAAAGGCCAAGTCAGCTCTAAGCTCAGCTGTGCGAGAACAGCCCAGAAAGCTGGCCAGTTCTTGTACTCTGCTGCTGTTTAAGGGCCAGATCTCTCTCCCTGAATAGCATATTTAAAGTGGCCATGTGAATTCTTATTAGGCATCCAAACATAGATACAAACTCATGCATTGTAAACAGAATTGCCCTGCACAGAAACCGAGCAAAATGCAGCAAGGTCTTGTCTTTTCTTTATCAGGTTACCCAAGCATGTTTTTTTTTCAAAAAATCCGCCCACGCACAGAGACTGGGGAATGCCAAAGCTGCATGAATTTTAATTATGCTAGACATGCAACAAGGGGCTACCTTGTAAAGAATAAAGTTAATAAAACATGGATATGGGCTTAATTCTGCTTAATAAGCAGCCCTGGCAATGCACATTTTAGATGTAATTTACACAGCGTGGAAATTTGGTACAATTCTTAAGAAGTGTCTGCATGCAGACTTTCAAACTCAACAGTGTCTTCCTATTGGAAGAGATTTGTTGCTATGCTGCTGTAAAATGGTGAATTAGGCCGTTCATAATTATTGGCCAAAGATGGAAGTCTTTCTTTTTTTCCCATTCAACTACAGCAATGTGCACACACATTTTAAAGTGGTATTAAATGTAAATCTCTTCCTTAATTTTCATGTATGCATTTTCAGTAGCTCTGCAGATAAAATAGCAAAAAAACCCTGCATATGTTTGTATCTGTAGTTAGCTCTATATGTACAGAATTAGTAAAGCAGAAATATGCCTAATGACTGAATCTACAGAACACAGCCCATGGCTTTTGAAGGCTCTATGAAAAATAAACAGGATATTCTGTTAGCAACCCTGCGGGAATTATTGCACTTCACTAAGGAAAGATGCCAATAACCTCCGTTTTGACCTAGATAGATCATTCTGTTTAGGAAGGTAAGGGAATGCAATTCTAGATCTCTTCTCTGCTCAAGTCACCAAAGCCCTGACATTCAGCCAGGTCTTCATTTTAAACCTCAGCATTAAGGACAGAAGAGTTCATTTATCGAGAGAGTGAAACCTCCAAAATGGTAGTATCTTGAAATATTAATATTGATCATGCAGAGGATCCTGTATGTTTGGGGTGGGGATATTTAGTGAGCACAGTGAGTCTGATCCTTCAACAGCCACATGGAGTCTGACCCTCTGCCTGTTCCTCTGTGCCAGATGGGGTCTTTCTCCACAAACTGCAGGAGGAGCACTGGCATGTCTCTCCAATGTCATCAAAACAGTCTGTCTTGGTTATTTTATGAATTGGTGCTACTGTTGCATTATATTTTTCATAGGGTGCTCTGTGCAGCTTTGCAGACTGGTACTGAAGTGAGGAGGAAGCCCAGAGAGAAGGGGCATGCCAGAAAAATTGCCATAATAACTATATAATATAGATATTATTTTATATAAAAATATGTTTTTAAATTATTTTCCTTAAGGAAAAATGCCGTATTGGCCCAGTTTGCTCAAACAATTCAGCTTCCATTGGTAGTAGGGAGAAAGGCAGCCTGTGAATCTTGGAATTGGTTTGGTTTGGAACAGTGTAGGCTGCACAACCCTCAAAGAGGAGTAGCTGATACAGATGAAAATGGAAGATGTTTTGAGCCCTGTTTACCCAAATGGAAATTGAAGGAGAGAACTTGCACTGCTAGGGATGAAAGCACATGGAGGCTTTTCTGTTTCAATTGACAGCCCACCAAAGGTAGATGAAAGCACAAGGAGGCTTTTCTGTTTTCACTTGACAGCCCACCAAAGGTAATGTTTCACTAGTGAGGATGACAGTGCAGGAGCATGATGAGGCTGGCCTTCTATTCTCCAGCTCAAGACCACTCTGAGCTTCCTTGGTGTTTATAAAAGCTTGGGGTCTTCAGAAAGTTTTGTGAAGTTGGGGCATGATTTGACCCATGTAGATGTACATGTCAGTAATGTCACCAGGAGCTCATGGCACTGTGCCCATGTTCAGAACCAAACCCTGTGGACTCCTTGGCCATCTGTAGATAAAGGCAGACCTGCATGTTGGCAAATGCAACACTACATTCAGTTTCACAAGCTTTGGCTTAATTTAATTCAGTCACTGCAGAAGCAGGAAAGACCTGGAGAAGCCTTTCTTCCTAAGAGTTGCAGCAACTCTCTTTTCAGATCCACAAATCATCAGGAAAAAAAATACTGTGACCGACTTTATCATTGATTACGATCATTTTTAAGTGCAGAGCTGCTGCTCCGAGTTTACAGCTACACAACAAAACAAATTAGTCGCACGTCAAAATAACTGGAACTTATCTAATGTGGGGTGGATAAACTGGCATTTTTTCACCAGACTTGAAGACTACAGGCAAAAAAAGTATCTTTATATATAGATGGAAAATCTCTTTCTTGAGAAGACATGAAGATATGCTCACAACCTTTGAAGATAAAGCTTTGGATAATTCACTGGCATTTCAGACAGTGATTCTCTGATTGCAAACAGCTTTCTTTAGGCCATGCCTGTACCTTGTACTGCAATAATTCTTTGATGTCAAGTGAAATAATCTGATAGAGAAAATTAAAATCTGAAGCATTTTAGCTACAGGAAAGGTAAGAAAAATCTTTATTGTTTGGGATGGTGAAATCTGCTCCGAAAAAGTTGGCAGTAGTTAAAAAGAGATCAACAGCCTGGAGAACCTGATTCCACCTTGTTTTGGTATGCATAGAGACTAAGAGTAAAAATCAGGAAGTAATGCCAGAGTTTAGTTAATCATTATGGACATGGTGAGTAGTTGTTTCAGTTGTCTTTTTCCCCCAATACATGAAAATAATTTAGAGCTGAAGGATTCAGAAAATTGTTAAAACTTAGAAGTGAAGTAGTTGAAAAGATTATTTTGCTAAATCTGGTAATTCCTAGGGCATGTCACCAACTGGTCTGAAATGCTCTTGTCAGCTGGAAACATGCATCACCCGTACACATTCAGGACTGGCTTAATCCTGTCCTGCCATTGTTATTCGCCAAAGTGTAGCAGTGTCCTCTCTTCCCAGCCGAGATCCCCTCTCCCTCCACGCCGACGCCTGTGCGCTCCCCTGGGTGTTTTGCTCGTCATCTAACGAACCTGGCAGCTACCATTGCTACCTGTTACTTGAACCTGAAATCTGGAAAGCACCGTCCTTGTGCAGCAGCAGTTATTTCTCTGGATAACCAGAGATGAATCTCACCTTCAGGTTTTTTCGGTGCGGTTTTGTGGCTGGAGATATGCGGGAGCCTGCCCAGCACCTGCTGATGGCGGTGTGTGGTGGGACCGCTGTGGCCGGGAGCAGCCCAGCAGTGCCCACCGCCGCTGGAGCCTCCCGCACGCTCTCCAGCCGAGGAACCGGCCCCCGGCAAAGCAGCCCTCGGGATGCCGGGGTTGTCTCTTCTCTCTGCTTCCACGGAGAAGCAGGGAAAGCCGCGGACATGCTCGGCTGCCGAGGCTGGGTGCTCCGGCGTCGACAGCAGTGGCCAGGGAGGCAGCCGGGGTGGCTGCACGAGTGGGAGGCGGCTCCGCCGGGGGCTGCGGTCCCGGGGAAGCCCGGCTGCCGGCGGGGGCGGTGGGTCTGCCCGGGCGGAGGGGCAGAGCCGCCGCGGAGCTGCAACTGCCTCGCTTTGCCTGCGCGGTATTTCTCATCCAAACCTCGATCACGTAGGATTGCGTAGAAGAGGGCGAGCGGGAGCAGCTGCAATTCTCTCTGAGCCCGAAGCCCGGAGCCCCGTTCCTGCCCGGCCGCCGCGGGGCTGCGGGGCTCCCCACCGCCTTGGCAACAGCCCTGCGCAGCGTGGGCGTCCGGGGGGGCTTTCCCGGCCCCTCCCCCCCTTCTCCTCCCCCCTCCTCTTCTCACCTCCCCCCTCCCGGCTCGGGCAAGAGGATGCAGGCGGGAAGCGGGTGCGGCTCGGCTCCTCCTCGCCCCGTCGCCGTCGGGCGGCACCGCGGAGCATCCTGAGCCCCGAACGGAGCAGCAGCAGCAGTGGCAGCCGCACCCCCCCGCCCTTCTCCTCCTCCACCTCTTCCCCGCCTTGCATCGCTCCTCCCGCTGCCGTCCCCGCCGCGGCAGCCGGGCCCGGGGCCGCCCCGGTGCCGAATGCTCGGCGGCCGCCCGGTCGGCCGGACGATGTGGGTTGCTGCCGTCGGGGAGAGCCGGTGCCGGGGCAAAGGAGGCGAGCAGGGCAGGAGAAGCTGCGCCAGCTATGGCGCTGTGAGCCCGGGGCGCCGAGCTGCGGCGATGTGAGCCCGCACTCGCGGCCGGGCGCTTCTTTTTTTTTTTTTTTTTTTTTTTTTAAGAATTTAATTTTTTCGCCTTCTTTTTAATTTGTTAGTTGGCCTGCTGCTTTTTCCCGTGGCTGCTTTTTCCTTCCCCTCCCGCCCTCTCTGAGAGCAGAGTGGGTAGGGGGGGAGAGGAGAAAGAGGAGGAGTGCGAACAGAAATGCAGCGCGGCTCTCCCTGAGCCCGGCCGCGGAGCCGCGTCCATGTGCGCGCCCTGCCGCGCAGCGCCTCGGAGCCACCGCGCCGGGGCCGGGGCTGCCCGCGGCCCGAGGGGTCTCTGACTCATCCCACAGCCCCTCGCCGGAGGGCGGCCGGAGGGAGGAAGCGCCGCCGCCTGCGTCCGGGCGGAGCGGAGCGGCATCGCGCCGCAGGGATCCGCGGATCTTCCGCGTCCCCCTATCCTTTGGACACAGCAGACTTCGCCAGCGGGGCGGCCGCTCACGGATCTACGCGGCGCTACCAGCCCGGCCGGGGGTCTCGCCGACTGCCGCCCGCTCCGGGATTTGCGCTCCCCCGGGACAGACCCATGGGCGGCGGGGTCCGGCGTCCAGCCATGGTTGTTAGCCCGGGCGCCCTGCTCCGCCTGGCCGGCTGAGCCCTCCCCGGCTCCGGGACTCGGGGCTGCAGCGCGTTAAGCGGGTCGTTCCCGTCCCCGGTCCCCGCGGGGCGCGGCGGCGGCTCGGCCCCAGCGCGCCGGGCGGCGCACCCCGGAGCGGAGCGGCGCGGGGGGCCCATGAGCGGCGATGGCAGCGGCTATCGCCAGCTCGCTGATCCGGCAGAAGCGGCAAGCGAGGGAGTCCAACAGCGACCGGGTGTCCGCCTCCAAGCGCCGCTCCAGCCCCAGCAAGGACGGGCGATCCCTCTGCGAGAGGCATGTCCTGGGGGTCTTCAGCAAAGTGCGCTTCTGCAGCGGCAGGAAAAGGCCGGTGAGGAGGAGACCGGGTGAGTACGGTGGGCCGGGGCCGTGGGAACACGCTTCGCGGAGAGGGCAGCCCCGGACCCGCCGGGATGGCTGCCCCGGGGCGCTCCCAGCACCGCCGGCTACCGCCTGGGGACGAGGCTTGCTCCGAATTGAACTTTGGCCTGCGTCCTGGCAGATCTCCTCCCCTGGTCTGATGGGATGGGTGGGCAGTGACCTGCTGCCAGCATCCCTTCACGACTGTCCGAAGTGTGAGCACAGAGGGTCCTCTGGCAAGAGTGGCCCAGCGGTTTCATCTGTCGAAGCTTCAGCCAGAATTGTATTTTTCCACTTCCTCGTAGATAAGTTTTTTAAATAGTCTCTCATTTTCTGCATGGAGACAAGAAAATCTATAAACTGAGGATCAGTTAAAATTGTGGCCATTTGATTACTAAATCCATCAAGTGCTACTTCAAGAGCTGAGTTGTACAGGGAATTTCATTAGCTTAGAAAGCTTTGTTGATGGCAGCTGCATGACGGTTACACCTGATGCTGAGTTTGTGAGGACCTAGAAATGCTCTTTAGTGTAGTCCTTTTTGTCTTTTTTCTTTTTCTACTTTTATCCTTGTGTGTGCTCATTCTTGGTTCCTTGTGAAGAACTTCACCCTAGTATACACCCTAGTGCTCACATTCCCACGATGAAGTCCCACCACCCACAGTTTCAGTTCTGAGCATTGCTTTGGGCTCTCAGCTGTCCTTGGTAGGTGGGAGAACTCAGCACCTGGCAAGAACAGGCCTTCCATAATTTCTGAGTGGAATTATGATTTATGTCTTGCTTTATTTTTTTTACTGTTTTAAGTCACTATAAAGGTAAGAAAACAGAGATTGGTTTGAGAAGCTGTGGTGAAGATGTAGTTTTCTCAGATGTTCTTCAGTATAATGGTTAAAAAAGGGGGATACTCATTCACTTAGCCCTTCAGGATGTACCATTAACGTGTGTAACCCTCCTATGTTTTCCATAAACATTAGTATTATGTTTATTGATCAGTCTCTTCGTGAAGCCCCTTCTCCATGGCTGAGGTCTGTTGGTAATGACTCTCCACCAAGGTTTTGGAGGTAGCTAAGGCTGCTGTTCTTGTCTATAGACTGATGTACATGACCTGGACTCATCTGGGCAAGGGAAGGAAGTGGGACAAAGCCTCTCACCGTAGAAGGCCACTTCTGTCAGCACTGTTGTCAAACAAAGGGGAAAGAATATTTACTCTGGACTGCTGTCAGTGTTCCAGATTCACAGGCTGTGAGGCAGGGACCATACTTAGTTACAGAAATGTTTGAAGACTCAGTGCTTGGGTTAGGCTGTACAAACCTGTTTCTTTAATGGTCTGCTTTAAAGCAGGTATCACAAGAGGCTGTGAAATACTTAAAATATAGCATGACTTGAAATATTCAAAGGAGAAAAGTTGCCTATTGTTTTTTTCCTACTCAAGTTATGAGGAGTGGTGGCTTGCTGGACTATCCTATATATTAGTTAATCTGGGAGCCAAGACCAGAACACGGCTCTTGCCCAAAAAATGTCGGCATTTTGTCTCAGGAATCGTTCTTTGCAGGATCAAGATTGGGAATTGGGAGTCTTACTGATGTAATTTTTTATATTCCTCTTTTCTCTCTATCTTAATCTGCTATTAAGTGCAGTCTCCTAAGGATTGAAAGGGCTGGGAAGTGTAGATCTGTTAGCTAGATTTCAAGATGCTTCGTCTCATGAAAGTTTTAGTGACTTCCCTCAGGATGTGGTTGGGAAGGCTTTTTATTGGTCCTACCCCAGTGCTCCCAGCTACACAGGTCCAATTCTGCTTCCTTGGACTCAGTAAATGCCTGTGAATAATCAATGAATTTTAAGAATTCCCTCAACTTTCATGGCCTTTCATCCTAAGGAACATTTTTGATGACTTACAGGCAAGAGTGATTTTAGGGGATCTTTTTATTGACTTAGAAGGAGGATCATTGCTACTCAGTGTTGTAAAAATAGAGCTGCTCAATCTTCAGAGCTGTCAGTCAATCGCTTGTAACCAGTACTGTATTCATCTTATAAAATCAAAGAACTAGAGGAATTAAGCTGCTATGAAAGAAAATCTTAAGTGTCCTTTCCTAGGCTATGGACTGGGTCTGCTTTAGTTCCCTGCATCCATCTTTTAACTAGGGATTCATTTCACTGATACATTGTATTCCTGGTCTTGGGCGCTCAGGAGGCAGCAGGCTACAGAGAGTCTGCTGCTGCATTGTTTATTCCGGGGAGTGTATTGTGCCCAGATAACTTGCTCATTTCAGAATCCAGTTTCTGCACAGAAAATGACATGCAAATGAATTGAAAGTGGTTTAAAGAAATGTGCATACATTGTGCAGTGACCCACAACCCCAGCGATTATTTGTACTTAATGATATGCTGGTTCAGTAGTTTGCAAGTCACTGAAGGGAATGAGAGAAACACCCCTGTTCAAGAGGTACAATTGTATTTGGAGATGATACAGTGCTAGGGGATCTCCTCACCTTTTTAAACATGACCTTGTTCTATGACTATGGGGAGTAACTATCAAAATACTTCAAATTTACAGAATGGTTTTCATCTCTAGCGCTCAACAAGCTCTACCAAATGGAGAGGATTCTTCCCATTTTACAGAAGTTGAGACCACGTCCAGCTATGGAGCACAGAGACCTAATTCCCAATGCTGGGACCAGCAAGCCACACTTAGGGCCCTGCTGCCACTGAGCTCAGGATGCAGCAGTGGTGGAGCTGTAGCTTGCACGTTACACAGATACAACTCTGGTGGAGGTTCATGTTCCCTTTGCTCTTTGCTTCTGCAAAGTAACTGTGTGAGCTTACATTGATTAAGTAAGCTGTTTAATACATGTCTTATTATGTGGTTCAAACAGTGCTGTAACTAAAAGATTCAGTAAAGACGTGGGTGAGAAGAGTTACTTGGCACTGGTTGGCACCTTGTGCTCCATTTTGCAGCCTGTGTGGAGTGAGAGTGACATACTCCTGCTCTTGTATGGGAAGGGAGAATTTGCACCCTGGAGCAGTTGAGTCTCGCATACTGGGCATGAGTAGTCAGAGGTTTTGGCAAGCTATGGGGAACCAGATCCATGCAGGGATAACTTGTGTAATCCAAGCTATCTGCTCCTGGGGAAAACAGACTGCAGAAACATCTCATTTGTTGGTTGCAATAGGGACTGTGTTGTAAAATGAGAACTAATTTTGTCTGTCTTTTCAATGGGCAAAGGCAGCTGTCTCACATGCACACTGTGTTCTTTTAGAGCTCTTGGATGTGTTTTGCTCCAAGATGACTTACTAGTTTAAGACAGGCCAAATAAGGACACTGAGTCCTGTGGACTAAACTGAACATTTGGACACATGGGCTTAATCCCATTATTGTGAGTTACTACAGGTCGTTTGCTGCAATTGTACATCTATAAATTAAATATTTTGCTCTAAACCATAGTGACTTGATCGAGGATTCAAAATAAATTATTGTATGGCATGGCTTCTCAGTGCAGGTTCAAGAGGTGGATTCTTCCTCAGGGACTGATGGATCCAAGAGTTGAATGCAGGAGATGAGACAAGGAGCTCTCTCCATAGGACTTCCCTGCCAACAAAGAGTTGAACTAAGTACTTTCGTCCCCTTTGTGTCTGAATTAAAGCATCCAAGCATGTCCCTCCTTCAGCTGTTTTATAGCAGTCTGAAAAGCCTGGGCTGGTGGGTCCAGCTTGTTTGTGAAAGCTGTCACTGTTGTTTCACCAGCCATCTTCTCAGGCAGAGCTCACCTCAGAGAGCTAGGGTAGAGCTGGCCTTCCATCATGCCATGGCCACTGAACAGCAAAGCTGAGCAATTTGGCATCCTTGCACAAAGGGAAACAGGCTAGAGCATCAGGCACATTATCTGTGGGGATTGCTAGAAATTTTATCCAAGTCAAGCCCACTGAAAGGGTGTTATTACTTGGGGAAATCATGTTTGAATTGAGGCAACTTTGGGTCAGGCTATGCCAGGCCCTGTGTAGCTTTGTCTCAGTCCCCTCAGATGTTGCTTTTATAGGTGAGTTATCAGCTCAGAATTCAGAGCTCATTTTCAAACAGGTTTTTCACCCCAGGGGAAAAAAAAATGTGGTTTTTTAATTCCTTTTTTCCCCTGTCTGGTACATATTTTGTGCACTTCCAGGGAAAGATGCTTTTCCTTAAGGATATATAAAGGCTTCTTCCAAAGTGAAGGAAATGGCTTGCACATAGGAAAAAAGTAGTAACATGTTTTCCATTTGCCATATTTCTCATTTTGAATAATAAATAGAGATTTGGAACTTAAAATATATGGATGTAGATATTTTTGCAGCAGTATAAGTAAGATATAAGGGCAACTTTAGTTGAAGGACATAGAAGGACTTTGTTCATTCAGAGATTCATTTAAAGCATTTGAGAAGTCTGTCATCTACAAGCTGTTAAATTCCCCGACTTAAATCCTAAAGTCCTTTCTGATTTCATGCAGGGTGAAAATGATGATTGAGGCTCAGGATAAAAACCACCTTTTTTGCTCATAGTCCTTGCCTGCTTTTGTGGAGTGGTGCATCTCAGAACAGCTCTAATACCTGCCCAACCTGTGGAATTTGTCCACTTTGTTGCTACTGTCCGAATGCTGGCTGCATTACCCAGGGCGTAGCTGCTCCCTGCAGGAGAGAATTCCATCTGGATCCCAGCCCTTCTCTGTGTCCATGCTTGTCTGGGTGTGTGCCCAGCTAAGGGTGGTCCATTGCATTCTTCTGCCTGCTCCTCTGCAGAATTTGGTGCTGTGTTCTCTGTCCAAGAAGTGGCTGACAGGAATGGAAACGGCTGGAAATGTGACATCACCTGGACAGCAAGAGCTCATAGAAGTGCTAGCTGAGATGAGGGCATGGATGCCAAGTCTCCAGCCAGACATGAGCCTGGATAACACCAAGGGGAAGGGCACAACCCTGAGGGCATACATCCTTCTTGGTCAGGGCACTGCTGTAAGCTCCCTCTGCACCACCCATGCTAATGAATGCCAACATAACCGGGAGGGAGGAAGAGGCTCCCTGCTGCTGATGACAGCTCGGCTGATGGGTTTCATTTTACCCAGGTAGTTCCTGGGGGTGGTAGCGCACACATTTGTCACTTGCAGATGTGGTGGATGTCACGGTGCATGGCTGCACTCCCATTACTGGGGTCAGATAGCTACCCCGAGCTCTCAGTGCCTAAAATCTGGGGAAGAGCTGCAGGTTCCTGGCTTTCTCCAGAACATGGAAAACTGAGCTGCCAGCCTGCTTCCCAGCACAGCTTATGGGCGAGCATTCAGTCAGTAAGCCGCTTCATACTAGTTCTGGAATGAGTATGGTTGATGCCAAGAAAATCCATGGAAGTTGTCCAAGCTCTGAGAGGGATGGATATCTTCTGTCCCCATGGCCTCAGGGGAAGCTGTGCTTGTGAGAGCAGTGGAAATTGTTAGCCAGCAGAGGATCACCATTAGATCAATACAAGTGATTGATTCCTCCGTCACCAGCCAAATGAGAGTCAGGGCAAAAAGTGGTTTGTGAGTGATTATTTCCCTTCACCATAAAAGATCCATATAAATCAATTTATCGTTGACTGATACAACTGTTGGGTATTTTATTTGGGGGGGGTAAGGGTGCAATTTTATTTAGAAGATTCTGAGATGTGTATTTTTCTTTAACTTTCAGTTATTCTTCTAAATTAAATGTTCCTTTGAAATATAAACCCAAAAGCTTGAGTTCCAAAAAAAAACTCAAAATGGAGACAAGGTTTTCTTTCTTCCTTACTTGCTTTGCTGAATTCAACACAAATTTAGAATAATTCAGCTGCTTCACATTTTAACAGATAAATTACCTATTAACCCAAACAATCATCAGCTTGACTTGGGCAGTGAGAGCAGAGCTGCCGTGGGAACTGATGAGGCTGTTTGAGAGACAAACATAATCATGGGTCTCACTGTGGTGGGGAGCAGGTTGGGCACATGCAGTTGGACTTACCTGCTTTCCTTCCTTCCCCTCCCCAAAAAGGACTACCCTGAACCACAGTGGCCAGGTAGGTGTTTGTTTCATCCCCATTTGTGTCATTTGATCTGTCCTTCTGAACAGTCATGTGCATATTGCTTCTGAGATATTTCTGCTCCTGCACAGTTGAAACCAAGCTGTGATTTGTTATTAAAATCAAAGGAAGAATTTTATCAAGCAAAACATGTAAGAGATTGACATCCCTTTCATATTTGCAAGCTTCCTGGCTTGGCAGAAGGTGACCAAGAACATAGACAAGAACAGGTTAGAGAAAGCAGCTCCAAAAACTAACTTTTAAATAAAGACTAATCATTGAATACAGATACTTTTCTCTATGTTCTGTCATGGTGTCATTGCCATGACTGCATTATTGTTGTGTCTTGATCTTGGAAATGTCTTGAGAAGTGACCTGTACTGAAGTCATCTACTCCATGCCTGGGCTGTAGTTGCTGCAGTCTGTTGGGGAGCAGTCTCTTCAAATTCTGTTCTCCTGTTTGATATGTGGTTCATCTCTATTTCCCAGCTAACACAAGATCCTTCATGTTAATGTATTATCCTTTCTGAGCATGGAGTAAGCTACTACACCTATTTTATCTTCGCCCTCTTCTGAGATGTAGCAGAATCCTGAAATAACTCGGCCTTTCCAGAGGCTGGTTTTACTTTGCATCTCTCTTAGAAGCTGTAGGAGAACCATGGATGCACTCATGGGTGCCTCTCATCCAGCTTGCAGGAACTGGGGCTTTGTGCTTTGAGGGAGTCAATGCGGAGACTGAGTTTGTGCAGCATGGTCACAGGCCTGTAGGGCTGCAGCTTCTTAACAGTACCCCTGAAAATAGCAGCTGCAACACATTTCTAAAATGGTAAAGCAGAAGGCATCTTTCTTGAGAGCTGTGGAACACGACTGTGGGATTCACTGTGCAGGCAGACCACTCACTTTGGCTTTTCCAGCCCCCACGCTGCAGCTCAGACAAGTCACTGTGCTCGTTCCTAGCACTGAAATGAGGCTTTCTGACACTCTGGTGGAGCTTATGTGGCTGCTGAGAAAACGTACCTGGATGCAAGCTGGCACTTGTCAAGCACCTCTTCCATCCTGTGTTCATTCCAGAATGCCCTGGCTAAAGGTGACAGATAGACAAGGCCATAAACCTGGAGGCAGGGTAGTGACCTGAGTCCTGAGCCTTTCCAGTCTTCTGAGAGAAGCTGTGGCTGGTTGCTGGTGTGATGAGGTTCCATGCAGCACCTCCAGGCTCTGCTCTCTGCCCTTTCCCTGTGGAGTGGGCTGCACTGGGAGATGAAGGTTAATGCTGGAAGCAGCAGCATCACAGAAGGGGTCTGTGCATCTGTGTTGCTGCATCTTCTCTGTGGCTTTGTGTTGGTCATGAGGAGCTGACTGTTCCTCTGTGCTGGGGTACGCACTGAGGAGATGCTGCTTGGGAGTCTGCAGCTCTAGGCAGAGCTCTAAGTTTGGAAGACTGTTGAGCTCTTGTGCTCATTAGCAAGGGGGAGGTAGCAGTAAAAGCTCCTCTCTTGTCTTGGCAGCATGTGCACCTGTTGTACCTGAAGTTTTGTGTGGGAGGTGGAGTTTTGTGCAATCCCGTCTGACTTGCATCAGTGCCCCCTCCTTCAGTGTTACCAAGCACAAAAACAAACTCGATTTCCAACAGTGCTTGGCTGGCCCTGCTGTGTTCCTGAAGAGGAACCCTCAGCTGCGGAGCTCTGACATTTCACTGGCCAGAAGGTGGGCAGCTGTGGTAAAAGGAGAGGAGCAGGTGTGCTGTCACCTGCCTGTGTTCCTTGTCTTTCTTCCTGGGACCTTTTCAGTACAGTAGTTCTTGTTTGGAGTGTGCAACTTCAGTGATAGATGTCAGAAAATGGCTGGCTGCCTCTCATGGTGGGGCTGTACGTGAGGGTGAAGATCCAGGGCTAGGTACAGCCACTACAGTGGCGGAGGGTACAGAGCTTCTCTCACATCCCACAGCAGCATCTATGGAGTGCTCTGTGCACTCCTGTCTCACCTTCCCTCCAGCAGCCTGCTCTGTTAAGGGCATGTGTTACATCCAATGGACAGCTACATGCTGTGAACTGGCAAAATAACCACAGAGAGGCAATGTAATTCTGTTACTTGTGCCTCTTCTCCTCTGAAACCTGATTGCAGTTATGATAAAGATAAAATCCCCCTCAAATGTTCCTTTCTTGAGATACTTAAGCATTTTGGATTGGAATGAAGGAAGAAAAGAGAGGTCTTGGGGTTAATAGAACATGCTCACTTAATTGATATTTATCTAGAATAGCATAGTTGGCTGTCTCCTCCCTTGTTGGCTGCACAGATAGTTTCTTTGCTTAGCAGTTGCCACCCATGTTTCCTCAGCTGCCAAATAAATACATTTCATTCATCCCCCAAAGCAAAACTGTTTGCAAAAGGTCAAGTGGATGGGTCTGCTGCAAATGAAGCCAGGCTGCAAAAAGCCAGTCCACATTTTCCAGAACATTGAGAAGCAGTAGAAATTAACAAAAAGACAGCTGGTTTTGTCTTCCAGCACCCAGTTTAGGGGTGGGTTGCTGAAGGGTTCCCTGGGGTTTTGGGAGCCACTGGGCTGCAGGAGATGCAGGGATAAGATGCTGGCAGGTGAGGGGCCTGGACCATCCACCTGCCCTGTAGCTGGTGGTTTTCTGGCACAGCTCCTGTAACTGGAGCTGGGGTGAGTCACTGGCTGCCTCTGGTATCGATCTGCAGCCGTCCCTGCAGTCATTCTGTGGTGATCAGCATCACGCTCTGGCGGGGATTGTCTGTTGCTGGGGCTAAAAGGGCTGGCAGAGTGTGTGGTGTAACCAGTAATTCTCTGCTGGCCTTTACAGTTAGGTGTGGTGCTCATCAGTATGGGCTCTGCCTGCTGGCAGGCACACAGCATCAGCACTGAAACATTTGTAAACGTTTCTTTTGGCTTTCATTTAATTTTATTCTGTGTCACTCCTACCTTCTTTGCTTCCATAATAATTTCTTCTATTTTTCTTCCTGTTTCTTCTTCTACACTACTTTCCATTATATAATTTCTTAGATTTTAGAGTTACAGCCCCATAGCTGCTCTTGAATGATTAGCAAGCACTAAGTGAAGTTTTAGAGCTCTCTGAGCTCTTCTGGGCAGCTGGGGGAGCAGGAGCTTTGTTCAGGAACCTGTTGGAGAGGCAGATTTTCTGTTTTCACTCCATCTGCACTTTGTCATCCTCAGCACATGCATCCCTGGAGAGGGAGCTGACTGATTTCAGCTCTCTTCTGAGATGGCAGTTGGGTGGCAGGTGAACCTGCCTGTCTCACTGGAGTCCTGAGGACTGCTTGATACCAGAAATGAGGTGTTTGTGCTGAGCGATGAGCAATAAAACATCATCAGTATTTAAAACAGAGCTTTAGATGGAACAAAGTGGAGGTTCACTTTCTCACACCTGGAGCGTTTTCATTAGTTTGAAGGAAACCTTTGGCTCTAATGGAAAATTAAAATCATTGTGCAGATTAAAAAATGTATATTTTCACAAAGCAAAAGGAAAGAACATCAAGTCATAGGGTGGAATTTTGGCCATTTTTAGCATGATCTTGCTCTTTGAAGTATAATGTCTCAGAATGGCACAAGCAGCACATTTTCATTATGCATTTGGGTGTTGTATAAGATTCGTTGAAATTTAGTAACAGCATCGTTTTGAGTTAAAAATGCCTCCAGACTGCTTAAGCTGCACTAGTGCAGTGAGCAAAAAATATTCTTGTAATACAACCTGACCGATTCAAGCTTTAATTTCTTCCACATCACAGGCTCATTACCTGTTAAATAAAGGAGTTTCATGTGCTCATCTCGTTGGAAAATGCTGGGAGATTGCTTGAGGAATACTGTAGCAAAAGAGGATGGTGTCACTTGGGAGTATTTAAAGCTTGAAGAATAACACTGAGACTGAAATTTTTCCCTGAGTTGTTATCCAGTGATTATCCAGGGCACTTCTGTGAGCTGGTGTTGGTAGGACCAGGTATCTTACCTGAGTTGATAGCATCTGAAGTGATTAATTTCTCCTCAGTGCTTGTTGGAAGTATGTTCTGTCCATTTTCTGTTTTAATGAATTTACTACTCTATGCTTTCAGAGCAGAGTGGAAGTTTGATGTGGTTGTTTCTATAGTATGTTTTGTTTGTGTGAGGGACTTCTCGGTGTTTCTGCAGTATTTCAGTCCAGCTGGATTGATAGGGAAAGTGGAGAGATTTAGCATCTGAGAATAGCATAAATCCCAGCACTGTGGCAGGCCTGAACAGCAGGGATGTTGTCTGCCCTGCTCATGTAGGCACTGTTAGTGATGAGGTGCCTTGTGTGGGGCACTTCAAGGTGAGGAAAAATGGGGACTTTACCATGGAATTGGTCAAAAACTCAGAGTACAGAATGTGCTAATGCCACCAAGTCATGGTCTCCCAGCAGCAGGGCTGAAAGGGACCCTCACTGTTGGTTGCTCCAGCTTCAGTCCTACGCTGGTTCCAGATGTGCATTCCTTAGAAGGATATTCTTAAACCTGTTTTTTGCATCCTCCCACAGAGAAAATTCTGGGAAGAATGTCCTAATATCCAAACCACATCTCTGTAGGAAACCAGTAAGAACTCTGATAAACAGCGACAATGTTTTATGTTGCATTTTGGAGTCAAGAGAACAAAATAAAATCTTTCTAACCGTACACCTGGTAGAGCACTGCCACAACATTCCCCAGGATTTCTGAGCCATCAAACAGGTCCTTAGGATGGGTCTGACACGTAGCTCTGTAGGAAACCTTCTCTCTGGGAAGCTGCAGGCCAAGAGGTGTTGAAAGCTTGGCAAAGATGGCATCGCTGCTTTTCAGTTTCTCCTCCTGTCAGCTCCAAGCAGCAAAGCAAGCAGCTTCTCCAGACATCTTCTGAGCTCACCTTTCCACCTCTCTTGGCATAACATATGTGGGAATATACCCCTTCTTCTCTGGTATGAGCTTTGGGCTCAGTCATCCTGAAAGCTCTGCAGTGTGGGTGTTCCCATTTGTTAACTCCTCAGGCAGCTCTTGAGCTCCCATTGCTGGCATGGGGAAAATCAGGATTTTACTCCCCATGTTTCCCCTTTATGGGTGTTGGCTCAGGAGCTGACACAGCCCAGGGGGCCAGGGGGAACCACGCTTGGTTGGTTCCTGAGACAAATCTGCACCCAGATGAAATGTGCTCAGTGGCTGTGGGCTCACACATAATATTTATGCTCTCCTCTGTTTCACTCTCAGTGAATATGCTGTAATTTTGGCTAATTACACAATATGTCAGGAATAATTGCAGGGTGTTCCTCAAAATAAATAATACATTTTGTATGCTCTGCTATCCATACTTATGAGCAAGCTTTAACCTTCAGTAGCCAAGGCATTGACTGTGCTGGAAAATGACAGCTTAGGAACTGTAGCTGCAACTTATTTTGCATTAAATTTCTAATTTTTTAAATTCTTTTACCTGAAAAAACTTATCCTGAATAAATTCTGGAACAGCCCTACATCGTCTCTGTGTGCCTTTTGTTCCTGCCTGGCTTTGGTTTTATCATCAGAGCTGGAGTCAATACAGGTGTAGAAAATTGCTCTTGAAAGGGAAATGTTTTGAAATTTTGTCTGCTGCTAAAACACACTGGATCAACAAAGAAACATAAACCGCATCCTGGGGGAGGCAAACGTGGCAGTGAACTGTATGAAGAATTGGTTTTTTTTAGTTCTCTGGTCAATTAAAAGAAGCTTCTGGGGAGAAGAGGATTCAGACCTCAATGCAGTATTTCATTGTACTTAAAATGAAAGTTTGGATTTAATCTCTGGCTCTGTTAACATTTTTTTCATTACATTTCCAAAGATAATGTCGTGCCAAAAGAAAAAATGAAAACTTGCACTCTTTTCAGGCCTCTCTCTTTTTCTGTTAGTGAGATGGAATTTGGATATGGCTTTATCTACTCTTACTCTGAACTTTTCAGCAAAATATTCAGCTAGACAGTGTTACTCAGAAGTGGTCAGCAATTCTGTGCCAAAATACCTGGTGGCAGGTGGGCCCTCAGTTCTCATCCACTTTTTATCTCACTGTTTCACCTGCAATGGTCTTTTGGTTCCTCTTTGGCCCTGCAGTGCTGTGATGGCTGTTTTGTCCTTGTTGTTTGTGCAGAAGTGGGTAGCTCTTGTGTCATGTATATTAGTTTGATGTTTGCCTTCTGGGAAAACTCATCCACAACTTCGTACCTCATTATCCTTGAGCTGTTGACCTCAGGTGGCTGTCACATGGGATTCAGATCTCAGAGAGTGGGCGAGCTGCAGGGTGACTTCTTTACTTTCTAACATCCGTAGGCTGTCCTAAGACCATCCACAGAGATGTAGCCGTGATTCCATGTGGCACCCCTAGTTTTCAATGCTTTATAGGACTAATTTCTCTGCCCCTTACCTCAGACTTGTATTAACATCCCTGTAAAGCGGATTCCCTGGATATGGGAGGGCCTGCATAAATGCCATGGACGTGCAATCACATCATTTCCACCTACTCTACAAGTGAGAAATAAGACTTCCCTGGAGGGACTCGTCTTGGTTAGAGCAAAGCAGGCATCGTGGAGGGGTGCAGGCAGGCAGCTGTGCTCCATGCTGGAGAGATAATTACTATTCCTCCTGGCAGGCTCTAGCACAAGAAAGGAAATCACTTCTCTGGATGCTCTTTTTGCCTACAAGGTGCCATTCTGCTCTAGTGACTCAGTGACCGTGACAGGAGGCAATTGCGCTGATGGTGCTGTCATCAGCTTGAGCCCATCATCCCTCTGAGTTAGGGAAATGTCATTTTTGGAAGCATGTCCTTCAAACAGAGAGGCCATCCCTGCCAGCACAGCATATTATTACATGTAATGCATCCTGGAAACACCAGTTGTTTCTCTGTAGTTAATAACCGTGGGTGGAGATTCGTACTTGTGATGAGTAAATACACGAGGGAACCATGCAGCCCTGTTGTCCCAGAGCCTTCTTCTTCTCCAGATGAATACTTTGTAATTGGAGGGTGACACTATCCCTGTAATCATGTTAAACTGAAGCTGGGTGTGGCCTTTGTTCTGCATCTTTGGGAAAGGAGCTGGGATTGACTTTGATACCCCCAAAACCATAGACCTCATGAGCAAATCTTGATGTCAGTAAGTTTGTTTCCATATCTCCATCCTACTCACAGGCTCAGTGATGTGCCAGTGTGTTAAGCCAAATGGCTGCATCTAAACTAAAGGGGTTCATGTCAGCTTTGCAAGGTGGGGTGGGATGCCTGGCTTTGCTACAGAGCTCACTCATGTTTGGGCAGCTGTTGTTACCCACCATGACTGGACCTGTGTGCAGGCAGCCTGAGGAGACATCCAGATAAACACAAATGCCCCCCTGTGTCACTCATTTCCCTTGGCTCTGCAGTTCTTTTGCCCTCTCCCTGCCTGTTACTCAGGATGCTACAGGCAGCATTGCCCAGGCCATCCTTGCAGGCTTCCTCAAGGAATACACGTCCTTCAGCTCCAAACAATTTTGCTGAGTTTAGTGACAGAAACTGGAAAATACTGTGACACTGGGAAATAAAGGTCTTGCCTCTGCCTGTGCACTTCTGTGCACTGAGTGACTCCTGAGGGAGCTGAAAATGCTCAGCACTTTGCAGCAGGATTTCCCACCTCTGCACCTGCATGACACAGTTGGAGCGTCCTCCCGGATCCCGCGTGTGGCTCACGATGCTCCGACCTGCTCCGTGCATGACTCACTGCAGGTGCAGCCACAGCCAGCCATGTGCAGCATCTGCTGAACACTTACAGCCACAGTCACTGTGTGGCAGAGTTGGTCAGGGTGTTTGGCCAGAGGAAACACTCTGGGTCTTCAAGGGCATTAGCTCCTTTCACAGCTGCAAGTGGTGTTATTCCTGAGCTTCCCAGTTTGGGTGGATTCAGTGAATCATTGTAGTGAGTTGAGCTATTAAACTTATGTCGATAGTGATGCATTTAATTTGAGACAGTCAAATTACTTCATCTTAACTCCAAACACCCTGGAGAATTTGGCAGCTCCTCGCTAGGAAAACAACCCCAACATTTATCTCCCTCAGATTTTCATCCCCGAGTTCTGTGCTGATGCCTGTCACCATAGTAATCTGCATGGAGCTTGCTGATTCTTGTGCTGATTTATTGCAAGCCTTTTTTAATATGTACTTCTGAAGGAGGGATTTTGGTGCCCTTCTCTGTCTACAAAATTTGTGTTTGCAAAATTTGGCTTATCGAGTATTCTGGAACCCATCCTTTCCAGGGGAGGGGAACTGCGGTTTCTGCAGTGGCACTTAAAATGCGGAGTTAATCTAAGTAAATTAGGAGCAGTTTATGCTCTGGCTTGCATGCTGGGCTTGGTGTGCTAAGGATTTGAGTGCTGGTTAGGTGAGTCATAAATCAGCCTCCCATTATGACAGCTGCAGCCTGAATGGGGGAAAATAAGAATAATGGAATGTGTAAATTCCAGGCTAAAATGTTTAATTGCAATAAACAAATGTTTGAAGAACATTTAGGTGAAATATGCTCCTGAGATGTATTACGTTTCCAGTGTTTGCAGTCACACCCTCAGCAAAACTGTTGCACAGGCACAGAAGGGAGTCAGCAGCGTGCCGAGATTCAGAGGAGAGCTGGAGATGCTTTCTCCCTCACCAGACCGATGTCCTTAGGAGGTGCCAGAGGGACTGTTCTGGGAGCCTGCTGCTGGCATCTCTCACAGCCTTGCTGTGCTCAGACCAGACAGAGGCACTGAGCTGCAGAGAAAGATAGCAAACAAATGGGCAAGTCTCCTGTGGAAATTCTGCAGTAGGTGCCTTCCTTGTACCTTATTGCAGGTTGCTGGACAGAAAATCGCTGCTTCCCATCTGAGCTTGCAGAGTCATCTGTTGTTTGACAGCTCACTGTGCAGAGAGCAGTAACCCCATGAGCTTCAGAGTTTATGCCATAACCCACACTGAGTACCACTGGCATCCAGCACAGTAACTTCTGAAGTAGATTTAGAAGCAGTTCTGCACCAGTAACCTCAAGTGGAGGCTTGCCTGCCAACCAAGAGCATTGCTGTGCATTGCAAGAATCTTTGGAGCCAGTGGCTCAAATCCCTCAAAGGTCACTAAGCCCTTCATCTTTTTTGAGTTCCTTGAAAAGTGGCCCCTCTGAGTTCTGTGCCATTGACTTGGAGAATTCAGATTGAGGTGACTTCTGTGAGTATGGCTCTGTTGAGTCCTTTTATAATTCCCCGCCCAAGGCAAAGTGGGGACTGGCTTGCTGCAGCCTCAGGTCATTGTGTTGCTGTAATAAGGGGCATTCTGAGAGTTGAAAGAAATGAGACCACATCAGACTGCCTTCCATAGAGGAGTTGCAGCTGGAAGTCAGTGTTGTGCCGTGTTCTTTGCTGCTTCAGAGCAGGGTTTGGAGCAAATTGAGCTACCTTACAGTGATGATAAGAGAGTAGGGGTCCTCCCCCAGGGGTTTAGTGCTACTGCTTTGCTGATGGAAATAAGCAGGAGTTGGTGCCTTCAGTGGGGCTTTGCTAAATGCTGCATTGATGCATAACCTCATAGCTCCTCTCTGCATTAAGGGGAGTTATTATACTTCTGTGTTCTCCATTTTCCATTTAAGTGGTGAGTTCCTTGTTCACCTTAAACAGGAGAGCTAAATGAAAAGGTCATTAAAGAGTAATATTCTGTCAGTGCTCTTGCTCTTTTCCCCATAGCACACAGCAGATATCTTCAGCAATGCCTACAGCTTGAGGGTGAGGGACATGACTCTGCAGAGTAGCTGATTTAGCTATGATCCTCTGGCCTTCAGTGAGCATGCCCCTGGAGATCAAACAAAGTGCATGTGAGCACCCTGCAACTATCATGTCCTTGGCAAGCCCCAGGAGGATGAAGATCACTGTGTAGCTGCATAATAAGGCAGGAAGCACAGCAGCTCATGGTGAACTGAGATGACTTTAAGGCTCAGCAGCAGGACAGCAGAAGTGAATAATAGCAGCATCACATTACCATTTAAGTAGAGACAGGAAGATTAGCAGTCAGATCATGATTTAGTTAGCCTCAGCTGTGCCAGAGGGCTCAGAAAGTTAAAAGCAGGGCAGGCAGAAGTGGTGAGTTTGGCCTGTGGAAAGGATAACCAAGCAAGATGCCCTTCAGGGGATGTTCAGTGAGTTGTCAGTGGATGACTGCTCTAAGAAGGATCATTAGGTGACAACTGTGTCTTCACTGAAGGTAAAGTGCCCAGTCTGACAGATGCTACACACCAGGAGAGTTACAGCTTAGCTCTTGCACTGTGTTTTTGTTCTGTTCTGCACTCTGATGTTCCCATTGTGGTGCTTCTTGAGGATGATCTTCCCTTGCATCCTCCAGAATTGCCATATTGGAAGGAACTGAGCTTACTGCATCTGCATAAAGAGAGTTTTCTCCAGTACTCCCCAGCCTTCAACAGCTGTATATGAGAAGCTAAAGCAAGATTTTTAAAGTAAACATCCTGAAGGGTAGTACTATTGCTTATAAAGTGGGGATAAAAATATTCCTTTGCATATTGCATGGGAAACCTGGTAGCATGGGGTCTTGCACTGGGAGTAGAAGCTGCATGGAAATCTCTTCTGTCCAGTCAGTGGTTTGGGATTAAGACAGCAAGAACATCTTTCATAAACCCATTCTGAAGTGCTTGACTTTGTGTTTAGGGAGACTCTAAGTTAGTGCTGAAGTCTTGTCCATGTTCAGTTCCATTTCTGCAGGGAAAGCTGCTTTTGTAACAGAAGGGAAGTGCACATGGAAGAGCCTGAGGGGGAGGAATAGCTGTATCCCAAGTGTGTTATGCAGTATTGCACCTTTAAAAGCCAGAGGATTTGAGTCCCATTTGCTTTGCAAGGCGGAGGCTAGAGAATAGGTTTAAGTTTGTTTTGTGATAAATTTTAAGAATTATAGAAAAAAATGCTCATAGCAGAGTTTTTGCTTATCTGTGCTGCATTTTTTCCCTTTATTTTACAATTTGATTCTTTCTCTTATTGAATATAGCCTGGAGCAGTACCATTGAGGGAAATACAGACAAAAGTATAGAGGTTGTGGGGTTTTATTGTATTTTTTCCCCCTGGTACTCCAATAAGCATTGTCAATAATATCTGCTGGGAAGGGTGGTTCTCTTTTTATTGCAAACCTGGAAAGTTCTCAGTCTATTTCATTGTCTTTCTGTTCTGACTTACCAGGGTGTCTGAGAACCCTTAATTGACAAGGAGACTTACTGGTTTTGAGGGTTTTTTTCTATAAACTGAAGTTTTTGGTGCAAATGTGCAGCATAAGGGTTAGCAGTGCTGGAAGACTGATAGAATTGCTCTGTAGATGGAAAGAACTGATGTTAAAATATATGGTATGACAAAAGTAGGTCTCTTAAAAGTCACATGCAGCATTTTACCTCTGGGCTTTCAGCAAGATTCCTGTCCTGTGATGATACAATTTTCTCTTCCAGTAATAGTTCCACACTGAGAGGGGAAGATGGGTAAATCCTTGCTCCTTGTTAAAAGTTGTCTTCACCTAAAATTTTGTCTGTCCCCTGCCACACTGCTTACTGTATGAATGGCAAATCCCAGTATCTCACTTTATGCCCAGACATAAGACAAGAGGTTCCCTGGTGGGAAGCAGCTACTCCAGCAGCTGTTGTCACCTGTGCACCTGTTTGTGTTCGAGCTGCTTCCTTTGCAGGCACTGGAGAGATACTGGTGGTTTCAGGACCCTTTGGACCTGGCCTGGCCAGCCTGTGGGGGTTTGGGGATGCAAAGAGAGATCAGTTCAGGTGGAGAGGTGGCTGTACTGTGTGAGACAAATCACCCATTGCCCAGGCGACTCCCCAGCCCTCCTTGTGTTCAAGGAGAGAACTCGGTGCTGGCTGTGCACCTCCCTGCACTGCTTCTGTGTTTAGTTCAGGTTGCTAAAGGTACCTGAAAGTGCAGCATCTCTGATCCTTCCATGTCTGGAAGAGGCAATTTTTTTTGCTACAGGGCATCCTAAATATGTCATGAGTATGGGCAGGGATGTCCCTGCAGAAGAGGATCTGTGCAGTGAGGAGAGACAGGAGCTCTGCTGCTTTCAGACTGTGTTAGGGCCAGGAGGAATGTGGTTTTCTGTATGGCTGAGAACTCTCTGCTTCACTCCCTTTGAGTTTTATTTTTGAGTTTGGGTGCGAGCCTCAAAGTTCAGCAAAACCAGGTCATATAACACAAGATTTCCCCTTCACCTTGTCCCTAGGTAGGCAATGACTCAGAAAAGGCTGGCATTATGAAGAAGACAGTTGTTAAAGCTGACCAGGTGTCTGTCAGGTCCGCAAGAGAAAGGAGCCTGAAAGGGTTTACCCTGTATTTGCTATGGTGATACAGCCTTCTGGTGCAAGTGTTTGCATCTATAGAAAGGATGCAAGGAGCCATCAGGGGATCTTGGGTGCTATTCTGATAAACTCTGAAAATGTCATAAGTTATTAATAACAAGCAGATTTGGTCAGTGTTTTACATGGTAGGCTACTTAGTAGAAGTGGGAGAGATTTTTCTGTTCCCTAACTATTTGCATGGTTGAAATATAGTTTGCATCCCTAAGAAGGAGGAAAGGGTGCTGTTCTAATTCTATCCTGTAGCTAAGTCATCTTCCAAAGAAAAGAGATAAGGTCAGGGTTGTTTTCTCTCCCCGCTCCTTTTCAGAGAGCTTTAAGACAAGACCTCCCCACTTCTCCAGCACACAGAAAACCTGAGACTGCAGGAGCATCTTCTAAATCTCTCCTTCTGGGAGCTCTTCCATTTCATGCAAAGTACTTCAACATTAAAATTTAACCAGTGAGTAAAATTAAGGCTAAGATTCATTCAGGGACTCACTCATATCAAAGAGTGCCTATTAGTGCCTTTACTATTGTGGTATTAGATAAAAGGGAGGAAGGGGACAGACTTGAGGAGGATGATGCAGGCATCTGTGCCTGAGAATGCAGCTTTTCATTTCCTCTAGCTTTGATGTGCTTTTCTAATGAAAAGCAAGTTAAATCAAGCTTCTATATTCAACAAAACAGGTAATTCATTCAGATAAGAAGAATGAGCTAAGTGTTTTGCTAGGTGTCATTTTGACATGTGTTGGCTTGATCAACTAGCTCTTAGTAGATGACCAGTACAATTGTACTTATTTACTGTCCCAGCATTGAGAGTTGCTGGGAGAAAGCCTGACTGCAGCCTACAGCACTCACTGCGCTGAAATCACTTCTTTTTTAAGGCAGCACAGAAACCATCTGATCTGATTTATTCAGTGGCTTTTGTAGCTGTGAGAAAATACCTGACTCTCCCCTGGCTAGGGTAGGGATTGCTGAAACTGAAATCCTTTGCACCTGCAGCCTGTCTTAGATCATCTGAGATGCCTGCTGCTGCTGCTGTCAGAGCAGGAGAGCAGGGTGAGGGTTCCCCAAATGGGAGTCGTGCAGGGATGCAGTGGGAGCGGGGCTCGGGATGGGAGCATCAACACACAACGTGACCACGGTTATGTAACGACCATGGCTTATTAAACAGCCTCACCAGAGGCATGAAAGGCAGGAGCCTGACGAGATTTTGGTATGCTACACTGAATTCTTTCCTGTCCAGTGAGCCAGCAATAATTGGGTCTTATTTATTTACTTTTGGAGGGTGGTCACATAAAACCACAAGGTCCTGTCACACGAGGAGAATCTCCTCCATGCAGGGAGTGTGTCTGCTCACACGCTGTCAGCTCACTTGTGTTCCAGCATTAATGCCTGCGACAAATTTTTAAACTTCCATGATTACAATTGAATTTGTTTTTGACCACTTAGTTTGTGTTGGATTGGTAGGGTGACGTGGAGACAGGTGGTAAAGCTGCGCACCTCTGTCATGTGAAGTTCAAGTTGGTTTTGCTTTTGTTCATGTTTTCCTTTTACCCTTCAGCAGGAAGGTATAAAATGCTGTAGAGGCAATAGGGAAGAGCCAGCCAGGGCATGGCTGGCTTGTGATACACAGGGGCTGGGAAAGGTCCCTGTTGGAGACAAAGATTCTAATCTGCCAGAGTGTGTGGCACATGTTTTAGGAGGGGGAAAACATGCAGGATTTTAAAACAGAGGTGATCTGAGGTGCCCATAAATGCTTCAGAGGTCAGTTTTGGAAATGTGTTGTGTCTGTCCCTTTCCAAATTTTTCTCCCCAAATCCCACAGAGCTGCACTCACATGCAGCCCTGATTCAGCACTCAGTTGCTCTGGGTTGACACCACTGTAGTAACAGTGATTTAAGTAGCTTTTCGTTGGCATAAAACTGGCACTGCATGATAGTGACTCAAGCATACAAAAAGCAAGGTGGTTGGCTTCACATGCAGCATAAGAAACAATGGGCACATTCTTTGCAACACTGCTGGCAAATACTCTTCTGAACAAGTGGCATATTCAAAATACATCAACTGTCTAAATACTTCCATTTGGTAGGTAACTTTCAGAGAATTGATGTTCCATAATCTGCTTCTACTGCACCAAGTATGCATTTCATTTTACCTGCTCATCTGATCTCAATTGTATTTGCCTGTCTGTGTATTATACGTGAATATTTTACAGCCGTGCTTGAAAGGAATCACTGAAAGCAGTCTTACCTGCCAAGCACTTTTACATTTACTCAGGGCTTAATGGGGGACAAGCAAATTGAGTCTTGTGCTACTCAGTATATCTGGTAATAATTATTATTTTTATTTTGCAGAACCCCAGCTGAAAGGAATTGTGACAAGGTTATTCAGCCAGCAGGAATACTTCCTGCAGATGCACCCAGATGGTACAATTGATGGGACCAAGGACGAAAACAGTGACTACAGTAAGAAAAATTAGCCTGTTTTGCAACCCAATTACAATCAAATGCATCACCTAGTGGGGCTCACTTGTGCAACTTCATTTTTGCAAGGATCAAATTAGGAGGGAGACAGCTGTTTTCTGCTTATTTTTTTCTATCTATCCGTCCCCTTTAAATCTTGCCAGTATCATTTCATATGTTTCCTCTCCGATCTTCTTCCCTCCTGCCCCGATTCTGTAACTGCCATCTGGGTGGGGTGGAGAATAAAACCCATGATTTGAATTGCTGCCAGAAGAGAAAGGAGATTATATTTATACACATGCCACGTGGGTAAAGGATATGGGGAATTCTCTCTCCAAGGAGAAGAGGAGAAAATCGTTTTAGCCTCAAAAATTCAGCAAGCATCAGGAATTTCTAGGCTGGAGAAAAGCAGCTGTTCACTGAAGTCTCGTGCTTTGAGGCTGGTGTAAGGGCTGAGGGTATCAAATGACCTTGTCAAAACCCTGTTCAAAAGGATTGGGTTTGTGCTGGACAGCAAAAGGCAGCAGAGCCCATGGCCATGTGCAGGAGCCATGCTGTTTTAAATGCATGCAAAGCAGGAGTCAATCTTCCTTTTGAAGAGGAAGTTGTTTTGTCAATGCCAAAGGTCTTCAAAAGGTTTAAAAGGGTGTAGAATATTTTCTGCAGCATCTCTGCATTTCATAGGCATCAGTGTGCTGTCCCTGGGTGGGCAGTTAAGCTCAGATCCTTGCTGCCACAAATTGCATCAACAGGGTAGGATTCAACTCTTACTTTTTATTATCTATGTATATGGTTTGGAGATCCCTGTACCACTGCTAAAGGGGTATTTAACCTGGCCAGCTTGGAATTTGGCTTCCCAGTCTTTATTAGAGGTAAATAAATGTTAATCTGTGTGGTAGGGTTGATGGAAGCAAACTTCATGTACTTTGTGAAAGGAGGAGTCTGCTCGATTGCAGACAAATTTTGGTCTAATTCAAAGAAGCTCCTGGCTGGATTGAAGGTGGCATTCCTCCAGGAAGGCAGAGCCTGGGCTGCAGGTGAGGGGTGTCTGTAGGGGTTCAGCACTGACATTGTCCTGTGAAGGTGCACTTGGACAGAGGTGCTGGGTGGCTGCAGCCCCGCATCCCTGGTGTGTACCCCATCCCCAGGAAGCTGCAGGATGCTGTAGCAGGAGCATGCTGTGTTCTGGGGCTGCCCTGCTGCAGGCAACTCAGGGCTGGGGGTCCATAGAGGAGAGAGGAGCTGTGGGAAGATGGTGACTGGAATTGCAGGTGGCTGGCAGAGCCCTTGTGGAATGACCCAAGAGGCTGCATCCACCAGAAACATGGCCTGTATCAAATGCAAATGTCAGGTTTTAGTCCTTTTTCATACGCACATATTGAACAAATTAAATACTGTAAATTGCAGTAAGACAGTCTCTGATTTATGTGGGGAGCAGGAGAATCTGTGGACAGACACACACATCTATGCTCAGAGACTCAGGAGGTCTCCTTCAAAAGAGTCTGGCCTTGAGATGCTCTCAGCCAGACACCAACATATGGGGTGAGTTCCGTGGGCTGTATTAGCTGCTTTTTCTGAAAGGAAGAAGACCTGGGGTGTTCTTAAACTGCCGAAAATCCCACTGGAGGCCTATTTGTCAAAAATATGGGAAGATATGGTAGAGATGACAGGGATTCATTGCCCTCATCTATCATGGAGGACTGAACAACAAAGTAATGGGCTTAAATGGGAGCAGGGATGAATTAAGGTAAACAGCAGAGAAATGCAAGAGCAGTTCTGCAATATTTCAGAGTGACAGGGGAGATGAGGGAAGCTGCTGCACTCTCACTGGTTGCAGGGGAACCTCCTGAGTTCCCGTGACTGAGATTGGGCCCCATTGCCCAAAGTGCTGTGATTTATTTATCCCCCCAGAAATGTCAGAGAGGAGTTTGACCAGGTGCTGAGTACTTGAGAGCTGCTTCCACCCAGTGTTCTTAACTGGAAATAGATGGGCTGAAACACAGTTCTAGAATGTAATTTTATCTGGTGAGATGGCAGCCCTGTCTCGGCAGCTTGGTGGGACAGGAGGCATCTCACTGAAGTGTGCCAAGCCACTGGCTCAAAGTCAGGGACTATGCTGGAAAGTTTAGGCAAGTTTTTGAGAGAAGACTGAAGCCAAAGAATTCCCCATCTTCTGATCTCAGGGGATCTCAAAGCAGGGAAAGAATCCAACCTGATAATATTTGGCTCCTGAAAATGAAATTAGGACTGTGCTTTATTCAATTTTACATAGCTTTTTACCACATGGTCTCATCAATAAATCTTCAGTGTGAATGAACATCTTAGAATATATAAAGCTTCCCGTTACAGCTTCGGAATGAAATCACATTTTGCACTTTGGAAGTGCCAAAATAAAGCTGATTGCCTTTTTTCCTTTCTCTCCTCCAAAAATAATCTCAAATTTTGACCAGAAGAAAGTCAAAAGTTACTTGTCTGAGTGAACAGTTTACAGATTTACTTCACTGCAGTTTTCTGTTTGGAAGTGCTTCTGCAGAAGATTCCTGACTAGCCAGTCAGGAGTGTGTGCAAGAGCAAAACTCATCAAAGATTAGATAAATAATATTTTCCCATCCCTGAAGAGTGGTTGGTTAACTTGCATCCACAGCAGGGAAGGGCACTCTAGAAGGCCACAAGAGGATCCTTCCCACCCTAGATGACCATCTATTCTCCGCAAAGAAGTCATCTCAGCACAGTTAAACAGCTGGTGAACACCATGTTCCATACATTGCTTTGTGTTCTGTATCCCCACACTGATTAATCAAATTAGCATTGTGAAAGGATGCATAATTTTCATGGAATACATTAGGTTGGTTTACTCTGACAAAATAAATGTTTAAGATGAGACACGCCATGTCCCTCAGATACATCTGATGGAATTAAAAGTTCTAATAAAAACCCAGTTATTTATACTAGAGGAACTGCTAATATTTAAGCAATTTTAAAATTAATTATCTGTTGCCCATTTTATGTATGTTCCTGAAGCTGATGGCATTTATTTTCCACCTCCTCTCACTTAAAGAAAAAAAAAAAAACCCAGAAGCCAAATTCTAATGGCATTTGGATGGGCATCCAGCCAGCTTCCCAGGAGCCAGCACTTGGGACATCTGTTCCTTCTGCCATGCTGTTAGAGACGTGTCATCTCAATGTAAGCAAGGGGGCACTTTCCCTGGCTACTGGCATTGGCATATGGGAAGAGTTCTCTTCCCACTGGAGTGCATTTTCATGGTGTATGGCCCCTGTTTGTGTTCCTCCTCTGATGTATGAACCCCAGCTTGGGGCAGTATCTTTTCCTTCCAGCTCCAGTGATCTCAAATGGCCTTTCAGGGCTCGCTGCTGCTGTCAGTGCTTGCATTGTTACTGCTCTCCCCTGGGCTGAGCAAGGTAATGCCCCTTCATAAGAGCAAGTGGACTTCCTTGTCTGCCCACACAATGCTGCTGAACATCTGAAAAGCTTTGGCAAATGGACAGTACAATAGGTGAATTGGACTGGCCAGGTGGAAACAGCCCAGCATATCTAGGATATTTTCTGGGGCTTTCCAGCCAGAAATACCAAAAGATTTAAGAGGTTTGCATTCCAGCATCCCACTTGGGTTATCTTCAGCTGTACAGAGCCTTGTTGAGTTCTTTCAAACATTTCTAGGAATGAGCTATTCCATAACCTCTCATAACCTCTCTGGTTCCAGTGCTGCACTATTTTCCTTATAGAGAATTTTCTTCATATCCAGTCCTCATTTCCAGTTGAGGCATTTGTCTAGTGCCTCTTGTCCTTTCATTGTGTTCCTCTGAGAAGAATCTTTGCCTTCTTTGAGTTAAGCAAATGCAGTTCCCTCTGTTTCTTCTTTCATTATGTGTTGCACCAGAACCTCTTGATCATCTCAGCAGCCTTCCTCACTCCCCTCAGGACCTTAATCCTCACCACCCCATGCACTGAGGCTGCTCTGGCCTGTTGCATCCTCCATCAGTTCTTTGTTATTCATGTGCAGCACAAATGTCTTGCTCAAGAACAAGTCACCTGTTATAAATTTCTTTGGCTCCTCTGACTTGCTGCTGTTTAAAGCTGAGCATATGGAGCACACCTTGTGTGTGGCCAGTCTTGCCTCACTCTTCCATTTCTGTAGATAACTTTGACCTATAGGGAATCATGCATTCAGAATTTAGCTGATAAAGTACCATAACATAACAGTGACAATGTACTGATGCATTTTGGACTGGAGTATGCTAGAAGTAGTAGGGTCAGGTGTAAATACCACTGGTTGAAGATGGTAAGATGTAATGAAAGAAAAGGGGCACAAATATTCAACATATTCAAGTTTTTTCCCTTTTGCCTATGGAGTAAAAGAGCATATTCCTTCCGTGAAGCTGCAGATGGCATAGAATATGTGCCATTTGCAGTAGAGAAACAGTTTTAAAAGCATTTTTTAGATTTTCTCTTTCTCACATCAACACACCCAGTGTCCAGTTCTATGCTACCACAGCTAATCCTCTTTACCATTTTCAAGTCTGCTGTTTCAAATAATTCAGATTTTATTTTTTGAGACAAAAAACGAGACATCTTGCTTTTGAGGTTGATTGAGGGGTTTCCCTCCATTTTAACATTCTTACTTTTAAGCTTACAAGCTTTTAAATCTGTTCGAAAGATGAAATATTTATTTGGAAGCATGATAGTAAAAGGCATCAACTTCTACAAAGGTATTTCTAGATTTGAGTGCAGACATTGCTCTTGGAATTGACAGAATCTTGATTGACCCAAACCACTGTTTTTTTTAACAGAGGAAGATATTTGCTTCCTAAAACTTCTTTTGGCTGCCAGTTACGTCTGTCAGTATTGTGTCCTTATGCTTGCTTGCCCACTTGCTCCCCTGCATTAGAGGAAGAAATGCTTTGCCATGATCATGGGTGCAGCAGGATCCTAGGGAATTTGGGAACTGGCACTGGTCCTCCTACTGTAGCACAGCACAGTAGGATTGTTCCTTTGCTCCCTTTGCATGTAGAGGTGGAAAGAGATTTGGAAACATGTGGGTGCTTCCAAGTGGAACTTCTCAACCACTAATTCTGGGTGTTATCACCTTGCTGCCTAATGAATGCTTTGAATGGTCTGTCACAAGTTTCCTATGCAAGACAAATTGGCTGTAGGAAATGAATGATGATGCCCATTTTGTTTCATTATTAGCAGTAATATGCTCCATTTTTCAGTAAGAGGAAGAAATAGGGAAGGGGAATTGCTTATAGACTTGTTAATTGCAGAAGGTTTTAGACCTTCATGCAGGGAGAAAGGAATAGGCAACACTTCTAATGCTGAGTAGTTACTCTGGGATGTGTTTGTCTTGTGTAGGGACAGTACCAAAGTAGCACTGTCCTTGACTCCAGTTATTCACAGACCAGTATCCAGCCTGGACTGTGTTTTCCATAACCATCTGTTGACATTCTCCCCCAAAAACACACATACAGGCACTGGATTTGGTAAGACCTCAGCACATGCTTTGATGTTTTATGGAATATGGTGCATAAAAGCACAAGAAGAGGCTGAGATGAGGGTTTTTTTTCACTAGACTTGAGGTGTCTCCATTTTAGGCAGCTCATTGAGGGAAGTCATCTAGTCTTCCTTGGGAAATAAAATAATATATTCATGTGCACTGGAATTTATTGATCCTCTTTTGGAGGCAACCCTGAAACCAGCACGGCCAAGACACCTGGTAGATGTCCTGAGCAAAATGGCATTGCGTATTCTTGTTTCAGGGCTGTTGTGTAGGAGGAGACCTTGAGTGAAGTACTTCCACTGTGTTTGTGCTTTTATTTCTGCCTGACCCTGTGCCCATCTTTCCCTATCTTCAGCTTCCTGGGATGAGTTCTAATTAGCTCTTTGTAAGCTGAAGCACAAGGGATCCTGCAACATCTAAATACTCTTGTCCTATAAAACTCAGTGGAGACAAAGCCATGCTAATGCTTCAGTGCTCAGTCTATCAGTGCTGATAATAGTCTCCTCTTTGAGCCCATGCTGTTAGAAATGTAGCTAAAGCCTGACAGTACATTAATGTATATACTCATGGGAAGAATCTTTCAATGAGATACTGGGTCTGCTGGGTGGGAATCGAGCAATAAAGTAATTAACTGAGAGGAAGTGGTTGCAATGCTTTAATCAATAAGACTGCAGTAAACCTGAATAATGGAAGATCTTGTCCTCTTCTGTCCTCTCCAGTGCTGGTCCTGAATGGGGAGCAGTGCTGATGTCCCAGAGTGAAGCACTGTCTCTTCTTGAGTTTCTTCATTCCCTTGACAGCCCAGGATCACATGGGCAAACACACAGTCAAGTTAATTTGCATTCTTCTGGCCATGGTTGCTGTCTGTGTACTCTTTTGGCATATGGCAAATGCAGCAAAGTGTGACTAGGCTTAAATGTGTTTCAGGGGGAGCTAAACTGAGTTGTGTTGTTGCATTTGCCACAGGCAAAGTCTGTATATGTGCAGTTGCCCTGGCTCAGCTGGCCCTCAGAAAGCCATTGTGATGCTCTTGCTTGGGAGCACAGATGAGCCCTTGGCATTGCAAAAGCAGGGATCAGACAGACTGATGGGTGTGTTAAGGCATTTGGGAGGCAGCCAAACTCAGTACTTTTAAAAATTTCCTTTCCCCATCAGCTCCATGGTTGCAGTGCTTCCCTGTAGCTGGAATCAGGATGCTTGATCCTAGTGCAGTCACTTTTGTGAAGAGGCAGGAGTGTGGTGGGCTAGCCCTGGGGCAAAAGCAGCAGTGGCCATGTGGGGTGATGTATCCATAACATTTGCTTTTCTTTTCCTTCCGCAGCCCTTTTCAATCTAATTCCTGTGGGTCTTCGTGTGGTGGCAATCCAAGGGGTGAAGGCAGGTCTGTACGTTGCCATGAACGCTGAGGGATATCTCTACAGCTCAGTGAGTACTTTGCACTGTTGGGCTCCTGGAGTTTTGTAGGTGGGAGAAAGCAGACTGCGCCGGGACTTCCAGCTATTTCTGGAAACAGTCATCTATCAGCAAACCTTTAAAAGCAGGAGCAGGAGGAGCTGCTGCAAGGCCATGCAATATTCACTTAATAGTGTCTCCATGGAGATTCATGGCAATATTTCCTGACCTGTGAAGATGCGCTTTCGGTTCCTTTAAGTATGCACTTAATGTAGGTCATGTTGTTGAGGCATTTGTGTAGAGTTGGCTGGTCATATTCTGATTTCTCATTTGTGAAATGGCATGGACTCACTGGGATTGCTTCTGAATTGCACCCAGATAACTGATCATAGGTGGTACCCCAATGGGTCATACTCTGCTTTTGACTACAGTGTAAATCCACAGCAATACCGTGACTCTCTTAAAAGGGTTCTGGACTATTCTATTGGCAGAAATTCCCTGTATTTGTGTGGTCTTTTTAATGCACATAAAAGATAAGTGCAGCAATTTTTGCCGACTAATTCCCTTATAACTTTCTTAGATGACATGAAAGGGCATGAGGTTATTCATAAGATTCTCATTTAAAGTAAGTAATTGATTTTCACAGTGAATAATTGATTCAGTGATTTATTAAATATGGCAACCCTTTGCCAGAATTTTTATGCTTCAAATAACTTTGTTCTAGTTCTACATAGTAAAAAGGGATAGTTAATAATATACTTCTCATTTCTGTAGTTATGATAGCTTTACAGTGCATAGCCAGATTCTAATCTATCTGCCTTTGTGTAAATTTACAGTGCAGTGATTCTGCTCTTGTCTGGGCACTTACTTTTGCTTCAGAAGTGTTCTGAGCATGACAATGGGACCACTGAAAGGACGGCAGTTTGGGTTGGTCTATATGATTTTTCCTAAGTTTTATCTTCCATCTTTGTTCCTGGTCAGTTTTATACTGGTCACATGATTGAGATTTCCCCTTTTCCCTTGGGATGTGATAAGGCTCTGTCTCCCCAGCAGCTCAGGGTAGGAAGCAAGTGGAGGTGTTAGTATGCTTGGCGAGGTAGATCTCAAAACTGGCTGCTTGTCAAGAAGAGACAGAGAGATCGGTCTGGATCTCTGTGGATGCCAGACGCTTCCTGTTCTTTCATAGCTCAGTAAACATAATTGACTGCTTCTAAATAAATTAAATTGGTTTACTAACAATGAAAACTTCCTCTCTTTGTAAAGCTATCAGAGTCCTAAAGGTAATACCAAGCACAGTGTGGTACTGCATTACTGCGTGTGTGTCCCTCTGGGCACATTGTCAGGGGCTCAGGACTGATGCTTTGCCCTGCTTGTGCAGTGCAGAACACAGTTCTGGCCCAGTGCTGAGGCTCCTTGTACAATCAGTATCCTGTAAATACAGGATTGCAGGAAATAAGAGTGCGTCATAGGGCCACAGCCAGCCAGTGGGGTCCTCTTGGGCCAATGAGTGGTCATCATTTTCTGAACATGTAGTGCAGGGTAGTGAAAGGTGTGGGTCTTGGGAAAAAGAAGAAATAGAGTTTTGAAAAAATTTTTGTTTGACAGCTGAGAGACTAGAGAAGATGCAGAGAAAAATCTCTCTCTAGTAGTAGTGAGACATGATATAAAGGGTGGGAGTGACACACCAAGAGGTGGTAGACAGCAGGAGGACCATGCTGTCCAGGAAACACATCTGTTAGTCATTTTAAGTATCCTAAAAGGCACCAGATCACACATGTATTCAAATGAGGGAGATTTAATGGGCCTGCTTATTTCCAACAAGTGTGCCTGTCTTGAGCAGGAAGGTTAATCAGGGAAGGCTGATGGGGAAGGATACACTGTGATGGCCGGTGGTTAATGAAGTGAACCTCATTACATGCCACAGCTTGATGGCACTGAGCTCTGTCTGAGCTAATAAGAGTGAAACTGTTCATTTTATCAATGTGATCCAAGGTTTCTGTTTGCATTAAATGTGTGATGCTCTACTCCATGGTGATGGACCTTTTTGGATCCTTTCCTTGTGATGACTGGTGGCTCTCTCTTTGTCTTACAGCAGTAAATTAATGAATTCACTGTGCTTGGGAGCAAACCCCAAGGCAAGAAAATAGAAAATTTGTGGATAAAGTGTTAAGAACAGGGAGTGTGGGTCAGGCTCATCAATAAGGAGAAGGGATGAGATCAGGATGCCATGAAAGAACTGGGTATGTCTGAGAAGAGCATAGAACCTGTTTAGGCAGTCTCTTTTGGATGCTGTAGGCTTCCTTGTGGGGTGAAGGTCCCCAGGCCATGTTACCTGGACCTCATTGCTGACCACACCAGGGGATACATTGTCCCTGGTCTTTGCTTAGCAGCCTCTAAACTACAGCTTTGTTCTCTCTCTGTATTTATCTGTTTTGGGTTTTTTTTTTTTTTTTCACTAGCGTTTTTTGGGGGATTTCTAAAAAAAAATGGGTCAACATTCCCCACAGATATTGTTCACTCACATGAGCCAATTGATAAATTAGTTGCTTGGCTGCCTTCCATGCTGCATGGAAGCTCTGTAAGGACTTCTTAGAACACCCTCAAGTCTAGCACTATTTTCAAATAAAATGGTCCAGGGTAATGTTTTTTTTTCTGTTTGTTTGGTTTTTGGTTTGGGTTGGGTTTTTTCCTCTCCTCTTGAACCCAGATTGATGCTGTGACTGAACATGTAATCACTGTGGGTTTGTTTTGGTTTTGTTTTGTGAAGTTTTTGGTGATGTTTAATCTCTGTGTGACAGCTGAGGTCTTGGCTGACATCCTTTGTCCTGGATCAAGCCAGAGGCTGTGATCAGCCTGGTCTTAGGGATGGCTCGTGCCAGCTCCTTCTGAGTTTAGGCCAATGGGCTCTTGAATGAATGGGCTTAGAATAACCAGCCCCTGGAAAAAGTCTCCCTTGTGTTGATTAACACAAAAGTAGGGCTGAGTAGAGTCCTCTAAAGCCAAATGTGGTGAGACAGCATTTCCTAGAAACTTGCAAGACCTTCTGATGGCTCATGCCATCAGCAGCTCATCACTGCCTTCAGCAATGAGCTTCCTCATCCCTGCCTCATCTATTCAGGCAGGGATAGTGTCAGGCTGGCTGAAGCCAACCATTTATTCCTAGCCAGCTTTAGAGGCCTAAATTTATTAGATGCTAAACCTTCTTTGCTTGGGAAGCAGCTGTCTGGGACTTGTGCATTGCTTACTCACCCTAGATATCTGATTTAGTTTCCCCCAGACTAGGTTATTGCTATCTCTGAGGTCGACATGGGAATTAGGTGATAAGCAGACAAGAAAATCATGCTTTGGTTGGAGGTATCCTGCTTTGCAGAAAGTAGGATGCAAGCCACTGTCTGCATAGCAAGCTTGCAGAGTCATTGGTGTGTTCTGTAATGTGGTGTACAGCCTGTAATGTACAGCAGCTTTAAATTCCCTGAGGGGGCACAAAGGTTTCAGTCAGCACCTGTTTTGGGGAGGGGCTTGACTCTCCTGAAGATCCACTATTAGCATTTGATGCCAAAGTAAAAATAAACAGAATGAATGAAGGGCAGTGGGTATAACTTACAGTGCCTCAGCACTTGGGAAGAATGAGACCACAGGCTGGTTGTTGCACAGGATTCAGAAACATGGAATAAAGAGGTCTGTCCTGCTCCAGTGAGTTTACAGCCTAATCCTAAGGGAAGAAGACTCAGAACATGCTCTCCTGTCTGTCTGGAGTTAATAGTTCCACCACCAAATTAATTTCCACTCCTGTGTAACTTTGTGAAGTTTCTCCCCTCGGTTCCCAGCTTTTCCTATTGTTCTTGAAACACCTCAGAGGGGCATGGGAAAGGGAGTGCTTGTGAAGTATTTTGCCTGGGAGGCAAACCTGGTTCTCCTGGAGCAGATCTTCGTCATGGAGGTGTAGAGTCTCCACAGGTCCACCCAGTGACTCCAAGTACATTGACAGGGCATCTCTCAATATGATGATATCTGTAATTTAGTGGCATTGCAGCTGGGATTGCTATTACCCCAAGTGCAAAACACTTTTCTTCTAAAATGTATTGCTCTCAGATATTCCTTGTTGTTTAACTTGGAGTTCTAATTATTTTTGAAATGGCAAATTGTGATGCATAATTTATTGGGAAGACGTAGAAAACCCTAGCAGAGATAGAGAATACAGAGGAAAAAAAATGGGTCACTTACAGGAGCTCACTGTGGTTTTTCAGTATAAACCTATGAGTTTGAAATGCTGAAATTAGAGCCTGAATCACTTCAAAGATTCCTGCTAATAAGGGAATGATTATGCACAATAAAAAAAAAAACTCTAAGCAGCATTGAGAAAACCCCAGTCATGCTAAAAGCTCAGTGTGTCTTTGCATTTTCTTTTCCTCTCTTTTTTTTCTGCTTTATCATTTTGCATAATAAACATGTCTTGAATAATAATGAACAAGCATCTGGGAAAGTATGTGTATTAACTGTATTTTTAATCTGCTTGCAATGCTATAACTATTTTGCTACAACTCCTCTAGGGTTGCTGCACTCCTGTTTATATCACTCCAAGGTCAGGGGCTGGAATCAACAATAGCTCATTCTCTCCCCTAATAGGCTTGGGAGGTTAAACCTGCTGCTGTCAATGCCATTTCTGTAATTCCTGTTTGATCTCCAGTGGTGCTAGCTGATTTGGTCAGAAGTACCGATAGGCCAGGCAGGTATCCTGGACATTTTGCAAACCTTGTAAGAAAGCACACTTGTTGGGGGATTCCCTAGTTTACAGGCCTCATTAGGAAGCCAGGTCAGTGGAGGGGGAGAGAAATGTCTCAAAGGCAAAGCACAGCATGACACCAATGTAATGTGGCTTAAATTTCTCTCCAGAGTACCTACTCTTCTTCACTGTCTGTTTAAAGGGGCCCACTGAAGGAAGGCATTAACTGGGAGATAAAAAACTCCTCTTGTCCCCTGACTTTTTTCATAAATATGGGAACAAAATGAATATTCAAGGCAGCAGCAGTCCTGAGAAGAGCCAGCCCCTGTGATCAGATTCCTGCCCTGCATTGAATGTTCCTAAAATACAGCTCCTGGCAGGCACCTTGGCCATGCCATCCTTGTAGCATGGAAACTTGTAAACACACCTCTCGTTAATAAAGTGGGCCCTTTTCCCCTGGTCAGATGCTGCCATCCATGTTGTTCAGCTGGTCAGGTGGAGGAGAGCAGCACGGTGCATTTCTGTGGCTCTTTGGGGACAGGTTTCTTCTCTGACATCCTGCTGAGGGACTGTATTCCCTGAACTTCCCAGCCCAGCACTGTGGTACAGCTCCCAAAGGGAGGGTGGGGCTTTGCACCTTGAATTCACATCTGGAATGAGGTAAATCAGACTTTGCTGTTCAAGCAAGAGACCTTCAGAGGAAAAAATCAGTAACTGCAGGGCTTAATCCTGCTTTCCTAGCTACTGTTGCCTTGTCTTATATGATAGCAATACAAATTATAAAGGGTACGTAAGCTTCAATAAAAATATTCTTCTCTTAGCCTTAGTTGTGCAGGATATTTAGGAACATGCAATGGTCCACCTAACACCAGCTGGAGGATCAGGGATGGGCCATTCCCCTTGTGAGCAGTGGTCTGTCAGTGTTGGAATGAATGATGATCTTTTGTTGAAATTTCATTTTGGAAGAAGATTGAGGGAAAATGCTCCAGAGGTGCTGACTCATCTCATTTTGATCCTTCCCCAAAGAAACATTACAAATTCCCATTTTGAAAGAACTTTAGAGTGGTTTAAATTGCCTTATCATTCCTAATAAAATCAGAACAAAATGTTTAGAGTTTGGTGGAGCATTTTGATCCCACATGATTCCCTTGAAATATGGAGGGAAGGTAAAACACCATCAGGGAGGAGTTGCTGTAAATTGAAGTGAAGGCAAGAGTAGAAATCAGAGAGATGGATCAGTGGAGGCTGGCATCTCGTGCACAGTGTTTGTTTTGCTGATTTCCTTGAGGCCAGACAGGCCTAGCCTTGGATAAGCAGGTAGGCAAAGCCTTTGCAGCATGTGCAGAGCAGCAGTAGCCTTGCATGGAGCTTACCTGTTTTGTCCTGTGTGTTGTGTGTGATCAATTAATCACTGTAGGGGAAATGATGAGGTTAAATCAGAACAGTCAATGGCAATACAATGTCTGAAATGGGTTTTGGAAGAAAACTCTTAACACATGTCTAGACTGAGGACAGGACAGTGTGCAGTGAAGCCCCTGTTTAGGAGAAATAATGTGCAGGTGGAACATTTATCCCAGCAGGCAAAAACCAAAAGGCCACTGTCAAAATGTCTTTCTGGAGAGGTATTTATAGTAGAAGTATCTTTTGTTGCCATTCTTTTGCTAGCTGGGGGATGCAAGACTGGCTGGTAACTGAGCTCCTTTCTCCACTGGCTAATATTTGGCTTTTCCTAAAACTCTCTGGCCAGCTTTGCTTGTTTTTAATGCCATTTATCTAGCGTCTATTTTGACAAAAAATTATTATTAAATAATTTGTCTATTATCTGCTTTTCAGAAGTGAAACCTAAACGAAACTCCAGGATATCCGGGGTTACAGTGAGACCGTCGTTAACATTTTATTTTGTAGTAGAGGGAGGACAAATATTGTCCTTCCTGAGTCCAGGACACTGATATGAAAAGAAGCAAGGAAAGTTTTGAGTGAGGAAATGTTTGACTGAGGTCAGGGGTGCATTAATGAAATGATATAGATCTCTTTCCTAATAATACCAAACTCAAATATAGAATGGATAAAACTAGGAAATGGTGTGCCTTTTCCAAACAGTGACTAACAGTTCTGGAGGTGAAAGTGGGAGAGAGGCTAAAAAATCCAAGGAAAAAACTTTACTGACTGTGTGCATGTAATTATAACTGTGAGCTAAGTGATAGAAAACTTCAAAAATGGGGAACATTGAATTGTAATGCTGTTTTCCAAGGAAAAGGAAGAGAGACTAAGTCCCTGGGCTATTTCAAGACAGACTGGCTGAAACAGTGGGGAATGCAGGGTACTGTAGCAGAAAGGCATGGATGGGAACCTGAACTATCCCTGCTTTGCTGTCAAAGGGTAATGTCCTGACTAAGCATCTGCAAAACAAAAATAATTTTATTGACGTCTCTGGATCACTGGAACTTAGTTCAGGTACTGGAGGCTTTTGTTACCATGGATCTCAAGATACAGGGCTGGTTCCTGGCACAGGAACCTCCTGAAATTGTTGAAGTAGACGTGCACAGCAGGAGTTAGGAACCTGGCCTGAAATGTATGTGTACAATTCAGTGAAGTGGTAGAATTGCACCTTGGTGCTTTTGTTGGATCAGTGTTCCCTAGTCACCCCTGTGGCAGAGACACAGATTGTGGGGAACACCAGCCTCTTCCAAATGCTTCTCCTGGCCTCTTTCTGAATGTGACACTCCATGCTGCAAGGAAAACTCCAAATCTACCCATCTTCTCTTGCAGTGCATGCATCCTTGAAAGGGAGCATGGGGTGGGAGGGGTCTCTGTGTGCTGCTGTCCCTGCTGCCCTGTGTTGCCAGGTGCTGTGTGTTGACAGTGTGCTGGGCTCTGCAGAGGCAAGGATGGCCAGCGGGGCTGTGCCAGGAGCCGCGAGCTGTGTGAAAGCACGGAGGAGCTCAGGGACACCTTGCCAGCAGCATTGCCCAAAGGCAGCCTGGCAGCAGAGCAGGCAGGCAGGACACAGCTCTGTGTCTGCTCCAGGGCCTCCTGAGCCTCACCTGGTCCTTGCATCTGGCCTCATGGCACCTGAGGTGTGCCAGAGCAGCACTTCAAAGGCTGTGTCCTGTGCTTGCTGGCCCTGTGATAAGGCGTGGAGGGCACAGCCTGCAGCAGAGGCAGAGCCTCTCCTGCTCACCCACCACAGCCACTGTCACAGGGACTGACTTTTGTAAAAATTATGCCCAACCTTCCTGGGAGACTAAAAATGTCAGCCTTGAGGAGAAATGGCTGAGTGTGTCAGATCTGCTGGTTGTTTATTTCTAGGGCATTTAATTGTATTAGTCAACTTGTACATTTTGAATGAATTAATTTCTGCTGAAACACTTGGGGTTTTTAACATGGTATTTTTGTGCCTCTGGAATGGTTCTAGGGTGGGGCCCACTGGGTTTTGAGTTATGTCATCCAACGTCACAAGGACTGGCACATTCAGAGATCCTTGGTTCTTCAGTGCAGAAAGATGACACAAGTCAGTCATTATTACAATAGAGGCTTTGCTTCACCCTGGACCTTCTGCAGAGCAGGTCAGTTTAGCAATCATCCCAAACCCTCTGCAGCCATTTAGTTTAACCAACATTCTGTAGAGCAGATTGTTTCACACATTAACCTTAATGTGAGCTCAAACACAAAGCTCCTTCATCCACCTGCTGGTCCTTGTCTTGCCCTGGAAGTTGTGACAGTGCAGGGTATTAAGCAGGGCACTGCATGTGCTTGCACATTCCTGTCTGTGCTGTCAGGAATTCTCATCAGCCTGTGGGCTCAGGACCCTTTCAGAGTAGTGCCTGGTGACCCAATGGCCATGGCTGATGGCCACCAGCCCCACGCGGTGGTGCAGTGCAGGAGGGAGTAGAGGGTGTACAGGAATATGTCCAGGTGCAGGATTATGAGAAATTTGGGATTTAGGGAATTCCAGTATTATAGTCATGGCCTCTTCTGCATCATGAATAGGAGGAGAAAATCCTCACTTCACTGGAGGCTGAGCCCAGACAGGATGATTCAGAGCAGAGTGTGGACTTGGGGCTTGGTCCTTCTTTACCAAACTGAAACAAAACACTCTCTGCTGCACCAGCAGTTGTTTTTAGACTGCTTGCAGAACTGGAGAACCAAGTAATCATAGTTGGACTGGTACCCACTAGGCCCTTTATGGTGCATCATCACCTTTCTGCCTACAATTAGGTTACATGCTTAATCTTTCGTGACTAATTTCATTTGCTTGCAGCGGTTTTGCTGTTCTTTAGTTACACTTCCCAGCAGCTTCTGCTGCTCACCTTAGTTCTGTCGTCCTCTCTCCTGTTCCTTTACCACTTCTTACTCTCACATCAGTGTGTTGTGGACAACATACCCAAACCAGCAGATTTATCTTAGCAGATAAAAACTATGTATTCTTATGCCTGTGGCCTTCTCAACAGCTTTTGCTTGATTAGCAAAAGGAACCTTCTTCACTGCTGGTGAACTAAGGATTGCATACTTTGTTGTGAGGTTTCTACTCTTCTGTGGAAAAGCCTGACGAGCCCTAAAGTGTTTAAATGATACTAAATTAATCATTCCTCTGTGAAATCAATAAATCCCTCACACACACACATAAGTCACAGGTTAATACAGCGTTTCGACATCTCAGCCATTGAGAAGGCAGTAAGGAGACTATGAGGGTGCCCTGCCACCTCCCACATACTGATGGTATCTGAGCTGCAGAGGAGCTGTGCTTTGGGAGCAGTGGTAGCCTTTCATGTAGCTCTTCCCTACAAGTTAGGGGTATTTTGGTATTCACAATGTGCTCCCTGAATCTCCAAATATATACCTATGCACCAGCCCCTTGCTAAAAGCTTTCTGAAACATGAACAACCTCTTGACATAAATTAGACATGGCACAATGATGGTAAGTCTTTGTCTCTTCACCACTTTCCTCCTGAGAAGACCAAAGGATTTCCTTCTCTTTATAAGATGCTTCCTTGGTCAGCTGCTGAAGGCTGCACATCAAATGCATTATTGATAACAGCCCTTGGAAGTTGCATGCACACCTTACAGACTCCCAGCTGCTGTCTGGAACACTGCAGAGGAATGAATGCAGCTGGGCAAAGATTAGCTGCTTCTCTCTAAAACCCCCTGAGATAGAAATCAGTATGAATCTCCTGCACAGGCTTTTCTCTCCACCCCTAAATCATTGCAAGCATGAAGTAGAAGAAAATAGAACCTCAGGATTTTTAACAAGGCTGTTGAGTGAGGAGGCACAAGAAAAGATAATGTCCAACTTTCTAGACACGTGCAGAGCGAGATGAGGAGAGAGATTTTAGCTTAATTCTGACATTCCCTCAAGCACAGTGGCTGTGCTGGGCTGTTGCTTCTCACACCAGGAATCTGAAGCGAGCAGAGGTTGAGAAGAGCAGTTCTTGGTATTCCTGCTCAGTGTTCAAAGCCCATGCACTCATGACAGACATGCCTTTAAGGTGACTTTTCTGCTTCTGATGGCTTGAGTCCCCACATTGTCCCCTATTGCTCTAAGTTGATTGATGTGCACTGCAGTGAGATTCCCCTTTTCCTCCAGAGGCTGGATAACTGCTGGTGGTGGAGCTGGGGCAGCTGATGTGTTTTGAGCATTGGACTGTACTTGGGGCCAAGGAGAATCATCACCCTCTGCAGCTGGTGCCTGCTGTCTGTTCCCTGCAGCCCAGTCCTCTGTACTGTGTCTATTCCCATGCCAGTTAGGGGGCTGCGCAGAGCCTCTTTCTTCCCAGCAGGGCAGGGCACACTGCTGGAAGCAGGACCTTTGCCAGGGATCCAGCCAGCTCAGGAGGAGAGTGCTGTGTACGTGTACAACAAGTGGGTTCCAAAATGCTGGTTGTTTCCTTCCTAATTCTTAGGATAAAAGATCTCACAGCTGTTACACTGGCTTGTCCAAAGCAACTTCTGTCTTCTTGCACCTCTTCCTACTGCTCTGGGCATTTTGGCTGGACAAAGGACTTCTTGATTCTCCTGACATGCTGCAGAAGCTGTTGCTAAACAGCACTGGCTATGCTGTCCTTAGAGATATCCTGTGTCTTTTTTACCTCCTGCTTGTCTGTCTTCAGAGAGGCTCCCCACAATCTTGTCCACCAGAAATGTGGATGTCCTGTCCATTCCTGTCCATTCCATGCTCTCTGATAATTTTTCACTCAAACTGGCAAACTTCATCACGTAGCTAAGGAAACTGAGTGTAGAGGAGTGATGTGTTATGCCCAAGGTCATGTGTAGAGACTGGATTAGGCCTTCTGTTCTCCCTGATCCTAATACTTTGCCTTAATCACAAGCTTTCTTTTGTATCACTGTGATCATTTAGGGAACTGGTGCATCGGCAGCAGCACAACTTGTGTAGTATCTTGTGTCCGAAAAAATCAGTTTGCTTTCAAAGCTGTGCACTGTGTAGGCTGGGATTGCTTTTCCCTCTGCCTTCCCATTGCATTTCTTTTCTGGCTCCTCAGCATTTATGTCCCTAGCAATCATCATTGAGGATAATGGGAGCAGGCAAAAGAACCACAGGAGAGTCGTGCTTTGCCAGCCATCTTCCCTTGCACATCTTAATACCATATGTCAAGTGCAGTTGCTCAGGGCTCCACAGATATCTCTTTTTCAGCCACCCAAGGAGCTGGGGCTGTTTACAGTGTCGGCTTCACAAGATGGCAGGTGGAGAATTAGAAACTGCTCCTGAGAAGCTCAGGATTGCAGCAGTGCTCTGAAAAGAAGCACTTGGTAATTGCTGATGCCCCCAGGAGCTGAACAGCTGGGTCTTGCAAGAAAAGTGTTTGCAGTAACAAAAGCAGGCATGGGTTTTCAGATAGCTTAAAGCCCTGCTTTCATAGGTATTGAGCACCCAGTACATCCCCTTGCTCTCCTTGAGATGAATGCAAGGGTGGCCCTTGTGGGTGCATTTAATCAGTGTCCACCTCCAGTAAGTGCCACTCATAGTGACAGCTGGAAGAAACCACTAACAGAGACAGTAGCAGAGTGAGCTCTCTGACCACTGAGGAAGCGTCTTGGACTGTTCAGGAAAACTTGGTTTTTCAGAGCTAGGTTGAGTTCTAGAAACCATCCAGGTAGATTGCTGAGCAGTCTGCCTGGAATTCACAGAGCTTCAGTAGTGCTTTGCAGTGCTGGTATAGTGCCATGCACTGTGTCACCCCCTCTCCAGGACATCTCGTGCCATCCAGGCATGACCAGAGACTTAATGAGAGCTGTGGGACAGCTCTAAACTGGTGGTTTTGTTTGGAGGTGGGCTGGGTGGGACTCAACAGGAAATTCTATTCCATAGGGTTTTTTTCAGTAGTGGAAGCATGGCTGTAAAGCATCACATATCAAGGCAATCAATGGTGGAAGGACCAGTACAATTTCTGTGGTATTGAAGGATGTATTTTAGTGTCTGCTGTCACTACCACTGGGCTGCACCTGGAGCAAACCAACTTGTATTCATGGTATTCATTAGGAAACTGAGATGAGTGTATTTATTCCAGCATCCCTGAGACTCCTGCTCAGTCTTTGGGTAATGTCCAGTGAATGGTTGCATGTTCATGTCACTGCATGTATGGAAGACCGACTCCTTTTTGAGGCATTGGAATATGAATTTTCTGTGAATGTTCTTTGTTAATAGTGATTGATGATTTTGGTGAAAAAACAGTAATTCATTAGAAGTAGTGTCTGGTTTGGAAACTGGAAGTTATCGTGTCTTTCTGGGATGTGATAGCAAGATTGGCCTGTCTACCAGAAAGCTCAAAGTGAATGCCAGAAGCAGGAGAGAATTATTTACCTTTTACACAAGAAAGGAGAGTGTAGAAAAGGGAAAGGTGCCTTTTGGCCACTCTTATCTTTGGTTTGTAACTCCTTAGTGGCAATGCATCCAGGCTCCCATAGCCTCAGCTTATTGCAGACACAGGCTAATTTCAAGTAGTTTGTAAAATACTTCTGCATCCCCATAGAAGCCTTTCCCTCTGCATTCCAAGTGTGATTGTCTCAAACTTGCACTGTGCTACAATCTCTGTTTTTGAGAAGCTCTGAGAGACAATTTATTAAAGGTTTAGCAGAGTATTTTATAGTTTCTTGCATCTCCGGGAGTTTTGTGCAAAGAAGGTTTTTGTGAAAGTTTATTATTCAAATTTGGAGGGATGGAAGGAAATCAATTTCCTTCTTCAAAACTGCATTTTTTCACCTACTACATTTGCTTATCACTCTCTGCCTTGCCAGGATTATTCTAATCAGATTTTACATACACAAAAATAATAACATAAAAGTAATTCTCCTCTTTCAAGTCTTTGTGAGGCTTAAGTAAATAAAGACATTGATCAGATTCTGCTCACTGTTGAAGCTGTGAATACAATGGAGGGTACCTGGTGTGGCTAAGGATTGTGTGTGATGTGTGTTTTTTTATCTTCAGAGGGAGGGCCAGAAGGAAGGATTGAAATCAGACTCAGCTCTGGGGGTTACTTGGTTGAACCTGTGTTTCAGGTAGCAGCTGGGATGTGGGCCTGCAAGAAAGGTGGCCACAGTCCAACCCAAAGGGGACAAATGGCAGAGAAGGGATGCCTGTGTGGCTGCAGGCTGCTGCTCCAGCAAGCAGGGCTGCCAGGCTGTGCTTTGCCACCACCTCGTGCACTGAGCTGTTGCAAAGGGGAGCCCAGTGTCCAAATTGCTGGGGTGGTTTTGCAAATGTGTTCTCAGCCTAATGCACCAAAATGCCAGCCTGTAGCAAGGCCAGCACAGCTTCTCTGCATACATCTTATTTCTGATTTGGCAGCTGGTTGGGAACCTTATTTGCCGTTCGTGTCAAGACCGATAGCACTCCTATGGGTGCTGTGACCTTGAGCATCCTTTCATTCTTCCTCAGTAAGCTCAATATGAGCTCCTAAATCGTCATCAGGGATTTGCCATGAGCTAAAATGAAAGTGTCTTTCTGTACATACTGCCACAATGAAGTATGTTCACCTCTCAGCATGAGGTCTGGGCTTGGTGGACTAAGGCCACTCTGGAATTGATTCTGGCCCCTTGTATGACAATTTGTGCTTTTATTGAGTTTGACAAAGAATAACTTCATATTCCATAGATCCATAGGGATTTTTTTGATAGTGGCTAAAAGATGTGGGTGGGTGTTCATACTCAGCCCAGAAGACAATTCACAGGCTCCTGACAGCAGTAATTGTTTTTTTAAGTCCCAAGCACACAAAGCTTGGTAGTACTATTTAGTAATAAAACAGGCCTGTAGTCAACATTTTTAAAAAATGCTGTGTCCCTATTTGCAGATAGCAGTTGTGTACTTAGGGTGCTCTTAGGACAGTTTGTAGGGTTTAGCTCCCTGCTCTCACAGAAATGCCTTGCCTTGACTCAATGATTCAGTTCAGCTGTCTAAACTGGACATTCCTCTCTCTCTGCAATGTGCCAGCATGCCCTGCCTGGCTTCCACAAGACCATGGACCTCTCTTAGAACCTGTATCCTACCTACCAACCCTGTGCATGTCTTGCATGCCCCAGGACATCTTAGATGGCACTGGAAACCTATGCTGAGGTAACCAGATTGAGCCCCTAATCTCTCTGCCTTGGCTGCTCATCTATGTGGTGGAGATAAGATTCCTTTCTTGCTCCCACGGAGACAGTGTGGAGATAAGCGTGCTGGTGATTGACAGGCACTCGGATGCTGTGGTAAGGGCACTGTGCAAGAGCTTGAGTAGATAAGAGAGTGACTACATGACAGCATGAGGTTTTTTTCACGTTGTTCTTTACCTCAGAAGATTTTCTCCTTCACATGTCCTTTTCCTATCAGGTTGTTAGTGCTCTGAAAGAGATGAGCTCACATGAGTCTCTCACACCTGAAGCCTTCATTGACATTGCTCCAAATCTAGCTAGGTTTCTCTGAGTTCAGCCATCCTGTCCCTATTTGACCTATTTGCCCTATTTGCCCCACATTGCTCAACTAAAGAAGTGTTCCAATACCTCAGCAGTGTTTGGAGGCAGCTTCTGTTCGAGATAGCTCTATTATTCATTAAAAGAAATGGCAAAAAGAATCACTTGGTTTTCAGGTTTGTCAAGTTGGAATGATGCAGGGAAGTAGGGAAATCACTGTCTGACTTCAAAATGGAATAAATTGGCCTGCCACCACCTGAAAGAATAAACCCAGAAGCTAGATACCATCTTTTTCAGCTAAATCACTATTCTGACACCTAGTTACTTCATTACCAGTAGTGCTGTATATACTTGCAGCTCCCTGTGGTTTCAGTGGGATTTCAAAGTAATCACCAGCCCTGCAGTTCTTTCCCCTTTTATTTACAGACTTCAAAAGCTCAGTTTTTTGCTCATCATTTAGGACTCTCTTTCTTGTCATGTGTTGGGAGACTGCCTGAAAGAAATTTTCTGTAGCCAGGAGATGTTTTCAAAGTTTTCTCTAAAGGTATTGAATAGTGTACGTCTCTAGAATGTAAGAAACCAAGATAGTCAAGCTGTAAGACCCCATTGAAATCTGTGGCAGGGCATGAGCTCATCTCCATCCTAGGGTCTTCCCTGGGAAAGATCCAACCATTATCCTCTACAGCAGAGGACTGCCATGCTCAGCAGGGGTGGTGGGTGTGCTGAGGGCATCAAGAGGAAGCTGTGAAGGGCTGTGTGCTCTGCAACAAAAGCTTCAGCCACACAGTTCTCAGAGGAGCCTGTGCATCTTTCCAAAGACCCCACAAGAGAGTCTGCAGCATGCACTTCTTAGGTCATTATGTCCTTTTACTTATCTTCACTTTCACAGTGTCCCCTTTCTTTGTGCCTGTAGTCATCAATCATATCTTCAAATACTTGGGTATAATCTGCTCACAGTAGTGTCACTTCAAACTGTAAAATACTTTATGGTTAACAGTTTCACAGTTTCTTTGAACATTGATGTAACTATCAATGGTGGACTTTCCCTCCTGCACTCTTGAATCTTGAGTCATTGAAACCTACATGAAGTGAGCAAAAGCTGACAGGCATTCTGAGTGTGTTTTAAAGTTGGTGGCCTTGCGTAGATTCTCCGTTCACTTTCATTCTTTGGGTTTTTTACTGAAAATGCTCCTAAGAGAAGGCTGCAGTGGCTGTTGCTGTATTTCCATGCATTGCTAGCACTGGGAGCCAGGAGCTGTTCATATCCATCTTGTACAAGCTGGTTATCTGTGGGTCTTATACAGTTACGAAGTCATAAGGGACACAAGCATATCCTCAGTTCAACAGGAAATCTTGTATCTGAGGTTACTCCTCTGGTCAAGTTCTTGACTGAACTGAGGAAGTGTTTTTCTACAGAAGATCCTGGGGGGTTGGCTTTTGATCTAGACCTCAGGGCACCTCTTGTGCTCTGCAAAACTTGGCAGCATCCATGTGGTGAAAATATCCCTCCCTGCATCTTTCTAACTCATCTCTCTGTAGGAGCCATCTGTCTGTCTAATCTTCCCAGGGCTAATGGATGGCTGTGCTTAAGAGTCTGACCATCCAAATAGAGTCCTCGAGTGATGGAGCCAATGATGCAATGATTGCTGGGGCATGGTGAGCTCTGTGCAGCCTGGCTACAGCTGCTTCCTTGCTTTCTTTCCACCACTCAAATCTCCAGTGTAATTTTTAAAACTGCCATTGCAGATGACCGTATTCCTGTGGTTCTAATGCAAATATTGACCATATTTCCTTTCAAAAATGTTTGGAGGAAGGAAGGAGGAATAGCTCAGAGGAACTACATTGCCATCTGTACAAACCTAAATCCACACCGAGTAGGACAAAGACGAATTTCCATACTCAGAATGTGTAATTGCATAGCAAGTACAGTGTGCATGCTTGGTAGGTGAATTGTAACACTCTGAGGCTGTCATAACAAAAATGTTGAGGGCACAAACCAGATTTCCATATTTGAAAAAGTGGGCTTACATATGACTCTTGCCCATTCAAATAAATCGGGTAATGTATTAATGTATTAGCTTAATACATGAAGGACACAATAGCCTTGACTTCTCAAATATACATATTCAGAGAAAAATAAAGATTTAGAAGCAATTTTTTCAGTAAATAGGGCGATTAATCACAAATCTAATATAAAATCGCAGTTTTTACTTCCCCTTCTACAGTCTTTTATGGTTTGAAAGCATCTGAAATGATGCTATTCCTGATTAGATACCTTTTTAAAATTTCCTACCAGTCATTTTTGTCCTTTTTTTGTGTGTGTGTGTTTCTTTTCTGTTTTTTCTGTAATAAAAGCCACTGAATAGTTCTTTAGTGTGCGACAGCAGAGTCAGCAGAAAGTAGCTGTCCAAACTGCAAAAGAGGACTTATTTAACCTGGTCTTTAGATTACAGTGAATAAATGAGAAGGAGAAATGTGTTTCTGGATGTTTTCAGCCTTCAGCAATTCAGTGACCATGCCCTTTTCAACCTCAGCTAAATGAAATGTACACTCCTAATGAAGTTCTGGCGTTCAATTATTTTCATGTTTTCATGGGTTTTTTGGTTTTTTTAGATCACCTTCATTGCCCAGACAAATAGCACCTCTGTAGCTTTGTCAGTCTGTCCTTTTTCTCCTAAGGATATTCTATCACCTTTAGTGTTGGAATACCTGCAGATGAATTTAAGAAAGTAGTTGCAAGATGGAAAATCTGACTGAACCCTCCTGTTCTGTGGAAAGCAAGCTGTGAGGCCCCTGTCAAAACTGGTTGAGTCATTTTTACCTAGAGCAATATTTTAATGAAGCGATTGAGCCAGGACTGGTGGGTTTTCATCCATCCTGTACGGAGGATGGTGGATTCTGAGTGACTGCTTGTCCTCTCACAGCAGTTTGGAAGGGACCTGCAAAGTTTCATGTGATGTGACAGAGCAGAGCAAATAGGGAACTAATTAGGTGTAGGCACATAGTGGGGCAAAGCAGGTTCTGGAGACAGTGAAAGTGTCATGAAGAGAGAGGACATGAGCTCAAGCATCAAGGTGAATCCTCAGAATCACAGCCCCACTGAGAAGTCTCACAGGAGGGTGAACCGCTGTCTGAGTATCTCTGACATTTTCCAGGAGAGTATTAGCAAGTTTAAAACAGAGAAAAAAAGTATTTTTCACATGATATGTGATGCCTTTAAAGGATACCACAGATTGCTGCAGATTCAGGGCTGCCAACAGTGTTCTTAAACTTTGCACCAGTATAGCCAGTACTGATCCCTGCCAGCAGCAAAATGCTCATCTAGATGGACCCTCAGCAGAAGGAAACCTGTATTTAAGAGGGTCTAGGAGCAGTGGGATAGAAAAGGTCTTGGAAGACCTGAGAATTTACTTTGAATCATAGTGAAAATTCACTGCTCTCCTGCCTTAGCTATTGAACTTTCTTTCCTATCTCATCATGTTTCATACAGATTTTTCTCTCAATGACACATGTGCTGGGAGCATTTTCCCCATTAGGAAACAATGGGGTAAACTTTATGGGCAGAGCTGGATTTTTCAGCTGGCTTCAGGTCTGGAGGCAGTGGGCACAAAATTAAACACAGGAGATTCTGTTTGAACGCTAGGAAATGTTATTTTACTCGGAGGGTGGCTAGCACAGACACAGGCTGCTCAGGGAGGTTGTGGAGTTTTCCATCCAGGAGGCTGGAGGGATTTCCTCCTTTATTGATTCCTGGCATCCCTGGTATATATTAGTGGTCTCTGCAAATGTCTCTGGAAGTAGTTTGGAAGACTCAGCTGAAGTGGCTTCCTGGCTCTGGAAGGTGGGGGACCATGGAGTAGAATAAAGCCATCCAATGTCTTCAGATGTCTTTAGAGTGCAAATGCAAATGTGTTGCCGAGATCAGACCTGGGGAAAGAAGTGCAGCAGCAGAACAACCTGCTACAATAAGCTAGTGCATAAATATTCCAGCAGAAAGGTTCAGAGCCATCTGCAAAGACTACTAAAACTTAGCAGGGAAGCCAGAAATCAGAAAGAGAGTTAATAATCAGTCCTCGGTGTCTCAGGAGCATACGGGCCTCTTTCCGCATTATGCTACATGAATGTCTTTTGTATTGCAGTATCAGCCTTTAGGTGAAAAAAAGAGGGAGGCACAGCAATTTTAATAAAGCACTCAGTTATAGACTGGAGCTATTAACTTGCTGGAAGTCCTGGTTTTTTTGAAGGAACAATCTGGTTGCCATTAAAAAACAACAATAAAAAAAATCTCCTGCCCCCAAAAATGTTGCATGCTTGCATTTGTGTTAATAGTTTCCTTTGTGAGAAGTAGCAGGAAAGTGACAGGAAGGACAGAGAAGACTTGGGCATGAGAAAGTGAGTTGTAGGAGAGATTCATTATGTCATGCAAAACCTATCACCTCCACGTCCAGATTCCTTTCTGTCCAACTCAATACCACCCTAATAAATCTCCACCTCTTGGCTGATGTCTGCATCCAGGACATGTTATCAGTCACTGCTGACAAGGACTATTAGTCATTATTGCCAGGATAGAAACTCAGTCTGAACAGACCGAATGGGAGAGAAACCAGTTTCTTTGTGCTAAGAAATGTTTGCTGCCAGGGGTGTGTGGCCTAGGAGTTAGTACAGCTCCTGCTGCCCAACACAGTCCATGCAGCATTCCCATTTCTGGACAATACTCGCTGTTTTAGTGAGTAACATGTTCCTTTGTGCATTGCTTCCTTTGTATGCACCAGCCCTCCTCCCAAACCAGAAGCTCTGAGACGATCCTGCAATCATGGATAATAAAAAGTGTTGCCACTTAATTGGCACTCTTTCTTCAGAAGGAGGTGATAACATTCTCGATGATCTGCCTTTAAAGGGAGCTAATTTGTTGCTCTTACTCAATGAGAAGGGAGAGAGATTGTCTTGTTCATATGGAAACTGCAGTGTTTATTAAAAGGTTTCCAGAAAGCATCTGTGGGTTTTTATTACAACTTGAAGTTTGTTCCCACTTGTTCACTTAGTTGTAGGGGAGAAAGGGTCACAGCCTGAGAGCTTGCAATTGTTTAACTTCTGTGTATAGACCTGTAACCACATACAAAGCAAAAGTTATTAAAGGCAGTAGTGCTGTCTCCCTGCTTTTCCTCTGACAAGTTCCCTCAGTCACCCAAGTTCTCTGTATGGCTGTTACCTCTCGATTTGTATCTGACATTTTTGCTACTGTGCGTTTTTTCAGCAGAATTCCTCCAGACGTGCTGTCATGGATTGTTCCAAGCCACAATCCAACAGGACAGAAGGTGCCTGAGTTAGCTTCAGCAGTGAAATTATACAGCAGAAGGCATTATTAAAAGTGGATCTTTTGTCCAATAAATCCTCCTTTATGACTCAGAGATTGGAAGGAATTCAGAGAAGGGCAACAGAAACAATTCTGGGGCTGAGGGTTGAGTTAGAGGGGATATATTAAGAGAGGAAAAGGTAATAGCATTTGTTAAGGGAGAAAATTGAGCATGTAATGTGCTGTACTGGATAAGAAGGGGGATGTTTTCAGGAAACCAGCAGTGAACAGAAAACCCTGCAGATTACATAGGAAGTTCCAACCTGTGATGGAAGTGCACTGGTTCACTGACTTAAACTGGAAAGTGGAGCTTTCCAGGTGTGTAGTGAATGTAAATACAGGTAGGTGATGGAAATCACCGTCCTTGCTCTGCTAGGGATGTGTCCCTTTGACCTGGCCCATAACCAAGGGTGGGAAGACAGGGCTTAGTAGTACCCTCTCTTTTGATACCCCTGTAAAAGGGACATTTTTGCTGTGACAGAAGAAAAAGCCCTCTCATTTGCAAAGAACAAGTAATTTGGAAGCTGGAGAAAGCTTTTATTATCCACTGAGTGTGTGTTAATTAACTGTCTCACAAATTAACTATTAGTAGAAGGTGCTTAAGTGAAATGCCCTGAAGCTTCTTAAGCATCTTCTCTGAAAAAAAATGTTGGGATTTGCTGTAAAGTCCAGTCACAGATCTGAGGAGAGCCTGCAGCAATCCTGCAAGAAGGATGCTGGCAGCATTTCCATCCCAGCTCCCTTCTCTGATCTCTTGGCAGCTTTTCATTTCAGCAATGACAATACTCTTTTAACCCAGCTTTTTTACCTGTTGCCTTTTCCTGGAAGCACTGTCTGTGGTTTGTGCTGCATGTATTCTAGTCTGCTGGATTTTGGATTAATTGTAGATGTCTAAGACAGGTGCATCTGATCTTAAAATCTACTAGTTAAAGGAGCTTGTAGACGAGCCATGTTTAGGTTTTTCCAGCTCATTAGAGGAACAGTATGTGCTGTATTCCTGACTTTTGACACTTGGACTTCATTGTGGGAGGGAGGGGAATGTAGTTGTTTTCCTTTTGCTCTGTTTGTGGCTGGAAGTCATGAGCATCTCCTTGTGCCCACTCTGTGTGCAGGCTCTGTGGCCTCCATTTATTAGGGTTTTTAACTCTTCCCCTCGGCTGCTGTCTGTTACTTGCCTCTTGTGCCTCTTCTTTTCTTGGGAAAGCATCGTGGTGCTTGAGGCAGCAGTGACTGCTCTGTGAACACCCCCTGCTCCCCTTTGGGGGACAGGGCTTCTCTGTTTAGGGCACATGGGAACCTGAAAAAAGCAGCGGGGATGTGCACAAGGATTTGTCCCAGCCTGTCAGCAGCCCATCAGCACAGATGCAGCAGCGTGTTTCAGGCTGATGCCTCAGCACCTCCTTTCTTCATCTCCCTGGGAAGGCAGAACGGACAAGCCCAGCTCTATTTTCACCAGGGAGAAGTGAGAATTACTCACCGCAGCTCCTGGCGAGTCTGAATCTCTGTCGGCGTGACGGGAGTGGGCTGTGCAGAACAAGGGGGAGAAGGGGATGCTGGATTGCTTTGCTCCAGCATCAGTGCCCTGCCATGGAGCAGGAATACTTGCCCTGAGCCTCAGAGCAGGTTTCCAGCAGCAGGAGCACACGGGGTGGGCCCCTCTCCCTCTGCTCCTGGCAGCACTGTTTCATTCCCAGCTTTAGCAGCCAAAGGTACCAGTAACACTTCTGCATACAGAACTTTGCTAGGGCATAACAGCTTGCATGATTTAATTATTTTAATTGGAATTAACTGGGAAAATAATTCCCTCTTTCAGCAGGAATAAGCAGGATACAGCCTGTCAGAATTTTTTCAAATGAGCTCTGCTGAAGGCAGAGGTGTAGAGATATGTAGTCAGCCTGCCTTAATGAGATTTGGCTGTAATTTTGTGATGAAATTATTCTGGGTTAAACTCAATCACACACAAAAAAAGTGTTTCATTGTATTAAGGCATATTTGAGACCCACAAATCTCGGTCACATTATTGGTGAGATAAAAACTATCAGAAATTATATAATTTTCAAAGATTTTCATTTTCTGAATAGATGTTGGAGAACAAATACTGCTCATAATGCTGGGCACAGATTTACCAGGATGTGATAATTCATGGATTTCTTTCCCAAATAGTTATTAAACTAAGAAAAAGCAGTGCAGATTTGCAAAATTTGAGGTTATTATAGAAGTCTTAGACATAGAAAGTGACCTTCAGCTGAGAGACCATGAGTTGTTTCAATTTAAATTCGATGGAAGACTAAACATTCAACTGTAACTATGATTTATTATTTTATAAAAGTGAAGAAAACTAGTTATAAAGGCAAACTAGGCTGTAAAACTCTGGACTTGAAAACAAAAGTGGCCTGGATTTTTTTTTTCTTTGTGAGAGAAGTAAAAAGTTGTATAAATAATATACCAGACCTAGGAAAAGTCTGCTAGGGGAGGCATTTAATCTAAGATTTTTTTTTAAAAGCAACAACCCATAATAATAGGAATGATAATAACAATATAAAACAACCAGAAAAAATCCACAAAGATAAAAAATGAGATATTTGCAGGCAGGAAGTCCATAAAAATGCAAAATGTGATTCAGGGAGGAAAGGTACTGCTCTTTGGTCAGAAAGCACAGGGGAGAAATGAGAATTACCAATATGGAGAGGAGTGAGATGACCATCAAAAAAAAAAGTGAGAGAAAAAAGAACAAAGAAAGAAAAACAATTAGTGGAATGCTGTTTAGCCACTAGTATATAAAGAGAAGGAATGGTGCTCTTCATCACTTAATCTATTGCCAGAGAGGATGGAGAAAGTGAGTGTTTAGGAAGCAGAATGAAGCAATTGCATCTAAATAGGAAATGGTGCCCCAGACTGCTGAAGGATGTGACATCCCAAAGCATGAGTCTGTTGACACACAGACATCTGCTCATTTTATGAAGGCTGTGTGGAAAAGTCCTTCATACTGGTGAATACGGGAAATTTTGTTTAAAAATGAGCAAAATAAACATTATTATCATGTAGAGGCTCATCCTTTTGGTTTCAGTGTAATCTAGAAAGGGAAGAATCGTTTCAAGTGATGGAGATAGTGAGATAAAATATAACCTGAGTTTAATAAATTCTGTTACTGGCCTCCTAGACAGGGGGAATGCAGTAAATCTGATTTGTCTGGATTTCAGTGAGCATTTGCTGTCATGCCACATGTGTTACTACTGCAATTGGGAAGGGCAGGATTAGCAGAGGAGAGGACTGCAAAGGGAGGGAGCATCCCTGCAGTGGAGCTGACAACAGGTTGTGCTGCAGGGTGAGCCTGTCCTGGCTGCAAAGCTGCTGAAGTTTAACTGAGGGGAGCACGTGGAAAGCCAGGTCTGGGAGATGCTGTCACTGCAGTGGGCAGCTGGAGCATTGTGTAGGAAACACTGGAGTAATTCTGGGGTGCTGGAGTTGGCGAAGCATCAGTGACACAAGAAGTTATATATGTGTTTATATATGTGTTATATAAATATTAAAGAATTTGGCCTAGTAATAGAATTTGCAGTCTTAAGTTTGCTGTAGAACTGTGATCCGTTAAGGGAGTGCAACCCAGAAAATGCCACATAGGCACAGATCAGCCACAGAGAGTTGAACACATACTGAAATGCTAAAAAATCACCACAGACACTCAGTCTTACTTGTGTGTGAATTAGGTGTATTAAAAAAGGTTGAGCTGAGCAAATTCAGAGAGAGTATTTTCATATGATTTGCTTTCAACTGATTTGTTTAGTCCCCAGTAAAATGGAAGATGAAAATGCATTCTAATTACTGTATAAATTACCACGAGGGGGTAAATACCAGCAGTGTTTATGCTGAAGGCCAAAGCTGGCACAAGAACAAATGGTCACTGCCTGGCAGTGAATCCAATCCAATAACTCATTTAAAAGTGAAACTTGATGAACTCGTGAAAGAGATGATGAGATATTGCCAGGAACGGGGCAGTGGTGAACTAGGAGGGTACTTTCCCTCCAGTAATTTACCTCTGTCTTAGAACAGTCATTTTTTATTGCCAAAAGTCCAGTTATGGTGAGATTGGTTTTTAAATGGAAGTAATTTATTAATGACATTGAGAGAAGCAAATTATAAATGACCAACACCCTCTAAGTATTCCCTTGGAAAATTGCAGAAGTGTTTATAAATGTGCCTCTGTAGGATGCTGCCTGTGAATTAGAACAGGCAAAAGCAAGGAAATTATAAACCATGGATCATGGTGCTACCAAAGGCCACTGCAATGGAAGCTTCTGTAAATGGCTGAGGTTGTTTTCCTGTGGTTAAACATATGTATCACTGAGGGGTTTTTTCCAGCCATGCCCTGACTGTCTCCTGGACACACCTGGGTGCCCAGCGAGTGCCCTTTGTGCCCGTGGCACACCTTTGCCAAGAGATGGGCTTAATTTTTCCCAAAGCTAAATGTAGTAAATCACCTGCTCATCTCTTTGCATCTTCTGTGGCTCCGTCACTCTTTGCTGAGAAATGCAGATGTTTATGATGTTTTTGTCTCACTTCTAGCTTTGTGATTAATATTCTGCAAGTTGCTGAGCTTATGGGTACCGATTTCCTGCTCTACTTACTGTACTTAAGTCAGCTTGGTTTGTTTTTCTTCCTCTTGCTAATATATCCACCTGGTGAGTTAATTGTGTAGGAAAAGAGCCAGGGAAGACAGAAAATGCAGAAAATAAGATGTCAGGTTTAGCTGGGAGTATTCTGCTGTTCATTTCTGTGTTGGGAGTGTGTAAGGGGCTGGATGGCAAAATGTGCGGTGCCAGAGGAAGCTGTAGTGATGTTCCCTTGGTAAGGTCCTGAATTGTGAGCAGCAGTGATGGGCTTTGTCCTGGCTTGCTTTTATGGGTGGGAAAACAATGTGTGGATTCTGGACTTCCTCCCCAGAAGCTTGTGTAAAGGTTCACTGTCATTCTTGTAGGTAAATAGATATTTTAAAGATGTGTTGCTCCCGTCTTTGATATCTGATGCTGTTATGTGAATTGATGAGAATTCACACTGCATTTCTTATTTTACCTGACATGGAAAAAGATTTTGCAAGACTAGATTAAAGCCAAAATCTTGAGGAGATGCATATGAGAGTCTTCCCTTACTTGCTGGGTTGCTTATTACCAGGATAAGGTAGATCCTTGTTTACTGAGTGCATCCAGACTTGCATCTCCAAGCAGAACCTGTGAAACAGCAGAGTTTGGGACCTGGTACTTAGGTTGCATGCTTCCACTTTATGTAAATAAATATCCAGTGGATCAAGTGTTGGAACAAGTCCCTAGGACCACCAGGCAGAAAGAAGGGTATATTGGGATGGGGTTGTTCGGGTGTCTCCTGGGGAAAGTGCTCCAGTTCATTGAAAGCATCCGTGGTCCATGGAGTAAGGGAGACAGTGGTCTTCCCTTCCAGCACAGCCCTGCCTGACCACTGGTCTGGTGTCTTGTCCTTAGGAGTCTGTACTAATTCTTCCTTCAGCTTACTCTCTGAAATTGATTAATCTTAGTCTCCTTTTATTGATCCGTGCCCATTGAGTCCCAGCTTGCCTCCTGCCTTATTCCTTTTCACACATTTCCTTTTGTCTCTCTGGTTGGTGGTCCAACTTTCTCTCATTTGTATTCAAATTGGCCAACTCATCCATTTTGTCAGGATCCAGCAGAGAAGATAGATGAAAAGAAATCTCTCTGCTGTCAATTCAAAGCAGTCCTGGCACAGCCTGTAAGCATCCAGAGTTGAAATTGCCAGGAATTTGTTCACTGGAATGCATTCAGTTTGGACAGAATCAGTAGGAAATAACAGCTCTTGAACTATAGCACATCTACCCTGTACTCATGTGTGAACTGCTCATTTTCACAGATCATCAGCTTAGCTAAAGCTTGGGTGAATATTCTTTACTCTGAAGAATGAGGATGAGGGATGTTTCTGCAGGAAAACTTCACCAGAATTAACATATTTTTCTTATATTTTTCCCGTAAATGTCTGAGCTGTCATCGCTGAAAGTTTCCAGGTGAATTCATCTTGAAATAGTTGAAATTATCAGTTTAATGGTTAAAACTTGGCAAAGTTAGAAGCGTGTGAAAACAGTGTTATCACGGGATTTGTGAGACAACCTTAATAATAGTTTCACCTACAACAGCAAAATTCAGTAATGCAATGTAATTCTGAGGCATCAGCACTGCACGGATGAACACCATTAGATAAATGGGACCTAAGAGAGTGCAGAACACCAGAAGTACCCTGGTAGTTCATGCCCTGGGTCTGTTCTGTATTCAGAAGGGTCTGAACATAATCACAGAGTGGAAAGCAGGTCCCAAGATGTGTGTGCAGCAAAACCCGTGCTGTGTGCGGGTAGTCCCAGCACTGTCACACCTCAGCCTCGTCGCCTGGCCCACTCTTCCACCTCCCAGCTCGGATTTGAGCAAAATTTGTGGCAGTGCCAAACTGATGGATCACCACCCCATTTTCTAAAATGTCCTCTCTGACAGCATAGGCTGTGCCAGCAAATCTAACTGAGAACATTCAGGATAGCAACTCCAGGCCATTTATCAAGTCCATCTAAGGCTTGCAAGATAGAATTTCTCACTTTTCTCAGTGGTGGTGAAGAAATTCATCCCCAACAGGTGTTGTCCTGCATACCTATGTGCTCTTCTCAAGCGTATTGAACCAATCAGTCCTGGAGCCCATATGTCAGTTTAGTCTCTCCTTGCTCAATAGAGGGAAGAGAAAGTGTGGGACAAAACAAGTTTATCCCTCCTAGTCATGTACAACCTTCCTTGCTCAGTTTCTTGACAGTTTATTGAGTTGCGTTTGTTCTGCCTTGATATAGGAAACATTGACTTACTATGAGTTTTGGTGTTCCAATAGGATCTGTGTGAAAATGTGATAGTAGAAGAGGGGCAATGGCTGTAGCAAAGAGAAGGGACTGTGAGTTTTCAGCAGTTGAGGAGCTGTCTAACTCTACAGGGAGAATGTTTCAGGCTCTCTGCAAGTCCATCTTCAGCTTATGAGCTGGAGTAAGAAAGAGCTATGGACTCCTCAGTGACTTATCATGAGATACTGTGAAAATGATTTGAGCTTTAAGGCATTCACTAACTACTAGAGATCAGGATGTGACCTAATATAGGGTACTTCCCCATTTCCAATTACTGTGAAGAGACCTTGGTCCTGGCCTGCTCCCATATTTTCCAAAACATTCTGCAAGAAGGAGATTCCATTAGTCATCCTGGTCATGGTGATAAGCTGAACTAAGGCTGCACAAAAGCTTTGGAAGTGCTTTGCTGTGACAGTAGCTCATGACTTGCTTCTTGCCACAGGGACCCAGTGTTGCAGTGGGGTAACATCAGTGGGAAAGCAGAGTTGTTTCCACTCACTTTCCTCGTTAAATGGGCTGAGGTGTGCAGGGCATTTTGGGGAGCTCAGCCTGGGCTCTCCTTCCTTCTTGGTCTCCACTTTGGGAACATTGCTGCCAAGACAACCAGACAGCTTCTGCATATGTCTGATAGTTTGGGCAGGCAGTTGTCATGGTTATGAGTGCTGCATAAGAACCAAAATAGATGTATAGAAAGATGGTGATGGAAGCTGGCACATATCCTGTCTTTTCTGTACATGAGCTGACAGGATGTGGCATAGAGGAACCACCTGTGCCCTGGCTCCCTCCTGCTTCCTCAGAGTCAGGTCTAGCCAGTGGCAAAAGGAGCCGAGCTGTCTGAAAAAGGCAAAGTGAAGTTTTTCTGGGGGAAAAAATAGGCAAGTGAAGATGTTAATTTGTGAGAAGAAGCTAATTTCTTGAGTTACAGATTGCAGGGTATGAAAAATCTCAGTGTCTGAGTGTCAAGCTTTTTCTCTCCTTATTTCTTTCTTCCCTCTTGAAGGGAAATATCATTTCATAACTCTGCCTTTTGTCCTCTAAAACTGATTGTCAAATGCTAATTTTTTTAGCAATATCTTTTTTACTGCTTCTCGTCATCACAAAACTCTTCCTTGGGTTTTGCTGTACAAATGCATCAAAACTGAATGGCTTGGGGAGTTCCACTGAAGAACAGTGAGCTGCTCCTTCATGAATATCTGCTTCTGGTGGCCAGCTGAGCACACAGAGTTCTTCTCTTGCTCCTGCTGTAGAGGTCCATCAGGCCCCTGGAGAAACAAGCCCAGCCTGTGCAGCTGCACCACTTTGTGAATCTCAGCCACCAGCCCCTGAGAACTACAAGGCAGAGTGGTTTATCTGTGCATCAGGCAGGTGAGCCGCAGAGAGGTTGCCTAAGTCCATTTTCTGCTCTGGGTTTGCAATTGGCCTAGAGGTCAAAGGAAGTCAGAAGACACAAAACAAAAGCATTGTGAGGAGGTGGTGGAGAGCTTTAATCAAAGATGTTGCGAGGTTTTGGACAGAACCTTGGTCAAACTCTGCGGCCAGGTCCTCACAGCATCCCGAGCAACAGAATTTTGATTGAATTCAGGCTGCCAGCATCAGGGCCTGCATTAATATACCTTGTTTTACTGCCTTTCCTCTGCCCTCTTTCCGCTACAGAACCTAAAGCTACCTGGAGTCTGTAACACATGGGATGAAGAGTGAAAGCAGAGGGTTTATTCTGAATGCTTTTTGGCCCAGATCTCTGTTTTGAAAACCTCTTATGGCAGGGTTTTAAATTGGTTTAGGGACAGAGCCTGAGTGTGATAAGATGTTAGTTAACACGATGGGATAATCAAGTCACTTTGATTTCTCCCCTGGCAAACCTCTCTGCAGTCTATTAAAATGAAATATGATGCCAGTGCTGTTTCCCTCAGCTGTAGTCAAGGAGATATTTGTTTTAATTCAGTACAAGATTGCCCCACAGGCTCCAATTTCTACTATCCATATTGATGTTTGTAATTTATTGCCTTTTTACAATACACACTAAAAGGATGTTGTATTTGCCAGACTGGCTTTTGAAAACTTTGTCTCGGAATCAGTCTGTATAGGATACAGAGAAATTGTTCTCTCTGTTGTTAATGTTCTGTGTCATACAATATTAACACAGGCTCCATTCGTTTTACAGGCAGCCTTGGGTTTAGTAAGGGACACAAATGGAATACAACATATTCACAGAATATAATTATATTATCCTGGGTATGATGAAAACAGATGCCCTGTTGTCCCAGCTTACATAAATGTTCAACATGCTGATCAGCTGGCACTTCAACTGCAAATGGCCTGATAAGGTACAAGTGACCACACCACAGATGAAAGTATGTGTTACTGTCATGTTCCATCCAGCAGGGATGCATTTCAGTGTGTAATTTATGAGGAATGTTGGGACAATAGATGCTGCAAAAGTGCAAGAGCCTATTTTAAGCTCGCAGTTTAAGCAGATCCATGGGAACTGAAACAATCTGAAGGTTACAGGCATCAGTGCCTTGTGAAGCTGTGCTCACGGCATGTCACAGGTCTGAGTAGGGGTGCAGGCAGCTACTTCAACACTTTTATCTAATACATTTTCTAGTTGGCAAATCTGAGTTTCACAGAACCAGACTTTTTCAAAGGGAAAATGACAAATTGATGAGATGTTACAATATTTCAATTAGATGAAGTGAAACAAAGTTTTCATTTTGACATTGATATGTCATAACATTATGATTTGATTGAATATGTCCTTTCTGCTATGACAGATTCCACTTTCATTTCTCCCCTTCCTGATTTTTTTTTGACTGCTTAATACATCAATATCTTACCCTGCTTTGAACTGAGAACATTCCAGACATTTCCAGAAGAAGAAACTTTTCCCAGCAAGGCTGTTGGTTCAGTCCCAGTCTTGTGTCGTGATTGTTTAGCATCCACCGCCTCTTTGGATCCAAAGTATTACTGCAACTTAATCTTGTGCAACATTTTATATTTCTTAAGGCTGAAGAGAAAAGTGAAAGAAAGGTAGAAGCAAAATTTTTGTATGGAAAATGAGCTGCTAAACTAATTTAGATCGTACTCCTTTGAGATGTGGCTGAGGATTTATAGTTGGATCTCATTGTACCTCAGTTTGAGATACTTTAGTGAAGCATTTGAAGCATAAAACTCCTTCATCTTTCCTATCCATCACCTCTTCCTCTTGCAGGACTCAAAGGCCTGGCTTATTAGAAAAATACAATAAAATACTAATTGCAATGAACAGGAGATTTTAATTACTTCATTTACATATAGAGAATTAGTCTAAAATCAATTTTGGCTGTCAGTAAAGAAAACTAGCCCAAGGGGGTTTTTTCTGGGTTTTCATGTCAAGGAAATGTAAGTTTAAACAATGCAGTTTGGAATAGTCTTTGGGATTACTTTCCTCTTCTTCCTTAGCTATTTCAAGACTTTTTTTTTTTCCCATGAAAACTGGAGAATAAAGGGAACTTCCTATATTTTCAGTTTTATCTGCAGATCCCGTTTTCAGATGGTATTAGGAAGGGACAGTGTTGTGCACTGAGACTCTAAAGTCAAGGCTGAGATAGAAACACTGAAAAACAAAAACTTGTTGACTGTTCTGGAGGAACAATGTTGTCTTCCCTAGTTATGGCCACTGCTGGTGCCTGGGGAGGCAAATAGACACATCCTGAAGTCTAGCCTCAATAAACTGGAGCTGTTAATCTTTCATCCCCCTGTGAGCAATACCTGGTGCAAATTACCAAGCAGAGCATCACTGAAGTGGCACACAATTTCCGGATGTTATTTATTATTTGAAATTACCTTTTGTTACTGCAGAAGCTGTTGCAATAGATTTTTCTCTTTTTAACCTGGGGCTCCCTCTCCTTCCAAGGTTAAACCAAGTGGCAGAGTGAAGTGCTGTCCTGGCAGCAGGACACTTGCCATGTCCTGGGATGGTGGGCTGGCAATGCCTTTAGCACACAGCAAGGGTTGGCAAGGGTCTACACCACTCCACCAGTCCCTCTTGCTAAGCCTGGAGGGCAGGCAGCTCCTCTCTCCCTGCCTTGGGGCAGGATAAACTGTAGATTGGGTCTTGTGTCACTTTGTGCATATGTGTTATGTCATTCATGTTAATGCCACTGCCCAAATAACAGGAGATTCCTGTAATTTTCATAGAGGTATCAGGAGACATTTTACTACTCCTGAAGTCCCCAGAATTACTGCCAGTGATTGATCCTTTGGGATGGGACGTGTGTTTGCTCCCTGCATTGCCATCTTACCAGCCCCTCTGGGTGCTCTATTCCTTCTCATCCGCTGCTAGCCAAGAATCCCAGTTCTCCATTAAAACTACTTTCCTTTTTAAAATGCAAGATTAAAAAGAAGTCATAAAGAGCCTAGAACTCCCACTTGGTGAAAATGAGAGTTATATAAAACATTCAAGTGAATGGACAAAATGGAAGAGAAAAATGGTTTGATGACCTCAAATGAGTAAAAGAAGTTACTTTGGATCATCAGTGATTCAGTCCTTGTCCTGAGGCTTGATCCAGTCCTTGGATTTAGAGCCTCCTTGTAAAAGGAGATGTTTAGAGCACAAGGAGTGTATCAAACTGCTATGGACTTTTGGATAAAGAGATGTGAAGAGCTTGTTTTACTTAATGTGTGAGAAAAATCTTACCCCAAATGATCTTAGTAGGGACCCACTACCTAGTTGTGTCTCTGCTCTGTGCTGTACCTGACTAAACTGGCCCTTCACACCATCTCTGTCCCCCAGCACAATGGGATGGGGCCTCCTGTGGAGCTGCTGTGGCTTTTTCCACTGTGGTCAGATGGGAAGAGCCCTCCTGCTTCTCCCTTTGGTGTGAGCTCCACTTGCACTTCTGGGAGATGGAAATTCACATTGCACTGGGTCATCCTTCAACACCCCCCAAAACTGGAGCAGCTGGCTTGCACACATCCATCTGTACTCAGCTCATGCTCCTGGATTTGAAATCTAAGTGGGAAGTGAGCAGACAGGAGTGAAATGTGAGTTCTTGGAGAATGTAAAAGCTGTTTAAAGAGTTGCTGTTCCATTATAGTGATAGTGATCAAGTGTAAACTGAGAGAAATGCTTTGATTCTGCAGAGCTGCTGCTATACAGAATTAGTATAGTTCTCATTTGTAGTATATGAATGTGGACTTCCCATATACTGAACCCTGAGATTTCTGCAGCATTTTGGCCCAGGTGTGTAGCACTTGTTTTTGCAGGTCTCTCTTGAAGCCACGCCTAAAATTCTGGCAATTTAACGAGCCCAGTGTTGTTTTAGATTCGTTGCGCATGGCAAAAACATTTTCCAGTCGTGATACACTCTGGCTAGTTTTAAATTGTCCAAGCTTAAAGGCATAAAGAAAACAAAAACTTTTTAAACACAAAGATGTTTATTTAGTTGTATGTCAAGAAGAATAATTTTTCATCCTGCATTTTCCCCTCATCCATAATAAAGGTCAGCAAAACAGAAAAGTATCTCTTTTCATGGCTGATTCATCACTGACATGAACATTGTTCCTCTTCCTGCCCAGGGAGGAGATAGCTCAGCCTTTGATCTTCAGAGTGTCTGGGGATGGAAAAGCCCTCAGAAGTCCATAATCTCTCTTATTTTTAGCCCTGTGTGCATTGTGAGAAGGGTCCTGCAGGTTTTTCTGTACCAGGCTGCCTGTTAAGCTTGGCTGAAGGTCGTGATTTCTGTCCCATTTCTCCTGGAGGCCTTTCTGCTCTGTGGTGGATCTACACCCATCTGCATGCAGGTGTTGGTGTTACCTGCCAGGGTGAAACTTGGTATGTGCGAAGTCTTCAACAATGATAGCCACAAATCTAAGAAAAGCCAGCTGGTTCCCCTTGCCATCTGACCTGTGGTTGATGGAGGCTGTGGATTACCCACCGACCACCGCAGTGGTTTAACTGGGCAGAAATAAGTAAGAAGGAGTGTGTCTCAGAGTGGGGAATGTAGACATAATGTGCTTTGATCTCACCTCTAATGAGGCATCAGTGTCCTAGAAACAAATGGTGGGTTAGGGTACACATCATGTTCTTCATGTCTGCTTTTCATGATTACAAATAACTATGTCATTGACTTTTATTAGATACAGATCGACAGAACATCCGCTCAGAGTCCCACAAAATGTTTCTGTAAAAGACGAAACTTAAAGGACATAATAGAAGATGCCAAAGGCCACAATAGCAGTGTTAATTTTATGACTACAGAGGATAGAAATGAGACATCACGTTCAAACATTGCATAAAGAAACAATATTTTTGTATAAATGCAAACCAAAGCGGAGAACATTTTGACTGAATATTATTTAGTGGCTCTTCTCTCCCAAACAGGATGTTCCAAACACAGACAGATCCTTTATCTAGAAAAATACATCCGCCTCTTCTGTTCATAAAATACACAATTCCTCAGTCACCATTCACATGCATTCTATATTGCATTGATTTCCTTGTCTGTGGTTGATGAAAATGGTTCCATTCAGGCTGTGTTTGAGAGGAGAAACAAGGACAGGCATATGCAAGTGAACAGAACTGAGCTCATATAGCAAGCCACAATCCACACTAATGCTCAGAATTTTGTAGAAGTGCTACTCAACTATGTGTATGTGGACCAGCACAATACCAGTAATTTCCTTAATTAAACCAGTGACAGCCTCCTGTTGTTACAATATTTATTAATCCCTAGTAAAATATAGCTGAATGTATCCAGACACTGCAAACGTTTTTATGAATAGTGAATTAATTAACTCTCAACCTACCCTGTATTGCTGGAGGGAAATGATTGCTTCATCTATTCTATATCACATATGTTTTGAGTCCTGGTCTTCCTGAGTGTCAGGGGGCAGGTAACCATTCCTTATTTGCTGGTGACAGGTTTATAATAGAACATGAAAGGGTAAGTAAAGCTGGGAAAAGCCTCTTAATAGGTACTGCCAGCAGCTGTTTGTGAAGTGGAAAAAAATAAGGAAAAATAACCAAAAAATCGTCTCAATTAACAGTCTATGTGGAGAAGGAGCTGTGTGATTCATTAGGACAATCCTTTGGGACTGATTTCCTGTTACTCGCATGGTCAGGGCTGTTTTCCTCTCCCATTTTTCTCTCCCCGTCTTCCAGGCTGTAGGTCAGCTTAGGTCTTTGTCCAGAGCATCTCCATAGTCTCCTCCCTGTGTGGGGTTGTCCTGCTTGTCATGGAGCTGATTTCCAGACTTAAAATAGCAATGTGATAAGGGGTGGCAGGAGAATCATTCTGATCCATGGAGCTCTTGGTGTCACATGAGCATGAGAGTTTGGGGACAGCTGATGAGATGGGGGTGGCCAGTCTCTGCTGCAGAACACAAACCTGGGAGAGCATGGAGGCCCAGATATCCCACAGAACCCTGCACAGCACACAGATATTGTCATTTTCATGATGGTAGGAGTTCCTTTTAAGCTTTGGAATTTTTTTAGGCTATGCTACGCTTTGCTTATTTATCATTCTTTAGATTCACCAAAGAACTATTTGAGAAAATGAGGTGTGAATGTACTGTGGAGGTCCCCAAGTCAGACGCAAATCCTCCTTTCTCAGGCGGGCAGGGCTGGCTGTAGCTGTGGTGAGGATGGGGAGAGAGGGCAGGTGCACAGTCACGGAGAATGCACTTCAGGCCTTCCCACGTAGGGCAAGTTAATCCATCCTGGCTGCTTCCAACCAAGAGAGCACATCTGGCCTCAACATCAGGCCTGCCCTTGGCCTGTCCTCAACTGCTGATGGAAAGGCTGAAAAGGAATGGAGGATCTTCCTTGCACAGCCCCTGTGCGACTCATGGAAGGCCAGAGGGGGAGAGTTGAAGGCACTGTGAATAAACACAGCGCCCTGCTAGTATGTGTAGGTGTTTTCCAGGGAGGATTTTGGAAGATTTCTCATGGGAGACATCCAGCCACCTGTGTAGGCTGATACTGAAACCCTTCTTATTAGCCCTCAGATGGGAGAGATCACAGCCAGTTCATTTGATGTTAGAATCAAATGAAACTACATTTAATAAAGCAGATTCAGGAAGTGTTGCAGGCCCCCTTCTGCTGCTGCTGCCTCTGGGTTTGTTGTCAAGGTTGTTTAACAACCTTGACAAATGCTCTTAATAAGTGACAGGCTGCCTTGGCAGGGTTTCCATGCACATCAAACGTGCTGCTCGAGGTTAATCCAGCCGTCCCACTCCTGCTCAGGAGAACCTCCCAGACACAGCCTCATGTTCTGCAGGATCAGGGCTGCCTTGCAGGGGGGATATCCACATGGAGCCATGTCACAGTCCCGTGGACACAAATGGCAGGGTCTGATGGAGTGGTAACATTTATTCACTTTTTCTTTTTGTTTTTTTGTCCTTGCAGATGCAACATGTCAGGGCAGACGTGCCAGTGTCATTTTCCATCCTTGATCAGTGTGTGACATTTTTTATGATGGCCCTTTATTGGCCACATTATCTTCCCTTCTATTACCTTAAATCTATTACTGTTTTATGCATCAGTTTAATCTCCTTTTCTGCAATGAACTGCTTTGTGCTAGGACACGGAGGTTCAAAAATGCTACAGCTGTGGATTTGGCTTCCCCAGGAAGTGAATTGATTCAGTGACTTTTTGTTTATTCCCACCTTTAAATTTGGGGGGTACAGAGGTAATTTTCATCGAGGCAAGTTGCACCTTTAATGCCTTGGTGGGAGCACTTACACACTCTCTGAAGCATCTTGTGCTGCTCTGAGAGGGAAGGTTTTATTGGAAACCCTATATCTGATGTGGCAACTCAGTAATGTGTAGTAAAAGATGTATAGTAAAGAACTTGCATGCAAAAAAAAATTCTCTATCTGGACTTGTCTATATCCAGTACAGATATTAACTGGGAATCCCTGTCGGCAAATAAAAATGGGGAAATACAGTCTGAAGAAGTCCTTGATGGTTTTGACAGTTTGTGCCCTTTTAGACATGAAAAGGATTTTCTGATCTGTCAGGATCAATACTGAGCTGAGCTCTGCACGGCTGGTTGCACCATCTTTCATTAGCACAGCTCCCAGTGGAAGTGATTTGAAACGATCATGTCACTAGATTTTTGAAATTATTTTTCCCTTTCTCTCCTGCCCTTGATTCAGTAATCAATATCCTCTTGATCTCAATAGAGCCCAAATATTAGTTGTAGATAATGATAAAAATCATCAAAAGCTCAAAGAGCATGCTTTTCCTTCTGTTCTGCCCAGACAGTCAGTGCCTGGCATCAGGCACTGTTGGCCCAGCTGAAGACTCAGATTGGTGGAAGGTGAGAAGCAGGATCCCTGCTCTCCTCTCTGACTGCAGGGCCCTCAGTTTGCAGCACTGCCATCTTAGGTTTATTGGTATAATTCATCTACTGTTTAAGTCTGCAAGGCTTCTGTTGAGCAGAGACATTGTAATATGTGTTTGCCTATGCAAATATATGTTTTAGTGCATTTAAAAAGGGAAAATTCTAGTGGCTGTAGCTGTTTTGATCAATGAATTGGATTTACAGCCCTTTTGACTAATAGGTAGCTCACTGTGTGAGAGCACATGTGAGCACCATGTAGCACCTGTATGTGTTTCCCTGACTTCCACAGTACCTGTCCACTTGCATGCCAGTGCTAGTTCCTGTTGCAGTCTCAAAATGAGGAATTAGCAGCCGTAGAGAGAAGCAGCGAGGATTCCTGTTACTGAGAATTAAATTACTTTCCAGAATAAGCTGTGGTGAAATGATCCCCAGCACCCTGTGAGGCAGTGGCATGCATAATTAAAAACCAAACTACTCGTGACAAGTAAATGAACAGAGCGTGTCTTGTCAGCTTCCTCTTTTGTCTTTTTATTTTTTGTTACTGTATATCAATCTTTGCTTTGGAGTTCACAAAACTCAGTCATTTGTGGTGCCTCTCTCATCATTAGTATGGCAAACACAGCCAGAATCAGCTTTCTTGTGTTAGTAAAAAACCAAAGCACAGCAACTTCCAGACTGGGTCAACTCCCAGTATTCCCATCTCATCTTGCAGCTGGTCCTTTCAGAGTAGACAAAAAAAATATTCTTCAGCAGATAGGATTGAGGTAATCTGCCAGCCCTTCTCCTTTGTGTGTTGTTGAATTTTGCTCTCTGTGGCATTCCCTGTCCCAGTTTCCCCAGCTGTTTGCACTGGATGCATGGTAACTTACTGCCAGGCTATTTTCTGGAGTCAACAATCTGATTCCCCTGAGGTTGTTAGGGTAGTGACAGCTCTCCAGGAGGCAGAACAAAGACCAAGACAGTTGTGGTTTCTTTCAATCCTTGTGCAGTCCTCCAAAATTATACTGGCATGCCTTGTATCCTCTTAAATCCCACTGATCTATAACCCAGGGCAGGCAGTGCTTGATCCTATGCTCTAAAGCCATCCCCACTGGGCTTCACCGTGACACTTGGGTTATTTCAAGGACTGTGACCTGAAAAAACACACAGCTAATTGTGATGGTGTGACAGAGCCACAGGAGCACCTTTCACAGCCCAGGAGAGGGGGACAGGGGCTCTGCAGGCTCAGCAGCCTGGCTTTGCTACAGCAATTTGGACACGGGTCCCTCTACAGACCTGCATGAACTGGGCACAGGAACATCCTGCCTGTTGCATGGGCTCAAAACTCACCCAGACTCCTCTTACACAGCCCTCAAGAGCACAGTCTCTCTCTGCTGTCTCCAGTCATTCTGCGTGCCACCTGTGCCTTCAGCCCTGGAAAAATGTGAAACTTGAGCCAAGGAGAGGAAAAGATGCAAATAGAGGAATCTTAGGTGATGGGTGGGGAAGAATCCAAATTTCTCATCAGTCTAGTGTGTCCCCTAAAATTGCTCAGAATCTCACAGAAATTTTTCTTATCCTGAAAATCAATAGTAGCTAATTAAGTAGAGGTGAGAAAGGGTCCTCACTGATAAGCCAAATAGGCTTTTGGCTCCTTCCATTTACCTGCCAGGCTCATTAACAAAATCTGAACTGGTTCCAAAGACCTGCTTGCTGCTTCCCCTCGGGGCTTGCCCTTCCTCCCAGCTCTCCCAGCCCACCTCTGTCAAACAGAGCACTTTGAGCAAATCACTTAGCTAGGCAGCTTTCAAACCTTCTCTCAAAGGAGAGCTGAATTGGGAAGATTTAACTGAAGATGGGTTAGAAAAAAACAAGAGAAAGCAAGGACACAAAGGGTCTGTTCCAAGGGGAAATAGCAGCAGCTGAAGAGCAGAGGAAAAAAGCGCTGTATAAAGAATTAGCTGCATGAAAGTCTCTCCCAGTTTTATAGACTTACCCTGATTTTTCCACATTCCAGTTACCATTATTAACTGCCTAAACCTGTATGTCCGAACAGAAAAGAGTTATAGATCTGAAAAGCATGTAAGTTTGGAAAACCCTGGCCCTAGGCTCTCTTGGACCCACTGCATCTAGGCAGTGACTGCTGTCAGGGTGCAGGATGATGATGCTTCTTCCAGGACTGTGGTCTTGCATGAGTAAAACATGGGAGATGCTACAGCATTTCATTTCAAACCTGCCTTCTGAGCAAGAGCTGTCTGACTAACAGGCCAGAGTGAAGGAATGGGAATGCCATGACCTGTGGTATCAGTGAACCTTGTGAGAATTCTCCACAAGGAACTCCTACCCCTCCTACCCCTCCTACCCCTCCTACCCCTGGACCAAGGGGGGCTGGATTAACTTAACATAAGGTGAGAGGACACATAATTAAAGAAGTTGCTCTGCACAGAAGTGTGTTGCAGTTAAATAGGGGACAGACTCTTGAGGAGTCTTGAGCAGTTTGTGTTGAGTTTGATTTAAGCCAACATTTTCATTAATAGTGTATGTGATAGGAGACTATACTCCTAGAAAAAATATGTGGTTTGTGCCGAATTGGGATTCACTTTGAAGGATATAGCCTGAATTAGAGTATCATCTTGATACATTGAAGAAGTACTCAAAATCAATAGAGCAGAATTCAGTAAAGAGAAGTTTCTTGTGAGTTACACTGTAGAAAGAAGACTTAAGTGCACAGATAAAGCATGAAAAATATGGAAGGCGGCAGCACTGCAGGAAAGAAATAGGAACTTAGAGCAGACCACAAATTAAACATAAGTCAAGATTGCTTGGGGATTTTTTTATAAAAAAGTGCTTTTCAGTCTGGCTCTAAATGGATGCCATTGGGAGGAAGGGTTGTTATTCTGCTTCTCAGGTGAAAGACTGGAGCCAGTTCTGGGTACTGTACTTAGGAAAATGACAGGAAAGCTTGGGAAAAAAAAAGAAGGCTAGAAGGAAAAAAGAGATAGGAGGAAAAAATATTGTTTAGAGGCAAAAAATATTAAATACTGGGAGGATGGGGTGCATTTACTTTGTTTTTTTTGTAGAAGAGAGAAGATTAAGTGTGGCAACGGAGGCATCAAGACCATGTCAGGCAAGGGTTGGGTTTGGTTTATATGTTGCTACCTCAGAGCAGATCAAGAGATTTGAGATGTCTAGAGATACTCCTGGCCCTGAAGTCAGTGATTTATATGACAGCAGTATTTCCACATTAAAATGATGCTTGACTGTTTGAGTGTCTTCTAAGCAAAGACATTTGGAATGGCATTCCATCCTCATCTTGTGCATCTGCAGTCAGTGAATTAATTTCTATATATACATAGCAGGCTGTAGGCACAGGCACGTCAGTGACCTGGGATGGCAGGCTCTAGGCACTCTGTGTATTTTAATTCTGTTCAATTCCTCTTCTCCCACTTTTTGAGACCTGTTTGATTACCAATGGCATTACAAGTCATTGAGCACTGTTAATAACCCCAGTTAATCACAGCAGTACATTTCCCCTTGAAAGAGTTCAAATGGTGAGAGCGAGCGCAGCCAAGTTTAATGTCTCCACTGCAGAGATGATGTGCTCCCAGCTCTTACTGCAGGGCCATCAGGACCAGGCAAAAAGAGAGCTGCAAATGTTTAGTGCTTCTGTGAGCTGGCTCTCCTGGAGTCTCGTTGGTTTCTCAGATGAGGCTGAAGATTTTCCTATGGTTTGGACCAGGATAATAATTACAGTCCAGTTTTGCACACAGAAATTTGTTTGCTGTATGTTTTTTGTTGCATTCTGTCATTTTTAATGAGCCCTGTGTATAGAACAGCATAGCCACTTGTAAGTCTTAATAGCACTAATAGTTAAGAGTACTTACAGATCTTTATGGATCCTCTACTTTGCATCTACTTTCCAATAGTATTTGGATGGGGAAAGATGCTTACAGAAGCTTTGTAGGATTTACAGACATGCTTAAATGACTTAGGTTCCTAATTCCCTTTTGATGCTCAGCTGGAGCTAAGGTGCCAGAGCTGTTTCATCTCCTGAGCAAGTGAGTGAACTGCACGTTGAAACTGCTAAATATCTACTTTGGGAGATGGGCATCCAAGCATGTACTGTGCTCTGGTACAGTCTGGCTGTGACAGTAATTAAAGTACAAGAGACAGATGATTTTGAGTTTAAAAATGCAGGCGCAAGTTTCCACTTGTGACTGTCCACTGTGATATGTATGACACACACAGATCTGAAGCCATTAAACCTCAGGGTTATTACTGATGTCAAAATTATAAGAGCCACCTAAAGTCAATTAATTTTAATGCAAAAGAGCTCTGACCCTCAAACCTAAAGGCGCATCTGGCACAGAAAAGGGCATTCATTGGTTTGAGGCCAACCTTAGAAAGGTTTAAGCTTCTCTGCAAAGCAGCTGTGAAGCAAAAGAAACAAAAATGTTATGTAAAAAATGAAATTATTTATATTCATGCAGGTGCTAAGGAATGACATTTTGATTTCCTAACACCAGTATTAGCATTTTGCTTTTTGTCAGCAAACCTGAATTGATTTTTGGCTCAGTTTTGCCCTTTGAGGTAAATCCGTGGTAATAAAGTTGTACTTTCCTAGCTTACTGAGTGTGCATGCATGCGTTGGAAAGGTGGCTGTTTTGATCTAAAATGAGAGTCTGTAGACAAAGTAATGTAGCAAGAAACCTTTTAGTAATAACCATTTTTGTTAGCCACTGCTTTGTATTTTCATGGTAGCTGGATAGCCTGGAGCCAGGAACATGCAGGACAAAGAAAAGTTCATCTTCCCAAATCTGGACGAAACTCAGACAGGTGGAGATACCCTGGAAAGGGGCTGGAAGGAGCAGCAGAATACTCAGAGAGGCAGTGCCAGGCTCCATCCCTCAGGAGAAACCAGCTGCAAGGGCTGTGCCTGAGCGGGGCTGTCACAGCACAAAGGTCCCTGGAGTAATTACTTCAGAGCCACAGTTGTGAGAGGTTTTTTGCCCTGCTGTTGAGGTTATTTGTCTCAGCTTAAAGAGTCACACAGTGGAAATATTGTTGATGGCAGAAGATCCTGGAGGAATGAAAATCTTGCAGTGCAGCTGGGCGTTCACTGCCTGCTGAGCAGTCACGGTACCTTTGCGCTCTGGTTAGAAGCTGAGTGTGACACCTTTTGTTTTCAGAAACTCTCAATTTAAATTAATCAAGCACCAGAGCACATTTGGACTGGCAGGACACTCAGAAAATCAGCTGGGAGCCAGGCTGATATCTCCAGCTCTCATCTTGTTTCACTTACTGCCATTGCTTGGTGACTCTCGATTTGAAAAATACTGGCTCAGGAGAAATGGGCCTGTCACCTGTTCAAACAGCCAGTCTCTGATCCTCTGAATGCCTAAAGGATTTTCACTAGGTGGAAGGGAAGGGTTCATCAATATAAAAGCAGCATTTAAAATACAGAGCAAAGTTTCATCAAGGGATCTTAAAGGTCAGAGGAGATCAGAAAAGTTTTAGCAGTCTGTGGGTGGTGTATTTGCCTTCTTTGAAGACACAGAAGATTGCAATTAATATTATATCTGTATTGACAGAACAGCAGGGAAATCCTGCCGCCAGGCACAACCAGTCCTCTCCCTGGTAGAAGTGAAAGCCTTCCAAGAACACCTCTGGTGTCTTCATCCAACACCAGAGACTGCAACTTTGCATAGGCATCATCAGACCAAGGTGAACATTCTAAATCCCATGTGGTCCCTGATGGCCCTTCCAATTCACATCAATGTTTTTTTCCATAACGTGAATAAAATATTCAGACCCTGGGTCATTGCCCTAAATACTGCCTCATATGAAGGAGGGATGGCTGACATTGTACATTCCTGGAGAGTCTGGTGCTGGTTCCTGTGCCTCCTAGTGACGAGGAGCCAAGCACACTGCAATGAAATCTCACAGGCAGAACAAGCTGCAGCACCACTTTAGTCCTCTCAATGAGTATATGGATTTGGACAAAATCAAACCTAGAAAGCACAAACCATGTAACCCACTGACACCAAGTTGCTGTCTGTGCAGATAGCCTCTTTTAAAAACATGCCTTTCTCCCTCAGCTGTCAGGGCCCCTGTTTTGTCACAGAGCCACTCTGCTGTGACATGAGGCTCTCTCTACCAGCCAAACTCCTTCCTCTTTTGTGAATTCCAGGCCCAGCCCAGATTTTTTTTTTTCCCCACCATATGGCTATATCTGTTTTAATAGAGAGGACAGATGTCAAACAAGAATCTGAATGCACTTGCTGAACCCCAAACTCTGTTAGGGTTTTTTCTCTCTTCCTTTCTCTCAGTGGTAATGTTGTCATTGCTGAGGCCAAGGTCTAGTCTCAGTGTGGCTGTCTTGGGAAGACTGCTGTTTGGATAGGGTAGGGATTGATGAGCAGAAGTTACTGAAATTCTCTGGTGACCTGCTCTTAAATAGGAGAGATAAACAGAAGGGAGGAGATACCTTTGCTTCCTAGAGCGTTTCAAGCGCATTTCGTGTATCTGTTGTTGCATTTTTAGGCTAAAGACATCATAAAGCCAGTAGCTGAGGGAGTGATTATATGACAGCAGTTTCCTACTAAGAGAAAAAAATGCTTTTGCTGCTCCCTGTGTACAGTTGCTGTGGGGTCATGTATGCAATTCCACATGGCCAAACCAGAGGGATTTTCTTCTAGCAGAAGGAAGACTTGAGGTTTGTTTGTGTTTCAGTTTCTGATTGTCTTCTCCTTGTGAGCATGAGAGTGCCCACAGTGCTCTCCCAGCTCCGGGATTGCCCTCAGTGCACCCTGCAAAGGAGAGCAGCCAGGCCACAACATGTGAGCTCTGCTCTCCTCCTCTTTCCTTTTCTCCTCATAGCAGTGACAGCTCCTTGCACTGGGGCAGTTCTGTGCAAATCCCTTCCAGTCCTTGACACACTTGGGGGATGAATTTCTGCCTATGGCTGCTCCCAACCATCAATCACTGAGTGTTGCCTCTACTCCTTCCTTGGAAACAGCTTCTTTATGGAAATTAACCTGTTTGGCCGAGGTTGCTTGCTGTTGCTGTTTGGATTATTTTCAAGTGTGAGTTGACAGCAACAGCAATAAACTGTCATGTATTTGGACAAGAGCCACATCTCTGCACCACTTCCCAGCTGCTGCAAGGGTTGCATACAGGAGGTTTGGAAAAGTTGAGGGGTAGACCCAGAGGTTCTTGGATGCAGAAGTGAGGCAGCAGGACAAGACACTCCTTTTCTACACTAAAATTTCTCCCAGGCAGAAGAAGAGAGGTTTGATGACCAATGCTAAGGTTTCATCCAGGGTAGCAGAAATCCCATGCAAGCAGTAGCTGCAAATGTGCAGGCGGCACAATATATACCAATCAGCTTAGAATATTTAAAATACAGCATGTGTTGAGGCTTTTTCTGCAGAACCTGTGCAGTACTGATGCACTGGGACATGCTGAGTATCTGTGCCTGCTGTGTGTGTTCCTGTTTCCCGTGGGGGAGTGACAGGAATGGATAAGCCTTAGCACAGTGTGACGAGCACTCCCACATCCCGCAGGGCAGCCGGGATGGCATCGCTGCAGGGCCACCCTGCCTGCCTGCAGGGGGATCAGGGCTGTGCAAGATCCTCAGGAGGATCCCTACTGGCTCTCAAGGTGGCTTGAGAAGAGCCTGAATATCAGTTTCTGCAGAGGCTCTTTCCCAAATTTCTGCTATTATCACAAATAATTTTGTGGTAAGGTGTGGGTGATAAGGTCTGTTTATATGCCATGAACTACGCATGTGAGAGCAAGGGAGAGATGGGAGACCTCTGAGCTCTAGTTCTAGTGTTGTGATGTGGGATTAGGCTGCCAGCCAAGGGGCCTTTAGCTGTCATTGCTCTGTGCCATGATTCAGGATTGCAGCAGAGAGGGCAGTCCATGTGCTGAAATCAGTTGCTTGGAACTTGAATTTCAAGTGTGCAGTACCTCAAGATGGCTTACTGACTGCTGGGCTCAGGCTCTCTGTGCTGGGTTGAGATGCTGACTGAGGCCTTGGTGCTGTTATGTTCTTGCTCTATCATGCCAGCAATGTTTCCCATGGGAGAACAATATGTCTCTTTTTCATTATGCTTGAAAAAGCCCTGTTCCAATCTCACTCTTCTGAATGTTGGAAGTTGCCAAAAAGAAGTTGCTTCTTTCAGTCAATCGAAGTCAAAATGGAGGGGGAGAGCCTCTAAATGTTTATAGGGCATAGTGCCTGTGACTTGTGCCTGAAGGACCCATCAGAGTAGCTGGATTTCTAGATTATCTCAGTTACCTAAAACTGTGTCTCAGAAACAAAAGCTTACTGTGGTGAAATAAAACATCAGAGAATAAAGAAGGAGGAATGGGAAGAGGAAGAAAAATATTTTAAGTTATGAATTAAGGGGAAGAAATAGGTATGATGTAGCATTGCCCATATTTTGAGACTAAAGGAGACAGGTGGTTTGGGGATTTTGGAGTAAACTGGCATCCTGAAAAGCGTGGGAGAGAGCACATCCCTTTCTCAATCCAGACTGCCCTAAGAAATGCTTTGCAGGGTCATTCCTGAAAGGGCTGTTGTCAGACATGATGAAGATGAAATCCCTGTGCTTCCCTGCTGTCCCCAGCATATTTCTCCCAAAAGTGCAGTCAGTGCAGTTGTTCTGCATGGCCTGTGAATGCCAACACATCTTCCCAGTGCTCCGTCCCTGAGTGCACACCTTCAGCTTTCAAATGGCTTCTGTAGCTGAGGGATTGCCTGATACACTTCAGGAATCCCCAGCTTCTCCCTGGTCATCAGATTTGCATCAATTCTTTGCTTTCAGCAATTTCTGAGTATCTAGCCACAAATTTTCCTAATCCCACAGTATTCTAGTCACTATCTCACAGATTTGACCTTTGTCTAAAGGGGTGGCGAGCAGTTTAGTACTGGGGGAATTTGCTTCATGAATGATTCATGCTGGGATGACCCTGATGCTATTCAATTCAAAATAACCAGTGAGAAATTGCACGATTAGAGCTCTTAAGTGGAAGAGGCCCTTGAAGCACTGTGGCCACCCCACCTGTCATCACTTTTTTTGGTTTCTTCACATGCAGTCAGTCAGTGCCACAGCACCCCATCTCAGGGCCTTTTGAGGATCCACAGGTTAGAGGGATTGTGCTGGTGGAGCTGTGAGCTGCATCTGGCTCTGTTTTGGCTTTTGATCACCAGGAGAAGCATGTGTCAGAGTGCAGCAGCGAGCATGGCACTGCACTTCATTGTGTTGCCTACAGGGACAGCAGTCCCACTGCTTGGAGCACACGGTGTTCAGGAGTTTGCCACAGTGATAAAGGGAAAGCATATCAGGCTTTGACAAGTTGCACTGGAGGCTGAACATTGTCAGCTGGAGAGAACATGCTAGCACATACACTGCATGCATAAAAAGCTATTTATCTTTGCAAAGGGAGAAGCTGCTGCTGCTGCTGATAGGGAATTCATTTCCAGAGACCTTTTGGGGCTTTTTGATGTGCGTGTGCCCAGCATCACTGCTGAGTGACTTTCACTTTCCCAAACGTTGTGCTACTCCTGCTAGACAGAGAAAAAAGATGGAGCACAACCACATAGTGCCTTTAGGCCAGGGATCTTGGGCTGAGAAGGTGATGTAGAGTGGAGCTTTTGGGTACTGGATCCTGCTCTGTCTGGGACACCAGTTTCTCCCTGTTCTGTCCTGAGCGCAGTAGAGGAAAGCTTTTACAGTGAAAGCAAGGATTCAGAAAATTCAGATCCTGACTCTGACACAGCCTTTTCAAGGATCTTATGTAACTGACCTCATTTCTCATAGTCCATTACCTCCTCACCACGGTGGGACTTTCTTGTTGGATCCTTGTGTGAGTGGGATAAATGGAAATACTCAGTTGCTCTGCTTCCAGGCACCATTTGTTAACTACAGGGATAGAACTCCACCCTTGCTTGTAGTGTTATGGATTTTATCCTTCTTCTGTGACCTGTCTGTGTAAGTGTGAGTATGGCATAACACAGACAACTATGAGGGTCAGAATTGGTTTTGGCAGTTTCTGATCTCCTTAAAATATCAGGTTTTCTTTTGCCATTTCCTCCCAAACACCTTGAAATCTCAACAATGGTGAATTCTCCATGGGCTGAGACTGACAGGCACTGAGCTGGGCAGCAAAGTGCAATCCTAGAGCTGCTCTTCCAAGCTGAACCCCACCATGAATCCTCCATCCTCTGATGTTTCACTGAAGCCTCTCCTGGCTCAGGCCCTTCTTGTCTCTCCTTGGAGATCTACATCAGCTCCCACACCCAGCTCTGAACACAGAGTGCCTGCCACACTTCTGCAGTCCTACAGGAGGCTGGGTGCTTTGCCTAAGCACCAGGACACCCTTGCTGCACCCAGCAGGCACAAACTCCCCACTGCCAAGAGCAAGGAGGAGCTTTCACTGCATTTTCCCTGTTCTAACGCCTTTCCCTTGCTGCTGTTGCTGGCCACTGCCAGACTGCCAATCTGGCAGTGGGCAGCAGTGCAGCAGTTCTTTAGTCAGTTTTAATAAGTGTGTTTGAAAGAGGCTGCTGGCTGCAGAGGTGTGGAGGCCTGTCACACAGCGTGCCTGTCGTGAGCGTATGTCTGGTGTCAGGATGAAACCACGGCTCTGGCTGTGAGGCTGCAGCACAGAGGAGGATTTCAGCTGCCCATTAAAAGCAGCTGATGGATCAGTGTTGCCAGCAGACAGTGTCCCCTGCATCATGACCAGTAATTAGTACATGGGGCTGTGCTGTCCTCTTACAATAATCTCTTCTTTCATTGCCCTCTTCAAAGGTGGCTTTGCATACAAGACCAAAAGTGAAACCATAGCTCATTACTTGATTGCATAATTACATTCTGCTACTGTGTAATTTGGTTATGGATGTAATTAAATGGATCAAGGTCAGCAGTGGGGCTCAGGACATAAGTGGGGGTGGAAAAAGGCCGAGAACTTCTTTAGTGCAGAGTACCACCTTGCTGGCAACTTTAGCAGTTCAAGTCAGTGTTTTTGTGCCCCTGCTGCTTGTCCCTCTGCCCTCACAAGATGTATGTGATGCTTTTCAGATGGCTTTTGCAGTGGTTGTGAGGTAGCCAGCAGTGAGATTGTGGCTGGCTGGAAGGCTGAAGGCACTTGGATCATTTGAAGAGCCCCTTTGCCTTCCTGGCAGAGCTTTTCCACAGAAGTCTCTCGAGACTGCTGACCCCTGAACCTGATGGCCTGTGTCCATAGGGACTTTGGGCTAGATTTTGGCTGGAAAACAGAAAGTGACAACTATTGAAGCAGGTATATTTCAAAACAGCTTTGTAGTATTTTTTGGATCACAAAATTTGTCAGGGAAAGAAATGGGAAGGTCGTAGATGGAGCTTTGTTGGGAGCTGTTATTTTATAGCAAGGAGAGAAACAATACAGGGAGCCTCTTCCACACTGCATTCTCTCTGTCCTGCTGCATTGGAGCATGGGTTGTGCTGTACTGTGGCATCTGCTTCCTGGATATGAACATTTCTTGGTGCACAGACTTTTCTCCCCATTCACAAAATCAGGGAAAGAAGGAACCAAGGCATTAATGTGTGCCAAGACTTGTAATAATGAATTTATGTTCTGAAAAAGGGAACTGTAAGTGAGTCATGCAACAAAGTTTATGGGAGTTGAGCCCTTCAGAACAACCTAGTCTATCTACTGTCTTCCAGAGCCTGATATGAATAATAATAATTTAATGGCTATTAATGTGAATGCTGCTGATTTTGAGTCTCAGTTCTTACAATATTAAACCCTCCAGCCAGTTCTGCCCTTAAGGAACAGTCTTTCTGCAAAGGCTTTGTATCCATGCAAATGTTATCTGCACCCTCTGAAGAGGGTGCAGCTAAAGAATTGCTTTTGAAAATATGTAATGCCAGGATTATCACGCCTTGGTTTTTTATCAAATGTATGCTAACAAAAAAAACCAAAAGAACAAAACCCCAGACTTTTCAATATCGAAGGTAAATTTAGAAAGCAGACTTTTTAAAGCATCTTTGTCAGTTGAAAGTTTATTTTTTTAATGACCAGCTTAAAAATCTCATAACTCTTATTATTTTTCTTTTGTGCCTTAGTTGACTCATATTTTTTACTGCCCTCTTCTAAGTAAAATAATCCCCATGGTACTTTTACTTTCTGTGTGTTCCTCTGAGTGCAGTTGCATGTATTTGTGAATTAGCAGTTTGCTAATATGCTTTTCTTAGGTCAGTTGAGATGCAGTAGTGTGGGACTGGTAAATAAAACCCAGTGATTTGATAAGCATTCTATCACTTGCCTGGTTGAATTTTTGCTTCACCTTCCAGATCCTTTCTTGTGCTGTATAGTGACGGCTGTTCATGGCCACACTGTTTGTGACAGGACAGGCTGGGACACCTTTTCTGTTGCTGGCCCCAAGTGCCATAGATTGTGTGGGCAGAAGTGGCTGTTCAGGTCCATTAGTGTGAACAGATTGTCATAGTTTTGCCAGATCCTTCTGCTTGCATGAAGTCCCTGCCTTTGGCTGAGTTAAATCAGACACTTGACACAGGTTATCTTTGTGGGTTTCTGTCAGCACCACAAGTTATGTTTCCACAGGACTTCTCATCTTCACCTTCATCTTCATTGTTATGGGAGTGATCATATCAATTTTAATACAAACATTCATGAATCAGTAGTTATTCCTAGAACAGAATATTTAGTCCAGCTTTAGTGATTCTTAGAGGATCCAATTGTGCTCATGTTGCTGTACTAATGATTCAGGACTTAGTACTGATGAAAACAGATGGAAACTAAGAAATATTGCAAATGGTAAGAAAGGACTGTTATGCCTATGAGCAAATGGTTTCTCTTTTATGGTTTTTTTTTTGGTTCAGTTCGGCCTTTTTCCCTCCCCCAGTTCTGTAATAGCAGAAGAAAACAGGAATAACATGTTTCTTCTCTAGTGATATAGTCAGAACAGCTCTGAGATTTCCTTCCCCTTCAGCATGTTTGCTGAAACAAATAAATAAGATTTCCTTAAAATTTATCGTGCTAAGGAAAATATTTTCACACCTCAGAAGAGTCCAGCTGTGACATGTAATAAACTCCAAGCTTTCTGCAAGCCAGGTACTGATTTCAGATAGGCAGGCTTAGCAACTGCTTTGTTGGTACAGTGGCCATTGTAGCTCTTTGTGGGTGTTGGTGGTAAGTGCTTTTTGGAAGGCTTTGTGTCACTACATCCAGTGTGGCTGAGGCATTTGAGATCATAAAGGAGCAATCTGAAATGTAAACTCCACCTGGCAGAAGAGGACTTTGTGTACAGCCCCCACCCAGGTTACAGCAGGCTGCTCACTTCTCTGTTCTCCAGAGGGCATACATGGCCCTCAGCCCCTTTTGGAAGAACTGACATTTCACATCATCACATGCCTACTTTATTATACCCCACTGCAGTAAGCCAACTATCCCAGCTATCTGTGGGATTAGTGCTTTAGTTAGACCAGGATTGCACTTCTGGAAAAATCCCTCCAGTCACCTTCACATGCAGCCCTTCAGTTGGCACTGCAGAGTGGTTCAGGCTGTGCAAACTAGCTTCCCTTCTAGGTGAAGCTAAACTGAACTAGCTTCACTTTTAGAGGAAATTAAACTGAAGGTTTCTCTTTGGGAGTGTCCCTAAAATACTAGATAGTCAGACCATGGGACCAGGTGGCAACTAGACCAGACTGAACCCATCCTGAAATGTCTACAGTGCCAGCATCCAGCCCTTGGCAAAAACAGTTTCACTCTGTGCATTTGGTCCTGCAGTGCAAACACAGTCTATATAGAACATAAACAAATGCCTTCAGATCTAAGTGTAGAACCCGAATCTCACTGAGCCTGTATGCTGCAATAAGTAGCTACAAAGAAAAAGCAGTAATTTTTAACTCTGGATTGCTCTGTTGATTTTGGGTCATATAATTTAAAGACATTTGCACAGTCTTCTGTGTACTAGTCCCACAATAAAATGGTCTCCTGCTTTAATGTGCGTTGTGCCAAATAGAGTTAGTGTGTTATATTACTCTCTCTAGAGTGACTATATTATCTTAGTTTGGAAGTTGAAGTCATTAGTTGGCTTCTGAACAGGATCAGATGCCAAAGCTAATCTGTGTTCTCTAGCAAAGTGTGCAACAGAGTGAGAAATTTCACTATAGCCACTGCTGCAAAATCCCTTATGATATACTTCCATCTGTCTGATTCCTGGGAAGCAGAGCATCAGCTATGATGGGTCAGCTGGCTGCATACACTGGAACAGTCAGATCTGAGCTGTGGCATAGTGTGGGTCCATTCAAAATGTTTGTGCATTGTCCACAGGTCGTTTCACATCAAAAGGAAACTAACAGAAAAAGAACAAGTCAGACTGTCAGCACATACATACCGTGGAAATCCATTCAAGGTACTAATAAGCCCAGTATTGTCTGTGAAGTTGTTTTGGACTGCGAGATTTGTCAGCTCATTCAAACTGGGCATAGATACTGTGGTCAGTATGTGGATGAAAATTCTGTCACAGCAGAGTTGGTTGATTTTCTGAATTCTCAGAAAACCCATGAATAAATGTCTAAAAAGCTACAGAAATGTGCCTGCACACCCTCCACAGTCTTCCTTTATAGCACCTACCTACCTACCTACCTACCTTCACTGGGGGTTGGGATGATGAGCAGAGGGCTATGATGTGTCACCTGAGTGTCACCCTGGCAGATATTAAGGGAGCACCAGGGACCTTTTTTGTTGGCTTTGCCAGCAGAAATATTGCTGGGGCCCAGGCTATGAGGAACGGATGTCAGAAGGTTCCCTTTGGCTCTCTCAGTGGGCAGCAGAGCTGGCCTCCTCCCAAGAATATTCTGTGAACCTTTTCCTTCTCACTGTGTAGGCGCTGCAGCAGTGGGTACAGGGGGTGGGAAAAGCCACATAAATTGTCACACTTTGTAACATTTCATCTTGGTTGTAAGAACCTGCTGGTCCAACACCAGCTCATCCCAGCCTCAGTTGATGCTTCAGACCACAGGACTTCCTGTTAACTGCCCAGTTGTAGCCAATCTGTCAGTAAGCTGTCAAAATATTAATAATCTAGCACCACTCATTTTCAAAATGGATGTTTCAACAGCAAGGAAATTGAATTTCCAGCCCTGTTCATGACAGCTCTGAAAGTGGTTTAATGCAGGAGAAATCTTTCCAGCATTAAGAAAGATAGAGTGTGTTTCCAGTGAGTCTCACAGTTTGAATTTAAGAGTCAAAGCAGAGAGGCTATCTCAGCACATCAGCATCTCAGAGCTGTAATAGGCCTGGTGAGCTCCTTGGCTAGTCCTCTTATCTTCTGCCCACATGACGATGAATTACACAGAAAAAAATGTGATACACAGAAAATTGGGTTGAGGCCATCTTCTTCCCTCAGACCTGCACTCTGTGCAGGCTGTACCATGGGGTGAGAACAGGGCAGTTTTGTCTGTGTGTTAAAAACCATAAAAAATTTCTAAGACTATTCTTTACAAGTGCTTGGGCTCATTCTTAGTCCATTTCTTGCTGACATTGTTATAATTGCATTATTTCATTTATGTCAGAAAGAGAGGGTGTTTGCCTAAGAAACTGAACTGAAACTTGGTTGAAATTTGTTTCTCCACTCAATGACACCTCCTGTTGGCAGACCACGTAGCCAGCCATCTGGTCTTCCAGTGCTCAGGACCTCAGCACAAAAATGTAGGAATGATGAGGTTTGCCCTGTCCTCCTGTCATTGTGAGGGCATTTTAGTGAATGCCCGAGGCACTTATACTCTGTTGTGAATCCTTGAGGATGATTTTCATATCAATAATAATAACATGATAAACTCAATATTGACTGCTTATTTTCCACTAAAAGGTTTCCTTTGACTATCAGAAGAAAATAATCTCATGTTTATAAATGCATAACCAATACTTTAGTTTATCCATTGTAATTAATACCAACAACAATAAAAATAGCGGGATCACAAATATAACCAAAGGCAACAAATCAATTTATTCTGCCCTGTGCTCAGACTCAGATGGATGCCAAGAAACAGAGATCATAGGTTCAGAGCATCCCATCTGGCTGTGTTTCTAGGGTTCTTACATTATTATTTTTCTTTAGTTATTTCAGGCTGTAGCAGATGAGGCAGTACGATGCTAATTTAGGAAATCTGTTCTTCTTGTATGCAACTAACATATCTTCATCTAGTGCCATCTTGTCTCATGATCATTATGTCTGAAAGCAAAAATGTATTTCTGGATGGTGTTTTGGAGTAAGCAGAGTTGATAACATTGTTAGCAATTTCAGACACTTTGTCAGGAAAACAGAATGTAGAGAAGACAATAGATGAGTTGGGATTCCCCTGTTAGAAATTATCCTGGGGTATCACCAGATCCCCAGGCTGCCAGGAATGCAATTCCAGGGACAATGGTGTTAGGAAACACCCCTTTTGTGGGAAGCAGTTGCTTTCCTGGAAGAGCAGTGCTGCACTGGATGGGCCAAGTGCCACACGAGTGAGCTGTGCTGTGATCACTACTCCAGTTCATTGCAGTCCAAACTTTCAGAGGCTTTAAAATTGCAGCTTGAAATAAGATCCAAAATTAAAAACCAAATCAATCAAGTAAATTCCAAATATAACTTATATTTTAAAAAGAAGGGATGAAAATTTACTCTGTCCAACCATGAATTTAAATTTGGGGTCCATCATTAAGAAAAAGTGAAGCAAAGGGCAGAATCTGTGCCTTGCTCAGTGTGCCACATGGGTGAGCAGCTCAATGTGCTGGCTTCTGCAGGTCACACTGCCTGCAGAGCTGTGCAGTCATTGGTACCCAGAGCTGACTGACAGAGCCTGTTCTCTCATCCAGTCCCCCTGGGCTCTCCAGGGAGGTATGGAAGGGAGCAGCCTGGCTGGAAGAGTCATCCCCACTTATGTTCTTGTCAGCAGTCATTAAGCTGAAAGCTGTGTTCCTGTGAGGATTGCATGAGCAGCTCCCCAAAGGCCAATGAATCTGGGCACTTTATGAGGTATTTGGGGAAAATGTGCCTGCACAATGGACAGGCCTGGAGCTGAAAGCAAAAGAACACAATACTGAGCTGTGTTGGGATGTACAGGTGTGGATTAGGATCCCCAAAACTCATTTGCCTTTGTAGCCAAAGGGAGACCATGGCTTGTGTGGATCTGTTGTGCTCACTGGTTGAGGTAACTGGTTTAACTGGGGTGAAACAGAGCTCTGTGTCTGGCAGAACCTACCATGGGGTTTGGTCAATACCCTGCTGTGTGCTCTGCTCTATGGGCAGATGTCCTTGCTGCTGCAGGACACCTTGGGCATGTCCATGCTGCAATCACACCTTTGTCCCCAGCATTCCTCAGTGGTGGTGATGTGAATCATTTAATCAGTCCTTGAACATTAAAAGGTGCTTGAGGACAACCTTTGTCTGCATATAAAGACCGCCAGCCTAATTACAGAGGCTTGTCCAGCACTTGGGTTTTTTGCCTGTCTAGGAATATTGGGTCAGCTCACAAGGCTTGGCAGATCTGCACTCCACTTCTTGTGTGGGTGTTTTAAAGGGAAGTCAGCTGAACAATTATTTACCTTGAGTACAGAGAGTTCCCACAAAAGTGAGGGCATATAGCCCTCTAGTTAAATTTTCAGAGGCATTAAGTTAGGTGACTTGCTAATGCTGCTTCCCAGCTCCAAGAGCTAAAGAACAGACCTGCATGGATGATGATTTATTTGAAAATGTGTTCCCTTCAGCCCACAGATGGTCCAGGCAGAGTCAGAATGCTTTCAGATACCATATTGCTTCACTGTACACTCCCATGTAGCAGCTTGTTATTTTAAAATGTATCTGCTCTCTCCTACTTCTAAAAGGCCACCAAGAAGACTTGTCACCAATCTCTTACAGAGCTAGAAGGGGGAGGAAGAGTGGAGTGTGAAGAGTAGAATATCACCTGCCATCTGGACAAAGATGTGATGAGATGTAAAGTTTGGATGCACATTTGCGGTTCCTGATCACATGCCAAGAGAGAGCTCAGCTACAATTATTTTAAAGCATTTCCAGACAGATGCAGCCCTAGGTCAGGGGAGAAGCTACACAGAGGCAGGTGGGCACTGAACTGAATTGGACTCTGTGCAAGGCATGTCTGCCTGTGGCAGTGCTGCTGGGGTCTGCACAGGGCTTATCCTGCAAATGGAACATCTGTGGTTAAAGACCTGTCCTGGCAATAAGAGCATCAAGTGCTCTCGTATGAGGTTTGTGGTCACAAATTCCCAGATATTCAAAAATACAGTATCTGAGCTTTCAGGGGTTTAAATGGGAGTTGGGCATTTGCATTTCATCTGGAAGCCCAAGTGTCTTCAAGAATCCGGTGTCTTGCACATCCATATTGATTTCAATGCTGAATTTCTCAGTGCTGTTAGCATCAGATGAGTGTTGATGAAACCCTGCCTTAACTGAGGTCGGTGGGGAATGTAGAATGGGCTTTACTGGGTAGAGAGCACCATAAAACAGATGCTCTTCTCTAGTGCCATCCTTTTCCCTGGGATGGAACAGTGCTTACACAGACAAGTGAACACAATCCAGTCATTCCATGCTCTGCCTCCGCAACAACAGTGAAGTGCCACTGCTGATAGCTGTGCTGATATTTATGATTCCTACTTAATATGTTTTAAATGAGTTGATGACCTCTTAAGTATTAACACCAACATCAGTAAGTATCCTGAGCCAGATTCTCTGGGAGGGAAGCCTTGCCATGCCATAGACTATTGGTGCAGTTTAGTGCTTTTATCCCATCTGAAGGTCTGGCTCAGTAATTGTGCAGAATGTAAAAGAGAAACCCATAAGTGCTGTAAACAAAGGAAAACTGTTACTCTGGGAGTGTGTTAGTTAGATATTTCAACACTCATAATTAACATCCCTTTCCTAAACTGTGGCACAAACTACTTGCAGAATGGGTTTTTTCTTTTATTGCTGCTAGTTTCAGTGACTAAATTTATTAAGTCATTAGGTTTGCTTGTGGATGTGTGTATTTGCTGTTCTCCTTTGGGTTATAATAAAAGGAGATCTTAAAAAAAAATTAGATATCTTTATTTATCTGGCAATTTTGGGAATGTTTGTAGGGAAATGGTGAGCAGTAGGAACAAAGCTGCCCAGTCTGGGGGGACACTGAGTGAGCAGCTGGGTTTGAATACAGCAGCAGCCTGTGACAGTTTCCTGCTGGCTTTCCCTGAGCATTGCATATGGAAACCTGTCACCATTTCTGCCATGATCTGGAGGCACCAGGGGCTTCTGGAGAGCAGATTGCTGGCTCTTGTGATCAGAACCCAGATGCACCTTGCTGTTGCTTACTGGGAACCCTTTTTTTTGCCCCTCTCAGCTGAGGATGCTCAGTGGCAGGGATGCTCCCAGGCTGGTGTGTCAGGGGCTGGCACTGTTTTATTGAGCAGCACCAGGGCTGTCCACTGCGCTGGCAGCACTGTGATTGCACCAGGGCTACAGCACTGTTGGGTTTGCATGTTTTGAAGAAGCTGAGGTCTCCAAGGCTGTCAGTGCATCGCTGAATGCCCTGCAGATTCATGCCCACAGATCTGACAGCAGTGCTTCCGCACTGATGTCTGTGGAACTTCTTCAGCTTTACAGAAATGAAAAGGAGGGTCCAGTCAAACTTACTGTGTTCAGAGAGTTTGGGTTAGATCTACCTGACCAGGACAGGTGAAAGCTGAGGTGGATTAGAAAAAAATCGGCCCTCTCACAAACCACCACCAGTCTGTGGGATAGATGGACCCAGACATTCCCAACATCTCCCAGAAGAACTAAACTAGCTCAAGTGATGCAGAGGTTGGCTTGTGCCTTGGAAGTCACATCCATAGCTCCATCTACAGATGGCAGGAGACACTACTGAGATCATGGATAAATGAAACATCTTGGTTTTCTAACCCAGAAATGACTTGTGGGGCAATCCGTGGTACCTCAGACCCTCCCTGAGCAGGTCTGGCACACCCAATTGCCCCAATGGCCGATGCATCCATTTAGCTCCTCTCGGTTCCAGCTGTCATTGAATGTGATCTCCCTTTTTTCTGTGTGATACCTACTGTGTTGGGTTTTTTTTTAAGAGTGTGAAATTTCCAGTAAAACTACAGTTATCACAAACCAGAACTATGTTTGTTTTTTTCAAAGCAAATCTAATTACTCTTCTTAATACAATTGGCTTTTGTTCAAAGGGACTGGATGGAGATGCAAAACACAAGTTGCAAGCAGATGCAAATCATTTTGCATGTAAATTACTAATGTTTTTTTTTGCAAATATTTCATACAAGTTTTTGATTTAATAATTTAAAAAAGAACTGCTTTTCCAAGCCACTTTCAGTAATATCTGTAGACACTTAACAAAATACCTCAGGCTCTAAATCTCCAACTGGTAAACAAATAAATGTATTTATTTACTTTGTATGCAAAAATAATTCAGTCAAAGACATATTTCACATTCAATTAAATTGAGATAATCTTTTTTTTCTACAAATCACAAGCATACTCTTTAATGAGAAGAAGTGATGGGCTTTCTGAATGAGCTGAGTTCATGACAGTCCTGACAGGGGACCTCTGTGGACTTTGTGCAGAAAACGGAATCACTGTTTATTTTGGAGTCACTGTTTAAAGAAAATGACTGGTGATTAAAAGATAGAAGCCATCTGTCCTCTCACTGTCTTATACCTGGTCATGCTATTTCAATCAAGGAGAGAGTTGGAAAAATAATTGAGTTGGACTTGTTATAACCCTGTTTTCAAAGGTCCCTGCAGCAAGTGAGGAAGTGAGGTGGTGCTCAGTTCCCCAGGGCTTTACCATACCATTACCACTGGGGCAGGATGTCCTTATGTCCTGTCAGAAGCACATGGGGGGCACAGCCTGAGGATCCCTTTGTTGTGTTTACCCACTCTTTATCTGAGGTGAAGAGAAACTATTGGACTCCAGGTCTACCCATCTAGCATATATATTATAAACAAAACCAAACAAATTAAAAAATTATTACATGCGTGGCCCAGAGATCTGGTGAATAGATCAGTGATTTTTTAAAAATACCTTTTGTTGTCTCAGATTTCTGTCTGTGCAGCAGTGGCTGCTACAAACTGCTTTGTTATTGTGCAATCTGTTGTGCTCACCTGCACTTCTGTCTTTCTTCCCAGTTCATCTCAGCCTAAGACAACTAAAACATTGGTTCCCACCTGATTCAGCAAATAATTTTGACAGTGAAGCTTGTAGAGAGGTTCTGCCATTAATATCCCAATAGCCTTTTGTTACTGGTAGCCCCAAAGCTGACAGCAAAAGGTGTGTGATGAAACTAATTGATGCAGTGCAGTGTAACTGAATGCTGCCCATGGGGCACCAAGAAGACACCAGTGAAGAAAAACAAAAGGGTTTGCATGTTAATGAGATTTAGAGGACACTCTAAAAATCCTCAGACAGTTCTTGGGAGGGTGGCCTGAGTCCTGCTCCTCTGCCCTGTCTCCTCTCCAGTCATCTGGTTCTTTCTTCATCCTCTTGCTCTTTGTGTCAAGTCCATGGTAATGCCCACAGAGATTTCTGCTGCTCAGACCTGTGAGGACCCTGGGACGTGTCAGTTTGGTGGCAGGATGAGCAGTGTCCCATGGGTGTCTGTCTCCACATGGCACAGTTGTTGCAGGCGAGATGATGTGCATTAGAAAGGTAATAGTGGATAAACCCAGTATTATTTAACTAGAACTTAGCTGTGGGTTTTCTAGGCTGCTGAATGGACAGAGCTGGGGTGTTTCATAGTAGTGTTGCCATGGTTCAAATCCTGAAGTGCTGTTTCCACTGTCTTATGGGAGACGAGGAATCAACCAGCCAGCTCATAAAACAAATGGGATGCTTTTGTTTGCTTGTGGGGGAGCACAAACATTTAAAGGAAATCAATAGATTTTTCTTTATTTTCTTAAAATCTTCATTACTTTCATGTCTTTATATGCATTTGCTTTAAAAATAATGTAAGAATTTTGTGAGCTAATTGGTACACGTGGGTATACAATACAGCATCTGCTTTTATGAACTACTGCTGCATGTCATAAAATATTACACTGTAGTAATTTTAAAAAAGATATTGAGCTGAAAACTGAACTTGCAATAACTTGTAATTAAAATATCTTTTTTCTTTTCTTTCTGAAACTACATTTTCTAAATGCATTAGCTTTTATATTTCTTCTTCATTGAAAATAGTCTTAGTTCCATGTTTTAAGTCAAGTTGGGAACTATCTTTCACAGCCCACCAACTTTTTAGTCCCCCTAAAGGGAATTTTTGTGATCAGCTTTTACTGTTGGGGTAATGAAGGCATGGGAAAGGGGATTGAGTTGTCCAGTTTGGTTTGAGAGCTGCTGCCTGGCTGGGCCTGGTGCCAGGGAATGCCCCCGAGCCAGCAGTTCAGAGGCAGCTCCTGCAAACCCAGCTCCCAGGTGAGCTGTGCCTTCCCAGGCAAGCCAAAGCCTGGAGATAAAGGGCAGATTAAGGAACACTTAAGCACTGTTCTTTTGGGGAAGCTACTTCAAACACCATTTTATAGTGCTCTAAGTCATCTAGATCTCTCTTAACTTGTTTCACTCGCTTTTAAAAATATTTATTTCTCTGTCACGAAGGACTCCCTCAGATAAGGCAAAATGGCCCTTTTTGCTGATGGTATTTTTACCTGTGTGGTGCTCATGATTGATGCAAAATTCACGTGTGCAGCACAGCTCTGTGCTTTCTGCTGTGCTTTATCTTCTGTAGCTTCAAGCCTGCCGGTCTCTGCGGGTCTGTTGCACACTGGATTTATTGTCACACCAGCAGCACTTTATATAACCCCCAGATCACTTGGGAACACGTTCCTGAGGTTTGCTGAATGTTCAGAATGTTTGCTCTTAAACAAGGTCTGCAGTAAATATGTGGCATTACTCCAGATGCTTTGCTCGATGTTGGTCATGGGTTTTGCATTGGCAAGTCTGGAGAAGCTCACAAAGACTTGGGAGTGGCTCAGGTTTGGGAGGGAGCATCACTTGCCTGTAGAAGCATCTGCCTTCACTCACAGGCCTCAGAAATGCCTTGTCTGGGACTTGTAAGAAGGGATTTTTTTGCTGAAACAGTTTTGATTCAGAAAATGAATTTTCATTGTGGCTTGAACTTTTTTTGCAAGAATAGTTTTTAGAAAATTAGTGGGGGAATTTGTTTGGCTTGGATAGGTTTTCTGCTCAATCTCAAAGTCTGGGAACAAAACCCAAGCCACTAACAACCACATATGACTCACTGAAGGTTGGGAAGCCCACTTGTTACAGAATGCCCTGGCTAGCCAGATCTTTTAAAAGAGGCTTAATGTTTCTCTGTTCTGAAAATCTTGAACACTGGGACATAACAAGTACTAGTCCATAGCTGAGTGTAGTTTCGTCCTGGAGACTTCATGCAAAGCCAGGGCCAGTGGCGATGGCACAGCCACTCCCACAGCCATCACAGGCTTAGGGGACGTCCTGGACAGATCCATATGTGCTCTGCTCCAGGGCAGGTGTGGAAATGCTTCTCAGTACCTGCAGAAATACTTATGCCAGAAATCTTGAAAATTACTTCTTTCTCTTTAGTGAAAGATTTCTAGGCTTTGTGCCAGCATTTCCTCACACCGCTTTTGAAATTAAATGGTTTACTTGCTTTTGTACTCTCGTTTCTTTGAATCCTCTTAAATGGTTCAATAAACTGCCTTTTGCCTCTAAGAATTTGAAGAAACCTCAGTCTCTTAGACAACAAGCATTGAACATTTGCCCATCACAGGGAAGGTATGAGCAAAGCCAGGGGAAGGCATCAGGAACAGCAAGGCTGTCTCTGCTTCTCAGCTCCCTTTTTCTTTCTTTTGCTTAGTATTAAAGTCTAAATCCTGGCAAATTTCTGAGATTTCTTGCACATTTTTCATGCCTGTTCACTGTAGGCTGTTTTTCAAACCACAGCTCTGCCAGGGAAGGACAGCCTTGCCTTTCAGCTGGGAGTTGCCTAGATGGGTGTTACTGCTGGGAGCCGGCATTGCCGATGCCTGTTGTTTTCTGTTGCTAACTGCAATGCGTGACTGTTGTGTATCATTCAGTGATGCCTAATTTAGAAGATTGGTGATTATTAATTCTTCCATTTCTTTTTCTTCTTCTCTCTCTCTCTTACTGCAGGATGTTTTCACACCAGAGTGCAAATTTAAAGAATCTGTCTTTGAAAACTACTATGTTATTTATTCTTCCACGCTGTACCGGCAGCAAGAATCGGGACGAGCGTGGTTCCTGGGACTCAATAAAGAAGGTCAAATTATGAAGGGAAACCGAGTGAAAAAAACCAAACCCTCATCACATTTTGTACCCAAACCCATTGAAGGTATGGAATCTGCCCACTTTCTCCCTCAGTGGGGTTTGGGTAGGGGGAGGTAACAACTTCAGAGTTGGGGTTTCCTGGGTGAGGGTGTTTGGCTTCAAGACTAGAAAGCAAGAAGAAATGTTTGTAGCACTTCAGGTAAGTTCTGGGCTGCACTGTTAGCATTTCCTCTGCTTTTCTTCTAGCTTCAAATGGGTTTCTTGGCTTTGGGGTGCTAAAGGATGAATTTAAAAGCCCAACAACACAAGAAATTACTGGTAAAGAAAAGCAGCCAGCAGTTCCAAAGGAATGTGATGCAGCAGTGGTGATAATGTTGTCTTCTCAGAGGATTTTGCCAGTGTATTTCAGTAGATTTCCAGTCCCAGATAGAGTCAGTAGAGACAGGATTCATCTCACCTGATTTTAGACTTTGGCATTCTGTTCATAGTAACAAGAAAAATGGGTCCTACCAGCACAGCTCTGGATGTTCTTTTTATGTCTACCCTGAGATTAAATTGTTTTTCCTCATCTGTAAAGACATCCTAGTTAGTCACTGGGGGTAGAGTTGTCCAAAGTTAGATGGGATGCTGTCATGCCATAAGTCTTCATCACAGTGTGAGGCTTCAGTGAAAGTCACGGAGTTGAAGTTTTGCCCTCCTGCTGATGCCTGTTCACTCTCTGAAGGGTGCCTCAGGCTCCTGCCAGGACATTTTGCTTTTCGTGGGCTGGCCCCTAATAAATTGAAAGATAGTGTGGTAAGCCTAGTACTTAACAGGTACTAACTTGATTCTGGAAACAGCCCTTCTTATCTTTTCTTGGGAAAAGCTCTACCTTTTCATCCCCAACCTAGGTATGCTTTTCTGACCCCATCTTTGTCCTGCCATCTGTCTCCTTCAGGGACACAGTAGCCTGGAGCTGGCCTTGGCTGCACAGCTCTGTGCTCCCTCACTACTCCATGTTGGCTGTGGGAGAAGGCTTGAACTGACACTCCCCTAACAGGTACCACTCACAAGTGGTGGAGGCCACAGCTCACTCCACACAGCAGGGGCCTTTTTAAAAGCTTCCCAGCTCAGGGGTGGGAACTTGTGAGTGTAAGGAAAGGGCCATCTGAAGCAAAGCATTAGAGAAATTCAGTGCAGCATTCCCAGAGTATCTGTGGGCTTTGCATAGGAAATGGAAATGTTGAAAGAGCAGAGAATGGCCTGGAGGTGCTGGTCCTGTGCTTGTTTTCAACAGCTTCTCTGCAGCCAGGAGCCCTTTGTTGTTCATCTGAGGCATTGGTGGCATTGGTACCCTAAGCCCTCGTGTGTTGCTAAGGAACAGGGCCTGCTTCAGGCATGGGGTTGGTCACCAGCTTCTCTCTTGCCTTGACCATGAGGAGAGTCTTTTACAAGCACCAGCTTTCACAGCTGGGTTTCCACCTCCTTCTGGTATTTCTTCACTGCCTGGCTGGGCTTTGGCACTGATCAGTGGATCCTTTGAATCCAGGCTTCTTTTTTAATCTAGCATGCATGGTATCTGCTGAACAGCTCAATCGTTTCCTTCTGCAGTCATTAAACTAGGCCATTCCTGTGGCTCTCCTCGTGGAAAGCCTTGCCTTAACAGAGCTGCCTGACCCACAGTAGAGATCTCATTTCAGCAAATGCTGCTCTGGCTCTCATTTTGAATAACCCAGCCCAGCCCGAGAGCTTCCCTTTCCCGCAGTTGCCTCCTCCCACACTTGCCTCAATCACAGCTGTCACATAACCTCCCGAGCAGTGAGTGCTTTGGAAGTTGGCAGCCAAATTAAGGGCTCCTCCACTCCTTCCCTCCTCCACATGCTTTGCAGTCAGGCTTTGTGAGCGCTGCTGCATCAAAGAGCTGGCAGTCTCCCAAGCCAAGGCACGTGTCAGCTTCCCAAAGCATTCAGCTGTCTGGGACTGTGACTCCAGATGGAGGACTCTGTTCCCAAGCCTAAGATTCATTGTAGGTAGCAGAGGCTTGTGGGGAGGGTTGGAGTAAAACCTGCTCGTCTCCATGTGACTTCTCTGCACCACATCCATCAAAGTCCCCCTGAGCAGAGGTTGCAAGCAGAGATGTTACAGAAAAGGGGCAATTCCTACCCTGTTTTAACAGCTTCTTTCTCTTTGTTATGACTCCAGGGAAATACTCAAAGCGCTCTCCTGCTGCATTTGCAAGTCGGTTCTGCAGAATGCTGTGGCTTGCCCCTGTGTGTGGGCTTTGCTGCTTATTCGGGACACAGCTTCCATCCACAGGAACTTTGCAGCTTCCATCCACAGTCACACCCCCAGGTTTCCTGTTGCTGGATACCACCACCAGCATTAGCTCTGTCCCGTGATAGCTGACACAAGAATGTGTGCAAGGAGGAATCTGCTCCCTCTGGGAAGGAGAAGTGCCACATCCATTACTAGGAATCACTTCACCTACCACTCAATAGCAGTTATATCTGAGATGAAACTTCCTTGTTGTTTCTGATATACAGAAAAATTATGCAGCAGTTTAGTGACGAAAGGGTTCACAGGGAAGGGAAACAGAAAAAAGCCCAGATTGCTCCCTTAACTCATTTTATTTCCATTGCTTCATCCTGCTCTCTGAATTCAGAAGTCCCCTTGAAATTGCAAATGGACAGTAAACTCATACATAAATAAGAAATGTCCTCCCAGATAATTTCTAAATACTCATGGGAGCACATACACATATATACACAGTGGTGTCTATGTATGGATGTGTGTTATCTATGGCTTTTAGCAGCTACGGCTTTCTGCTGTGCTGAACACTCAGAGTGTTTTGACTCACATAGATTGGAAGGATGCTGGAGGTATTTTGTACAAAATTCAGTAGATACCAACTGGAAAAGTTTTGGGTTTTGGTTGGTAGGAGTTTTTTTTTAGTTTAGTGTAGGTAGGATTTGTTTGTTTTTGGAAATAAGATTAAGCTTAATCAATATGAAAGCACAAAAAACTTACTAAGTAATAACAGGGGAGACGTTAAGTTCTTCTCCCATCTGTGCACAGGCAAAGCCAAGGCAAACAGCCTGGTAGGCAGCAGTTGATGTACTGTGTGGTGCCAGTTTTGCTTCAAAACACACATACGCAACACATTTCTTTTGATATTTTTATTTCTGATCACTGATTATTCAAGCTAAATGGACCCTAAAGGGAAGGCATCAAGATTGAACTAGACTGCACAAGAAATGAGCTTGAGTATAACTGTCATTTGGACAACAAGTAATCTTTTAGAGAAATTTCAGTCTCTTTAAGTGTCTGTAATGATTAGTGCTGGAACAATCCTACCATCCATAGTGACTTTTGTTCTTCTTAATATCCAAATCCATCTCAGTGGGAGAAGTTTCCAGTCATTTAAGTAGGATGTGCTCTGTTATTCATATTTCCTTCTTTTTGAAGACATAATTTCCAAATGTAACTCTCCCAAAGAGTTACATTTCAGAGAGTTACATTTGTGCTCTGTTATTCATATTTCCTTCTTTTTGAAGACGTAATTTCCAAATGTACCTCTCCCAAAGAGTTACAACCCTGGCCCAAACTAGAAAACATTTAGGGTGGCAAATCTGGCCACAGAAGCAGAAAACTTCCTCCAAGTCAGCAGAGCAGTCCCTAACAATGAATTTATGGTGCTTCAGCCCTCCTGATGTGAGTATGTCTCAAATACAAAGGTGACCTCTTAATGACTAGTCTGGATCCATTCATTATCACTGATGAGTATCCAAGCAGCCAGATTTTTCCAGTGTCATTCCTCAGGGAAATAGCATCCAAGTTTTGTTAAGGCAGAGTCCTCAGATGTTGTAAAGAAGTACAAGACTGTTGACTAGGAAAATGCAGTAGGCCTTGTGCAAATGCTTCAAAGGTATCACCTTAATACGTACAGCATAGAGTCATAGGAAGTTTCAAGTTGGAAGGGACCTTAAACAACATCTAGTCCCAATCCCCTGCCATGAGGAGAGATGCCACCCTCCCCAGATCAGGCTGTTCAGGACCTCAACTAGCCTTGCCTTGGGCTCTACCAGGGATGGGGCATCAACAGCTTCTCTGGGCAACCTGTGGGAGTGCCTCACTGCCCTCACAGAGAAGAATTTCTTCCTAATGTCTAACCTAAATCTCTTTTAAAGTTGTTCTCCCTTGTCCTGTTACTACCTGCCCATATAAAATGTTACTTTCCCAACATCCTAAAAAGTATTCTTAAAAATCAAACCTCAAAATCTCCACATTTTGTGAGTCTTTGCCAACACAGCTCCTCTCTTGGTTCTGTCTTCCAGGTGGGGATGCTTTGGTTTGTTTTCTATGTCACACTAACTCACTTGTTCATCTATCAGACTCTTGATCATCTTATTAGATGGCAAATGTGATGTATTTTAACCATGATTTTGCTTGGTTTTTTGCCATCCTGTGCTGCCTTTCTTATCTGAACAAAGTGTGATTCCACCTGGCAACATCCTTCACATTTTACATGTCTATCTTCACACCAGATAGACACGAGCTCACATGCCTCTGAAATGCATCAGCTGGGATTTAGAATGCAGTAATAAGAGGCAGAAAACGAGGGTGCCTAATCACTCACTCCCTGGTGCCCCTGAGTGCTGCTGCTCAGGCAATTAATTCCCTGCACCAAAGCATTGGCAAATACAGCCACTCGGGCAGATACCACCCAGAGCTGTGGTATCTGTACAGGCAAGGATCCTGCTCTGGGCTGCTACCAGAGGATCTGCTTCCAGCCCTGCCCAGATCCAGCTTGGCACCATTGGGCACATGGTGACCCTGCAGGGCTCCCCACCTGCTGAACTGCAGCTTAGAAAAGTTTTGGTTCCTCCTGACTCACAAGAGTCTGATCAAGGAAAGACACTGAGTGAAGATGGATAGATGGGAAATATCTAATGTGCTTAATAAGCTTTTTGCCATATTCTAGAGAAAGGAAAGGGAGTTAGTTTGTTGCATCCCCTGAACCTCCTCAACTTGCAGTGATGCCAAGTGAGAAATGCTGGGGTCAGGATGCAAAGCGATGCTTCCCAAACTCTGGCAGTCCCTGATGCCCAGGGTGATTTCAGTGTCATCATGTGGGTGATGTGCCAGTGCCGTGTCTGGGAAGCAGAAATGAGAGTGTGATCCTGTGCCAGCATGTAGGCAAGAGTTTGAGCTGTTCTGGGTGACAGGCAGCCCCTGCCACGCCTTTGCCTTCAGGAAGTATGGTCCCTGCCACCCCCGTCCTCCTCACGTGTACCTTCAGTCTCCTTCCTAATTTTGATTTGATCTTTGTGCAAATTTCTCCCTTGTTCCTGTGAGTGGCAGGCACTGCTGCTTCACAGTGGAGCAGGGAATTGAAAGCCACAAGAACCAGATATGGGCACAGCTCCACTGCGTTCACCCCCTTCCATTAAAGCCTGCAGCTCTTCAGCAGATCAAGCTAACAGCACTTTCCAATTAAAGCATGAATATGGATGTGTTGATTGGAATCTGGGGCATAGGAGCTGATTATCTGATTGAAACTCCAAAGAATTAGCTTGGTTTCTAGACATTAAGGGCTGTATTTGGCTTGGTGTGTGGGTGTGGGTGGGTGGGAGAAGCAAGGCAAAGCAGGGAGGGAACTCTTGTTCTAGCTGAATTGCTCATCCTTCCAAAGCTCCTTGTGCTGTGTTCTCCAGCAGACCTCCCAGGTGTCCGGGCATGACTGTCACACTGCTGCTGCTTTACCTCAGGGCAGGTGACAGGGAAGTATGTCTACACACACATACACACAGAGGGATCCCAAAGAGACCTGCCAGTGAGTGCTGCAAGTCCTGGAGCCCAGCAATGTACTTTCAAAGCTGTGAAGATCTGGGCACTCATACAGGTCCGTTTGCAAACACCCCCTCCCCAGTCCATGACTAACATCTCCCTGTGTGAGTCACGCTCAGACTTCCTCAGTACAAAGAGCAACAAGCTGCAGTCCAAGGGCCTGTGTTGCACAACATGCTGGGCTGTCCTTGAAGCCCTGTGCCTGTGCAGATGTAGGTGTGCACACCTGTGTGCCACAGTGCAGGGGGTTTACAGCCCCTGCTGAGCCATGGCCACAGCTCAGCACATGTGCGCAAGCCTCTTGAGTAGGAGAATGTCCAGGCATCTCTTGTGCATGATGCCATGTAAGTACTGCATGCACTGATCCTGTAGGTGTATCTAAATACTGAAAATATGCTTGTTCTATACTGCTACTGATTTTCTGGCACGGGCTGTTGGCACAGCCTGTCTGGTACAGAGGCTTTGACAGCTTTGTCTGAAAAGCTCAGTGTGAGCAGTCTCCACATGATGCCCCACATCAGTATTTGTATCCTGTGCTAGACTGGAAGATAAAACTTATAATTCCTGTCCTATTTGCTTGTCAGGTACAGGGTTTCCTTCATTTGTAGCTGCAAATATTGTTTACATCAGTAGCCTGGTTTATATTCTTTACTCTGTGGGCCTTGTTGGCAGCTCACGGTTTTTGCCAAAGGCCATGGTGAGAGGCAGGGAGTTGAGGAAAGGCAGCATGCCATGGTGCTGCTGCAGCATTCCCCTGTCAGTCCTTATGGTTAAGCATCTGACCCAGCCTGATGGGTTACTGGGGATGGGTGTGAGTGAGATGAGCTTGGTTCTGGGGGAAGAACTCATGGAGGTCCCTCCAGCTCCAGCTTGGGACTAGAGCGGTCAGGATGAAGTGCACTTGAGACAAAACTGTGTATGGAATGTCAGGGGCACTGGGACAACACTGGCACAAATACATAATTCTGCTGGGCAAACATCATATCCGAGAACAAGGTGAGTCACAGCAGTGAAGCACACCCTCAGTGCTATCCAAAGACTCTGCAGCTTAGGGTAAGAAATCACAAGGGCACAGGTTTTCCTCTGTTGTTAACCATTTCATACTTTCTTTAGTATTTTATTGGGTACTTCACCACAACAGGCAAATTCACCATCACCAAGTTTTTGAGTGACACTCCCCATGGTGTGAGGGGACTGAAAGGGGATGTGAGAGCCCTTTTCCAGCCTTGCTGGGAGGACAAGTGTGTGTGTGTGTGTTTAAACTTCTTTGAAAGCCTTGCATGAAAAATACACTATGGGAAAAGTAATATTTTTTCACTGCTCATATATTCAATTCAATATCCCTCCTATTAATACACAGTTGGCTGCACTTTATCTTTGTCCTGTATTGTTGCACAGTGCTGTAACTGTTTATCTAGTCAGGAGTAAAGCACAGAGCAATAATGTCGTTTTCAGCCTGCCTCTAATTGCTGGGATTTATTTGCAAATCAAGGGAGATTATAGATACATTTACATTGCCTTTTCATACATGGGATGGTTTTTTTTTCATTTCTTCAGATAATTTTTAAAGCTTTGTTTTTATTGATTACCCAGAACCGAACCCTGATAGGCTCTATCCTGTGTTGGAGCTCTGTGCCATTGTTTGTGATGTGACAGCTTCACAAAATGAAGCAGTACACAATCATTTCTTCATTTCCTAATTTTTGCAAAGATCTGGACATGACATTTGCAGTCTGGACCTGCCTTATGTTCTCAACTCCACTGTGCCTGTCCTTGAGATGCCTCACTCTTTCAATCTCATTTGCACCCTGCCACATTTGCAGTGAGCTCATCAGAGATGCTCTCCTTGGTGTGAACAGCTCGTGCCCCTGCTCTGGCACACCTCACATGGCACGAGGACAGCCGTGAGGACCTAGTCCATGTGCTGAGCTGGATAAATGCTTTGTCCTGCCCAGGACGTTTGGATGAGCCTTGGGCAGACTTTGCCTTCTCTGGCTGTCTGGGCTCCAGCAAGTTCATTTTTATAGGACACACACTGCACAGCCAGGATCTGGAGAGAAGGTGCCCTCCAGCCACCCTGCTCTCAGGTGCTGCCAGACAACCACAGAAAGCTGGGACAGCTCCTGACTTGCTGTCACTGAACTCATCCCACGTGTCTGCTCACAGCCCTGACCTTGGCTGGCTGGCTTGATTTACAGAGGAATAAATAGGAAGTGCCAAGAGCAGACCTCGGCTCTTGGCTGATGGAGCCAAATGGGCTTGAGTCACCACTTCAGATCCACAGCTCAACACCCAGAAATCCTTCATGGCTCAGCTGCAGGTGTAGTTTTGATTCAGGACTCTCAAGGGCTTTGGTTGCAGTTCAAGGGCTGGGAGCCGGGTCATTCTTGAACCTGTTGTTAGATGATAATCAGCATCTCAAGGCAGTACATGGCTCTGTGAGCTAAAATGTTTATTTTATATATATATGAATATAACACAAAAAAGCTATAAAGCACAAAAAAACCTAGAAAGATTTATCTGTGAGCAGTCAATCTGTTGTTTCTCTCTGCCTTTGAAAGAATACCGAGACAGAAGCAAATGGCAGCAAGGGCAAGTAAACAGATCCTGCTTGATAACACGATCTGCTGCTGGGTCAGTTGGGGTTTTGTAAGTGTGGGTGTGTGTGTGTTTGCAGTGGGGCTGGAACTCAGCATTGTGTACAAGGAAATAATTTGTTAGGGTCATGGCTGTCTGTGACTTGAGGGCTGTTAACGGGTGTCTCTTCTGTTTGCAGTGTGCATGTACAGAGAGCCATCGCTGCATGAAATTGGAGAAAAACAAGGACGCTCAAGGAAAAGTTCAGGGACACCAACCATGAATGGAGGCAAAGTTGTTAACCAAGACTCGACATAGCTGACAAATACCCTCCCTTCTTCCAAATCCTCCCCTCCCACCCACCTATCCACCCCACCTGGCGAAACCACACTGAGATGATGACAACTGGGCAAGGCAGGACCTACCGGTAGTGGCTTGGAGTGTGAACTCCAGAATCTTTCTTTGTGTAGGACGAGAAAAAATCGAAACCCAGATCCTGCCTGTTGCAACGTTTTAAAAAACAACAACAACAACAAAAAAAAAAGTGAAGAAAAAATGTTTTAAATCAGGACTCCATTAACATTTTCAAAAGCAAACTGTTTGCTCTGTGATCAAAGGGGGAAAAATCTCATCTCTGCATAATAATAATAATAATAACAACTACTAATAAATATAATAATAATAATAATAAAGATGTTACCTTTAAAAATAAAACAAAGCTTTTGGAAAATTGAACTTAGCATATGATGTGCAACAAACACATGGGAATTGCATCCTGTGACTGTGCTTTCTGTCTTATCCTTTCACCTCATGTTCACACCGCTGTTTTTAACATCCTTGCTTCCCTGGGGATGGATGGGATTTTTCACAAAGCAGGAAAGGTAGGGGTACATTATGACTGTGTTTGCTCTGCTATCAGTAAAATATGGCCTGCCCGAATTAGGAGCCTGGCAGTTATGGGCAATGAAGTAGCTACTCTTTATTCAGCCTTTTCCATCTACATTCAAACCCTGCATAGTTATTTGTTGCTAATGTCACTCCATGAGTATATCTGACCCAAGTCTGGCATTTTATGCCTTTTTATTATAATTATTTATATGCTTGTTTTACTGTATTAGTTGCCAGGGGAATTTCAGAAATGGGTTTTCAGGTCTCACAGGATGAAGCAATCATATTTATTAGGGTAGAGTTAGGAGATAAAGGGCAGGAGGGATAGCTCCTTTAAAATATGGAATAGATCAAGAAATGCTGCTGAAATCCTTGCTGTCAGATGGAAATAGTAAGGCATGTGCTGTATGAGAGGGTAACAGGACTTCAGCAATGGAAAGAGGGATGTAAGGATGGGGTGTGCCTAGGAGGGGCAGGTGTAGAAGAACATGGGTGATTGTGCCTGTCCAGTTGTGCCAGGGTGAGGACATTTCCTTTTAGCAGCTGGGGTCTCCCTAAATGTTCTGGCTCCACACATACCACACATGTTCAAAGCAAGGCTGCAAACCCCTCCAATCCCCATCCTTACCACTGTGAAGGTCTGAGGCCCCTGAGGTGCTGCAGCAGACAGGATTTGGGTGTGGGCACGAGTCCTGCCAGTGCCAGGGCTGCAGATGCTGGAGCAGCACTTCAGAGGTAATGAGTTCCCAAGTGGGAGAAGGCCAGGAGGGGGGCAGTGGGGTGAGGGATGCCCAGTGCTGAGCCCACCTGCAGTAGCCAGGGCTTTAGTGGGGACTGGCAAGGCTCTCCCTGTCTGGTGCTTTCTCTCTGTGTGGGTGGGGGTCAGCAGGGAACCCTCGCTGCTGGGTGGGACTGAAGCAGGGCAGGGTGGGCTGGTGCCCTGTTACAGATCACACACATTTACTCATCTCTGGCCACTTTGGGCAGCCAGGGCCTGCAGGCACAAGCAGCAGCAGCAGTGCTGGAGCTGCTGTGACAAAAAAAGGCACTGCCCTGGATGAGGGGCCTGGGAAGCCTTTGCTGCTCAGCCATGGGCACAGGTCCTGTGAGGGGTGAAAACAAAAGAAAAAGCAATCACCTAAGGGCCTGGAGAGGGAACAGAGCAGTTCTTTATACCCAGGGAACCAGCCTAAAGCCTAGCAGTTACAGGCTGGGTGGGTGTTTGCATCGCTCATAATGGGCACCTGTGAAATTCCAAATACCACCTTAATTGTGGAGACACCTGTGCCATCCCAGCCAATGCCTCAGCTGGCTGGCAGCCACACAGGCAGAGCTGCTGCTGGCAGTGCCAGGGCTGGCCATGGTGCTCCTGCAAAGCCACTTCTGCCCCAGAGCCTCCCTCTCTCCCCACACATGAGGCGATGCTGGGGCACGCCAGGGCTCGGTGAGCAAAGAGACAGCCAAAGCTCAAGGTTATGGAAGATTCCCAGGATCAGTGTGAAGGAATGAATTTCAAGCATGTCCTTTTGTGTTTTGGAAAAGCTGAAACCTTGAAATAAAAGCCTCTTCCCACAGCTCTGCTGCCCAATGCTGCACCTGCAGCAGGCACCCCCCCTGTGCTACACATCACATCAGAGTGAGTTACTGCTGCCCTCCAGCCCCACGACACTGGAGCAAGGTCACTAACATCTGTTCAGCTTGGGAGCACACACCCAGCCCCATCTGATGTAATTCATTGCCTACATTTCATCTCCCTCACAAACTAGAGAGCACCCCAAACTGAAGGATCACTGGAGACATGCAATCAAAGAAATGGAGTCTCAAGGCCAATATGTTGAGCTAGCAGGTTCCTGATTTGTGCAAGTCACCAAACACCAGGCCATGGTTTAGGCACTTAGCCACAGGTTTTCCAGCTGCCCTAGTGGAGGGAAAGCCCAGCACCAGCAGAGAACAGAACACCCCCAACACACCTTGATAGCACCAGCCTCTTCCGGACCTACTCATGGCAGCTAGCCAAGGGCATTGATGTCATCTAGAGCAGCTCCAGCACGAGAATAAAAACTGCTGTGGCCCTATGTGCAGGACACCCTTTGCCTAAGACCCAAAAATCTGTGGGCAACAGCAGACCCAGTCCTACCATGTGCTAATTTTTCCATTGTGGGACTCACCACTTCCCCCACTGGGCTTTTGCCTTGTCAACAGTCTTTGGCCAAATCATTACAAGAATCCCTGGAAATGCCATATTCAGGCCTAAATGTCAAAATAATCTGCTCCTTTGTTCCATGGTGTTTGAGCTAATCCCTTTCAGGTGACACTCACTGAGTTTGCCCACAGGGAGAGCCAATTGCTCCTGCTCTCCCCCAGTGTCTGCACCACATCAGAGCAGGTCTTCTGCCATGTGTTGAAATTAAGTCCTGGCTCCCCTTGCTCCCTTCTTAGCCATGAGCCACACACTATGGCATAAACCATGACAAAAGCCCTGAGGAAATACTGGGGTTTTTCCTGACCTCTAGGAAGCTGCAAAAGTCAGCTTGTGGTGTAATGCAGGGACTCCTGACATCACCATAGCCCAAACACCAGTGAGGCTGCACAGCCCAGCTGCAGTGTCCACCTGCACCAGCTCCTGACTGGGAACTGCTTGCCTCCAGGTGCTCTAACACCCTCCAGGTGCCTGGGACAATCCAGGGGATCCACAGCTTGTAGATACCATGTAGAGCTTCATGCATTTTTTTTACTCAAGTGCCTTGCAAGCTCTGTCCCCAGGCCTTATCTCAAGGAGGTGATGTGGGTTTTGTTGATTATCCATCTGCTGCTTCCCAGTTTTCAGGGGAAAAGGGAATCCACAGAGAATTTTTTTGTTTACTTTGAAGTTCCTACAGTTCCTTCTTCATTGCTTCTTGCTTGGTGTTAAAGTCTTGATGAGTGATGTTTCTATTTTTTCTTTCATTAGCCACACTTACAGCAACCATTTAGGAAGCTTTGTGACTCAGTTTAATATTACAGTGACCACACACCTTGTCTGGCTGCATGTGATACTAGCAGGACAAATTTCCTTGCCATGATGGCATGGCTTTGGGCAAACACCCAGCACAGGAAAGTAAATGATAAAAAAGAAGGATGTTTTCTTCTAACTTGGCCCATAACCCTGGGTAACCCTGTTAACTCTTCTAAGGCTGCAGGAAAACTTTGCTCTCTGAGTAACAGATGCTCCTAAAAGATTTTGAGCATTAGAAGTCCAGCAGCAGAAAATACGTCACAGAAATATGAATAGACTTAAAGCATTCATTTTGTGTCACCCCATTTTTAACTGTGATGTTGGCATGGGTCTGGCTGCACATACTGTACAAAACATCCCACCTCACCCAGGCAGCAAGGACAAAACCTGATAAAATGTCTCCAGTTTGGACCATGAGGATTTTCCTAGGAAGAAAATGAAGAAAAAGCTACAGACAAGCATGCCATACTGCGCCTGCAAGTTCTGCCACAAGTGTCAGCACTGGCATGTGACAACGTGCTGTGAAGTGAAGCTGACACTCAACAAAGCAATTTATGAAAGTTGTCTGTCAACAGCATTTTTGTGTTTGCGCTCAGAGAGGTTCTGGCTGATAAAGGCCCACACAATCCCTCCCCCAAGCTGTCACCGGCTTCACTTTACACCTTTCTGTCTTAAACTGCACTGGCTGTGCACCAGGAGAGCTCCTGCCCCAGAAAGGTGTCATTGCCACACCCTGAGCAACGCTGGGGAGGAGATGGTGTGAGGCTGAGCAGGACTAGCAGGAAACACAGAGTGCCATCCTGCCTGGTTCCATGCCAGCAAGGCTGCAGCCTGGGTGCATGATGGGCATGAAAAAACATCTTGAGGATGACACTTCCTAAAACAAAGAAGGCACAGAATTCTCATTAGTTAAAGCACACAAACCCAACCTTTACTGATGGGTGTGCAATAAAATACATTACTTTTAACATGGGAGAGATGCTGGCCCCAAAACAAGTCCAGCACTAAAACTCTATTAATTGGGGCATAGTGTAGCCCTGGTCCTGGATGGCAAGGATCAGTTTGTATGTCACTGCATCAACGAAATAAAAACCAAGAAAAGACACAAATGAGTGAGTGTCTTCAGGGAGAGATTTCTCTCCCAAAACTGAAACAAAATGTTTAGTTGCTGCTGTGGGATGATCCACTGCACACACCTAGGAGTAAAACCAAAAGAAACAGTACTGCACTTCCTGTGTGAAGCAGAGATGTTTCCATGGCATTCCTGTTTTCCCTCTCCCAGCAATGCTTCAGCCTTCAAGCGGATGGAAGGCTGTTTCCATGGAGCAGAAGGCATTAAGGCTCACATCCTCCTCACCTGCACCGAGTTAAACTTGACTGCTCTGCTTCAGCTGCTGAGCTACAGGCATGGGCATCCTTCAATTTCCCCATGTTTTTCTTACACACCTTTATTAGGGGAAAAGAAAATCCCCCCAAAAATTCCATAGCCAGGCTGATACATTTTTAGCATCATATTTAAGAGCATGAAGATCTCAAAACTGCTGATACATTTGTGACCACAAAGTTAAAGCTTAATAACTCCCATTCCAGGACAGAGGACTTCTATTCATGATAGTTGCATAATGAAGTGCTGCATGCACAGAAAGTTGGACATCTTCCCAGCCTGCCTCCCTCTTGGAGTTCAGACACCTTCTCTGTGGTAGAGGAGGTCTAGGCCAGCACGGCTCCATCTCACCATAGCATTCACCAGGAATTGTGGTGATGACACAGGGAGCTCACACAGACTCCAGAGCATTCCCAGCTGACATAACTGCAGTTTCAGTGCAGAAATATTTGACCTTCCCTGGTCAAGTGTCCTTATTGGAAAGGACAGGCTTTCTCATCAAACAATTGCTTTGAAAGAAACAAGGGGGTTTGTTTTATTTAAATTATTCTGGTGCAGGCACTGGGATAATCCATCTGTGGAAAATGCCATTAATGTTTACTGAGCAATACAAATGAAAAATACAAGGCATTATCAATTATTAAAAAAAATAATTCTGTATAGGGGATCAGAGGAATAGCAGAGGATAACCCTCCCAAGAGTCTATTAGGAATAGGTTATATACTGTTCCATTTTCCATGCTCATTACAATCACTGCCCCAATAATAGCTGCGTGCTGTGCTTTTCTTTATTCTAGCACAATTCTCCCATGGGAACTAAATAACTCTGTTTAAATACTGAGCAGAGCTGGTAGAAGAGAGCAGGATGGTTCTGCTGTGCTACCCTTGTGTGCAATCTGCATCTTAGGGAGCTGGTTACAACCTTCTTTCTCACAGCTTGATACAAGAAGGAAGGGGCAGCACTGGGGAGGAGGAACATGTTGGTCGGTCCAACTAAATGACATTGTTAAGGCAAAATTATTTCAGACTTAATAATTTTCAGAAATTAAGGCTTTGGTGAATTTTAATTCCTTGAGTTCTAAAAAAATTGCAGGGAGAAAAGCAACCAGTGGGTCCATGTTAGTGCCAGTCCCTAAGCAAGGACTTCGGTGACATTAAAGTCTCTATATCCAGCTCCTGGCTTGTCACCTACACACAGTGAGGCCTCCTTCTTTCCTTTCCCAGAGCTCTGAGTTTCCCTGGGGGATCCTCCTCACTGAGTCCTTGGGGCACCCTGGCCCAAAGAGGGCAGAGCAGTTCCTGGGAACCCAAACTGAGTGTCCTGCTCAGGCTTTCAGCTGGGGCCCCAAGCCAGAGGGGCTCCTCACAGAGGCCATCCCAGGGCACCTCCTGCCTCCTCCAAACATGCCAGGAAAGACAGGAAAACAGAGCTCACCGTCCTGAGCAATTCTGCTTCCCTGGACCCTGATTAGTGCAGAACCCAGAGCAAGAACCCCAAAATCTGAGAGGCACAGAAGTCACTCGCTCTGTGCTGTGCCCAGCCTGGGCTGTGGTGCCAGGAGCAGCCCTGAGCAGGGGTTCTGGGGATCACAAAGCTTACAAAGTGATCTGATCACATGATAACAGGACACTGCGAAGGTGAAGAGCTTCTGATTCAACTCTGCCTCACGTGGGTCACTTACACGCTGTGACTCTGACACTGCCACTTCTTAATTTTATTTTCCAACTTACTGCACAAGCTGGCAAATCAAATAGTTTCACTCAATTCCCCATTAAACAAAGAAGCAAGACAGTGCATAGGGAACAAGCTTTACTTGACATCAACTCAATTTGAAGATCAAAAAGAGGTGTGTTTAACTTTGCATTATCTTCATTTTTTAATTTTCACTGGGTTTTTTTCTTCCTGCTATCAGACAGCACAGAAAGCAGAACTAATGGGAAAAACTGACTTCTGCTGTGGGAGCAGAAAACGTTATCTCACAAACAGATGGGATACTCTGGTGACTCCCAGCTCAAATCCTTTGGGCTTCAGATGAGGAGTTTTCACATGAGAATGTGATGAATTTTCACAAGGTCTCAGTTAGGGCACTGTGAGACTTGTCATTTACTGGCAAGTTCACATGATTCTCCCAGCAAGGTCAATGGGCTGCCAGGTTGGACCTAAATCTGAATTCAAACTGTGGATTCAGGGTGTGGAACCAGAACTTCCCAGGAAAAGCTCCCTATGGGTACATAGAGACCTAAATTTGCCATGGAAAAGGGTCCAGTTCAAATTACCATCTCTGGATTCCACTTTCATGTTTGTCCCTGTAAAACCAAACTCAGCTTCCAAATTCTATGCTCACCTTTGTATTCTTGAATCTCCAAATTCAAACACTAGACTATTTCAGAATTTTATTCCATCTGTAGAACTGAATAGGCCTTGTATAAATTGGTAATATCTGAAATAAGAAAAGCACTCAGTATTGGCAATATTTAATGGCCAAGGAACACAATAATCTAGCTCTAGATATACCCAAACTGTGGAGTCCAGATCCATGTGGAAATTTAATTTGAACTGCTGCAGTTTGATCCCACTTTATATTAATTCAGTAAAACCAGTTTTCTGTTCAGAAATGTGTTCTTCTGGACAAGCTACTGCAAACACATCAGCAAGTGGGGGCTTCAGAGAGAAAGAATGGCTGCAGTCCTGAGAGTCAAAGCTGGGAGTACTTTAAACAGAAAGACATGTTCATCAATAAAAGGAAATCTTTCTAAAGTCAACATGAGCTGGTTCCAGGTGAAGGTTTTCTCTTTTCTTTGTAAAATAGTTGCCTGCTCCTACAGATTTGCAGGAATGATTGTACATCATGTGTAGCTTGTACTAAAACAAGTGACCAAAAATAAACCCCAAAAGCCAAACAAAAACCCCATCAGTTCCATACTGCCACCCACCTGGATTCTGCTTTGTTTTGGAAACTTCAAGGAGTTGAGAATCTAACTCACCCCCAGGGCAACTCCAATGAAATCAATGTGCAACCCTGGGAATTATTCTGGCCCAAGCCTCATTTTCTCTTTAACTGCAGGAATCAAGGTCATTTTCCCATCTGGATTTTGCAGAGGCTTCTGCACATACTGATGAGTTATACCTTTTATCAAACCTTGACCATCATTTTCAGCACTAGAAAATGACTGCACACTGTCAGAGGATCACAGGAAATAAGATGAAGACTCTTGGTGTTAACATCCAGATCTCATATTTGCTATGTGCCACCTCTCCTGCGTCCCCCAAAGTCATATGCAGTATCCTTCCAGAGCACACTGCAGGAATCTGTCCTCCTCTGCCTCCAAAACCTCACACTTAATGCCAGATGCCACCACTCATCCTCTATCTTAACTTCAAGGAAGCCACTCTTTTCCACATCTGTAGGTGTGGAAACAGTGTGACCAGCATTTTTCTGCTGGCTGAAGGACTAAAAAACCAAACTGTAAGTTTTTTATTTTGGAGGGGACATGGGTCTATCTGTCTGTCTGTCTGTCTATGCCTATAGGCCTGTACCCCTCTTCCCTCCTCAGTAATCCCCTCTGTGCCAGCACATGTGATGTCTGGGTGGATCTGGCCTGCAGGAACCTCTGATGGCAGCAGAACATTGTGTAGTCAGCCTGCCTTAGATCTTGGTCAGCACCTCAAAATCTGCTTTTGAGAATTTGAGGGCAAAGACCTCATGGGTGAAGACAATTAGAGTAATTACTGCAAGTCCCAAAAATGGCAGGGGGGTCGATAAATGAGTAAAGGACTGGGTGCAGACACCCTCTCCCTCGCAAGGTGGTCGGTGTCAGGCATGCTGACACACCCAGCCTCACCATGGGAACAAAGCATGCCATTCAAACGAGGCAGTGACTGTGAGACAATGTATTGGAGATACAGAGGGTCTGCAGAAGCAGTTCCTGACTAGAAGCAGACTGCACAAGGCTATCTGAACATCTCTTTTAACCCAGACTTGATATGAGCACATCACCTCCCTGCTCTATAGACTGACGTGCCAGATGTCTGCTACAAAATAATAACACGGAGAAATTTGTGGGTTGGGATATTTTAATAGCCTGAGCAGAGGATTATTTGCTGTTTAGTGTGCTTTAAAATGTTTTCCTTCTGTGCAATTGATAGCTTTACTGCTCCTGGACAGAATAACAAACAGGTGTGGTGCTAAATAAAAGAGATCTTTTGGATCATCTCAGAGCACCATCTTGGCAGCCTTGGAGCCCCAGTGACTTGCAGAAAGGGTGAGTGGTCGTGGGGCAGGTTTGCCAGCTGGTGCAGGCTCTTGCAGCTGCTTAGAGCTCATGTATAAAAGTTCATGTATAAAAGATTTCATCACGGATTATTAAAGGCAGAAAGGACAGTTGTAAATCAGAGAGTCTGACCTCCTGTGTAACACAGACTGGTGATTTCAGAGCAGAAGTCAGAGATTAGCCTGACCAGAGGTACTCAGCTGGGCAATGGAAATTCTGCTCTTAGTTCACCGGAATCTCACATGGCCAGTGTTGTAATTCCATAATGCAGCAGAGAGTTCATTCAGAGGCTGCAGACCAGGTAATCAGATTCTGTGCAGGTTTACTTCTTGATTATTTATTCAATAAGGACCACATTAAAAGCCCACTGGAGGCAGTGAGAGACTCCTGTTGACTTTGCAGCAGCCTAAATCAGACCTGAAGCGTTCAGAGTTTTAATATGCACAACTGGAATTTGGTAGCTTCCAGAGGTCTGTATCAAATTATGAGCTCCCTCTGGAGTGATGTGCTCATCACACATCTTTGCTTGCCTGAGGGTAACCTCTCATAACTTTGCTGCCTGGATTGACACTTCCCTGGAAGACCTCAGAACTCGGATCACCTACTGACCTCCTTCCATGCAGAAATGACTTCTTGGCCACAATGAAGGAAAGTGTGGCTGGTAAGGATTGCAGAGACACAGCCAAAGCTCAGGAGTTAGGAGCAGTTGAGGCAGAGCTGTAGAAAGGACTCCAAACAGCTTTGTGTGAAGTCTCAGCTAATGTTGCCTGACTCTCTATTTTATTTCCCCTTCAAAACAGGGCACCACAGGCACTCCTTCCTCCTTTTCTCCTGCACCACCTTTCTTCTCCAGCAAAACCTGAATGCTGTCTTTTGTCAGAACTTCTGGGGTTCCTGCAGAGCACAACAGACCACAGAAACTGCCCACACTGGTGGATTCTGGGGTAAAATCTTTCTGGATGCAGAATAAAAATGTGGTCTTTGAAAACCCTTGGTATGTGTAAAAGCACCAAAAAGAATGATTTGTCAATATCTGGATATGTCAGATGGGGAGCCAGATGTGGTATATTATCTGTTGACCACTTTATTATCTTCTGTCCCATCTGTAAAAGATTAAAAAACTATGTAATATATTTTTTTTTTGGTGGAACAGTATTTTTCCAATGAGAAAAAACAGAGCCTCTGATTTGTATTCCTCTGACTTGAAATCATTCATTTTAAATGACTGTTTGTTCTGCTAATTTAGAATCCGGGCAGGCATGGAAACAATTTATTTTGGTTTGCAAAAGGAGCTGAGCTTGGGTTTGTTAAGTGCATGTGTACTTTGTTGCTTTGGGATGCAGCGCAGCTCCCTGCTGGAATTAGAGTTCTCCAGAGGCAGGAGCTCCATAGTGAGCTCCATGATGACACCCTCAGAGAGGAACCTGTCCTTGACTGAATATCAGATCTGCTGCATTTCCCTTGTCTCCTCCACAAGAGTTTTTCCTAAGAGTCACTTAATGAACTAAACCCTCCCTGGCCACCCCAACGTGGTGCAGCCCAGAAAAGAGAAAAGTGTTCACTTGGGAGCCCAGTCTGACACAGATCCTCTGGCAAACTCAAATGGGGGCTGCTCCACTCCAAAATCCAATGTGACTCGAGTTCCCTGCTCCCATGGAAAAGTCCTTCTTACAGCCTCATTAGAAACTTGGAGTCTCCTACTGCTGGAAGCATGGAAACCCATTCAAAAAACCAACTTGTGCAGATAAAAAAGAACAGATAAAAAGGGATTTTGACATCTCTAACCGTGGCATTATCCCAGTAAATAAATTATCAGCACTCACTTATAATTACTTTTGTTATACTTGTACCTGCTTTGCAGCAAATTTCCCAAGACAGAGTTCTGATGTCTGCTAATTTTATTTTCCATAACGTCTAAGCAAAACCAATTTTTTTGAAAAATGCTTCTTGATATTTGAAGCAGAAAAGTAATTGGTATTGAACCAATTCAAAAGCTGGATAATATTGTCTTTCATGATATGTTGGGCAATGATGTGGACTACAGCAGCATTACATGAAGCAAGGATTTTTTAAATAGCTTTCATTCTGGTTTGCCACTAAACCTCAGTAACAGCACAATAAAGACATGTATTTCAGTACCCCAGCACAGACATTTTGTACTCTAACTCAAAATGTTTCATCTTATTGCTCTGAGGAGTCCTGCCAGTTGGCATGTTTGCACGTGTACTAAGTTGCTACATTTCCAATATTTCCCCACATACCTGGTTTGACACTGCATACCTACGTGAGGCAGAGGGAATCAGCCCTGGGAGTGTGGGCACTGCACTTTTGGGGTTCTCAACCCTTACATGGGCACTCTGGAGTCAGACAGCACAGCACTGGGCTCCTTCCACAAACTGATAAACAACAAAGTATGTTAGAAGCTGTATGAGTTGAAACCATAGCCCTCTAACAGCAAAGTAATTTGCAACAGAGGTGGCACCACCAGGAAGAGAAGAAGCCAAACCCAGCTGATGTCCTGCAGGCAGCTCATCCCTTCATCTGTGGGAGCAGAGAGCCCTTCCAGCCCCTTAGCCAGGGTGCCAGGCCATGAGCTCAGTGCCTGCTGCCCTCACTGCACACACAGCAGTTGGATCCCTTCTCAGAGGCTCCTGACTGTGGGAGACTTCTTGCCACTGTCAGATTAATGGGAGTCTCACAGTCCTTGGGAGGCTTTTGCTCTGAGCCAGAGGCTTTCCTTTCTTTATTGAATGGTAGGAAATTAAAGAAAATTAACAACAGCCCATGAACAGGAGCACATTGAAGCCATACAGCTGCTATAAACACACAGAGGCAGGGTCATCTCTCCACAGATGGCTGCTCTGAGTATTTCTAGCACTGTTGCTAACTAATCCTATTAGAGAGAGACAGGACTGTCTGAGATTTGCCATCCATGTGTCCACAGGCAGTGTGCAGACAGAAATGCATGGCAGCAGCTGCTGACAGCCTGCCTGGCCCTCAGCTGCCCGAATTTCACAGCAGTGTTGTGCTGAAGTGCCAGCTGTGCCCAGCTCTGTTCTGGGTTCACCAGGGACCTTGTTCCAACCACATCTGTCCTGCCAGGTTGGTGCCAGAGCAGGGAGTAAATTCTGTCCAGAGTGGCCCTGAGTATCCAAGGCAGGCAGCACAGACTCAGCTGTCTTCAGAGAGGAAAACTGGCTTCTAGAGCCCCTTGCAAAAATAAATAAATACAGCTCTTAATTCAAAAGTGAGAGAGGCTTGTGGCCAAAATTTCACATTTTGCAGTATTTCAGAGAGCTCTGGTCTTTGTTCCAGGTTGAAACTCCAGCCCAGCTGGCACAAGTCCCATGGGTTTCAGAGCAGCTCAGATTTCATTCTCTAACACACACTGCTGAAAGCACTGGCTTTCAAAAGGTGAACAACTTCTAAGAAATGGGCTAGGGCCACAGCTGGCCTTCCTTATCACTGTCTCCTGGTGTTTTAGTGTGAATAGCAGGCAGGTAGCTGGTGGTGAAGAGAAGCCACAGTACCAGCAGAGTCCCCAGGACTGTTGGGGACAAAAGCTCCATCCCATCTCCTGGCTGAGCAGAACAACAACATTGCAGTCAGGCTGCCCATAAGATGCTTTACAGGGAAGGAATGGAACCACACTCCTTCTACTGAGCTCTTTACCTTTGTGATAATCCAGGAGAGTGAGTTTGAAAAGATCTGGTGATCCTCCCTGTGTGCCAGACACCATGGCTCTTTCTCCCTGTGGTGAGCATCAGCCTGCTGAGGATGTCAAATGTCAATTCTGCTGCTGCCTCATGCACCTGAGGGGAAATAAACCACACCTAACAAATATGTTTTTCTGAATGTCCCCATCTGCAGTGTTTCAATGTTGGAATGAAAATGCCACCTGGCTCTGGGAGTCTGCTCCCACCAGCAGCACCAGGTCAGCCCGTCCTGGCTCTCTGTTCCCACCCACCCTTCAGGAAGTGGCTTGGGCTGGTCTTGGCTCCAGACCAGGGTCAGCTGGGCTCTATCCCCAGCCCTCCTCCCCTTGCTTCCCCATGCTGTGCAGCTCAGATCCCTTCTGTGAGCCTCAGGCTCTCTTTCTGCAGCAAAAGAGTGAGCCATGGTTTTGTTTTTGGAAGCTCCAGACAAGCAGTACAACAGGAGAGAGAGAAGTGTTGGGACTCCCCAAGCTGCTCCTGTCTGTGCAATGGCCTCAGCTCAAGAGTTGATGGCAACTGAGCTCCAGCAACCTCCAGCTCTGGGCTTGAAAGTGAATTTCCACATTGATGGAGAGGCACAAATCTAAATCTCCTTCCTCCTGTACTCCTGCCCATTCTCTATGGTGCCTCTGAAAATTACAGTTTTGCCATTTGAAAACAAAAGTGCTTAGTTGGCAAGAAAGACTCCATAAAGAAAGCAATGGAAGCTGCCACATCTGTACTGTCTGAACACCATCTGTCTCCCAAGTTTACTCTGAAACAAAGAAAATCCCATCCAGTCCTCCTGCAATATATCAGTAAATTGCTTAGCAGTGGCACTTGGAGAAGGAATGAACACATTTCAATTAGACAATGGCATCATTAAACACCAGCTCAGTAAATAAAAACCTGGAGCTTAACATTTGTAGAGATTAAGCAATCTGTTAAGTAAAGTTTACTATGGCATGTTAGGGGTTTTGTTGTACAGCTATATACATGTAGCATCCAAAACAGACTCCTCAGCTTACTTTCAAGATTGTTGGGTTTGCTTGAAGCACATGTGATTACCTGAGAGTCACCTGAAGTCCTGAGACTGGTTTGGAACTGTAGATACCTGCAGAAATAGGTGTATCACTTGTGGTAGAGAAAGAAAGGACAGCAGAGTGATGGAGAGGAAAAGCAAAATCACAGAATGATTTGGTTTGGAAGAGACCTGTAAAGATCAAAAATACAAAATCAAAAAGATCAAAGCAAATCAATAAGATTGCTTTAGGGACTGATGACAAATGCTGAAAATGGGATGTAACTGCTGCAAACAGGCTAGTTACCTTCAGAAAATCCTAATTCCAGGTTAGGTAGAATTGAAAGCTGGGATAACACCTAGCTGGAAAATATGTATCACCTCTGATTTCCAAGCCTTCACAACCACTATGGTTATGACATTTTCATTTACTGCTTTGTACCCTGTAAATCTCAAAATAGCCTCACACATGTTTGGTCCTGGAAGGACTGTATGCACTGCAAGCTTAAACTAAGGGGAGGATCCACTCTTTCTTGGCTGATTTTACAGACAGTCTTTGCATCCAAAGCAGAGTAAACCTGGGCAGGGTTCAACTTCTTCCAAACTCAGATAAATGTTTTTGATTAAGATGAAGCAGTGCAAATCCTTAAGAAGGCTGCTCCTGCAGGTGCCTGCATGCACAGGGAGATCTCACTGTGCTTTTCAGGACTGGCTTCTCTGCCAGCTTCCACAGCTGCCAGCTCTGTGACCCTCTCTTAACTCTATGAGCAAGACTTGGGGCAGAATTTGTTTTCAAAGGACCTTGCAAATATTCAGTGTAAAAAGTGACCAGCACATTTGCACTGCAGTGGGTTGTGCCTCACAAACAGCCAAGCCCAGTGTTTATAACAACAGTGTTCATGTTGTATGTTACAATCCCATGTTAGATAGGGGTAAATGAGTCTCAGGCAAACACAGCCTGTGATGCTGCACCTTCCCAAGTGCTGCACCAGACCCACCAGGTGCCAACACCCCAGAGAGCTGCTGAAATGCCCCTGGACTGCAGCACTGCTGCTCCTGTGCCAGCTCTCCTTCACTGCCACTTCCCCCCTCTCCTTCACCATCACTGCCCCCCACACGAGCTGGGAGATTATCCCAATTATTCCAGCTGTTGTGCTCCACCACACTGAACATAATTAAAGCAAACAAAGCACGCCTCACTGGCTCTGCTGTCATCTGGCACTGAAGGCTGAGGATCCAAATGAGCAGGGCTCAGGCTGATGTCATACTTGAGAGAGTTTGGCAGGGGATGGGGGGGAGAAAACAAAAAAAGGTGTGGATTTTGCATGGCTGTTTTTATCATTAGAAAACTTCAGTGAAGTATTGAGAGGGTGGGACAATACTGTGATTCTTGGGGTTATTGGTTTTGATATCCTTCTGAAATGCAAACTTCTTAGACAAATATTTCTAGGAATTACCAATGCAGATTTACCTGCAGCTGTGCTCATACAAGGTCCTGGATAGTCTTTCAAATCCCATCACTTGTGCTGATACAGGCAAGATGCAGTCTTCTGCTTTAACACCTTGATTAACACAGTGGCATCATCAATGCATCCACCTGGAACAAAATGGAAAGAATAAGAAAGAAAAGACTGCAGTGGAGCTCACATTGTACACACTTGCAGCTCATTTCCCTAAGCAGAGAACTCCAGACTCACCAGCACCAGGGTGGATGACAAACAAGGGCCATGGCCTTTGGCAAAAAGAAGTCCATTTGCTCACCCAGCTCCATCCAAATTTGCAGCAATCAGTGCACAAAGGTGCTCAAGTAGGAAAGAGGAATGGAAATAATTTGCCAATGACAGCTGGGACTGACACTGGATCCTAACCCAGTGGCTGAATGGGGAGAACAAGCAGAGGTTAGGCAGGACTGAAGATGATCTCTTCCACAGGCCCTGCTTTTTTAACCAGGCAGAGCTCTGAGAGCCCCTGCCAGTGGCTTACAGGGTATGGTCCCAGTCCACTTCTACCTTTTTGGCTGCTAAGGTTCACTGCAAACATCTGAGAATACACCAGATGCCTATAAAATGGCACTTCCCTCCCATGGCTGGCTTTTCAGGTGCTGCTGGGCTCCACATCCCAGCAGCTGAGAGCAGCTCTTGAGTGAGAAATGCTAAAAGGGGATCCTGAGGTCATCTCCAAGGACTAAGCAACAATTTCCAAACCACAAAGGATTGAAACTCTTCACACATGGCCCCACTCCTACAGACTTCTAAGCTGCTTAGTTGTTTTTAAAAATGAATGATGACATTCACGTATCCTCTGCCAATGCCAGAAAGGCCAGAAACCTTGCAAGTTTTCATGTGATGGCACTTCAGCAGGCTGAGAAGCATTTCTGGGCTTCTCATCATGTGAACTGCAGCAAACTCCTCTCCATTTTCATCTTTAGTATTATTATCAACTTCCCTCCATTATTTCATCTTTAGGGATGTGCATTCTAGAGGCATTCAGAGCTTCCTGAAAAGCACAGAATAATTTCCAAAATCTAGGTTTATGCTGAATGAAGGAAGGGACTCCCTGTCCCTCTGGTACACAATCAAAGAGGCCAGCCTCCACCTCATACAGAGCACCACTGAACATCCCCAGAGCAAGCTTTGTGCAAGATTCATGTCCTGAATGTCCAAACTTCTCTAAGATCCCATCCAAAAGCGATAACCACACGCAGAGCTCACACCCAGCACCTGAAGCGTTAACACAGCACAGAGGAAACCGTGTAATCCCTGAAATGAGGACAGTGCTCCAGGAATGGATCGATCCAGGGTTGCCCTTCAGTACCAGCTGCTGACAGACAGCAAATTGATCCGTGTGGTTTGAATTCCTCCGCTGACAGTTCAGGAGGAGAGGGCCAGGAGCTCTGTAAATGCATAATCTGTGCCTGGCACTCGCTCGCTGCGAAACAAAGAACGATAAAACCTTCGGAGCAAGCTGTTTCCCCTCCAGTTGTTAACACTTGTATCCAGCTGAACTCCTGGGGTGATAACTACAGCCAACCTCCTCCTCTGAGGCAGATAAATAAAACACACTGTAGAGAAAAGCGCAGGCTATTGGCACGTCTCTCCCGCAGGCTGGAAGCGCTGAACGCCGCATCCCAGCCAGGGCGAGGAACGAGCGGGGCTTTCCCCGGGGAGGCTCTGCTCCCTCTCTGCCCTTCTCCCTGGTAACTGATCCATTTTTCTGTTCCTGCCTGGTGCACAGAGCCATGCCCCGGCACAGGACACAGCAGCATCTTCCCTAATTCTCCAAGTGCCACCTACAGTTTGTGTGAGTGCATGTGTGTGAGCAAACACAGTCCCAGGCAGAGAGGGAGACATCCTACAAACGATATATATATATATCTGAGTACTGAGACATGATCAAACCAGCCCGTAGCTCTCACATGAGAGGACAGAAATAAGTCTGGAAATGCTTCTGTTCTGGGAGCAGGTCCTCTGCCTGCGGGGGAAGCCAGGCATTGGGCACACAAACTCTGCAGGGGCTCAGCAAGCCTTGCAGGGGAGGAACTGGGATGCTGTCTGAGTGGTCCTCCATTCCCAGCTCAGAAGAATTGCCACAAAACCAGGACAGGGATGCAGGACCTGTTTTCTCCCTGATGAAATACAGCAGTGGATGTGGCAGTACAGCTCCTCAGGGGTGCCACAAAAATGATGGTAAGTGGGGCAATGCTGGAGTGGAGCAGGGCAGTGGCCTTCACAGTCCCAGGGGCTCAGCAATCCTCAGCACCACTGCCATCCCACTCCCCAGCCCTGGCAAAAGGGCCCTGCACAGGGCAGAAGTTGTTTTAGACTGTAAAGAAGGAAAAGAAGGCAAAGGAAATGAACCAAACAGCTGAGAGGTTTAGGGTTTAATCAGAGCTGGCTTTCACTGCTTGCTTGCTTTCTTCACTTATTTTCAAAGGAAAATGTCCATGTCTACAGAAAACCCCCAAACCCAAACAGCTATTCCCTGTTCCCAGTGAGCAATTGGAATGGGGATGGGGGGGTGAGTGAGGAGGGTTTTGTTTATTTTTTATTAATTTTCTTGCAGAGGTAATTTAAAAGAAAGAAGAGAGGACTTCACTGGTCCTGCATTGTCTTACAGCAGTCAGGCTGGCTGGGGAGCTCACAGAATCCATGCCTAGATCCACAGGAAAAACAATGGCCACACACACTCTCAGTTGGAGGCTTTCCTTGGAGTTTGCCTCCCTCACCTGTTTTGTTTGGGGGGTTTTGGCAGTTCTGTGCAATATCTTTGTCTTTTCTTCGGGGTTTCATCCAGCCCACAGCAGTCTGGGATGGACTGCCACCATCAGGGGAGTCCACTGGCCAGATTTCCACTGGTGTTATGTGCAGAGCCCAAACAAACTCCCATGGTTGTTGAAGAGCCTGATCGTGGCTGGAAAAATGCCTTCTCAGGCTTGAGCAGATGTTTGAAGGAGGAGAGGATGGAGTGCTCTGCTCTGGAGCTCCTCATCCTTTCTGCCCCCTGCCCCAACCAACCCCAGAGAACCCAGCAACAGCCTCTGTGTGGACATGGGCACACTGGAAATGGTTGTTTGCAGTGGTTTCACTTGGACTGACAGGAAAACAGGAACACAGAATGGCTTTTAAATACCCCCTGTGGCTAAAAGCCTGGGAGCAGCTGGCCTCTGGCCAGGCTGTGAGAATGAACAATGATATTTTGGGCCAGAGACGGAGGCGAGCCCAGATTCCTCCTGCTATAATTTGACTTTTTTGAATGTACTTAAATGGAGAGGTTGTCAACTAATCGGATGTCTTTCAGTTTGACTCTTAGCTTTGGCTCATGATAGAGCAGATACACAAAGAGCACATTCCCTACACACCCTTCAGCCATCAGTTATTCCTCTCACCCACCAGCTTCTTTCTTTCTTTTATATTTTTTTACTGTTTCTTTGCAGTACATTTAGACCTTTTGTGAGAAAAAGAACATGGAAAAAACTTTTCTTCCTGTCTGTTCTTAATAAACACTTTTATTCTGCGTGTTAACTGATTTCTTGGCTTCTGAAGAAGTAAATAAAATGTTAGGAAGTCAAAGTCTAAGATGAAATATTGAGGTTATCCAGACTTCTTGTTTCCTTTACAGCTCTGCCATCAACCATTTGAGATTTTAATTTCTGTTCCAAAACAGAAGCAAGAAAACAGTTTACAGATTCTTCAGAACTCCCACAGAAATGGGAAAAACAGACTTACTTAACCATCTAGACAACTATTGTGTGTGCTCCAGCTCACGGCTGTCAGACCTCAATCCTCTCATCAGTGGTGGCAGCAGCCACCTCCATCCACAGGTGAGGTGTGCATCTGTCCAAGTGCTGTGAGCACACAGAGCCACTGAGGGCTGGCCCAGCACCATTGGGAATGGCATGGAAAGCTCCTTCAGGGTGGGCCTAGCAGTATTTAGGGTTGAAGGAGCACTGAAATCACTGCTGCTGAGACAGGCTCTCAGCTCTTTTTACCAATACAAGAATAACTAAACAGGCCTGTGATTATTTTTAGGGGTTTTTGATCAGCAGGTGGTCACTCATCTGGCAGATCTTAGGTACACTACTCTCCTGGTCTTTTCTGCCAGAGGGAGATGTTTGTTGGGGGTGGAGAGAAGGAAATTGAAAATGCAAAAGGAAAACTTGACCAGACTACTCCTGCTCTTTGAAACCCCAAAATACACGTGTGCATGCATGAGCTGCTAGAGGGGAGATAAATCCCAGCTGTACGTGGAGTCACCCAGCAATATCCTTGGTTGTATTCTTCTCCCCTCCACTGAATTCTGTTGCTTGGAGCCTTGCAGTGGGTTGAGAAGAGCCCCAGAGAAGAGGGGAGCTGCCTGGGGATGGTGCCAGAGCCCCACACTGGTCTGGAGGACCCTGCTGCCATCAGGAGCTACCCCAGGGCTGGCAGGTGCCCCAGGTGAAGACAAGCACAGGTAGCTGAAGGTCCCCTCAATGCTTGATTACAAGTGGGTGGGGAGCCTGCTTGTTGCCTGACGGGTGAAAGACAGAAAGACAGATAACCAGTGCTGTGGCAAGCTTGGCTGCCCTTTCATGAGGAAAACACAATTTTGGCAGTCCTGCTGCAATCCTGTACCAGTTTGTTGAAGCCAGTGCTGTGCTATGACCAAGTGTGTTTGAGTGGGAGAGGACAGGCAGATAAGCCTGCAAATAACTCTCTGGGTATGAGAGACCTCAAAAGTCCTTCAAGCAGGGGACACACTGCAGAGAGGTCAGAAATGGGACACTGGGACAGACAACAATCAAAATGCAGAGTTTTCCCCTTAGAGACCACAGTAAGCCAGCTGTGGCAAACCAGTCCAGAGTAAACACCACCCCATGAATTCCAGCTCTCATGCAGGGACTCCTAATGCTGGACACTTTTCTATAGGTTTGGAACAGCCCTGTAAAGGAGCAGGTTCAGGGGGTGAGGTTGAGAATAAGGTGTGGCACCACTGCAACAGCTTGATCAAAGGAAAGCAGGGCTCCAGTGAGCCCAGTGACCTGGACCCACAGCCTCCCATAGCCATGGAGCTGGTGGGTGGGCTTGCAGCCCCTCCTCCTCCAGGCTGCCAGCTCACACCTTTAGCCCTGACTGACAGGGATGCAGTGCTAACTGTGCCTTGCACAAGAGAATCCTCTTAGAAAATACCATCAGAACACTGCTGAAATGGAAGCAGAACAACAGGGCAAACAGGGGGACGGGATAATGGTTAAAGGGGCACATTTTGCATCAGGAGGCAGCAGGCTCCATGCACTGCCTGCTTGGCCCTGCTGGGCTGCCAAAGCTGGCTTTCCTTAGCCTGCCCCCCTCGTGGAAATGGCTCTCTGTGTGCACGTGTCCAAGCAGCTGGCAGGGCTGTGACCCTCTCCCCTGGCTCCTGAGACACCTCCTGAACACGGGAAGCTGTGCAGACAAACAATACATGAGAGTGTGTGTGAGGAGGAGTGTGCAAGACAGGGGGAGAGAAGAAAGGAGAATATGAGAAACCAGACATCTAACAAAGAAGGAGGAAAGATGATCAGGCAAAGCAGTGAGATGAGAGAGAGAGTTGTTATTAGAGGCAAGAAGTGAAAAGAGGCAAATTAAACACTGGTTCAAACCAGAGTAAAAATAGCACAGGAGGAAAAGGAAAAAGAAAAGCCTGCAAAGGAATACAACTGATGTCTTTCAGTAGGTGCTATCACACTCACATACCTGCTCTGCCAGCTTTGCAGAGGAGCACACCCTGAAATTAACTGCAGGCCCTGGAAACAGCTCTGGTTGTGCCCTACCAGCTGGACCAGATGAGATAACAAACTTGGGGACTGCTGCTGGGTCACTGCAGTTAGTTCTTTACATGAAGTATTGACCAGTCACTGCAAAAGAACTTGGCTCTTGGCTGCTTTTTGAGACATCTGCATCTCCCTTCACCCACAAAAGCAGATGGGGTCTGGTCCATGGAGCTAAATCCAGCTAAAAGCCAAAGTTCCATCCAAATACAAAATTAATTGGTGCAGAATTCTTCATGTTGCAGTGTCAAGAAGGATGTCACTATTAAGATAGGTCAGAGAGTTAAGACAGACTCAAAGTCCATACATTTATACTTGATTTTCTGGTCACAAAATTAAAACTAGGATGTGGTCAAGATCAAAACTTAATCTCAGGCCATGACCTCCCTCCTGTGCCCCATGTCCAGCTGGATCCACACAATGAGCTGCATTAATCTCCGGGGACAGCAAAGAAAACTGAAAGCAAAGCAAAGTAGGAATTTATGTGTAAGAAAGAACCATATGACAGGGTCCAAAGCAATGATAATGTATCACTGAAAAAGTTCAGCTGATAAGATGCATCTTGTGGTTGTCTCCCTGTCCCCTTCCCCCATCCAGGCTTTGTCCTTATCCTGGATGCCCAAATTCACCACCAAGGGTCACCAATAAGCATCCCAAGAATGCAGCTGATGCCACAGCACATGCTGCTGCCACTCAGACATCTGAGGAGGTGTAGGGCAGTGGGAAGTTAAAAGTGAGTAACTCCGCACCTGGGTGCCTGCCCTGCTCAATCCTCATTTTCCCCAGGAGAAGCCTTCAGGACAGGAATGCCTCTAAGGTTTTAAGGAAGCTGTCCTGCTCCCTTTCCTGCCTTCAGTTTTCCTGCCTGACCTTCCCCAGGTGACTCTGCACTTCAGCTCCCTCCCTGCAAAAGAAGGATCACCGAACCACCCTGCTCCAAGACAGCACTGCAAGAGTAAATGCATTAACAGTTGTATTAGGCACAAAAGCAATGAGAGTTGCTTTTTGGATGAATATGAAAGATTATTGCACACTTGATTTCAAATGTTACATCCCTGATCAGACCAAGTAACCTGACTTTATCCAAGTGCCACTCATGCTGACAGCCTCTGGAGAGCAGAGAAGGAAGCCTCCTCTGAATTATCTCAAACCTGAGTGGAAAGACCAGCCCTGGCCACTCTTTGGTTCTGCTGTCCCTTCTCTTACAGTGTTTCCCCACATTTCCAGGGGTGCACACACTCAGATTGCTGGAGATCTGAGCAGAATGAAATACCAAGAGGAAACAAAGCCCTGGGGCACATATTTATATGCAGCCATAAAAACACAATTCTTGCTTTGATTGTGTATAATCCTGACAATCTCCAAGTGTAAGTACATGCTTCTCCAACTAATCTGAGGTGAATACAAATCTTAGTGTACCATTTATTTGCTTTAATATGAACATAGGTCTTTGGAGAAAAGAGAAGCTGTGTTTGTGTGCCTGTGTGATAGACAGGTGGGTTTGAAACACTGACTAAACATTTTTGTGCTGTAGTTTTAAAGGTAGGATTCATGCTAGGAACTCTTTAACAGTTTAACTCCAAGCCCCCTGCCCTCCCCTCCGTCTCAGTGTTGCTGCTCTGCTTTGGGAGCAGATTTCTTGTCTCAGACACGAGCAGCTGAAACAGTCAGGGAGCAGGGGAGGAAGGTCGAGCTGACCTTGTGCTGCAGGCGCCGCCTGGGCAGAGCCCGCTGGGGCCATCCCCGCCTGGAAACTGCTGCTGCTGCTGGAGCTCATCCTCACACCCACTCTGTGCAGGGCTTGCAGGTACCCGAGGAGCAATTAACCTGCCACAAATGCTTCTTTAGTCATTTTTAATCCAAGGCATTGACAGGAAAACATAATGTATTTTCCTGCTTGGCTTAGAGTAAGGAGTGATGATGTCTACAGATTTACTGATGAAGAGCTTCCTAAAAGGAATTGTCCAACAATGAGCCCTCCAAACAGCCTCTCTTTACCCTCTGATTTTCATACAGCGACACATCTAGATTTCCTATGACTTATACCTGCTTTTGTGAGGGAAATGCCCTTTTAAAACACGCCAGTGCCTCTTTACTGGTGCAGCTGCCTTGCACTTAGAAAGAAACAGTTAAAAGAAATACATTAAATCTTATGCCAGAGCCAGACCTGCTGTCTCAATTCCTTTGAGTCAATCAGCACATTGGTAGTGCTGTAAATCAAAGGCAATTCTGCAGCACAGCACCATTTTGGAAGGCAGGTGCTGCCCTGCAAAGGTAAATGCATATGCATATTAACTGTCAGAATTTATTCAAAGTCCATAATCTCCCAATGTTTTGCTTATAGTCTAAATATTCAAACACATTATTTTAACTGACATGGTTAAGTGAAGTGCCAAAGACATATGCACAGGGCATATACTATAGATGTGTAGATACATCACACATACATATTTATTTCACTACACAAGAAGATGGAATCATTGCTATATCTCATGTAAGGCTGGGTGCTGTTTTCTGTAGATTATGATGACAGCCTCAGTTGGAAAACTACAGGAAATTAGCCTTGAATACTCTGCATAAATTCTCAGCTTTTGAGGAGCTGCAAGAAATCAACTTATATTCAAGTTAAAACTGTTCCTCAAGAAACATGCACATTCTGAAAAATGTGATTTTTCAAGCCAGTTTAACTAAAGACTGTGAAGCAGAGGAAATGAATGTGCAAAAGAAAAGACTTGAGAGCACCCTGAGAATATTTATATTGTTAATTACCAAACATGAACAAAATATTAGCGTGCTGTTATCACTGTATGCTTCAATATCATAACAAAAATGAAACAAGGCTTAAAATTGTAGAATGTTTTCTCTACAAACCAGTAGTTTACTATGAATTTGTTACCACAGTTCTTGTCCTTTAACTAGTAAAAGGGACAGTCAGTTTTTTCTGGGAAGCCAGAACATGACTGAGATACATTTTATGGTTTAGGGTTTCAAATGTTTTAAAAACTAGGTCCAATCCATCTCCCACTTTTCTGCAGTACAGGCATGTGGATGCATTACTTGAAGCTCTGCACACTCTGGGCACTAGCATCCACAGAAATTCTTGCAAAACCCAGCAGGGAGTATGAGATGGCTCACCCAAAATGAAAGTGGAATCATCTGCTGCCTTCTTGATGGAACAGCACAATCCTCACTCTATGAACTTTATCATCTACCAGGCCCTTTATGTGTTGATGAGCAGGAAAAAGCACAGCCACAGAAAAGCTGTGATTGAGAGGTGGCTCTCAGAGCACCTCTCACTGGACAAAGCAGTGAGGTTCAGCCAGACAAGCCAAAGGCTTATGGCACCAAGGATGGAGCAGGCTACTTGCCAACTCTCCCTTCAGTCAGTGCCTCGGGTGCTCCACTGATTCCTTGTACCTGTCCCAGGAGGCACCTTGACTGCCAGGAACAGGGACAGCTGGCAATAAATCTCTGTTGCAGGGGCTGTCTGCGGCAACTGGCAAGTTTGAAAGCACAGTGACTTGCATGTATGTGGCCTGTGCACCTGCACTGGGTGTGCACAGAGCCAGTGAATTCCACACTGGATGTTCATATAGACATGCATCCAGTACATAAACAGACCCCAAAGATGCAATTTTCAATATAACCCATGGCCATCCCGTGTGACCTAAAAAATTCAAGGGCAGGAAAGCTATGTAACATAGTATCTTTGTTGATAACAAAGCAATAATCCCCTTTCTGTGAGGAAATGACAGGTTTGAAATTGCCTTGTGTTCCCAGACTTTAAACTTGGCAGCATGTCTCTTCTTGTGAATGTTTCACTCCAGAAGAGTCTGGTGATCCATTATTAGCAGCTAATGCACTGTCAAGCATGTGGGCAACAACGTTTGGACAGGAGAGATGAAGCATCAGCTGTTAGTCTGCTGCAGCTCCTCATGAGCTGCCTGAGATGGGGAGATTGTCTGACACGGGAATAAATTTCATGTGTTGTGGGTCACTCTTCTGGTGAGAACAGCAACTCAGACAAAGTCTGGGCTTTGCAGAATCTCTTCTCCCTGTCTGAGGAAATGTCCTGCAGTCCCCTGTCCCATGGGCAGAGGGAAAGGAAGCTGTTTACAATAAAAAGAAAAACACGATGAAAATAAAAATGTGAGTGCTCAAAATTCATGTCAGCCTGAAAAATCTGTTGGTTAAAAGTACATGTGTCTGCTGCCTTGACAATGCTCCCTGCCAGGCAGCTTGCAGGGGGCATTCTGATTGATGATAATTTCCAATATAGTTCAATTCTTTCATAATGCTGTCTCTTTTTTTAAAAAAAAAACCAAGTAATTAACAGCAATGAACAATTAAAAATAGCTATACAAATATCACCATGCTCTTACACAGGAAATTACTAAACTCATTGTATGCTTATCTGCCAGAGAAAAAATTCAGTCAGCTCTTCTATTTATAACAGCATCTCCCTCAACTAATTAGCAGCATTAGCATTCACAGGCTGCTCACCAGGAGGATCCAAAGACCCTTGTCTCCTGGTCTGGCCTGGATATTTTGCATCATATTCCCATTAGCTCTTGGGGACTTTCTAGGACCTGCGTCCTCAATGAGCCAAGATTCTCTCATGTCCTGTCTGCACTTTTGTCACAGCCAAAGCACATTTTGCCAGGGAGTCACAGCTCTGCCTGTGGGCACAATGGCACACAGCACAAAATTCTGGCTGAACTCACCACTGTCACCACGGCCTCTGCCCTGGTGGCTGCATTATCTCCAAGTCCTTTGCAGAGCCATCACAGCAGAAGAGAGCTGTTCAGCAGGAATAATAATATTAGATTTATGCCTCTGCCTGAGTGACAAAGAGAAAAGAAAAATCTTTCCAGAGCACAGGGGAGAAGTCAAATTATCCTGAATATTAGTGAAGAGTGGGAGAGATGCTTTTAAAAGGGCTTTTGATACCAGATTGAAGCAAAGAAAGAAAATAAGGAGGAATATGCCCTAAAATACTTCCCCCTTGCTGGGCTGTTTGTCTTCCAGGAAATAACAGACTGAGATTGCACTGGGAACCCAGCTCAAACTGCAGGGGGAAAAGTTGTGAAGTGAGAAAGGTTGGTTTGGGGAGAGATCAGACACTCTGTGGAGTTGGCAGTGATGCAGTAAAGGGTGGGGGGAGGAGTGGGGGTGGAAATCCCATCCTGGATTTGACACTTAGGGAACTGCAAAGCTGTGCATGGAATAGAAGTCAGGCAGCTCTTCAAAAATAGGCTGGGAAATCCAGCAAAGAGACAAGCTGTGCTGGTGGCTGCTTTTGAAGCCAGGACCTGTGAGGAAAGGGCTGTGAGCATTTGCATTGCCAGGAGGTGTGCAGAAAGCATTGCACCGTGCTCAGACTATTTACACCATGGTTTTCCTGCCTTTGGGAGGTGCTCAGACTGCCCCTTTGAGAAACTCATTTTGTATTTATAAGGCTTTATGAACTTGCAAAATCTTTCAGAACTTCTGATCTGTGTGTAATTTCCCATGCTTTTCTTCAAGTGCTTTTCTTCTCCATAACAATGTGTTATTAACTTTCAAAATCTTATTGCATGACTATAAAATTCATGTGGGGTTTCAGAGCATTGAGTTTCAATGGTGCAAACTGCTCCATCAGAACCAAAGGAAAACATGTTCTGGGAAACAAGAGATGGTAGGAGGGCTACAATAATTCTTCATATGAAGAAAAGAAAGTTGGAGTTGTTTAACACAGGAAGCACACAGCCATGTTCTTTACTTACAGGGGGAAAGTAAAGAGAAAGGTACAGCAAATGTGAAGATCAAAAAGGGGAAGAAAACAATTTTTGGCCTTCTCCAAATTGTCCTTCATACTGCAGACTGGTTGCTGTGAAACCCATCCATGCAGGTCCTCAGGACATGTTGTTTCATGGCCAAACTTAATTTGCAGCCAAACAAATGCACACAAGCATCCAGACTTTCCTTAATGTGTTGGTAGGTTCCCAGTAAGAAGGTTTGTCACACATCTTGAAGTGCAGCCCACAAACCCACTTCTCAGATATCCCATGCTCCTAAGATTTGTGGATGCCAAAGGCATCCACAAAGCATTCACCTTTTCTGTGTGATACAGACCACAAGATACCAGTGAGCACATTTTAGATCAGTAAAATAATTCTCATCAGTATCAGATTATCAGAAGGAAAGTCATGTAGTTGTAAGAAAAAGAAAAAAATAAGGCTATGGAGAATCTATTCTGTCTCATCTGTCTCGGTGTTAATGACCTTTTGCTGAACAGCTCAGCTCTGACTTTGGATTCAATTTTTCTAGATTTGGAAATTGTCAAACTGCCTGGGTGAGACTCTCCAACCTTTGTGATAGAAAGGAGCTGACATTAGCTGATTATAACAGCATTTCTAGCTCAAGCATATCTGCATCTCTGAAAATACTATGAATTTTGACAGGTTTTCAATACATTTGTCCACCCACAGAGCTGATGTCATCTCACTTGCTGGAGGAAACTATAAAGGATAGATTTCCTTTGGCTCAAAAGAGATGTCTGAGTAGTGGCAAAGTCTGTTCTTCCACAGTCATTTCAATTAGCAGGGAATAGCCTGAGAATCCACGGGCTGTTACAGTCAGTCGGTGGCCAGAAACAATTAGAGAGCCTGGCTGGTCCTGCATCCCTCAGTCAGCCCAGCTCCCATGGTGGGAAGAGCCAGAACTGCCTCTTGCTGAGGTACATGATTTAAAGGCATCCTCTCTTCACTGGCACGAGGTCATCACTGCCTGGCAGCAGGATGACAATCCAGACCTGGTGGTCCAGAGGGGGTGGGGGCACTGATGGAGCCCAGAGCAGTGAAATGAGCCAGTCCCAGCTGCTCCACCCCTGCCCACAGTGCACAGCCCAGCTCCCTCCCACTGCTGCTCCCAGCACCTTCTCCTCTCATCACATCCTTTCCCCTGCAACACCCCCGTGGAGGGGCACCCTGACAGAGGTGGCTCTGACACCACGTGTGTCTGTCTGTCTGTCACCTGTGGCACTGGGTGCTGGGGCTCTGCATCTCACCCCCACGCTGCATCCTGCCACGCTCCTCACCTGCAGAAGGAACGGCAATATTGGGGCATCTCACTTTTTGTGGCATCACTTATGGAACAAGGGAGAAACCCCAGCACTGCCACGCACCCTGGGCATGCACCCCTGGCCCCAGGCTCCCAGGAGCCCCGCTGGAAGGCAGCTTTCCCAACTTCCATGCAGATCACTCTTCCAGCCTGTTTGGGAAGGGAGGGAGGAAAGTGGGGACATCTGATATTGGTTCTTCCTACCTGCAGCTTAGAAATATAAGAGCTGTAAAAGTAATCATTGGCGAAATTTTCCTCTGCAGGAGTCACAGCCAGTGGAATAAGCATTAGAAAAAGATGGATGTGGCAGGTCTGATTAATCCAGGTGCTTTTCCTGAATAACGGTAATTGGGGTTTAGCGTGGCTATACGTATAAAATCAAATTTAATCAGCAAATGGACTGCCTCCAAACTCACTGCCAACCCACCCTCACATTTATCTAGGTCTACACTGCTGTAATTTCATTGAAATTGAAGTTTTCACCCTGAAAATTTATTCTTTCACCTTTGATGGCATTTTAATCCTTTCCCTTGCGAAATACAAATTCGGCCTTTCACTCGAAGAAGTGGAGCTGCATGTTCATGTGCCTGGTCCTGTCAAGAGGCATGAAAGATCAGTGAACTCTCCCTCACCTATGGCCACAGGACTCAGTTAATTCACAGCTTAGAAGGAGGAAACAGCAGGGCAATGCACTGAGTGTCAGCTGGAGCTGCCAGCAGGAAAATTTACCTGAATAGCCAAACCAGAGGAATAAACTGCAGCAGCTCCTGGAGCAGCCCTGTGAGCTGCTAATTGTGGTTGGCCTTTACCTCCATTGGCTTTCTTAGTTACAGCAAATGCAATATGGCTCGTTAGTAGTGCAGCTCACAGACACAAGTGTAATTACAGTAATTACTTCTCTCAGCTATCCCAATCATAAGTGTCTGAGCACCATCCCTTTGGATAGTCAGAGCACCTGAAGAGGACACTTGAAATGCATCCTGCTCTTGTGATGACATGGAAGATCCTCAGAGATTCTCCAAGTGGTTGTGAGGCAACTTCAGGGCATTTAGTGTTACCTTGTTCTTTATCTGATGTATGATGTGCCGTGGGTTAATAACTTCTGCCTCACCACACCAGTGCAACCCAGACTGTGCTGCAGTCTTTGTGCTTGGTTATCCCAAAGAGGGACAGCCCAGCAAACCAGGGCTCAAACCTCCCTGGTTGGTGCTTGTGGTTGGACTCCAGCTCCCAGATCTCCTCAACAATCCCTGGCATCCCAAAGTGCCTGGCTTGGCTCTGCTCACAGACAACAGACAGAGCTTCTTGACCTCCAGCCAAACCAAGTTATTGCCTGGATTGCCTGGCTGGGATCATCAGTTCTGAACTCTCTGAATTGTTGCCTGCCAAGGGAAATGCTGATACATGTACATGTACATACATGTACACATGCTTAGACAGGCACAAACTGCTTCTCTCAGCTTCAGTGAAAATCCTTCTGAAGCCCATGGCTAAGTGACAGGGAGGGACCTGGATGCATTAGGAAAAATGAATAAGAAGAGTAGCTGGAGCAGTTTGTCTCATCATTTCCAGCAGAAAACAGAACCAATGCCTGCACAGTCCTGGAAAGTGGCAACGATGCTCCTGGCTTGTAAATCAGGGGCTGAATTGAAAGGGAATTAATGGAGGTTGGTCACTGTGCATTCCTACAGATGTGGTGCTACTGAGGGAGAAGAAAACAAGCTGGGTGTATGTACAGACACTAAATTTCAGTGTAGCCCAGCTGTTTGAGCTCAGCCTTCTTTATCCTACAACCAGCCTTGGAGAGCCATCCCAGACTGCATCCCTCCCCTGTGGGCTCTTCTGCCTGTGAGGACTCAGCACAAACACTTAACAAGCCAGGAGTTGGCTCCAAAAGGATGAAGCAAACTGGGAAAGCAGCCACTGCCCCAGGGGGACAAGATTCAAATGCTTGGGGTCATCAGTCCTGGGGATGCAGGGCACATGCTCTGACTGACCAGGACCCAAGCCAGATGCTTTTTTTTTCTCTTTTTAAAATCTTTTTATTATTAATTTTTTATTATTTAAGAGAATCAGTTTCAAATATTACCATAGGTGAAATTAAACAAGCTGATATTGTCCCTTTACTTCCAGCTTGTGAAGAGCACAAGAGATGCTGCTGTTCCACTGCTCTTTTAGAGCACAGATCTGTGGTCCTGGCTGCTCCTCCCCTCTGCCCAGCCTGCAGTGCCTGGCACAAGGGATGATGGAGCACATCCTCCCCTGTCTCACTCTGAAAAGCTGCCCATGTCAAGCACAGGGCAGGGCTGCTGGACTCATGTTACATGTGACAGACAACAGATTTCACTTGCAAATGTTTGCATAGTGGAAAAGTCCATGGGGACAGGCAGGGGCTTCCCTGGATTCCACCTGGTTTTGCCATGCAATGTGGGAGCAGTTCTGCAGCAGGTACCCTGCATGGTGGCTGTGCACTGGCACAGTGACACACACTGATGTAGCACAGCTCTGACACTGCTCTGGCACCAAAAAAACCTGGTCCAAGCTAGGATTTCTACCCTAAATCAGAAATAGCACCTCTTCCACCCAAACAGGATATAAAATTCCAAGCTGCATAAGGGAAGAAAACACCCAAGGTGTTCCTCAAGCTCACCAGACATTAATTGCATCAAGTACAAGCTGAACACTCTTTCCTAGGGCTTACACAGAGCCATTCCCTTGCTTCATTACAGATTGGCCTCTGTAATAATGCTAAAGATCAAACCACAAAATCTGCACTTCCCTTTAAGCAAATTGCATTTCTGTCGAGGGGCCTGGAAGAGAGGAGAGCTGGCAGCACTGGATGGCTGCATCGTTTCCTGAAGCTACTGCTGGGGGCTGCAAAGCATTTAGTGCTGGCTGTGTTCCAAGAGACTGACTTGTGCAACACCCTGCCCGGGGCAAAGGCTGGCAGTCTGTGCTCTCTGAAGGGCTTTAAAGCAAGAGGAATCCTTTATCATCTGCCCTCAGGGAAAGCTTCTTTATCAGCTGCTTCAGGGTCTGAGCCAGCTGTGAGAGCAGAGGTGTGGCAGTGCCTGGGACTGGAGTCACAAGCCTCATCAGGGAAACCCTGTGGCAGCAAGGATCCCTTCATGGAAAGGCTGTGGCCAGTCCGATGGAAAATAACCCTGTGGCAGCAAGGATCCCTTCATGGAAAGGCTGTGGCCAGTCCAATGGAAAATAACCCTGTGGCAGCAAGGATCCCTTCATGGAAAGGCTGTGGCCAGTCCGATGGAAAATAACCCTGTGGCAGCAAGGATCCCTTCATGGAAAGGCTGTGGCCAGTCCAATGGAAAATGCTGCTTTGGGCTGGTCACCTCCTCTGCTTTGTAAAGGGTGTCCTGAGCTGGCACCAGTGGGTGATGCTCAACTCAGCCCATTGCATCTGCAGCTCAGAGCAAACCTCTTAAGATTCAATCTGAGTGTAAATATAAGAGAAACAAAAGCATCTGATGATGGCACAAGCAGATCCTGCCTAACAGCTGATAGCAACCAGGATAAAATGTTATTACTGGGACAAACTGGCCCTGTCTGTGAAGCAGCCCAGCCACAGCTGATGATACAGCAGGATCACTTGACAGTACTTTAACTTTTTGAACCTGAACTAAAACTGCAGAAATAATAGTCAAAGGAAGGAAGCACAGGCTTGAATGATGTATGTTCAGATGATAAAGTGCATCACAGAAGGCAACAGGCATTTCTCTCTATCAAAATGTCCACTTAGATGGAAAAAAAATCATAAAACTGCACAATGTAGCATTGCTGAAAGAGTCCCCAAAAACCTTTAAATGCAGCTGAAATTTGACTTGATACTTCTTGAGCTCAGACCACAGCTTCTCAGAACCACTTTGCAGAGTTTTTGTTTATTAATGGCTGGAGATGCTGCATTCCTCTTCTAGTATTTTTTTCTTTCCTTCTTTGTTTTTTTTTTATATTATGTGTACATATATACAAATACATATATATATATATATATATATATATAAATATTAAAAACCCCAAAATCCCTGCCTGCCTGGATGAATGATGGGAAGCCTGTGATTACAGCAAGAATCATGCACCCTGGCAAAGACATACTTGTGACCTGGAGGTCCAGAGGCACCCATCATGCTCTGAGGGACCACATAAAGCTTCTCAGTATCACAAAAAACTGCCAGTGGAGAGGCAAGCTCTTGTGATATGGCTAGGAATCAGGCTGAGATAAAATCACCCTGAAAATTAATCTTTAAAGTTCACTTAAATTAAATAATTATCTGTGCTAAATTAGAACACTTGAAACAGTATAGCATTATAATTTTCCCTCAACTTGAGAATAAATATTCATCTTTCCAAGATCTGCAGAACATTTCTCCAAAGGTGCTATCCCCATATTTTAGCTTCAAAATGCATTTATTTCAATTATAAAAAAAATACATGTTTTATAAAACAAAACCCACTGGATAAATACTTTTTTTAAAATGTTTTTCAAACCAAAACAGTTTTCTCCTGGCCTCACAGATCTTCCCCAGGACTCATTTAATTATAAACCTGGACTTGTACAGCCCTTATTAATTCAACAGTGTTAAAGGATATGTTATTTGATTATATGAGTTTGCTCTTCAGTGGCACAACACTCAGCCATTATACAAATAGACAGAGATAAGTTATAATTAGAGACTTCAGGAATGTTCTGAAGATCACTTGTAATTGGCAACAGCAATAAAAAAATCCTAATTTATTTAATTAGGCGTGTGATAGATATTATGACTTGTAAAACCTATCTAAGCTTATTGATAAGAAATAATTATTAGAAGTGGCTTCTGTTTACTGAAGGAACAGCAGCAGATGCATTATAAACAGTGTTAGATCTGCAAGTCTCTCATTAGTGTGGGCATTGTCACTTCTGCTCTCTTGTTCTGCTGCGGCACTGGAGAGGGTCTGCAGTGTGGCAATGAGGGCAGCACTGCACTTCTGCAAAGTGCTGGTCTGCTCAGGACAAATTAGCTGAAGATCAGGTCCAAAATCTCTGCTGACAGTCCTGTGCCACAGTAACACCCAGGGGCTGGAAAGACAAATCAATGCATGACAGCCCCCAGGGGAGAGTTACCCCAAAGTGCCAGGGATGGTGACCTGAGCGTTCCTATTTCAAGTTACTGAAGGATATTATCATTTGCACAAGGTCTGGAAATTGGTCTCACACTGTGCTTTTAATGACAAGGGAATATCATGATTTGGAAATCTAAGCAACTCATCAGGAGGTTGGGCTCTTAAATGACATTTAAATTGAATGGTGGGTAAGATGTTCTCCAGAGCATCCTCTATCAGCTTTATGTTTTGAGTTTTGCCAATCTCAGGGTAAAAACTATAATTAATTTCTCCTTTTCAAATATTTAAATTATAATTAAAGACAACATACATAATAAGAAAGTTTTCTCTTGATATTACATGCAATGTTGGAGTTAATTATTATAATTTTAGCTCATGGTTTTTATCATTCAGAATGTTAATCTCCCTGTTACTCTGAGAGATTGAAGAAAAACTGGGAAAAAAAATTGTAATTGGTTTTTCCAAAAAAAAAAAAAAAAAAACTTCTGTGCAGAAGTTGAATGTAGCATGCATCTAATTATGATGAAAATATTTAATTTGCAATGGCTAAAAAATAAACTTTGTTCTTGTTCTCAAGAGGTTTCCTCCCTTTTTAAGAAGTACTTTTGGTAATTAAACAAAGGTGAAAGAATATCATACACAAAATTGCATTAGCTCATTAACTGAGTTGTACAGATTCAGCTGGATACAGCTTTGCTGGATTTTAGCCTTGATCACAGAATCACAGAATCTGCTGAGTTGGAAGGGACCACAAGGATCATCAAGTCCAACTCCTGTCCCTGCTCAGCACCATCCCCAAGAGTCACACCATGTGCCTGAGAGCATTGCCCAAACTCTTCCTGAGCTCTGCCAGGCTGGTGCTGTCACCCCTTCCCTGGGGAGCCTGTTCCAGCCCAACCACCCTCTGGGGGCAGAACCTCCTCCTAATATCCAACCTCAACCTCTGCTGACACAGCTCCAGGCCACTCCCTCAGGTGCTGTCACTGCTCAGCACAGAGAGGAGATCAGTGCCTGCCCCTTCTCTTCACAAGCATTAATGCTCCCCCTGCACCTTCCTCCAAGGGAGCAGCTGCCCAGCCAGGGAGAGCCTCGGGGGGGCTCACGTTAAACGAGTTTTCCAGTTTTGCAGAATGGGGGCCACGGTTGCTCTCTGGGAGCCACTAAATCTCGATGGTTCAAGAGAAGCAGGCCAGGTCTTGCCCTCTTGGCAAGCTGGGCATGGACTCCGTGTGTCTGGGCATTCTTCGTGCCTGCACTTCGTGCTGGTACCTCCAGAGGGGTGACAGACACGGCTGTGATGCTGCTGGGGCAGCAGGGGAGGTGAAACACCCAGGCTGCTGTTCTGCAGTGGGAGCACAGATCCCATTCCCACCCAGGGGGTTGCAGGTCTTTTCCTCCCTCAGCATCCATCTGCATCTGGCTGACTGACCTGAGCTGGCTCTGCCCTGGCTCTGGGACACCACATCCCCCAGCTCTGACAGTGAACCCCTGTGTGCCAGCAAGGGCAGGCAGAGGTGCTCAGTGCTGCCCACTGTTCCAGGCTTTGCTCCTGTGCTTCTGTGCAGTCCAGGGGTGCTCACAGAGAAAATGAAAAGGCACAGAACAATCACAACCCATCCTTGGAGAAACAGCTTGTTTCTCCATTGCCACACACACATTATCATGCACAACACAGGAAGCCTATCAACAAGCAGGAACAAACCCCATATGTTGTTTTATTCTAGCATGGAATATTATTCAACTTTTTTTCCTTTTCAGTGTGAATACATCTTTGTCAGGAAAAACACTACTGCAGTGTCTGTGCTGCAAATGTCCACATGACCTGGGTTGTGGAAGGAAGTCAGGCTGTTGCAGAGTCTAAAATCACAATTCAGAGATCTTTCTTAAGTCCTTCCCATGCAGAAAAGTAAAGCTTCTCCAGACAGAGGCAGGTATATTTACTATTCCACACTGGCTACATCACAAGCAGCAAGGACTTAAATCTTCACACAGACCCAGGATGGGAACCTGAACCAAAAGGATGGATATCAAGCTCTGGTGTAAAGACATGAGAGATAACACTTAGGAAGAGAAAAATGACTTGAAAAGCCAACAGTGAAATATTGTCTTGAACACAAGAGAACAACAACTTGCAATTCAAACCAATTACTTTTTCCAGCACTTAAAGAAAAATTGCTTTGGCAGTGCACAGCGCTGAGAAGTTGATTGACACAATCTAGCATTTCAGGGACATAACCTGGCCCAAATTTCTTTCTTTTTTTATTTTTTTAAGCAAGTACCTATAAATCTACACAAATACACTTTGCTCTATTTCATCCTATCCAAAAAAGTCCTGTTCCTGGAGAAGGAAAGAAGAAGGAGTTCACAACTACTATAATTTACACCTTTGTTCTAGAAAAAAATCTTGCCTCAACTCTACTGGAATTTGTGCAAAAGCACAGATTTCCTTAGATTTTGGTGCTGAGCATGTGCTTAAACCTATCTGAGGTTCTTGTCCAGTAGCTGAGCCACAATGAGCTTGCTTGTTAACCTGCCACTGCCATACAAAAACTGGGGATGGGACACAGCAAAGCCCAGTACGTGCTGTAAGTTATTGAAAGAGGTTTGCTGCAGGTTTTTTTTGGCTTTTTGGCTGATGTCAGTCAAGCTCTTTAAGGTTTGGGTCCCAGAGTGACTGAATTATTTCTGCAACAGGCTGCAAGGATTAACCAAGGCAGCAGAGATTAGCTGTGCCATAAAGCTAATTTCCCCCCAGCCTTTCTCCACTAAGGGAGGAGTTTGCAGTTCAGATTTTGCAGCATGGCCTTATGAGCAGCCTGGTCATGGCCATCACCCGTCTGAAATATCAGGATGCAAAGTGTGAGCCTATCTCTATTTGAAGCCTCACAGGAATTCTTCCTACCTGACTTTCCTCTGTTTATGCCACAGTTAGAGTGGCCCATGGTTCAGTGCCACCCTGCTTCCCATGGGAATGAAAGGTCACCAGGCTGTGTTTAGCAAGCTGGGTTTAGCAAGCAGGTTATGACTTCCGTGTGGGAGCAAGGAACTGCCACCGCCCAGCCCTGGGTCAATAAAACCTATGTTTCCTGAAACTCTGAAAATCCAAGTTTCCCTAAAAAAATTGCAGTTTTGCCTTCTAACCTGCTGAAATAAACAAGAAGCTTTAGGGTCCTTCTCACTTCCTCCAGCTTGCAGGGTCACACATCCCACTCTTCACTTAGACTTTATTTAGCACATCGTCTGGCATCCATCCCTCCAAAAACAGAAGGGGACATGTTTCAGATCACCACTCAGTCCCCTCCACAGATAGATGGAATGGCTTGGGTTGGAAGGAACTTGACACATCATCCAGTTCCAAGCCCCCTGCCATGGGCAGGGACACTTTCCACTATGCCAGGCTGCTGCAAGTCCCACCCACCCTGCCAGGAATGGATGCTCCATTCCTGGCAGCCTTGGACACTGCCAGGAATGGAGCATCCACAGCTTCTCTGGGCAAGCTCTGCCAGAGCCTCACCACCCTCACAGCAGCTCCCCCCCGTTTTGGGCTCAGTCCCTCTTTGCAGAACCCTGGAGTGCCTTGTCTTTCCCTGACTGAGCTTTCTGTGCCCAGCCCCATGCACGACATTTATGAAGCATCCTGGTTTATCTGTCAGAGAAATAATGTTTGAGGCAGTGCCTCTGAACTGAGTGATTTGTCAAGGTAACTGCAAGGGGAGGACAGAGCAGTGCTGGGAGCTAATGTATTGCTGTCCTGATAGATTCATGTTCTTAAATTGACACCTGACATTGCTGGACCTCTCAGGGGGAGAAACTGGCTGGACCATCGAGAAAGCCATGCTAAAAATACTGGTATTTATCATGTACAGGGTTCTTTATAGCCTTGGATCTATTTACAAAAATTAACCAATGGATCTCCTCCTATTTCTGTGGTGAGAACTCCACACAGCTAACACTGCTCTCATCTTACCCAGGGGAAATACGAAGGCCTCATGAGCTGGGTGCCCACAGACCTGGCTGAACACTCCAAGAGTAACAAGAAGAGTGCACGTGAGACATTAACCCATAAACACCAAACTACAATGAAAAGATTGGTCAGAAACTACATTAAATTCTGTTTTCTCCCAAGGGAACGGGGAAATATGTCTTTTGGTTTTAGAGATGTGATCCTATACCTCTCAATTAAGAACAAGGGTAGAATTCTGAATTCTAGGTGTTTTACCTGGTGCCACAATCCAAATCCTATTTCTGATGTGCCACTGACCTCTTTGCTTATTGGTACCATTTGTTACAGCAATTCAAAGCAGTATCTGGACAGAATTTAAAGTTCATTCTCTCGTAATTTTGTGTCAATCCTAGAACTTCAGGCAGACAATCCCTTCCTTCAGAGATCTCACCAGTACCACGTCTGCAAGCAGCAAGCCTATTTTAAGCCTAGATTATAAACAAGCATCTTGGCAAAGCCCAACCTCCCTCGACTGCCCAGTGACTCTCTCTCTGCAGAAGAATGGAAAATGAGTCTCCCTTGTAGGCTGTCCAAGCACAGGCAGCACTGCAGGGCTGTTGGTGCGCGTTCCTCTCCAACGCCTGATTGCAAAGCTGAGCTGTGCTCCTGGGAACTCCCACACACCAGTACAAGTGCTGGTTGTATTACTTAGGAAAATAATGAGGTAATTTCTCCTTTGCCTTGTCCTTCTAGCTGTCACTGCCTGCAGAGGCCAGGCCCTCCAGTCCCTGTGTGTTCCTGGCTGCTCACAGGTGCCACCAGAGCAGCTCTGCGAGCTGACATTATCACTGCCTGGCACTTCCCTCTGCTGCTTTCCATTTTCAAATTGCTGGATTCCTAATAAAGGTGAGGAATTGAAAGCAGCCAAAGAGGACATTGTACTACGGTCTAAAGGGGTCTTCAAAACGAGAATTAAACACCTTAAATTCTGTCTGGGCTTTTGGCAAACCCCTGGCCCCCCAAATGATGGCAATCAACACAGTATTTTTGTCATTTGGAAAGGAAACTACTGAATGGCCCAACCTTCCTTACCTTGAATGTTAATACTGACTTCCCTTAATCCCCACTCTTGAAAAATGCATCAGGCATATGTCTCTGTTTGCAGAGGACAAAACCCAAACCAATCAGCCCAGTATAGCTTTGATCTTATTTATTGAAGTTGTCTTTGTGAAATATGTTCCTTTTAAAACTCAGTTATTAGAAGTTCAGAATAATGAGACCATTAAAATAACTTAGCACAGACTGGGATCAATTAAAATAAATGGGTAGGAATAAGGACTTTAAGAACAAGTTGCTTCATCAGGGAATTCAGCACTCAGCTGTGTCTACCTTGGCTTCACTCTTTGCCACATGTATATTCATAGTGCCTTGATTCAGAGCTACACACAGCTCAATGCCTTGGTTATTAGATCAACTCAAATCTGCCTTTCTTTTTTTTTTTTTTTTTTTTTTGAAGGTAGAAAGACTGCTTTTTAAAAACAGAGTGTGTGCCAGTTCACTGTCAATGAATCTTTAGTGGTCTCTTTTCTTTCCCAGCCAGATGGAATTGCTGTACCAAATCTCTATGTATATAAACCTATGCTTAAGTTTATTTTGATCCAGTAAATCAGGTATTTAAGGACAGACTATTCACAGGGCTGTATGCCTTTCTGTGGGATTTGGGGAATTTAGCCTCCCTTTGTTGAAAATTGTAACCAAAGTACTGAACTGAATAGGGATCAACAAGCTTAACTGGAGTTTTTAGCTCACCAGAGGTGCTGCTTTCTTCCCAAACTAGTGCTAAATCTAAAGAAGGAGAGACATTGCTGAATATACCTTATACAAAGAGAATTTTTTTCTGATGAAACATAAGCCTAGATTTGAAAGCACTTATCAGCATGAAAAAGGAATCTAGAAAAAAAAATATAGCAGGAAAAAAAAAACCAAAAAAACTTGTAAGAGGTGGACAGCCTCTCTTGAGGCATGAAAGTAGATAGAAGTTCTTTCTTTGCTGTTTACATTAGAAATAGTAGAAAAACTTTGCAGGAGTGCTTCAAGATCTGAATATTTTCATATCTGAGCCCCAGCACCTTCCATTCCAGAGGTGAATGCACCATGTGGGGATTCAGAGAGCCCAGTAAGACTCGAGCTTAGCCAGGGATTTTCAGTGCAAGGAGTCAAACAACCAGACTGTCCCCCAGGTTTTTTGCCCGTTTCTTGTAACCTTTTTTTCTGTTCTTTGGGATAACCCTACTGCCCCATGACTGCCTTTCCATGCAGTGAAGAAATGTTCCAGCCCAGGCTGCATGGGGCTTCAAGCAACCTGGTCTAGTGGAAGATGTCCCTGCCTTTCCTGTGTGTTTTTAAAGAGATACATTTGTTTTAGGCATATTTAAGCCTAATTTCACACAGCCATTGCTTTCCAGCAGTCTCCAGCTGTCCAGCTAGACCAGGTTTTGCTGAAAGGGCTTCCAACCTTATTATCAGATGGTTTTCAGTAACTCTGCCTAAGCATGAATGTCATCTGAGCAGGAACTTTGCATCACAAGAAACTGGATCTCAATAAAAAGCTTTTCAGCAAGCAGCAGCTCTCCAAGGCACAGAGTTATTAATGTATTAGAGCATGCTAGTTAAGCAAGGTAATTAATATATCTCTGAGCATTAGGTATGCATGGCCAACTCTGATACCTGTCAGCAAAACATAATCTAGGTAATTTCTAGCATATAAATTGAATGTACTTTTGAAAAACAATTTCTAATTATGAAGACTAATTAATTTTGGGGAAAAGCTTGCTTTTGTTTAATTTGAACAATACATTTAATTATGATAACAAACACCCAGTGGACAAACCATTCTGAAGAACATTATCTCTGTCCACAAAAAATCAGTTTTCTTTTATTTAAAACCTGATCCTGGAATGTCACCAAGAAAAATAAAATAACTGCTTACTGCAAACACCAACCCGATTTCCTGTGTCATATTTAGGGATACATCTGGCATTTAACTCACTTGCAATGGTGCCAACTGCATACAGTGAGGTATCAGAACCTCCCTGATGCTCAGAAGTGTGGGTGAGATATTCAATACCACAGGCAATTGATAAAAAACAAGTAGCTGGAATAGAAGGTATTCTTTTTATTATCAGCTTCCAGCAGCCTGGGTAGTGCATAGAAAGCAATGGAACAAGACCAAGGGGAAAAACCTGAGCTGTGCCAGGCTCTCTCTTTTTCTCCTCAGGACAGCAGTCACCCTGAAAAACTGGCAAGGTGGGAACCAAACCCTGTCCCTTCCTTGTCCCCCTTGCATTCAGTAATAGCCTGTTCACCCTCCCACAGCAGGTATTTTTGTGGTCCCAGTGCCAGCCCCCTGAGCAGAAGTGGCTGGTGAGCCCATTGCAGATGAAGCTGAGTCAGTAATGGTCCAGCTCTCCTTGTTTTGCCCATTTTCTCCTCTCCCCTGAGCGATCCATGTGGATTTTGGAGCAGGAAATTCAGTCCTTCAACACAACACAGAACAAATATTCTGCTGAGTGTATTGGGCTGTGCAGGCCAAGGGAGGAGTTACACTGTGATGAGGCAGTTTTCAAAATAAAACTGCCATGAGGCAGTTTTCAAAATAAAATATCCTGCTTTTGCCCATGGCAGAGAGTTGTTTTTATTGACTCTGAAGTGTCACACTCTGCCCTCATTTGCTCGCATGGGATTTGAGATTAGAAAGTGAATTTCAAGCAGCCAGTTAAAATTGCTGAGATTTGGAAAGGGAGCAGCAGGAGAAGCAAGGATTCCCCTGAAGAAGGACAACAAGCCTTTGAAGTCTTTTTCCTTTGCTCAGCCATCTAACTTGTGTGCAATGCCTGGCCCCTGGGGTGAAGATTTGCATCCCAAAAGAAAGACTTGAAAAGTAGCTGGTTTGAGGCACTCACACTCAGAATCCAGAGACTTCACAGGCTTCATGGAGAGCTGCATCACATTTCTGGGAAGCCTCTATAACCTTGGTGCTAAGGAGCTGCTCCTGTCACAAACCCTTCATACAGAGCTGAGTCAGGTGAAACATCAGCAAGGATGTGGCAAATTTGCTTACTCTTATTTTTCTTCATGATCATTGCTTTCCCTTGCTGAGTACCTGGCTTATCAGGGCAAGTTCTTCACAAAAGAGTGCTCCAGCAATGAGACATGCATTCAGATGACATAGGAAAGGCCACAAAACTATTAAAATAAAATGAAGGGAAAGAGAAAAGGGCACTTGATCTGCCTGAATTTCTGCTAAAGGCAGTTTGGAAGCACATAGGTCCTTTAAAAGACTTGAGATGAAATGCAGTCTCGACTTTGAAGTACTGTATATGTGAGCTAGGGATCATCCTGATGGAAAGATTAATACATCCTTCATCCTCCCTCAAAAACTTTCTTCTCACATTTATTGCTGTACCTCCTGCTGCATTAACCTCATTGCAGCTGGAAGTTTCTGAGCTGTATTCCTAGGAGTGAATTGTCTGCTTTGCTGTTCCCATGTTCAGTTACAGGGGTAAACCAGGGGTTTGGGAAGTGCTTGTTACTCATTCCAGCTCTCAACTGGTCTCAGGCCAGTCACCACAGAGGGCGGTGTGAAAATCTCCTAGAAATGCCAGAGCCCAAGGAAAATAAGAAATTTAACAGCTGATTAAGCCAAGCAAAACTTGTTTGGTAAAGAGGAGAATGGGATCAGTATGAGTCAAATCCAGCTGGGTACTTCTGCTGCACTGCACTTCTGTGTGGCTTCTGATATCCTAACAAGTAAACCTGAGAGGGCAGGCTGGGCAGCTTCAGAGCTGGCTGAGCAAACACACTCCTTGTCACAGAGCAGCCTCTTGGTCAGACAAGCCAGAGCACAGCTAACTGCAGCAGTAAGACAAATCTCACAGAAATCCATTCACAAAGGACTGAGAGCAAACAGAAAGATTTTACAAACACTTGGCATAAAGCATCATCATCCTGATACCACAAGTGAGCGCAACAGGAATGAGCAAAATGTCTGTCACTCTGCAGAGCACAGAGCCCTGCAGCTACCAGCTTTTCTCATGGGAGCAGGGAATCCCTGCAGAGGCACAAATAGCAGCATCTGGCTCTGGGTTGAACTCCCAAGGTCACTTTCAAGCAGAGCGCCAGGAGCCAGCACTGTGCCCTGCAGAGCTCTGCCAGGGAGGGGCAGTGCCAGGGCAGGGAACACTCCTGCTCTCTCCCCTCACTGGAGCACCCTGGCACTGCCAGTGCCCAGCTCCAGCAGCCCTGAAGGGACTGCCAGCAGCCTGTCCATCCAGGCAAGTACCCAGGAATACACTGTGGAGGTGGAAGGAGATGAAGGATGAAGATTTTATCATTAAGACTGTAATTGCATTTAATCATTTCACATTATAACTAAGTGGCTTTCAGGTCATTGCCCTACAGAGGATCTGCTGCACAGGGAGTGCTGAGACTTGACTGCTTTTGATGAAAAGTCCCTGCAATTACAAGATTCCTGGAAAATGTCTGGTGTCAAGACAGCATTTTCTGATTGAAAGCACAGTACAGGACAATTCCAAGCCAGCACAAACGGTGAGATCCCCTGTCTGTAGAGCAGGGATCCAAAGCATAGGAGGTGATTTTCACTAGGGAGTTTACAGCAAAGCAAACTGCAGGAGGAGAATCCTGACTGCAGTGTTTGCTCCAGGTACACAAGGGCGATTCTCATTAGCAACAAAGTCATTATTTAACATAATCTTTATCTTCTCCTTGAAGAGAAAACTGGTACGTGGTCAAAGGGTTTGTGTCCCACCCATCCACCTGGCCCAAAAGCCATCCTAAATTTTCTCATTAGCTTTCCTGCCTGACTCTTCCACCACAGGATTTGTATGCTTCATAAAAATTAATGAATTAACTCTGCCAGCAGCTCTATGACAACAGAAAATATTACCCCCACTTTACATATTTTAAAGATGCAGACAGCACTACAGGCTTGCACTGGATGTCCAATATAAAGGATGGGAGTCTCATGGATTTCTAGGGTGCCTGATATTTTTATGCTCTGAGAGCAGTTCCAAGAAAATTCTCTTAAAGACACAAACATGAAATACTGAGAATGCAGATGTGATTTATCTCCATCCTATCAGTCAGGCATGTAACAGAAACCAAATTAGGCCTTTATTTGCTCTAATCTTCCTCTACTGTCTCTGAAGAGAAGGAAAGCAACTCGTGTCCACATGGCTGTGCAATGCCCACCCTGGGTCTCCTCTCTCCATATATTTTCCTCATACGTGTGGAATGAGTTTTCTGAGATGGAATAATGAGCACATTTCCAACAGATTCTGTGGTTCAGTTTCCTCTAGCTCAGCACTGCTTTGTTGCTCTTACAGAGCCAACAGGGCTCCCAAATGGCTGCAGTGCAGCAGTCCCTGTTATTGCTGTGGTGCACGTGTGTACCTCTAGTTTTGATACTGCACAGGCCTACAACAACATGTCAGTCTGTGCTCCAACAGACTGATAATTATGAAGGAGCTACTTATCTGTCTAACAAAAGAGTGATGAGGGTAATAAGAAGATCTGGCCTGGGATACTGTTCATTTATGACAAAGATGTTAATTAAATTTTGGTAAATCTTTGATGGTCTGGCTATTTGCAAAGGAGGGCCGTCACTGTTTCTAGCCATGAATGTAAGGTGTGGTCTCTAGCAAGAAGAAAAAAGTACTTTTTTCCTGAATTAGCATTTTTTTTTAAGCCTCTGGATGTGCATATGCCAAGCCTTGGTTTGCAAAAGCACATGAGGGCAGCAAGTGCCTGTGTGACTGGAATCATTACCCAGGCTGCAAATGCAAGAAACTCAGCGTGCAAAAGGAATGCATCAAACAGTCCCCACTTCTTCCCTGGAAACACAGACCCAAGGAGCCACTTGCAAACACAGCCTTAGATCTTGAGCTGCTGCAGCTGCCATCTGCAGACTGCTTTCTTAATGCAAGGAAATGCAATTTGAACAGGAGGTAAAGAATGTGATATGTGCTTTATAGCTAAATGATTAACAAAATGAATTGAAAAGACTGAAATATTCATAGCTTTAAATATTTATAAATTAATTTTTAAAGTCACTGTGCAGTATTGAGTTCTTTAAAAGTCTGACAATCTAGGACCTCTCCGTTTCATTTCTGCTTGTTATTACAGTTATTAATGCTCAAAAAATGACAAGTGCTTGGCAAGAGAGATGACATGCAGCTTCCAAAACAGAAACAGCAGCTAATGGCTCTGCACTAGTGTAGGGTCAGCTACTCTGCTGGCAGTCACTGGAGGAAACCCAGCTCCTGATCATCATGAGTGGATGTGCCCAGAGCCAGACAAGCCAATAAATGCCCCAAAGCAACAATTCCTGGCCTCATCAGTGTTAGCAACAGCCTGCTCTGACTGTCTGATACAAGGGCAAGTAACAACCCCTCTCTGCCTGGGGTCTGCTGGCCACTCAGCAGTGTGGTGTCTCTCAGGGAAAGAGAAGAGCAATTCAACAGAGAACATTGGCTGAAGCTGTGTCTTACTCCTCCTTGTTCCCCCTAACAGGCTGCACACTGTAGCAGGAGTTTCACCTGTCCTTATTTGTTCCAAGATAAATTAAAAATATGAACAATGAGGTCGGTGACATTCCAGTCTGGCACCACGTTACCCTGCAGGAGGAGACCCCTGTCTGCTCTCCTACACCAGTGCCTGCAAACATTCCCCCTGGAGCACAGCCAGTTTGCTGCACATGCACAGTGCCCTCATGCTCTAAGTGCCACTGACACCTCAGGTTCCTCCTGCACGTCCCCCTTGCAAACACAAAGTAACTGTGGCACAAGAGCAATGCTCTTTTTCAATACTTCTGCCTTGTGTTTCTCCTTCACTTCCCTTTCATACTTATTTCTGATAAATGCTCATATTCATGTAGCAGCAGGAGACCATTACCCTTTGACAAGAGTCTGCTTCCCTTGACATCTCTAAATTATTCTTGTTTGATGTGACTCAGGGATGGGTTACATTTGAAGGGCCTTATGTGGTAGTATTTAGAAGAACCACAAAATTGTCAGATATTTTTTAACATCACCTAAGTAAATAATTAAGGGTTTTTTTTAATTTTAAAAAAAGGTATTTCAGTATTTGTAAGTGTGTGAATATCTGGAGCTTATATCTTTCCAGAACAACAAGAATGAAAGGTCAGCTTATGACTCACAGAAGAAATAGTTTATTCTAATTTTCTTAGGAGGTTCAATAGTTTAATCCAGAGCATCTCTTTAATCTTTTGCTTCAATTTAGGACTATACTTCAAATAGAGCTGAGTACCATAATGGAATGGATAATCCCATCCATGAACAGTTCTCAAATGGGACATTATGGGATATAACCAGTGAATAGGATAGTTTTATAAAGATACTTCTCAAACCAGAAGATCATTCCTCTGATCAGCCAATGCTGTTGCTTCTGGTCCATCACAGCCCATGCCATGGGGAGATAAGCATTTAAGAGATGCAGATCACTGCCTATCTGGTGATGTAGATTACCTGAACTTCCCTGCTATTCACTCACACTTTCTGGCAATTTCCTGTCTTGACTTAATCTTTTAAAAAGAACTCATTTAAATAATGATCCTTCTCTAACAGTCAATTGCTTTCTCGAAGTGAGCTGATGTAAATCGAGTAGGTGGCTTGTCATCACATCACAGAAACATCAGAGAGATGCAGCAAACTTCATCAGGCTGCAATTAGTACTTTCAGAGCAATTTATATGGTTCATTTTGTAGTGCCACTGCTGGTCCTACACAGTGAGGGCTTCTCTTCATGATTACAAATGTTACTCAAAACAGTTATAAAACATATTCCTTTAGAATCACTCCATTTATGGAGTTATTTATTATATATATGGGGAACTGAATAAATCAGGAAGAATTTGAAAGGCAAAACATACCCTTTTCTAGTTCAGAAAGTGTCTGTGTATATAATACCATCCTCTCAGACACTCTGTACAAAATTATTGGTTTGTTTATTTATAAGAATAATGACAGCCTTGCAGCTTGTTAGTGAGAAGTCTGTACCAAGGATTTGGTATTTGAAGCCTGACCTTTGAATAGGAAACAACAGCCAAAGTGATTATTTCTTGTCTTTGAATAAATTAAAGTACTCCTTCGAGCTAGGGCTGAAGAGCCCCACAAGGTCTTTCTGCAAGTCTCAAAGTTTCCAGAGCAGCAAACACCAGTGGAGGAGCTGCCTGTAGCTGTTCTTGCAATCACTGTTCATTACAGAAACAGGTGGGCACTTTGGGGCAGGCAGTCTGCAGAAGGAGCTGGTGGAGCAGAGAGCCTGGGAAGGCAGGGCACAGGCACAGGCACCTCCTGCTCCCAGCCAGCTCCCACCTGGGACCCCCAGGACGAGCCCCAGCAGCCATCCCTGCCTCTCTCACCCTCACAGGCATCTCTGCCAAGGATGATTTCTTCCCAGATTGTCACTGAGGAGGTTTTGATGCAAGGAGCTGTCAGAGGAGATGGTTTAGATGCTGGGAGGATAATCCCCATCTATCTGCTTTAAAAGGGAAGTAAATAAAAATGCTCTCCTTAAATCACAGAGGCACGTGGGTTTATTTGGCTGAACATCACCAAGGCATTCTCTCCTTGATCTGCAGGCAGAGCATAAGGGCAGTAGTAACCTGGGGCAGGGGAAAGAACAGCTACAATGGGCACTGATGACATTAAAAACTGCAGTGCCAGCATCCTGCAAAACAAGCCAACACTTTATATCCCCCAATTTACTCTGCTCTGATGCCTTACTAAGGAGGATCTCATAAAATAGCCGCCTGACAGCAAATATAATCAAGGGGAACGTGTGACCGTGGGCTGTTTCATTCTGCTGAATACTCAGGTGAGCTAGATTTGTGGTGAGACCCCGAGCTGCATGATCACAAATCAAAGAAATAACAAAATCCCAGTTGCTGTCACCAAAGAAAGAAAAAAGCATGGTGAAATGAGATGTTCAAGAGTTCAGGTAAATAACCATGGGAACAGAACACCTGGGAAACTGCAAGTGGGAGCTGCACAGCTTTATAAAGAAAGCCAACCTAGTTCAAACACGAGCTTACTTTTGTTTTAAAGTTATAATTTTGAGGAAGGTATAAATAGTGATAAAGTTTCTTCTGCCTTTGTTTTGCAGGTCACACCACGCTGCAAAAGTGGTTGATCCTTTCTTTGAAATCAATGACAGAAACAACCATTTTTACCATCTAGTCTGACCTTGGATTTCTTTGATAACAATGGTATTCTTGGTGGGAATAAAATGTTAGAGAAGTTCTAAGACATTAACATGTCAGACATGCCTCAGAGAATGTGATCTCTGCCTCACCTGTGGCTCTGCCCATCTCAGAGCTGGGTCAGAGGCTGCTGGAGAGCTGAAAACCTAGAGATGATGCCCTCTGAAATACCTCTTGATTTTCAGATGCCCTCTCTTTGCTATCAGGTTCTTACAGCATCTTACTGTAGTCAAACCTGGCTCTGTCTGACACTCTTGAGCCTGTCTTGGTGTAGAATTCCAGAGATGTTCTTATGTTACAAGAATAATCCTAGATTAGAATTTCAGCCTGAATTCCAGAACTTTAAAAGGAACCAATTTCTTACAATTTTGGAGAACATTAAGACCAAGCTTTCAAATGTCCCAAGGCATTCCTAACACAAAGTTTTATTCATGCTATACAAAGTTTTGCATTCAATGTCCATTCTGCCCTGATGAAAAGCAGATACAATATTTATTTGCTTATGTAAGATTGTCTCCTCTAGGCACTGGGCCCAAGTATAACAATCATCTTCTATTGAGAAGATGGCTTTGGACCAAGCCATCTTGATGAAGTATTTCTCATAGCCTCATTTACAGCTGTGCATCAGCCAAACAACCCAGCTACAAACAGAAACTCCAGCAGGAATTGCTTAAGTACCCTGGTGCTTTGGAATCTAGGTTTGGCAGAAGAATAAAAACCAGAGAGAGATCCTTTGTGCTGCTGTCTTTTGAGCTCTTTGATGAAAACTGAGGCTTGCAGGGTAATTTCAAACCATGTAACACACAAGAATTGCTGTTGATAATGCAGACAAGTCAAATTAACAAGCTAACTAATATTAGAAACAAAGACATCCGTGGGTGTGTGTCTACTCCAGCCATCTAGGCTGAATATCGAATTCATGCCAGAGCTGGAAGAGGAATCAATATTATTGTTATTTATTTAATTTAACTCTCACAATATAGCAAAGTTCTTAGAATGAGATAGACAGGAATGGTTTTTAGGACATTTTGACAATATTAGTCATAGAATTTATTAAGAAGATGTTTCCCTCCTTTTTTTTTTTTTTTTTAAGACTATTTTAAACTTTTAAGCAAAGTAAAAATCTTTTTAAAACTACGTATTTCAAATTTTTTTTCCCCTCCATAACAGAAGTTCTCTCATATTTTTGTTCTAGTGAGGAGACCCTGACAAAAGTCTGGATATGTGTTTAGATGGCTGTGACTCTTTAGCTGCACTGCTTGGCCTATTCTTTGGGAACCTTACATTGCACAGCCTGCTGAGACACAAAAAGCACACCTGAAATATGCAACTCAGGACTAATTTCAGTGTCTGGCAAATATTTCCTGTGTCAAATGTAGGGCTCCATGGAAGGAAACCAGAATCCACAGGCAGAGCTACACAGACCTGGCCAGGTACCTGATTTGGATTTGAGAGAAGGCCAGTGCCTCATCCCTCCAGAATAAAAGCTCTTTGACAATTCTGATCTAACCTGAAAGCATTTGCAGCTAACAGCATCACACACCTCCTCCAGCACTCAGCATTTCCTGAGAGGAGCCTGGAGAGCAGGGAGAAGGAGCAATTCTAGTGAGAATAAAGATGAAAGGCCGAGAGCAAGAACAGGGAGAAGAAACCCTGTGTGGGTGCTGGGATCCAAATCACAGTCCCCTGCTCTCCCTTATCAGACTCCTTTTCCTGGCATCCAGAAACAACCAGAGCAGCAGCAGCTGCTGCCCCTTCCCCTCCCTGTGCTGGAGCAGCCCTGCCTGGCTGCAGCAGGGTGGGGAGAGGGGTGTGGGCTGCTGCCATCGCCCACTGCACCAGCCTCTCCTCCTGTGGTGGCTCAGCAGCAGGTGACAGGGGCAGTAGAGGCTTGGTGGCAGTGGCAGTGGTGGCTCAGCAGCAGGTGACAGTGGCAGTGTCCCAGGATGAGAAGGGATGCTGCTCACCAGGTGCCACTGTGTGAGCTGCCACAAACCTGGCTGTGCTCCTGTGAAGTGCAGACAGGAGGGGTTTTAAATTGCCTTATGCCTCAAGGACACCAGTCCTCACTCAAAGGTCAAGAGCATTGAAAAGCAACCCATTCCTGATGCAACCAGCTTGAAAAAGATGCAGGAGGGATGAAGCCACAGCGCCTGGTGCTGACAGGCAGGGGAGGGGCAGGGTTGGGTAAGTGTTTGCTGAGATGTGGCAAATGCAAAATTGATTTTCTTCTTCATTTAACACGTTTTTCACTCTCTTCACCCCCCCTCCCCACCCCTTTATAATTAAATTTAAAAACAACAGTGACTTCAAGAGGCAAACACACTTAAAAGTTTAGAGGGGAGGCATAGGAGAGGAGTTTGAGAGAGGAATCAGCTTCAAAGAGAGAAACTTCTGAATTAGGAAAGCTGAAGGGATGCAGACATGGTATGAAAGGAATTCCCTGAGGAAAGAGGAGGAAAATGGTCTTGGTTTCTACGCACTCCAGAAGATCTGAGCTCCTGACTCCTCTGAGAGAAGGATGACATGAACACAGCAGACAAGTCAGTGGGGACCACACCCTTGGTTTACTTGAACTTGCACAGGTCTTCATCATGTTCATTTTACTTCAGATATAGCAAACAAACAGGAATTAATTAGACATCTTCTGGAAGAGGAAAAATACACCATCAGTTTTAAATTTAACAGACTTTTCACCTGGCAAAAAGCTGGGAATGTTCTGGAGGTCTGTAATGTTACCTTCATTTACTGCACAGCAGGAATGTTGGTGTGTGTGCGTGTGTGTGGAATAGGTTGGGAATGTTCTAAATTGCAGCTATGACAGTGTGTCTTCAAATATCACAGAGCACTTCCCAACCTTCCTCTCTAATTTACCATTCAGTTCTGCTTGGACATGCAAAACAAACTGAGAACAAACAGGGTGGAGTTAAAGTTTTAGCTTTTTTTCTTTTTTTTAATTGCTTGCACACACCATTACTGATCAAAACATCTCGAAAACAGAGGAAGTTGAAAAGCCACATTCAGCAACAAGCCTGCAAAACAAAAACACCTTTTCCCTTTGTATTCAACACCTGTACTACTGGGAACAATATTTTTCTAAGCTTCCCTTAAACTCATATTTCCCCTTGCTTGCCTCCTTTACCGCAGTTTTTGCAATCTCCAAAGCTTTTGTTTGGAGTAGCTGGGGACATCCTCACTCTTGTGGCATATGATCCCCTTGGACTGTGCCATCAGTGCTTCTTTCCACCCTTGGCATCTCTGTAGATGCTCTGTTTATTCCAGTGCAGGTTTTTCCCAGCCATCCAAATTAGTCCAGAGCAGACAAGCTTTGTGGTGCTTATTGATCACCGGAATGCACATGCACACTGCCAGTGCTAAGCTGAAAATCTCACCTACAGGGAAGGCAAGAAAAAATGTAGAAGCCAAGGGAGGTGACCTACATTATCTTCCTGAGGCAACAATTTGTTGGAGGTCAGTTCTGGCTGCCCAGGGGTGCAGTGGTCCCTTAGACCTGAACTAACACAGGTCTACCATCACTATGTCCTCAGAAAATGATTATTCATTTTTAAATTTTGCGAGCCAGGCTAGAGTCCTCAGCTAGATTTGGCTCTGCAAATCTTCTAAGAAATGAACATCTCAACAAGGCTTTTCATGGCTTTCAGCAAAGCACAGGTGATTATTAGAAGAGCCCCACTTCCCAGAAACTTATCACAGCACTGCCTGGCTTTTAACACCAGCATAAAACACAAACTGTCAAAACTCTCATTTATTTTTTTCAGCTGCAGTTCAGAAACTATATTTCGAAAGGCCCCTGCACCATATAAATCATGCATGGAAAATTACAGCAAGCAGAGAGTGACTGGACATGGATGTGGCCTGGGGAGCCCCAGGACACTGCCCCAGATCAGCCATGGCTGCCCTGGTGGCTCAGTCCCTTCCCATGTCACAAGAATTTGAAACAATCTGCAACCTGGAAATTGGAAAGTGATGCCACCAGCTACTTGTTAAACATGGAATGAATCTACGTTCTATTCACTATGTCCTTTGTAAGAACCAAGCTAAGGTCAACTGCAAAGCCTTTCTTACCTTGTTGGACCTATAGAATTATAAAACTATATTAGAGAAAACCTGAATATTGCAGGATATAACTCATACAATATATCCCACTGAGTCTGGTTGGTGGGGACTGTGAAGCTAATCATGTGCTCAATCCAAATCCAGATAAAGATGAAGCAGTTTTCTCTTTGTAGATGTATAGCCTGCACTGTCCAGCTCACAGGACTGTAATGAACTAAGCTGCACTGGGTTTTCAAAATTCTGGTTTAGGAAATATTTCATAAAGCTTCCTGGGGAAAAGTGTTTTCCACACTGCATGAATTGTGTCAGTGCAGTCACAATGTTCAAACTCTACTCTGTCCTCCAGCTTGAATTTCTGTACAAGGATCAGCTCAGAGCTTATTCTTGGCTCTGCCTCAGGATCTGCCTTGGGATTGCTCTGCCCATATGCTCCCTCCTCTTTTCCCTTGAGAGCAGGAGACACACAGGAGGCAGCAACAACCTGCTCCAGTGAGCCAGCAAAATCCAAATCCAGGGAGAAGGTGGGAGGTTTCTGGCAAAGAAGAGCCACATCAAAGCACTCTCCAGTATCCCCCTGCCAAAAAGGATTTCGGTACCCCTCCTCTTGCTCTGTGATGATTTTACTTCTGCAGCAAGGGGACTTTTCCATGTGCTTATTAACTGTCTCCAGGAGGCTTTTGGCAAATTACATTGCCATCTTCCTCCTTGAATGCATCCCACTGAAATCTGTATTCCTGTCACCTGCCCCCAGCTCTCTTGGTGGCAGCTACTCAGTTCAGCTCTTCTTCCACTCTGCATTCCCGTTAGACTAGCAATATCTGCATAATATCTTTGGGGGAAAAGAGCTTTTGAAATACAGCTTTTGTTTTAATGACAGAACAGCATATGCTGTCACTCCTCCAAGCGTTTTCTAAGTGGTGAAAATGCTCTCAACTTATTTAAGTACGGTATTTTTCCACCAAGGCTCTTTGTGTAACAATGCTCCCACCTCATTTTCTTTCAGCAGCATTGGTTGCAAACAGGGTACATGGAAGCCAAAACGATACAGGCTGCAACTCAGACAAGAGCTACTCAGGGATGGTAACAGACCCAAAAAGCTAGACTCAAAAATAAACCAGGAGGTTCTGAGATTAGGAGTCTTTGGAACAGCTACAAAGCCAACAAACACAGCCCAGACTTGCTGTCCCTTTGCATTTGTGAACCTGAAATGCCTTCGTTAATGGATGCTGTGTGCAACATTCACCGAAGCTGCACGACTGCCTTTGAGCCATGTGGTGGCTGGATATGAAAGTGCCCTCAGACTCAGGGCAGGCTCCCACTGCCAGCCCAGAGTCCAGCCACAGACCCACCCGAGGCACTCTGCCCTGTGGCTGCCTGCCTGTGCTGCCAGTGTGGAATCACTCCCAGGAGTCAAGCACAGAGGTGTCCCTGGGTGAGTTCAAGGCTGAGACATCCACCCTGCTGGTAAGCCAGACAAAAAAGCCCCGTGCTTGGGTTTGTACCTCTGGAACAAAGAGCACTGTCCCCTTGCCAGCCCCTGCACCTGTGAGCTGGAACAAAACCCATGCAGCACAGAGATCAAAGGGCAGAGGCTGCTCACAAGAGGGAAAAGCTCAGAAGCCACCTCCACACTGCCCAAGGAACTTCCCATGGCTCACTTGTGCACCTCTCCTGTTTGATGGCATCTTTCTGCCTCTTCTGGCTGTGAGAACAACTGTGATTCCAGATGGTATCTGCTCCCATGTGAGTCCCACTCAGTGTGCTTGCACACATGTTTTGACTTGTTTTGTTTAGATTTGCAATATCATCCCTGGCTGGACAAATGCAAAGTGACTTATTGGCAAAGAGGTTTTTTTTAATTATTGAATTATTTACTCACTCATAAGCTTTGATTACAAGTGACCATGAGTTATTTAAATAAAATTTGACCTTTGAATTCAAATCACAAACAGAAATGACAACAACAACAAATCCAGTGGCAATGTTTGTCAGTCCTAGGCCTGGCCAAAGGAACACAGGGCATGAGTGACCTGTTCTGCAGAGGGAAAAGGCTTTCTTGGAGCTTTCACTTCCCACGTCAACAGATGTTTGCTTATTTCCCCAATGATTCCAGGAGTGAACAGGTAGAGCTGTGCTCTAGAGAATCCCATTATAATACACAAAGGCATCAGAGAGAAGGACATTCCTGCATTTTCTTAAAACAAAGCAAAGAAACCTCCATGACCCAACAAGCACGTTTGTATTCCCAGATTTGTTTGTAAATGAAGGTGGTTGGTACCTGTTCCAAGAGACTGCAAATCTCCCAGCTCTGCTCTGGTGTGCAGCTGACACCCCCTCTCAGACATGCAGCTGGCTCCAGAGCTTTCATTTATTTCAGAAAATAGTTGAAGTAGGAAAGCGTAGACAGAGACTGGAGGAGTTCCAAAGGCCTCAAAATGTCACCCTTGTTATTAAAGCAAAAAGAGAATGTAGGAAACTGGCTGAGAAAAAAGGTCAAAGGTTTTTTTGTGAAAGAATCAAATTGCTCTTTTCTTCTCCAGCTGTTACCTGCAGTGCTGTTGACACTTTCACTAATAAAATGTGAGGACCACACTGGAAGCATCCCAAAGAAAATCTGTGTATTGGGAAGATGGGATTTGCTCCATCTGATGTCCCAGTAAGGAAACTTTCCACCCCACGATCGTTTTTGGAGGTGCTGCCCACATTAAAAAGGATGACTCAGGAGTGAGTAGAGGAAGGTGTGGAGTGACTGGAGGTGGTGCTAGAGTTGCCACCCCCAAGGCTCTCCTTTGCAGGCAACTGTAGGCTGATGAAGAAGAAACAACCACATCCATCCCCACCAGGGTGATTGGAGTGGCAGTTCCTCACTTCAGAGAAAATACCCAGCTTGGATTTGCAGTCAGAAGTAGCAGTCTGTGCCATTAAGAGAAAGAAAAAAAAAAAAAAAACCTTCTCTGGAAGGGATTTGGCTCAGACTGGTCCTGGCAGAGCTGCATGACCCAGAGATGCAGCAGTCAGGCAGTGCAGAGGAGCTGGCTAAAGTCAGGCAAGGCTGCTCCAAATAAGTGCTCAAATAGAGTCACTCAGAGTTTATTTTTTCTATTTGCTCTGTCTATCCCCTTCTACAGTTTGTCTCCTTCGAAGAGTTCCCAGACAGAGTAAAGAAAATGGAACAAGCTTTGCAAAGAAATCTGATTTGTTGTCTAGACCATCCAGACAAAAAAAAAAAGGCTTTATTTTTTTCCTCTTTTATTTATGATACACCTTTCTCCAGGAGGGAGGTCTCCCTGTCTGACTAACACTCAGGTGGGACTCAGAGGTGGTGCATCTCAGGCTCCTTTTCTCTCCTACAAATCTCCCTCAGCTGACACTGACTCCCTGCATGGGAGCTACAAGCACCAGCAGGTCCTGGAGATGCCACAGGCCTGCACTGCCTCACTGCAGGGTTTTACAGCTCAGAATTAACCCAAAGAAGTAAGCTATAACATGCTGGAAGCTAAGGCTTCCTAATGGCAGCTGGAGCCTGGCTTTACCCAGGTGGCAAAGCCTGCAGGCACAGCCCACCAAACCCACACTGAATTGCCCCCCTCCATCCACCCTGCCAGGAGAGAGCTTCCTGCACATGCCCCTGAATTCTTGAACCACCCTGAGCTGTGTAAATATAAAAGAGTCTATTTTTCCTGTTGTCCCAGTAATATTCCTCAGCAAATCCCAGACCAGCCAGACATTCCCAAGGGAAACCTGCCTAGGTAGTTTCTACCTCACATAAGGCTGGCTCTTACATATATCTTCAGTCCAGGCCATCACACTACACCCTGAGACAGATTATAAATGCTTGATCTACTTTCTTAAATTCATGTTACTTAAATTCATGTCTCCCTGCAGACCTATTCCAGGTCTGTGATCTCAAGGTGTCTCCGAGCACAAGAAGAAGGGTACCATACCTGCCAGCTTCCAAAATCAGTATTAAAATCCTGTACAGAAGTTTGAAACACATCTACCACAGGACTGCCTGACATAAAATCTGTTCCAAACTGGACCCAGTGATTCAGTCATGGATATTCTATGAGAGCCCTTACATGTAACTGTACACACCCCAGTGTTGTCCCTAAAGCAGAGGTCTTTTACCTGGTCTGCAAGAGCCAGTCAACACAGAGTTGGGCTGTTTGGGTTTTTTTTAATACCATTCTGCAGAACAGGATGTGAGGCACCTAACACCACTGACAGACCTTCTGGGAGACATGCACAGTGTGTTATACAAAAAGGTAGCTGTGAAAGAATGATGCAAGGACAGGTAATGTGCTCTTTTGTAACAAAATTCTTAATGCCTGGTGGTCTTGGTGGTCTAGGTTCAGTTCACTATACTACAATTTGCACCCAGAAATTTTCCTGGGGGTGTGAGTTTCACTATTATAATCACCTGAGGTAACTCTAGGTTATATTTTCATCCTATCAGCTACCACCATGCTATTATTTAGCCTTATACTTTACTACAGTTTCTGCTCAAGTCTATTTGGACAACAAGTTGTGAACAAAACAAGGATTGTTAAAGTAATCTGTTCCTGTGGACTCCTCAGTCCTCCATTGCTCTGGCATGTTGTTATGGTTTCAAGAACACCCCATAGTTGCTGTGAACCCTTTTATCTGGCTTTTTTACTTCATTTGACATCATGGAGGCAGCAGTTTCAATTTTAGATTGCCCAGGGTGTGGATAGTTGAGCGCACTCCCATCCTTCCCCTGCTGCACGAGGTCTCTCCATGGCTCGGAGCAGCTGCTCCCACATCCATTTGAAGCTGTACCTGCCAAGAGGACTTTTGTCTTCACCCATCTGTGCACATAACACTGATTCCTTCTTCAACACAAGCTGAACTGGTTGTATGGGAGGTACTTTTGTGGTTGCAGCTGTAAATCAGAGAAAACATAATGCTTCTTTTTCAGGTATTGCAAAGCAATCCCTGTTCTCCTGAGGCAGAGATCTGCAGCTCAGGGGCTGTGTCTCTTGGGTGTCTTCTCCACATGCTGAAGCTGTGAGCAAGATTCTCAGTGGGTAAAAGCTGATGTGCTGCCACGCTCAGGAGCCAGCAGAGCTCTGGGAGCAGGTTCTCACCTGAGCCTGATGGGTCCTGGCCTTGGTGCTGCTCAGTGGCACAAACCCGTGCTTGCCTGGGCTGATCCTGCGACACAGGGAAACTCAGCTGTGCAAGACCTGGGGACAAGAAGTCACTGGGGAAATTGTCCCCTGCAGGCAGCAGCCAGGGACCTCTCACTACTGCCATCATCCCATTCTCTCCTCCTGGTTGGAACGAGCAGGCACAGATCCCTGCCCAAAAGGCAAAAAGATAAATGCCTCTCAAGGAGATTTCATCTCGCTTTCCCTGTAGGCAAGAGCAGCGATTCCAGGAGCAGCAATTCCATGTGTGACCATGCTGTGACATTGTGAAGGGCACTGGGGGAGCTCCTCTTGTGTTTCAAGTGTAAAAAACAAGTGCCAGACCTTAACAGCAGTTTGTCCTTCTGCAGAGACAGGCAAAGGAGGCAGAGCCCGAGGGGCTCGGGGGGCTCACAGCCCCAAGCAGACCTGGCTCCCTGCAGGCTCTCCCCAGGTCCCTTCTCCCACAGTGGAGACTCACTGCTCTCCAGCACTGCCATCCATCCCACAATGGGAAACTGAGGCACGGAAACACAAACTTTTTTGGCACCCCTACAAGTCTGAGGGAAGGGCCGGGTTCCACACCAGGATCCATTTCTCATCTACCTCCTAGTCCTGCCACAGTTCTGCAAAACATCAGCACAGACTGTCCCCATCCGTGGGGAGCCAGGGACTGGATTTTGCAGCTCTCCTGGGGACGTGGCTGGGATAAAAGTTTTAAAAGGTGAATTAGCCACCTTCCTGCACCATACCAATCTCCTTTTCCTATGGTAGGCATTTAAACCATTTTCCAGCCCTTTCTTTTTCTCCCTCTTCCAACTTCTGATAAAATAAGGACACTCATTCAGACAGACAACTGGAGGAACAGCAAGTCCCCGCTGGGTTATATGACAATTTGTCAGGGTCCCGAGGCCCCCAGGAAATGGTGCAGGGATGATGGATGAAGGTGTGAAGCAGAATTGTCACTCCACAGCCGAGGCATTAATCAACTGTCAGGGCGGCTGAGAGTGTGGCAGGCGAGCCTGGCCAAGGGGGCACCACGCTGCCAGCAGGGCCCTGCTCCTGGCACCTCCTGCAGAGGGAAAACACTCCAGGAGTGACTACAGCTCTCACAAGCAGCAAATGGTCCCAGCAATTCCCCGGGCAGCTGTTCCTCCAGGAAGCACTCGTTCTTGCCTTTCAGAGGAATTTGCTCGCAAGCCCCACTGCGCTCCCCAGAGCCATCAGCAGCTGTGGGAGTGACTCCAGCTCTGCCAGCAGGAATGCTCAGCAGCAAACCCAGCACCCACTCCATCCCCCTTCTACTTATTAAATAGTTTTATTTCCAGGTTTTTGTAAATTGCATTTTGATGGTAATTTTTAAAGATATTTTTAATTTTTTCCCCCTTAGTTTAGGCAATTTTAAAAATAAAATTAAAAAACATGTTTCAGCATGAACTGTCTCTTTCCTCCTTAAAAGTAAAAACAAAATGCTTTGTCACTTGGGGAAAAAACCCCTTCCCCTCATTTTGTAGCGAAGCTATTCAGCAAGAGCTAATTTCACAAAGAAAAAACCCTCAACTGTTAGCCAAGATCCCTATCTCTCAAAAAATATATGTAGAAGGCAAGCTCAAGACAACTTGTGGCTCTAAGCAGGGGTTACCCTGATCAGTATTAAGCTGCTCTTTTCTGTTTCTACCCCCTTCATGTCTCCCTACTATTCGTATCCATCTTTCCCCAAGCTCACACATCTGTAGCTTCCTCAGCAGTGGATGCAATGTTCCCACCAGCCTCCAGACTTGGATCTGTGGTGCACTACAATAACAGTCTGTGATGGGTATTATATTTGAAATTTCTTTTAAGACATTCACATTGAAAACTCCCCTTTGAAGAACAGGAGGGACAAAACCTCAGTACATGAAATTCCAGTTTTTTTCTGGAGAATTTAACCTGGGTTGTTGAGTCAGTTAATGTCCACTGCTGCAGGCTCAACCCTGCTTTTTGGATGTTAACAGGATTTAAGGGTGGGATTTTAGTGGGACCTTAGGAACAGAGATCTCCTGCATATTTTTATAATATTAAGCAGACATATGTGCACATACATTGATAACAAGAAATTGCCAGATCAAAAGCTGTGAGTCAGATTACTGAAGTTCTGGGTTTCATGGCACATCTGATAATCTCTGAGCAAGGAGAACAAGCTTGATATCCCCTCACCAAGAGATACTGGGTTTTCCTGCTGGGTCTCAACACAGATTTTGAAGCATCAGATTGCCACAGCTGACAGGTTTAACTCAAACATCTGCTGAGCACAGCCTGGAGGGATTGTGTCAAAAGGGAGAGATTAGGAGCATCTCCTGCTTTTTGGCTGAGAGTGGTTCTTATTTGGGGCAGAGATTCTCTGGTCTCAGAGCAAATGCAGCCCTCAGAGTGTGTCTCTCTCATGGCTGTTTTGGAAGAGGTGTGCAGCCCAGTAAATGAGTTTCAAAAGCCTGACAGGAGCGAGGAAGGACAAACAGTGCTCAGCCTTCCCCATGCCTGTGTCATGCCTGAATTCCTGAGCAACCTGGAAAAGGCTGAAAGGTCTTTAGTGGCAGCCCTTACAGTGTCAGTGTCCATACAAACTTAAAGCCCAGCCTGAGTGAAAATCTAATGAGGAAGGCAGACAGAGTGGAAAACCTCTCCAAAGGTTCAACACAGCCACAAAAAAGTATTCCAGGGCAAAAGGGACAGCTCCTCATTGCAGTCCTGGTGAAAGGAAAACTGCTGCCAGAGGGGTGCAAAGCCTGTGGGGACTCCTGAGGTTCTGCTGCCATTCTCCTCCATTAAGGGAGTCCTTCCAGAGCATTCCAAGTTTTCATTAATTATGTGGGTCATGACAAGCAGAGCAGAATCATAAAGCTTGCAGACCACACTGGCAAACAACTTTCAATTCAGCACTGAACAATTTTCCCCAAAACTGAACTTCAGCTTTATGCCTGCTGTTACCACCTCACCATTCCCACCAAACAAAACACCATGGTTTGCATTTTGCCTTCTGCCTTCATCACGAGGCACTGAGGGGGCAGATGAGGACACACATTTTGCATGTATAATGCAACCACTGAGCAGAAGGAGTCTCAGCAGTCCTGGTTCAGCTCTGCAGCCCTGTCAAGGGGAGCCTGCAATGCTGCTGCAGCATAAAGGCATCACAGTGTCAGGCTTATTCATTAACTAGATGAGAGATGGAAAACCCCTGTGCCAAATAAATGGATTGCATAATGTTGAGCCAGTCTGGAATGCCTGGAAGGCAAAGGAAGGATAGTGGATATTATAAAGCTGCCAGCAATCTTTTCAGCAAGATATATAAAGCTGAGAAAGCATGAGGTGCAAATAGCAGCATATGGTGGGGAACTCCAAGATTTCCATAAGGGGGACACAAAACTTGATAGGTATGATCAGCTCTTTCTACCTCCACCTTCAGCAATTACTTGCATATAATTCAGCATAGAAGTCTGCTTCTTCTCTCTTCTTTGTTCCCAAACTAGCTATAAAATAAGACTCTAAAGCTCCAGGGTGAGAATCTGCTGCAACAGAAGTTTCCCTTGCTAAGGCATCTTTCCATACCACACAGACAAAGGAAGTGTCTGTCTGAAGGAATTATCACAGCAAGCAAAAGACTAATGGGACCATTCATTATCTTTAATTATATTCATCATCTTCTGGTGATTAGAACACAGTCATAAATTAAGATACATTTAAATTGGGTACATTTGAATGAACTGGATATCCTTTGAATATCTTATAGGAAGTGAATTTGCTAGGAGTCATGATGCTGTCACCTTGACAGGGCAGAAAGGATGCTTCAGTGTGTCAGGGAAGTCAGAGAGCCCTGAGGTACAATAACAGTGGCATTAGGAGAAGAAGGGATCAGCCTTTGCTTTGGTTTCTCATAGCTGAAGATCCTGAGAGCTCAACTCCCAGTGTTCACAATTTCCCAAGTACTGCCACAAAGAGCACAGCCCTTCGTACCTCTGACCTATCTTGGGGTTTACTGCTCCCAACACAGGAGCTTCAGGACAAGGCTCTGTGCGTGGAAGTAGCTCCCCCTCTGTCCCCAGAGTGGTGAACCATACACAGATTTATACTTGCACAAGGGCTGCAGACTTGGGGCTGTTAATACACTAAACTCATGTAACCCAGGAACAGAAATCCACATTAAGGCCCAGCCCTTCTAAATCCCTCACATCTTAGTGGTTGCACCATAAATTAATCCAGTGGGAAGGATTAAAAGCTTGTGACTTGAGCTGCACCTTCCTAGGGTATGAGTGAATGAGAGGGTACATCCTTCCCCAGGTTTTGCTCCACTTTTATGTCTCTAGAGACATAAATCTGTGTCTTTAGAGAAAATTTAAGCAAGTCATTTCCCAGAGAGAAAAAGCCACAGGCACAACTGTTACGCCTCTTCCATGTTCTCACACTTCTGCAGACATTAACCAGCAGAGCTCAGATAACAGATACCTATCAGGTGACATCCATCAGGAGCTGTGATGCCTCCTGCTCCCGGCACCATGCCTATGCTGACCACTTTTGGGCATGGCTTAGAGACCAACTAATGCAGGAGCACCTTGGGCTGCCCCCTTTCCCTGCCTGGCATCTTAGTGAAAGCCTCCAGGGATTGTCAAAGATGACCCCATTTGCCTTTAGAGACAGCAGGTCTGCAATATCATCAGCTGTGTGTCGCTCTAGAACTTGGCCAGTTAAAAATGTTTTTGATGTGGATTACGACACACAAACAGGATATGTCAGGCTGGCAAAACCCTCTGAATGCCAGCTGATTGTCAGTGATATCAGTGGGGCTGGTTGTAATTGATTTGTATCACGTTACCCTGCGTTTCCTGAGGACAAAGAAATTGTGGCCAGCAGCTGCCTGTGGCTTGGTCAGTCTTCTTTTGTGGAAAAGGCACCAGGGCTGCCCCATGTGGGAAAACAAAGGATCTGCTGTTACTTGTTCCTGGATACAAGGTCCTGTGGGTCAGCCCCTGGAGTGCCAGAGTGCTTTACACCATACCAAGAATATACACCCACATGTCACACCCCACACATCAGCAGCCAAACAAGCCACTGCTCTTAGGTAGTCCACCTCTGCCAACACTAACACCTCATCTCTGGCAGCAAAGGAACACCCTCTGTCCAGATCTGGAATTAGCTACATGCCAGAATTCCTCCACGATCAAATTATTCTGAGCTGCTTACACTATGTTTATGTTTCTGTTGGGGGAAAAAAAATAGATAAGAAAAGCTTCACCAGTTAAAAAAAAAAAAAAAGAAAAGGAAAAAGCTACATGAAAAGTGATAGCTGGTACATTACTTCAGAGAGATAAAATGGTCAGTCTGACTGGAACTTTTATCTGTGAATACATCTGTAGAGCCAGGATTACTTTGAAACAGAAGGAATTCAGAGCAGGAGCAATGCTCACTTTCAGAAGCTGCTAAGAAATTGCTGAGTGCCTTTAAAATCTCCTTTATTCACAGAACCATCTAAATAAGACATGTATAGGTTGCACACATAAAAGATCATAATGCAGTGAATAGAAGCTGAATAACAGCATTGAACCTGAATTTAAATTATTTCAAGCAATTAAAAAGAAATCCTGAGAAGAACAAAGTAAGCCAGTCTGAAGCAGAAGTAAAAATTTAAATAAATAAACAGAATCAATAGAGGTTATTCTCTCTTATAACCCAGTAAAATAAAAGGCACTGAAATAAAAGAAAAAATAGGTAAAATACAACCAGAAAGAACAGGATCTTAGTAAGAAAAGGACTCCAATGCATTTTCTAATGAAAATATTTGAAATCCATAAATGCAAATATTGCTTTTTGTGCTGATTTACATCAGGCACATCTGGCTTTATCTGATATCTCCCACTGAAGTCCCAGAGTTCCACTGCCTATCTAAGAGATGTAATACAGAAATAGAGATTCTAAGCTGTTTTAGGTAATGGGAAAAGCATTAAGTGAAGATTTAGTCCTTCAAAAGCCCCAGACAAGGCTGTGTGCCTGGCACTCTGCACTAGCCTGAACAGACTGCCCCATTCTTGACAATAGGCCAGGGTAATAAAGAATATATTTATTTTCAATTCCTCCTAGTTACATATTTTCTATATATTTAAGGTTTATTTCTTTAGACTGATGTTAGAAGCATTTAGCTTCTAATGAACTGTAAAAATAATTTTTAAAACACACTAAGTCATTTCTGGAAGAGGCTATTTCTTTGTTAATCTGTGCTTTTCTTTACCCTAAACCACAAGGCAATCCAATTGGGTCCAATCTCTCCATGCATTTTTAAGTTTAGGTTACTAAACAGAAAAAACTGCTTCTGGAAGGAGGAATAACACCCATTTACCTGAACAAGTTACTGGATCTAAATTCCTACCTCCAACATTCACACAGTGGTACCTTTCATCTGTCAGAAACACTTGACTACTTTCAGCAAAGGAGGCTGAGTAGACAAAGTAAAATGTCACTTTTCATGGCAGCATGCTGTAAAATTCTCCCTCCACTCCTCCCCAGAAAGATCTCTCAGAGAGTGATTACCCTGCTGCCATGACCATGAGTCCTCATATGCTGGATTGTTTTAGTAACTAAATATGCTCAAAGGAGTTTGAATAGCTACTGATTCTTGGGCAGCGTTAGGTAATAACTCTTTTCACACCCACAACTAGAAAACACCAGTTTATTTTCAATTCATGTCAGTAATCAAACAGTAGCTATGACCCAGCACTATCTGAACATGAAACACTCAGCTAATCTAGGCAAAAACTTCCTCCACTTTTGCTAAGGATGAAAGTACATCCCTGTGCCTTTGTTGTTAGAGATCTGAATAAGTTTGGTGCTGTAGTTTGGTTTTGAACATGCAATTTGAGATTAAAAATGCATTTATACTTACTATTCCATATTCTACATATATTTAGCCTCTGAACATGATGGCATCCTTAATTTTTTCTATGACATCTCATTGTTAGGCTGTTTAAATTCATTTGAAAAACTCATTAGCTTTACATTAAAGATTGCTGTGGCACCTGGCAGATGATCTATAAAGTTGTGTTCATTAGTGTTCATAGACTGAGAAACATTATTTAAAAGATGGATAGCACTAATGGTATCTGGCACAGAAATACACATCCATGTTCATCAATGAATCACACAGTGCATTATCAGTGTTAGCACTCATAAGACCCCCATGGAGTAGGTAGGAGGAATTACTGAGGCTGCTGAGATGGGGAAATGAGGCATAGATACTGTAGAGAAGAAATGGGATTACAAATAAATAGCAAACCTAAACACACAAACAAAAGGGAAATTAACTCCAGTCTTTGTTTCTCATCTACTTCTGGAAAGACAAACCCATCCTGCTCATCCATCTGACAACTGAACTGGCTTGGAGGGGACAAACATCTGAGGATTCTCTCAGCTCCAAGGGTTTAAGCTTCATATGGGCACCAACCAGCAAGGCATTTCAAGAGAGAAGAGCAACAGCCAGCAGATCCCATCGCTGTCCTCTCCCCAGCAATAAGTCAGAAGCTCACTCTGAAGACTGCTACTGACATGGGGGGCTATCAGCAGCCCTGGACTGATGAGCCTTGTCATCCCCATCCACTGCAGCTTTGATCAGGAAACAAAATCTGCATCCTCCAAGCCCACAGACACACAGGGAGAAGACACAGACGAAGGCTGGCAAGAAAACCGTACACCTCTGCATTATGAATTTTTACTTTGCATTTGTATTTTTATGAACACTGGGAAGATAATTCCTGACTATTTCATTCATCCATACTTTGGCTTGCTAAAAATATTTTTAAGTCAGCAGAGCGAAGATTATGGGGAAAAATGAGACAGTTTAAATGCTCCATATTATGGAGAACAATAAAAAATGTTTAAACTTTCCTGGTTTTATAAAACACAATGGACCATGTCTGCTCCTGAGAACAGTTTAAGTACACTGCACCCTATAAGATGTTTTACCTAATCATCCACATTAAAGATCCTGTTGGTACAATCAAGATTGCAGTAACATTTTGCATTAATGCTTGATTTTACCTTCAGTTTGGGAAAGACACAAGAGCGTCTCAGAAGTAGCAATTTGTTGTCCAACCCACCTCTAAGGATGGGTCACTGGCTTTCAGCAATGTCACTACAGCAAAGTTACCTGTACATCATTTCCCCTGGGATGGGATTTTCCCAGCAAGAAACCCAATGGGATACCTGAACTTCAAGCAAAAACCAGCATACACCTACTCTGCCTGATGTAGATTTCCTTTTCCACTATAACTTCTCTCATTTTTTTTCCACCATCCAGGTTTGAGATGCATAGGAGCTAATGTTGCCTTCCAAAACATATCAGTTCTTGACAGAAAGCTTCTGTAGGTGAACTGCATTTGTTCACTAAATAAACAAGAGCAAAAACCATCATCTGGGTTTTCACCAGCAGTTTCTGCCAAAGAAACAAATCCTCCTTCTTTTACCAATAAATAATATGAGGAATGAGCTCCTTACCCACTAAAATTCAGCTCGTTAGGTTGGTATTATCAAGCTCAACACACATGGCTGAGGGCAGAGGATCACCCTGCATCTCTTCAGGGCCCTCTCACCAAACCTCTTCTTGAAACATTACAGAGTTACTAAGCTGGAAGCCACAAGCTCAGCAGACACTTCTGGAAAACTTGTGATGCTCTAAACCTAGTTTGACATTGGTAGAAGAGTCTTAGAAAAAAGTCAGAGCAAAACTCTTTAAGTGGTTAAACAGCAGTTCACTGCTCTTGAACAGAGCCAGGATTGAGAGTGACTGCTCCTTGGCATTGGGATCCAGCAGGCAGAGCCTCATCACAGAGCTCCAGCAAAATCCTGTTCCCATTCAGTTCAGCAGGGCAAGATCTGATGTCACAGCTGCAATAAGCAGGGAGCCAGGGTAGGCCCACCCAGGACTGATGTCCCCTCTCGATCTTGGAGGTGGCATCAAAGAGACAAGACCTGATAGAAAGCCATGGATGGCCTGACACCTCCTCCTTCCTAAAGGAGTCAAACACAGCAATGCAAACATTGACATTGCATCGCTGTCAAATTGTGCAAAAACAAAGGGGGGAGGTGAGCAAGCTTCCAGGTTAGTAATAGCTTTTGGAGGAGGGCAAGAAGAGCTAAACAAGCTGCTATAAAAATGCAGGGACTTTCTTGGTATCAGGGTAAAAAAACACAGAGGACTGCAAAGGAGCTGAGGCAGTGAGGGCTTTTCAATCAGTGAGGGACACAGTTTATTAGCCTGGCAATAAACCCTATTTGTTGACCATTTGTTGATGAGATTTAAAATCAAACAGGCCAATAGTGGACACTGCATACTGCTGCCACGTTGCTTAACACTGCAGCACATTGACTTAACCCCATCTTTACTTGCTGTATATCCAAACATCTTTTAGCAGCAATTACGAAGTTTGATTGAACATTGGAATGCAAATTCAGAATGCACAAAAACTGAAGAGCCCAACCAAGAAATTATTTACAGCAAGATTACAGGGATAAGCTACAGATTTTTTGCTTTTTCCTTTAGAACAATGTTATTATTTTATGTACTGGGGTCAAGCTCACACCATCTTTAACCTTGGAAGAGCTTTGTGCAAGACTAATAAGCATCAGTTTCATGCTGAAAATACTGTACTCTGTAGGTACACTGCCTAATGGGCTGGGAAGGAATCTCCTCCTAACTTCTACTATTACAGGGATTTTGAGGTGTATGTGCTGCCTGCCTCATGGTGAGAAGGAAATTTTTTGTTCCAGAGCCAACAGATACTCTGCTGTTGTTCTGGGTCCAGGGAGAAGCAGAGGCCAAAGCCCACAAGAACAGAGAGCCAATACATTGTTTTCATATTGTATTATGGAAGAACATTACTCTCAGTTTTCATCCTTGCACACAACTCCTCTGCCTCCTCTCAGACATGACACTAGAGCAGAGTCTTGCAGAGAGGAGACCTTGTAGAACAAAGACCTTGCAGAACAACAGCACAACAGATTGTAGCAGAGACTAAACCTGGACAAAGCTGGTTTATGGATGTAATTAAAGAGGTCCTGGGCAAGGGTGATTTCTACCAAGGTTACTCATATTGTTCACCAGTGCAAAAACAAGCAAAAATTCAAGTTCTTAGAGGTGCAGGATATATTTTATTCTTTAACCTATTTAATTTTATTTCTTCATTTTTTTATCACTAAGGGAGGGAAAATAGAGCATTTCAGCCCTGAACTATAAGGCTGACTTGCAGCTGGTGGCCCAGTAATTGGTATTTATGGCTCAGAACGCATCACTAACACACAGGTTGGAGACTGATATTTTCATCACTCCTTCCTTTGCTCTCAGCTTTGCAGCTATTTCATGCACTCTGGGTTTGCCAATTACCTTCCCGAGGTGGGATGGGGCGATTTGTTTTTAATGCACGTACAGTGAGTTCGAATAGCCTGCTTTGTTTTTGCATTTGCAATTTCATGGGGACAGATTCAGGGACAAACACATAGAAGAGACAGCACATAGCCTTGGTAAGCACCTCAAGGAGTTCTTGGAGCTTCATTTCACCCCAGCCTCTTACACATTTGTCCCCAAATTGGCTCTTAAACCACCAGCTAGCACTGCTCCCTTTGGTTTGTGGCCTCAGTGCCTGTTAAGCTGTTGTGCAGCTCTCATGCTGTGAGCTTTGCCTTCCTGGGGACTGGGAAGGATGCTGAGGGCTGGAAGCTGCAGCTTGGATGGACAGAGACTCTACTGAAAGGGTTCCCAGAATGGGTGTGCAGAGTCAATCCAGAAAAAGAGGCCTTTAGAGAATCCTAGGAACAGGGGATGAGATCCCAGCACGAACCAGGAGGTGCGAGGGCAGCTTTCATGAGATGTGCTGCTAGTTCTGTCATCTGCAGCCCTAGATTTAGGATTTTTGAGGAAGTCAAATAGTCTCTCATCTATAATTCAATCCTCTTTCACTCTGTTCTGGATTCCTAGAATCCCAATTCCCCCCGAGATATAACATGTCCTGCCTGAGGGCATGGGTACCAACAAATTGAAAGTGTCACCATTTTGTCATGTTTGTCACTTTTGGAAGTAGCATGCTCAGAATAGGAAAAGGAAATTAAAAGATCAAGAGCACAACCAGCCAGAGCCCACTGCATGCAGAGAGGCTGTCTGGGATGATACAAACCCCTGGCTGAAATACCAATTCCTGAAGTCATTGAAACTAGTCAGAGTAAGATAGCACAGATAAACTCTTAAATACACAGTAGAGTTTAAAAGATGGACTCTATACAGATTTACTTAGCATGCTAGAAATAAAGAAGAGGTACTGGAAAGCCACATAAATCTGCATTCCTAGGATTTCTGAGTGTGAAGAATGGAAAAGGAAAGGCTTTCATATAGGAAAGAGAGGAAATAAAATATTTCAGTGAATGCACAAGAACTTTCCTGTAAATAGGCTGCTGGAATAACACAGGCAGAATAAGCTTCAGTTTCAACTGAAGCATGAAAGTCAATAATCTCTGTAACCTTTCTAAACTCTTTGCTCTTCTATCACATATTCAGAGGCTGAAGGGAGTTAATCTATTCAAGGTGTGTGTGTGTGTCTAAACTCATTATATACAGCAGAGTACTCCTTCACAGAGAACCAGTTACTCAGCAGTCTGTCTCCTGCTCAGCACAAGTGATAATCAAGCCAAGTGCCATTGTCATTTATGTTACTGAGAATTTCACTAAACCCAGAAATAACCCACCTGTCCCTCCTAAAAAAAGAGAAAAGTTGAAGAAAGGAAAAGGTGGTCCAAATTACCTTTTAACTATCAATTATTTGTCTAAAAATTAGTTTCTCATACATATGTTGCAATTCATGAACCATTTTGTAGATATATGCATTGTACATTAAGAATGAATTTTGGAATATTTTTTCTAAAAATGCCAAACTGACCCATGCTGCCTTTCTCTTTTAAGTTTCTTTCCAAGAGGAAACAGTGCCTGAGCAGAGCAGAGCAGTTCATGTTGTTTTCAGAGGACAGAGTCAAGTTTTGAGTCCTGTAATTACTTTGGCTTAGGCATTTTATCCCTGATGAAGGTTTCTCTTGCAGTCCATGGAGGGTACCTTTCCATCTGGGCAACAATTAATAGATACTCCAGACTAAGACCTGCAGTTTCAGGACTGCATTAATTTTTAGTTGACAGTAATGAGACTGTCAGAATAATTCTTACCTCAGTAGAAATAATCTCTCTCAATCAGTGCTGCACAAAATGTACAACTGTCATTTGCTGAACTTCTCTTCTACAAGTGCCAGACTGCAACTGATAGGGTGAAATAGAAAAAGGCATTAAAGGAAGGCAGGCTTGGCCCTAACAAGGGATCAATGTAGAAATAATTTCCAGGCCATTATTCCAAAAGAGAAAACCAAAAAGCTGTAGCTGGAGAGAATAGCAGAACAGGCCCCAGATCTCCCTGCTCTCAGGATGAAATTTGGTTTCAACTAAAGAATAAGGATGTTTCTATCCTCTTTGGAACACTCTGCAGATAAATTCCTTCAGCTGTTGGAAGTACTCAGATGTTGTGGCAATGGGCTCTACATAAAATAGGCAAGTACATCTTGAGAATATTAAGTTTATTGCAAATTATTAGTTTCGAACAAAGATTTATGATAGGCAATGATTGCAGGAGGAAGATATCACCATTGCAGTACAGCACATGCACCCACAAACAAGATGCATCAGCAATAAAAGGGAGGAGAAATCCTCCTCTCACTATATCTCCCTTGGAAAGGCATTTAGTTATGGCTGGGCACTGGAGCATTTGAAGTACTGATGCAAGACACCAAAAAACCCACATAAACAGTGTTCACTGGCTAAGATACCAGCTCTTCCACCATGGGGACAGATGTGGCAAGCTAATAAAAAGTTCAGGTGCATGTCTGGTAATATGCCAAATGAATCATTTCAGGCCTTCAGGGCAGGCAGAGGGAAGACAAGGTGAGGATGAGTTGACTGCTCCTGGAACATGCTTTGCACAAGATGCAGTGATGGCAAATAGCCTAGTTTCAGTGGGCTAAGCTGTGATCCATAGATAAATATAGACTAAAAATGCAACAGCACCTACCATCAGATTAAAAAAAAAAATCAAACTTGTAAAGGATGAAATGCCCATTTCTGTCTTTGCTGTCAAGCACAAAATTGCTGCACATAACCATGTTCTTTGAACCAGTTCTTTTAAAACACTGACACTACATAGGAAACAAAAACCAGTAGGGCTACTGTTTCCCACAACCCAAGAGGAATCCATGTGTTCACTGATAAGGAAGGAAAAATGCACATCAATATTTAGTGCAGAGAATGCTGAGTGTGACACACTGACTGAGATGACCTCTGACAAAACTGCTCCATTACCCATCACTGCAGTGCAACACAGCCAGAAGGGGCAGGGGAGAAGCACACTCCTGAATTCTAAACCCGCCCAGAAACAGACAATTGCTTTGTCTCATGTGCAAAACCAGAGCCTAAAAGCCCCATTGCTGTATCTGCTGACCTGACCTTTGTAATTATTCCACAGCTCACCTCTGAAATCATTGCATAAAGGTTTTTTTTGAAAATTAGAGCTCGATTCAAAGATAGCTGAACCCCCAGCACCAGGTTTGAGAGGGACTGCAAAGAAAAAGGCATTTCTGTGCCCAGGGCCATGCTCTGCAGACCCAGCCAGGCCTCTCACCCTGCAGGATGGACACAGCACATGAGGAGGAAACTCTTTTTGTCTAAGGCTCCTACCCAATTCTTTGCCTTTTAACACCAGTAGAATTACCTGTGTGACACAGCAGACAGACAAAGCCCCAAAAGTGAAAAATAAACTTATAAATGATAACTCTGTCAACAGCTTAAATTGCTTACCCACTTCTGCTCACTGGTACATTGCTCCTCAGGCTGCTTTTGCTGAGGTTTTGTCAGATTCAGTTTCCTCTAGTAAGATGGTAAAGCAAGGAGAAACTAAAAATAATGAAAAGTGCTTTCCCCAGTTTCCCATCTGACAAATTTCACCCTGTTTTACCAAGTCCATTACAGATGATGACATATTAATTGCACTGTGGGTTGGACAACACAAAGCAATTAACACTTCTGCTGTGCTTCATGGCTGCTCTGTGCAGTTTCCAGGGGGAGGTATGACATGAAATCTCATGACTAGCATGAAACCAACTGTAGTTGACACTGAATTTATATTTTTCCATGCCTGCCTAACACCCAGTTCAGTGCCTGCTGGGCTTTCTCTTATAGGCAATCTGGCAGCCTGGAACAGAAGATCTAATTTCTACAGACATGGCATAAGAACAAATTGCCCAAGTTTTGGGAGAACTGGGGATTTAAAGGAAATGAGAAAATGTTCAATAGCCTACCAAAACAAAGGGGAAAGAAGAGTCCAAGAGTTCCTGAGTTTGGACAACTCATTTCATCTCCCCCAAACCATGCATTCCTGGAATGCAAAGAATAATAGACTGCCATTCTTAGGATGCAAGATATATTTTTTTAATTAAAGCATAAAAAACACAGGAGGTTTTCTCACATTTCAGGGTCTCAGCATTACTAACAATTGGATTTTATTAAAGACAATAAATATGGGCCTAAATCATAGCTTTTGTCATTACAAAATGGTCTGCTGGACCATTGCATCCAGCAGAACCCCCCACTGGAATTTCTCCTAAACTGCTCAAATGAATTTGTTCCCATAATTAATCCTAACATTGTTCATGTTTGGGTATTGCAGCTCTTCCCCCAGGTCTATTTACAGCCTATTGCTCTTTGCCACCTCCTACTCCTCCCTAGCAGGCACCAGGACTGAAGGGTTCAGCCACAGGCAAGGATGACATCAATTGACTGATGGGTTCATTTGATCCCTTGCACCAAGGCCCGTGGCCACCATGCTCTAACCACAAATAGTGCCTGGTGGTGGCAACCAAAATCCTTCCAGCTACCCTGGATTGTTTGTTGCAGATGTTTACTGTCAGCTGGTAGGCTGGGAAGGATAAGGACAGATGAATGTCTCAGTCTGGGGCTTTGCTCAGTGTGACTTAGGCATGGCAAAAGCAATGGCTAATCCTAACAAAAGTGAAAGGAAGCTGTTTGAGTTTGGCAGAGGATTTAGCAAACATGGGCACTCCTTCCAGCCTCACCAGGTGGCTCTTGGCAAGCCAGGGAACTGCAGGTGACTGGGAATGTTTAAATCAGCACTTACAGAACCATCCTAGCACACAGTCCTAAGGCTGCAGCCCAGGATGCCTGTGAGGTGGCGAGCTTCCTAGGAGGGACAGACAGGCAGCCAATCTGGCCTGCTGCACATGCCTAAATCAGTCAGCATTGCATCATTGCTTGTGTAGGTGTATCCTTTACTTAGCATCCTGGATCTGTAGGAAACAAGTTACCTTGGCACTGGGATTCTGATTGGCAAGACTCGTGAAATTTTAAGAAGGGACTGCTGGGGAATTTCTCTTATAAGATGTATTCCAGCTCTGGAAGTTGCAAAGTATTAAGGGTTAAAAGCAAGACCCAGAACTGTTTCCTTTTGTCTCTTGTTTTGAGGCTCTGCTTTGCTCTAAGTTAATTGGCAAATTTCTTTTATTTGCATATCTCAACAAAATGTTGATAATTCTCTGCACAAAAATTTATTTAGAAAGGAAAGCTCTAAAGTCTTTTAAGCTGAGCAGTTGGCAGATGCATAAGAGCATATATAATGTATGCCTATACCATAAAGACATACATCAGTAGTGGGTGGGCTGTATATCTCCCTGTGCACTTATTTCTACTTTATGGTATTTTAAAATAAGATATACCCTTTAAAGAAGCTGATCGCCTCAGGCTGGCAAAAATTTACAGGGCTCACTTGAAATGTTTTTGCTTAACAGCACAAAAAAAAAAAAAAAGAAAAAAAAAAAAAAGAAAAAGTCAAGCATTTGAAAGTGAAAATTTCAATCATCCCAGTCCTAGTGACCTCTTCTGGGTATTAAGATGCTATTGGCAGACAGCTCTCTTCAAAAGATAAATTGTGCCTTTCCACAGCAGCAGAGTGGCATTTGTTTTCATGTCAGGACATATTGATTTCATACAAATTTTAGAGAAAATAACAGCTGGCCACATATATCAGTGATGCCAGAACACCCAAGAACAAGTGCCCTGAAGGGGAGGGAAGCAAGTAGGTCAGCCATTGAATCACAGAATGGCTTGGGTTGGAAGGGACCATAAATATCACCTGGTTCCAACCTCCTTGCCATGGGACACCTTCCACTGTCCCAGGCTGCTCCAACCTCTGCCCACCCTGGCCTGGAACACTTCCAGGGATGGAAGTGATTCCTTGAACAGCTTCTCTGGGCAACTTGTGCCAGGGCCTCAGCACCCTCCCAGTTAAGAACATCTGGTATCTAAGCTAAAGCTACTCTCAGAGTAAAGCCATTCCTCCTGGTCCTGTCATTACACACCCTTGTAAAAAGTCTCCTCTCAGCTTTCTTGGCAGCTCCCTTCAGGTACTGAAAGGCTGCAATTAGGTCACCCAAAGCCTTCTCTTTTCCAGGCTGAACATCCAAGTTCTCTCAGCCATGTCTCACAGGAGAGGTGCTCCATCCCTCTGACCAGCTTGGTGCTTTACCTCTGGGAAGAGGCAGCAATGAAATATTTTCTTGGAGCTGGGCAAGCAGTTCAAGGAATGCAAAGTCAACCAGCTGGAAGGACAGAGACTGAAACCCTGCTATCTCTTCTCCTGAAACCAGAGCTGTGTTTGGAAGTCTTTAAGAATGAAGAAATATAGGAGAAAATGCCATCATGTCTCCAGGCCACAGAGCAGGACATTATGAACCACAGATATTGGGAGGAAAAAAAAAAAGTAAACACAGAGTTCATGATTAACATTCATCCTCACTCTGAGGTTTGGTAGAGCAGCCCAGAGCCCCTCATTCATTTTCCCTGCTGAGCTGAAGTGACTTCACTCCAAGTTCCAGCACTGGCAAAGCCAGGCTTTACTCTCCTCCCTCAGCAGATCTGAGGTGCCAAGCAGGAGCTGTGGCAGAAGGAGCAAAGTCTCTCTGGTGGACAGTGAGAGATGTTCCTGAGGCAGCAGCTGCTGCCAGCTCCTCTCCTGCACTCCTGCATTTATCCACAGCACGGGTTTGGGGCATTAAAACAGATGGGTTTCCCAAGCACGACTGCTTCTTCTAGGGACAAGAATGCCATTAAAAGCAGCCAGGAAGGAGGCACAGCTTGCCACCACCAAGGGGCCTGCTCCAGGATGAAAGAGACTTCTTGCAGGAAAACCCCAAACCTACCTGTAATACCTGCCCAGTTTTGCCATCATCTCATTCCCAATTTTACTAACAAATAAAATGACTGGGCAAACATTGAAATTAATTTCCCAGCTGGTTTGAATATTTATTTCTGAAAACATCTTAATCTTCTGGAAAAGCTCATATTTTTTAATGCAGTTGTCGGCACAGTCTTTTAGAAACTGGTACAAACACAGGCTTAAGGGTTTTTTAATACTATTCTTCTCTTTCATTTCAGATCAGAGGACTAGAATTACTGAGGTTTTTAAGCATGACATGTATTTGCTTTTACAGAATGAAAATAAAACAGGACAAAAAGGCTTAAATATTTATTAATGCTTTTCTTTACAGATTGCAAATGGTTTTGTCACAACTGCACACCCAGAACTTTGCTGTGTTCCAGATGAAGTCATTAAGCTGGGAACCCTGTGTCAGACTCAGGAGACATTCTGACAGGAAAAAGGTTTTCTTCTTCAAGTTTGCAAATCTTGGACCAGAAAATAAATATTTGTGGTGCACCTTGGTGAGAGCACTTTACTGGTAGCACCATTCCAATCCCATTCTCATTCACACTGATTTAGCAAAGCCATCCAATTCCAGTTTCCCCACTGCTGAAATAATTTTAAGGAAGACCAGTTATAGGAGGTTTTTGGGCACTTGTCTGTAGGAGTGTTTTATTACACTCAGGAGGAGTAGCCCAAGGGAGAGGAGCACCCCAGAGTTTTGCCATCAACCTGTAATACATACTGCACTGGTTTGAAAACATTTACAGAGCCACAGAAGTTCCCAATGACTTTCTGCAGGCTAAAGGAGTGAAGGTTCCACTTTTCAGCCCCCCAGTACAGAATGCACTGTCCTCACATATCCCAGCCACTGATCTTAGCCTGGTACCAGTCCCCTTTTCTCATGAAGTGAACTCATTGTCAGGGCCAAGAGGATAGTACAATCTCTCATTTCCTGTATTCACACAATTCCAGGCAAGAACTCACCAAGCCTGTGTGGCAGCATTAGATGGGCACTGATTTAATATCAGTGTAATCTCAAAATAAACACATGGCTGGCCCTCCAGCTCCTCCTGATTCCTGCAGGACAGGATTGGGATGAGGAGAGCAATTGCTCTGACCCATACTTCTCTTACCACTCTTATCTCATGCACTTGAAACATATCTCCTAGAGACAGAGAAAAAGGCAGAGCTGGCTCAAAATGTTGCTGTTTTTAGAGCTGAGAGAAAAAGCAGCAGCAACAAGAAGAAATGCCAATTTTTCTGTCATTCATTAAAAAGAAAAGGTCCCAAAAGCCTTTAATGCAAGAATCAGATTGTATGAAGGGAAAACAGACTTCAGAAGCAATCTGGGAAAGAAAATGTGGTATTTTTCAGAAAACAAAAATCTTCTCACATAGCACAGGCTCTGCATTTGACTTGGAACAAACCACAGGTCCAGGGCTCCTGCTACCCCAGAGGAAGTTCCCCAGCTCTATGCCAAGCTTCAGTGATTGCTAAAGGGCCCCAAAAGCAGAGTATTTATGTCATCCTCTTTTCATGGAAACGAAACCCCAGGCAAGTCCCATTGCAATAAAGCACAGCCAGGGAGAGCAGCAGTGAGAGCCCTGAGGCTTCATCCCCTCCATCAGGTGCAGCCCAGAAGGGAGTGCAGGGTCCCATTCCAGAGCTGGGTGCTCTGTGATGCTGCCTGTCAACACTGCAGCACTACCTCTGCTCATGTCCCAGCATAAAAAGGGCCAGGTACAGGAAACTAGTTGGGATGAGAACTAATATAATTTGGCTTCAAGCCAAGATGTGCTTTGCTCAAATGGCAAAACTTTTTTCAGCTTCTGAAATAGCTCAGGGCTGCTGGTCTACAGATGATACCACAAGGCCCAGCTTTATGCTGCAGGTGCTGATTGAAAAAGCTGAGGAACCTCTTGGTTACAGACAAGGGAGCTTTGTCCACCCTGGTGAGGCCAGGTTAGACTGGCACTTTACAGAGGAGGGAGGATGATGCCTTGGGAAGGAGCTGCAATTCAGTTCTGCTTTTCTGAATTACTGTTAGCAACACTGAGATTGCACCCAGGAGCCCGGCTGTTTGCTAGGACTGCACTGTGCTCAGCAGCGTGCAAGCACAAAATGAAATTACATTCTCTGAAGAGTCCTTTTCATGCTTTTAAATAAAGACACTAAAGTCATACATGAATTCCTTTGAATCTCATTTATAAATCAAAATAATTATTTTAGCAAGTGATGACAGGAAATAAGTGGCACAAACTCTTGTCTTTTTCACTGCAAGATGAACCACTTTCCCTGGGTTACAGTAGGATTTCCCTCACTCACTGTGCCCTCTCTCTGAAGATGCACTGCTCCTCTTCCTCCTGCATCCAGCACTGGAACACCAGCTGAGTACTTGACCAAAGAACTCATCAAGACAAGGATTATGTTATCTACAGAGCACTGAAGAGTCTCCTCACGGTCTATACACCAGTAAAAAAAAAAAAAAAAAAAAAAAAAAAAAATTAAAAAGAAATCTCATTTGCTGCAGCTCACAGCTTCAGCCTTTGCAGATACGGCCTAAATATCTGCTTGCACACACTTCACAGCAAGGCATCCCACCAGCCAAATACATAATCCCTCCATTTAAAACCACCCACAAAGGAGGCAAGTACTGAATCATTTTGGGGGCTGGCACAGGGGATCTGCATCTTGCTGGTTTCATTACCTTGAATAACAGCACAACAGATCTGTAAGTCACATTTAAATCGATTTTAAATTAATCCAAACCCTAGGTGTAAACATAATAAAATGTTGGATGAGAGACTGTGTTTTAACCCATATTTAGATCCCCTGCATTTCTGGGATAGCAGGCACTGAAAGCACAGGTGGCAGATGAAAGCAGGCTTCAGCATCTGAGCCACTGCTGCAGCCTAAACAAGAGAGATGGTCCAGCCTTGAAAAAGAGAAAGGAGCCAAAATCCGGGACACAAACACTCAGCTGTGGAGGACAGACTGTCCTGGGCACTTAAACCCTGACTGCATTTAAGAACTCCTCAGGACAGCTAATACACACCCCCCAGCTGACCCACAGATCTGCTAAGCTGCCCTCTGCAGGGACTGCTGCATGGCTGAGGGTGGAATAGGGCACCCTGGGGCTGGGTGGTTTTGCAATTCAGATAACAGGCAATGCTGCTCTTTCCTTGTTCAAGCCTTTTATGTACCAGAGGAACATAAAATGCAGCATAGTCCTGTCTCTCACTGACAGAGAAACAAGGTTCAGCTTCCTCTGTGCTCAAGAAATGGTGACACCAGTTGCAAGATCTCTGCAAAGGGGCTCTAGTGGGGTACAGGGGAGCTCATTTAAAGGTGTTTTTCTGAGGAGATTAGGGCTGAATTTGATCAATATTCCTAGTATTAAAATATTAGGCTACAGATGTTTCTCAACTTTGTGAAAGTTTTTTGCATACAAAATCTAAAACCAAACAAAACCCAGTAAATCTGTATTTGGTAGAGGTCTCCTTCAGCAGGTCTCCATGACACTGAAACCAGCTGATAGAAACAATGGGGAAAGTCTAAACTTCAGGCTCTCTCCAAGCAATCACTCTGAAACACACTGTTTTTTAGTTAAGGAACTATTTTGCCTCCTTCCAAGGCCTAACTCCTATATGAAAAGGCAGAGAAAACTGGTACAAGGCATTACCTGAAAACAACACTTTTCCAGGTGGAGTGAGGGTTTGTACTCCTGAGAAATCCATGTTTCCACTTCTCTAACCTTCAGCTGATCCCTCTCCTGCACTCTGACTCTCATCATTGCAGCCCACAACAGATGGTACCCAAAGAGCTCCTGCACCCAGAGTGCAGGCATGGAAGGGGCATTTCCTCAAAGCACATTTAAAATCCTTAGTGCTGCAGATGACAACAGCTGGAAGGTGCATTTACCTTGTCAGTCTGGAGTTTCTTACTCCCACTAAAGCACTGGGCTGTGACCCCACAGGGGTTTCCTTGTGCTGGTAGTTATCGCTTGCAGCACAAAATAATTTCAGGTGGCTCTGTACTGGTCTGGGAGTGAAGGAGTTACAGGAATGAACTCAAATAGCTGTGCCTGGGCAAGTCCAGGCATCCCTTCTCCTGACACCCCTTCCCATCATACAGGAAACCAGCTGCAATTCTTTGTAATAACCACAGACAGGATAATTCCTCCAAACTGTGGGGCTCCCCTATGTGAAATACAAAAGAAAAGCAAATGAGATGCAAGAACTCTGCAGCTCAGGGGAAATCACTCCAAAGATTAAATCTGTGCTGTGCCATCAGCTGAGCTCTGCACATTTCCACTGGTGCAGTAATTTACAGCTCTGGGGCTGCCACTGCCCAAGCACTAAAGGGCATTTCCCAGCTGGGCTTCAGACCAGCACAGCCCTTTGGGGAGCACCTGGCTGCCCCCAGCACCCTGCAGCACCAGCAGGCACTGGGATGTTCCCTCTCATGCTTGCAGACAATGCTGGACATCAGAGAGCTGGGGGAGAATCCGGGAGCAGCAGGGACAGCCAGGGCAGCAGCAGAGCACACCCAGGGGCTGGAGGCTCTGCAGGACTGGCAGGCTGGGTAGGAGAAGGCCAGGGGATGTCCTGGCTGCTGCTGAACACTGCAGGCAGGCACTGGAGGCTGCCCACGTCCAGCAGCACTGAGCAAACCCAGCCAGGAGGCTTCCAGCAGCCCTGGGGAGGAACCACTGCCCTCCAGCAGGGCTCATTCAACCATCACAGCATTAACAACCCAGCCTGGCACATTATTATGCCATGAAAGCAGAGGTCAAATCTCTTCCCTAGATTTGGGCTTGCTTGTCTTCAAATTTGTGGCAATTAAATCTGTGGTGTTTGGGGGCTTTACGTGATTTTTTTTTTTCCCCTTTTGTTTCAGTGATCACTGTGGGTCATTTCCAACTCAGGATATCCTGTGATCCAAAAATCCCTATGATTCTAAATTTGTGTCCAAAACCTCACATAAGCTGTTCTCTCCCTGATGTGCTCTCAGACTGCAATGCTTAGGTAAGAATTTTCTGGCAAATGTCAGTTTAGTTTTGGATAAGGTTTTTTTGTTAATCTGAAAAAATATTGTAGCAGTCATGGTAATTTTTATGTATATTCCTTCTCCACACACAAATAATCCTTTATATAAGGTCCTGTACTACTTTATGCCTCATTTCATTTACTTCACAAGAAGAAAGGTGCTTTACAATAAAGTTTTCCCTTTATCTTCTCCAAAGTGGTTTTCAGCAAGCATGAACTAATTTATTTCTTTTAATGGTAACCACTTATTTCTTCAAGACAAGGCCATCCACAGAAACTGCACATTCTACAAGAATCTAAATCCATTTCAGCAGAGAAGAAAGGTAGCTAGCTCTGCCTTGAAAACAACAAAAATAATATTCTAACAATAAAATCTACATCTAAGCAAGAGCCAACTGACTTGAAGCACCTGTGGTTGTAAAATCCAAAACATAAGCATCAAAGGGCAGGGATAGAATGCCAGAGTGCTCCAGGATCTGGAGGTTATTGCTACATCTCTCTGCATTAGGAGATGCTTGTTACAGCCTTGGGGAAGTCATCCAGGCTGGTAGCACCTATCTCCCTAGGTGGGAAAAGGGCAAAGAAGGCAAGCTACAATACAGCCTTCATCTGGGGGATTTAAAACACTGACAACTATTTGGATATGGGAACTGAAACATTTTTGATATTGCCTTTGTGGTAGAAAAATGGATGAAATGGAGTTAGAGGGAATTCCCATGAAGTATCTCCTGCTACTTTGTGGCTGATAAGTTTTAAAAGTTCTTGAATTCAGATGAGTGGATAAAAATATTAATCTTAAAGATTAATGACCACAGTTTCTCCTTAAGAAGATCACGACCACACTTCAGGGAAGTAAAAGCAATTTACAAAATTTTTGTGGGTAATGATATAAGCCACCTAAATAAGCCAAAATACTACTTGCTTAGATGAACAGTAAAATGACCTTTGAACTAAATCTGATTTAAACCATCCCTCATCCAGAAGTGCTAGCAAACACGTCCATTTAAGAGAGGAATTTCCCTTGGATACTCATCCTGTCCTGGTGCCAGCCTCAAGCCTGGGGCTCTGCACACCAGGAGGGACAGAAGGCAGGAGGAGATGGGTCACTGGAAACTGGCCTGGCAGCCTGAGGCTCCTTCTCATTCTGGCACCCAGAGCAGCGTTTAGCCTGGCAGGCGTGCAGGCAGACTGCCAAGCAGCTTCCCACAGAATCCCACAGGCTGGAGAGGGTGAAGCTTACAAGGCTTGGTAGCTGGCAGGGCAGGGACAGGATGTCTCTGCACATGAGGTGCTCCCATCTGTGGGATACCCTGTGCTCCAGTCACAACTGGAGAAGCAAGAATTGCTCACCCTTGACTGAGCTGCAGCAGTGGCAGAGCTCCAAACCTGGCACGTGGTGGATCTTTAGGCAATAAACTTCATCCATGGCTGGGCTCTGCAGCCCCTCATTCCCTTGAGAAAGAAGCTACACTGAGAAGGAGCTTAGTATCAGCACAGAAAATAGATGGCTGTCTGCAAACAGACACTAAGGCTGATTTTATTATATGGATAAAGCTGAGATCTCTGGCAAGAAAATGTTTAAATATTCTGAAAAAAATCAAAGCCCTCATTTCTCAGAGGGAGCTTGTTCTACTCAATTAGGAGCTAGTCTGGGACTGAGGAGACCCTGATCTACTCCCAGCTGCTCCTGGGGTCCTGGACAGCCTTCACTGGGTAAGGTCACAACCCCTCAGCTTTGCTGCCCTGCCTCCATCTGCCTCCCCCCTTCCAACTGCAGGAGCACACAGGTAGGGAACCAGTCCCATGCTTCATTAGGTGGTTATTCAAAGCTTAAATGAAACCTATTGCCCTCCAAATAACAACTTATGACATACTCTGAGCTGAGCCAGCCTAAGCAATATTGGATTAAAAATTCCCCAAACGTTTTATCCAGATTTCTTACCTGATTCTACCCAAGACACTTCTCATATCAATTGAATTACTCCTAATTTACACCAAGGAAAACATACTGAAATGCTGCTACTCATAATTCTCATCTATGTGGGGAAGACAGCTTGCTTTCAGCAAAATCAGGTTAAGACATGGGCAGAGCTGGCCAGAAAGCCTTTCACTTCATCACAAACTGAGGACAGTGGGCTCAGAGCCAACACTGTAATTTTTCAGATTAGGTGCTCAGTCTGCTTCCTTCCCCCTCTCACTAGAAAGATTTTATTTCAGATCAAATGTGTTTACAATACATTTACCACTACTGAGAGTTTCTTTTTCAAACATGAAAATAAGGAATAAAAAGATCTCATACACCTTTTCTGGTGGAGTTTAAAAGTGCCTGGAAGAAATACAAGCACATGGCACCTTTCCCTTACCAGATTACTGCCTAAATACCTACTGGACCTGCAGCACACACTGTGATTGTGTGCAGAGCCTCAACAATTATTTTAAAAAGAAATTGAGTTCACTCTCCTAAAAATCAGAAACTGGGTCCTGATAAGATAAATGAACACTGGCAATATTTCTTGAGCTCCAGCTATAGAAACAATTCCTACACACAGGAGATGAATTACCCCAGTTAACTCAGTGAATGTTTTCTTAGCAGAGAAAGCAAGGAAAACTACATGTAAAAAGAAGGAAAATACCTGTCAGAGACTGATTAAAAGCAATCTCTGATCTCTCAGAGGAGTTAATAAAGTATGTGTTACTTGGTTTCTGTCATTTAATTATTAAAATTTTAAAATAAAAAAGCACTATTGTTTATTCCCATCCCTTCCACCATCCTTTCCCTCCTTCATGCAAATCTCACTCTTTTCCTTTGAGTCCAAGGGAAAGCTCAGCAGCAGAGTCCAGCCTGAGCTCCTGCATCCCTGAACATCAGCTCCCAGGTGCTGCCACACCAAGCTTCTTGTTTGGATAGACATAACAAGCACTGGAGCATCTAACATGGTTTTAGGTAGACTATTCTAATATTTGACTTATTAACAATCTATACATTATCTCTCTCCTAGGTTTAACTGCCAGCTGCCAGTCATGACAAGAGCCTGGTTAGATCTGCTACCACTCTGAGCTCCCCTCTAAACACCAGTCAGTAAACTATGTCCACCCTTGACTTGCTCTTGAACAGACTTTCTATAACCACTCTTGAAGATTCTTCAGCCTGGGGTCACCTCAACAGCAAATTTCTAGATGTTTTCCAGATCCCTGAGATCCCATGAAAACACAGACACCAGCACCAGGAACAGCAGTCTCACAGTACCTGCAGAGATGATTTTGCTCAACATTCCCTAGAGCACACATCTACAGACTCACCCCAGAAGAATAATTTTACCCAATACCCTCAATACCTAATTGCTACTTCAGGAGATTCTTTCCCCCCACAGTGTCATTATTTTCAAGCTAATCTCCCAGTTAGCATGCAAGACCTCCCTTTCTTCCCCAAAGCTGTCCTTTCTTTCAGCATCTCTCATGTATGCTATTTCAATGATCACAGTTTGCCAAGAAGCAAAAAGCCCTGTCTGTGTCTAATCTGTCAGCTCATTTTATCTCATTCTTCTGCAACTCTCCTCAGACAATTTTGCTGGCAGCACTTCCCTTGTTTTATTCCTCTGCCCTCCATATTTCAACTGAGGGTCTCTTTACAAATAAAACACAACTCCACAGCTGAGCAGGACTGGACATGTCAGGAGGATGAAGGAGGGCAACATTGAGTAACTGACCATAGTATTTTATTCCACAGCATTTTATTACAGGGACTTGGGGCTTCTTTGGCAACACTTACACCCACTCACAATGTGCAGAAAGAGAAGCCACAAACTCCTTTATTCTTTTGTTTCTCTGGAAGACCAAAAAGTTCTGCTTGTTTTTTACCCTGGAGAATAATAAATCATCAGGAGATGCTGCCCTCCTTTGACACATGCCTTGGTTCCCATGCAGATCGGTATCGGCAGGAACAGCAGGCTTCCCCAGAACATATGTGCAAATAGTCAAGAATAGCAAACACCAAGGATAAACATAGTTGGACCAAACAGCTTTGCTGAAGAGAAGGGAATGTTTGCAAATGGTGCTTTGCAGTATTACCTGCACTGATGAGCCCCCTGTATTCAATAACCTGGTCTTTCACTCAAAGAAACCTTTCTGATGAAGGGCATCCACCTCCAGCTCTCCCATAGGGCTTAAAAAGGGGTTTCTAAATGAGCATCTCTGGGAAAAAGCAAATTATTATATATTTATTGAATTTTGCATATTATTCTCCAAAGCAAGCAGCTTAAACGTGTAGCCTTGATGAGAACTGATACTTACTAATTATTGCCATTCATCAAATGAGTCCACTGAGCCTTAATGCTGTGTTAGCATTAAAATCTGACATTGAACTCCATGGTTTCTAAACTTATAATTGAACCCAATCTGACTAATATATATAAATGATGTGTCCCCAGGATGATCCACTGGAATCTGTCAGTTGAAGAATGCTAGTAATTCTGATGGGGACATTTCCATATTTTCTAAAAGTAAGCAAGATATTTGAATATTTAGATTCTGGAAAAAAATCTCTACAGCCAGCAATAGAAACTTACCTTGAGAACAAGAATAATAACATTTATCTAGAGGAGCAGTGGCTCAGAACAGATGCTGCCAAGATGAATGATTAATGCACATTAATTGTGGTGAGAAGTTTTCAATTTCAAGTGGTTTTGAATATAAAACTAGGAGATTTGATAAAAATAAAAAAAATTCTCTTTTTAGTCAAGTGCCTTTTAAATATCTTTTTGCCTTTTGAAAAACAAAAGAATTTGCATGTAAGAGACATTTTTAGTAAAAAATGGTTCACTGAGCTGCAGTTGATTTCTGACTTTTCAGATGCCAATTTTTCCCCATCCAAAAAAAGACCAAAAAAGTCAAGGAAAGGGAAATGGGAAGGATACAGTCTGGGAAGAAAGCAGCTTCCAGCTAGCTCTGGCATGCTAATAATTAGACAAGGCAACCCTGAAAGAATTTTCTCTCTGACAATATTGGTTTGAGCAACACCAACAACAGTTGCAAGGAATGAAAGCAACATCTGGTACAGGAAGTCTAGAAGTGGGATTTGTTAATTTTCAGCTTTCAGAACTAAAAATGACTAATGCTGGTCAGAAAAAAAAAAGGTTTAGTTGGCATTTTCTCTTTTCTATCAATGTGCAATGGGGGGAAAGGACTTTTTCAGTACAGAAATTAAAATCTGAATATCAAACCCCAGCCATTCTCCTCATACAGATTTACCCAGAGCACTGAGTGTCCTGCCAGCTGTTGTACAGCTGTAACCAGCACATGGCACTGCCTACCTGGAGAAAATCTCTAATCTCACACATGAGAAAACTGCCTCACGTATCCACAAAAGCGCTGAGATTTTCATCTTGGCCTCTCCTTTTCTTTGATTTTATGTCAACAGAAGTCCTTTTCTATTAAGTGCTTCACCAGAGAGTCACACCAAATGTCACATAAGAGTAACCTAAAATGCATCTTAGAGCTCCCTTAATTTGTCAGCCCCTGCTCTTAGTTCTAGCTGCTGTTTCTCCACACCCTGCTGAGATGCAACTTGTTTTCTCAAGCAGGGAATTCCTCAATTTCACCTGGCCAATGCTGTTTCTTCCCCTGAGACAAGCAAATGCTTCTTAAAAGAGGGTAAAATAGAACAAGAAGGTTTTTTGGAAGCCAGCTAGCAACATTTTTTTCCCCACTCTGCAAACTGAGCACAAGGTCAGAAAAGACATTTCTGTTTTGATTTGGGTATCAGTCCCTTCACTGTGAAGGTATTTGGAGATTTTTTTTTTTAGGGGTGATTGATGCCCAAACCCAACCCTGCAAGCTGAAGACAATTTCCTACCATTACAACCAATTAATCCAAACCCCAATTTCTCTGAGAGTGGGGAGCATCAGTGTAAACCTCAGGCTGCCAGCTCCCCTCCAAGTAAATAATGAGACTTCAGCAGGTTAACACACATTTTACTTCCTCACACCAAACTTTGGTGGGGGCAAAGGCTGACTCTGTTGTCAGAGGAACACAAATAATTCATTCCAAACACTTTGCCCATCATTTCCTTACTGAAGGGACTACTTCATTATTAAGGCTTTTACACCAATTCCATCTGAGCTTTTCCTATGTGTCCATCTACAAGGCAACAGATGAGAATCAAACAGCCCACAAAGAGAGTAAAAAAGCCCCAGAAAAAGGAAGAGTCACAATGGCAAATATCAATCTCCATGAAATATATCAGGTGTCATCATCAACAAGAACATCACAACATCCTTGACAGGAATGCAGGAAGACACTGTCCCCATTCTCAATTCAAAATTTAATCAAGACACAAGTACCATGCAAAGATTATGTAGAGCTGAATCTGCCAAGATACCTGGTATGAATTGTGAACAATTAAATGAAGAAAACTTGAATTTACTTTGATATCAGTAGCAAGTGTTCCCTGTGTAAGGTACAAAAGCTGAAATTGCCCCAGATTTCAGATATTTTGTTTCCATAGAGACTCTTCATAGCTCTACACAAACCACTGCACTACTTCCTCAGAACAGCATGTAAAGAAAGTTATTGATCACTATTAAAAAAAAAATGATGGGGCCTCATTTAATTAGCATAAGTCAGGAGGGCTCCCACTGGTATTTGGGCTGTATGATTCCCAGGCCTAAATTTTATATCTGGGGCCAAATATATATATAATATATACACACACACAATTCAAACACAGAGCACACAGTAGCAGAAGTTTCCAACACTTGAGTACTCCTCCTAAACACTGCAGGGAGAAAATGCCCCAGAAAAATCAGAGAGGGGTTCAAGGCTGGGAAAGTGAGGCAATACCTGTGTTGAAGGTGAAGGAGCAGCAGCTGTCAGGTCAAAATGAGAGGGGATCATTTGAAGCAGAAGGATGAGGTGAATACAAAGCCTAGCTCCAGTGTGAGCTATGTCCAGCTTATCTAAAATTTATCTCCTACTAGTTCATATTTCTCCACAATTATATGGCTGGACATGCTGAAAAGAGAGGAGCCTGAAATCTGGGGTCTAAACCAACTACTAATTCAGAGGAGGGAATGGTATCTTTATTTAGCTGACTGCACCAAGAAATCATCTTCCAGAGTAGAATGAAATGAGCACAGCTGAAAAAAACTAATCAAGTTGGGAGATGAACCCTACTCACATTTGTAATAAGGAACATTTGTGAGCAAACAGTATTTTCTGTTATTTTCCTGAGTTGCTTCCTCCCAATAACAAGGACCAAATAGCAAAGGGAACAGAGAGTGTGTTCTGTAGAGCAAGCAGCATTCCTTCTGGAGCAGCAGCAGCTCTGGGAAGATAATGTCATCAATCAGAGAGAGGAAACAAATATGCTTTGTCCAAAGTGTCAGCACTGGACCTTGCTTGATTTTTCAAATGAATATTTTCAAATTAAATCTTCAAAGAACTCAAGCAGGATATTTATTGCAAGCATTACTCAAAGTCTTTTGTTTCTGAAAAACAGATTTAATTAAAATAGTGAGCATCAATAAACAGATCAAGTAAATATTTTTTATTAGAATGACAGAGCCAGAAGCCAAAGAAAAATAAACCTGAAAGACTCAGAGAAAGCTGTTCAAATTCCATTTCAATAATCAACTCTTACTTTCAGAGCATTTTTGCTTTTTTTCAGAGAGAGATGATGATTATTTGGACCCATTTCCTACAGAAGCACACCATAAAGAACTTGACTCAGGTGACCCACCTGGGCACAATGTTCCCAGTCTGAGGCCATGCCCAGAGGGGAATGTCTTGAGGGGTTACCCCAGTGGCTGTATGCTGCTTATCTCTGGCTGGTTTTAGGACTGCATTCCTGGTACATCTGGAGTTTAATTTAAACCTCTCTCCTCTGTCTTAGCTAATATTTTGGTTAAAAATTACCACTTTACCAGCCCTAAATGGCATCAGGGAAAAGAAGAAAGGAAAATATGAGTAAGGGGAAGAGCCAGTAGCCCCTCTTTACACACCACACCTGAGCTAGTGCTAGAGATGCATTAAATGTGGAAGATTAAACTGATAAAAAATTTCCCTTTAGTGGAATATACATGAATAATTTGTGATATCCTCAAAGTCTTAGGGCCCTGAGTTAGGCTAGACTTCTAAAGCTCTTCAAGCAAGAGGAATCAATACTCAATTTCACAAAGATTTCAGTCTCCCCTGGCTCTGTCTTCCCCAGGGCACTGCACCTGGTCCAAGCACATCAATATTCCCACGTGCACCAAGGTGTGATTCCAGGCTGGGGGCACAAGGGTCCCCAGGCAGGCTGGCCCCCAGGGGTGGCACAGCCTGGACCCCTCACTGCCCCACCTTTGCCCCCCTGGGCATGCCAGGTTTTAGGAGCTGTCACTGGGAGCATCCAGGGGGCCACAACCCCCTGACAGCACACAAGAGAAACACAGAGGCTCTGCTGCTGCTGCTGCCTTGCCAGCACAGAGAATACAGCAGAGCCACAAGGGTACATGAAGGCTGATACTCATTTTTATGGACTTCCCTCAGGTTAGAGATCCTCCAGGCAGAGCAGCCAGACACTCAGTAAAGTCTTTCTGAACTTCTGCTTCTGCTATTCCAAATAGGTAGCTCTCATATATATATATATATATATATATATATATATATATATATATATATAATACACCTAATATATATAATGCACCGAAGATATTATATATAGATATAAATTATATATATATAAATAATAACAATAAAAAGATTTATACGTAGATACACATACACACAGAGGCTCCTTAACAGGAAAGATTGCCAAGTCCAGAAAATATTTAACTGCTTCTTTTCACCCTGGACACAATAAAGAAGTTGAAGTGACATTGATTTGTTTATGCTCCAAGCACACGGGTTAGGACCTGAACAGATTACAAAAACATCATCTCAGAAATACACTTTCCTTTGGATGAGTCTTCCTTTGATGTGGTTTTTAAATATGTGAATAAAAAAATTACTAATAAAACTTTCAACAGGAATTATTAAAGGTTTTTAATCAGTGCCCATGTCTGGATACCAAGGAGAAGAGAAAATTGTAAATACAGCCTGACCACACAAAGCACATGGAAAGGGTAATGGGTGGCAGGGGGATGGAAAGAAATTACCACAGCTAAAATGGCTCTAAAATAAACATATTCTAGTGTCACAGTCACTCCCCCTAAAAACAGTGCCAGAAAAAGATGCAGCTCTTATAACAGGACCTTTCAATAGCTCTGGGGATTGCAGATGTAACATTATAGGAGAATGTTGATATTTACGAAACTATGACAAAAAAAACATTAATTTATTGATGGTGAGAGATCTATTAGGCTGCCTTCAAAATTCTTCCAGCTTTTAGAAGAGATTTTGAAGCCAAGTGCACTGTGAGTGAGTGGAGACCAGACTGAATGAGAAGCTGTATGAATTGCAGGGGGTTTAATGTGACTGACCCAACACCTTCACTGCCAGGAGAGGAGAAGACCTGGGCCCCAGAACCTCGATTAAAGCAGGCTGCATTTGCAATAATTCCTTCCCAGCCCACCTTCACAATTACCTCCCAACCATGGGAACAGGAGTACAGATGATGTCTTCAAATGACACCAACTTTGTTGGCTTTAACAAGACAGGTTTTAGCAGAGGACTGGAGCACCACGTGGGCAGGGATGACACTGACTACTGAATTAACGGAAGCGGTATTTAAATTTAAAACAAAAATAGATTCATTTTGGAATAAAAGCTGAATTTTCATTATAAGCTACATGCTTGCAGTTGGAAATGTCTGAGGAGGAAAAGATGTGGATCCCATGACAACTGAATTACCATAATGAAGCCACAAAAAAAGGTCACTGTGCTCCAGAGTGCGTCAGAGGAGAGCCAACCCCTGCAAGTGCAGCAGTGCTAGGTGCAAATCACCTGCAAGGTATTTATCCAAGGAGATGTATGCGGTTCAGTTTGAGAAAGATGAACTCATTCTAGAAGAGGGCAGGAGGAAGACTCTTGGCATGATTTCAATAATGGAAATACTGCTTTAAGAGAGCTAAACAGACTGGGTTGGTTTAGCCTGTCAAAATGAAGGCTAAGAGGGGATGCAAACCCTTGGCTTCAGGATTAAACAGGAAGAAAGGAAGAACTATTGGAGCTGAAAAAGAATTCTGTATGAAACCATCACTGAATACATGTGGGCTGGAAGTCAGAGCTGAGGTTTCAGCTCTTGGAGGAGCAGCACTCAGGAGTAACCAGCTCCTAACAGGACAACTGAGGAAAGAAAATCCAGCCTGCCAGGTGACAGCAGCCTGCTCACTTGGCAAACAAGCTCGTGCCACTTGTCTGTGTCAGCACAGAAATCTGCTCACAGGCCTCCATTCCCAAAACATCTCCAAAAAGTATTTGCAAAGTGTGCTAAACTTTGAGAGGACTACAAGGGGATTACTGAATTCCCCAGACAGCAATCTACATCTCAGTCCCACAGCTAGTGTGGGCAGTCTTAGAAGTAATTTCCTTTTATTTTCTTTTTTTTTTTCCAGCTTGCCTTAACATCCCATAAAAAGAGGAATTACTACAGTGAAAGGGAGAAATTGATTATGCACGTAGTACTTTCAAATGCAGGAGGAAAGCAAACTAGAGAAAACAGAGCAGAATAAATTGTTTCTGCAATCTCAGCGAGTTAGATTAAAAAAAAGAAAAACCCAGGAGATAAGCAAGGTGGTTTTGTTTTGGTTTTTTTTCCCCGAAATCTCCACTGGTGTTTTTATACCAAAAGACACATGATTTTTATTTTTCTGCACAAACAGGAATATCCTGGGAAAAGTGAAATCGCCCAGACAAAAAAAAACCAAAAAACCAAAATCAAACAAAAAAAAAACCCAGGAAAGACTGTTTAGGTGAAAACCCAATCAATAAAACTGCTCAGAAGAAATACTTATCTGCATCCTGCTTGAGATTGACAGGGGAGGTATTAATATTGTATGTGCTTGTCTAGTGGATAAGATAATCGAGCACCATCAAAATGCAAAGCGGTTCCTGCAACTCCTCCAGCAGTAAAAAAATAAAATTTAAAAAAAAAAAAAAAAACCCTTTTCCATCTGAATTCCCTTTCTCCTGCAATGCCATCTAGAGGAAAGCAGCAGAGGGAAGGGAGGGCAGAGGCACAGGGCTGAGGGTGGAAGGTGTCGGGTGAAGGCGAAGCTTCCCCCAGCCCTGGCCAAGGAAATGAATTCAGCTGCCCAATTTCTGGAGCCATTGGAGGCAGCACAAACCTGGCACGGGCACAACAAATCCAAATCTCATCTGAGCAGCAGGAACTCGGCACTGGGGTTTCCCTGACACCTTTCTAAGGAAGGCACTCTGTATTAGAGGTCTCTGTCTGCTGAAGAAATCCCCATAAATTCCATCCCTTCTCCCACTATTTGCATCTGCAAACATATGAAAGGAGAATCCTTTAACATCCCAGACTTGACTGGAGGAATAAAGGAAAAACAAAACATAACAAAAACAAAAAAATCATGAGCTAAAATTTACAGTGAGTCACAGGCACCTCCAGGAAAACCTGCCAGGAAAACCAGCAGAATTTGGCTGGGGAAAGTTCAGAGCCCAGTTTGCCCCCCCATCCACAGAGTGCCCTTGCCAGGACCTTGAATCCTCCCTTCAATTCCCTCTAATTCTCCCAAATCATTTCTTCTCAGAGGGTGTGAAAGGCTCAGGGGCTGTGGCACACTCAGAGTTCCAGCAGGCACCTGGGCATGCCCAGGGTCACATTTTTCACCACCAGCTTCAGCCTTGTTTCGTAGAGCAGCAGCAGCCACAGCCCCTGGCTCTCAGCTCCACAAGGACTAACACAACATCATTTTAGCTGTGCTAAAACCTCAGCAGTAGCTTTGCCACATGCCACACAGAGGATGGTTGGGAATGCATCACTTTTTCACCCTACACAGAATTTAAACAATTCCTCTCAGATCACAGCTCTCAAACACTGCTAATGTAGATGTTTCTATCTGAGGGCTCAAGCTTTCTCCTCAGAGTTTCCCTGGCCTTTAAAAATTAATCACAGTCAAGCTGAAGGAAAAAAAAAATAAAGAAAGATAAAAATCTTCAAAGCTTTTAAGGAATAGAACAGTTCAGAATATTTTGTTTTGACAATCACTGGCTATAATTTTTTTCCTGACAATTTAGAGGATGTTTTTAAGCCAAAAATTGATGAAACTAACAGTAAATAAGACCTTGTTAAGAAATCTTGATGATTTCATTAATAGGGATGAGCACAAGAAAAAAAAAAATCATTTGGGTCTGGACACTGCCTGATTTTTTTCAGTGGTATAGGAGCTTTAAAGGACCTTTTAAGCAGCATGCAGTTTAAGTGAATTTGCTTTTATAGCAAAGAGTTAAAGAAAAGACAACTTCCTCTGGTCAAGGGAATGGAAGAGAGTGAGAGCTCTGAACACCCTGCTCAAACACAGATCCTTGTGACTGGTAAATCTTAATTTTGAATGAAATCTATTGTTCAAAGCAGAGCTTGCAGACAGCTTAAAAGCAGGGAAGTTTTACTTTGTGTTCAAGGACAAGCATTATCCAGACATCAAGAACTGAGGGAATGAACAGCCCTGGTACAGCACATCCAGAGAGCAGGAGACTCCTGGGGCCTGGGGATGGCTATTTAAAAGAGTAATTCATACTTTCTGTCAGTTAAAGTATTTTACAAATGTTTTGGTGGAATGCATCAGTTGCCTTACAGAAAGCAGCATCCTGAGCTCTACTCCATGGCCACACCTAAGCAAGGCTTCATCACAGAGCTGCTGGGGGTGTGTGCTTTGAAACTGAGAGCTGGGCACAGAAAGAGCCTTCCAAACAAGACCTCAGCCAGTTGGCAAGTCTTAGTCTCTCCCAAAAGTGTGGCAATCCAATGCCCAAGCTGTATGTAGAGAAGACCAGTTTGTATTTCAAAAGGTGAAAATGGTAACTGAGTTATCCCTGGTTTTCAAGAGCAGTGATCAGAATCTTTTAGAGACAGTCACCAAAATAACAGTTCTTTGTTTCTCCTCTTCCATGTGAAACTTCAAACAGCTCAATTTATCAGTGCTGAAGGGTTCTGTACCTGCTGATTTTGAGCACTAACAAATACTATTTTCAAATCTTTCTTAGAGCAATCTCCAGAAACGTTTCCTTCTCCTAACATGGAGTTTCAACAGTTCTTAAAGAAATAACCACCAAGAATTTGAAAAATATTTGGCAAGAAAGACTAGCCAACAGCCTCTAATTTCCAAGCACACAGATTAGTTGCTGGGTCAGTTCCACTTCCCCTCTAGCACAAAACAGGGACCCTTCAATGTTGCTCCTTGGGCATTCAGACTCACTGACCAAGTAAATCAGAGGCTGAGCACATGCAAACCCCACCACCCACCAGACCAACAAGCCCACCACGGGCTGGATGAGCAGCAGGGTTGATGGTGCACTGGCTGTGTGCTGACACTGTCACCAGACCATGCCTAAGAGCACAAATTCCCTATTCCTGCCGGGCTAATTGGATAATTTTTCTTTTCTCAGACAGGCACCTCTATTTCTCCTATTTAATCTCTCTACCTTAGTGTATTAGTGGTAAGCAAACCCCAAGGAATTCAAACAAACTCCTGGGCCTCAGCAGCTTTGGTAAGCCCTTACCAGCTGGCAGGAGGGCTCCCCCTGCTCTCAGCTTGACAATGCATGTCCTTTACCTCCCCATCAAGAAAACCCAAATTCCTTTCACCCTCTGCCTTGAAGCCACTTTGAACCAGTGGCAAAGAAACAGGCATCAGGACATCTCTAAGTGCAGGATAAAGACAGATAAATCTCCTTTCATGAAGCAGCTCCTCTGCTGCACAAACCACACTGTGAGCTCTCCCAGCAAATCCTCTCCTCCACGGAAGAAATCATCTCCTCAGCTGCTACCCCAGGGACAGCAGAGGGCAAGTTTTATAATTATATTACAAAGCTCACAATTTATTGGTTTTTTAAAAACCAAAACAACACAAACCAGATAATTATTTTTCAAAGAGAAAAAATGCTGCCTTATCCCTAAATAGCCCAAGTTCATGAAAGGGAACAGCATATTTGTTATCTGCCACATGAATGGCTCTGACCAGCAGCTGCACACAGGCAGAGGATTTTAAATCTACTGGGACCTGCTCCTGTAGCAGCAGTTCACTCAGGTATGCACCACAGACTAGTGCTGACAGCACTGTGGAGCCCTGAATATTTAGTACCTACAGTGCACCATTCCCAGAGTGTGCTGAGGTCCTGTTTCAATTTGTTTTGTCTCTGTGTACACAACAAAGCTACTGCTTAAAGTGGATAACATTGATTCTGATTTTTATCCTTTGCTGAGTGGTTCTCTATCAGAGAATTTCAAATTTTTGACTATACTTGACATGGTTTGAAAATCTGTTCTCAAAACTTGTCTTTATCCATCTGCTAAACTTGGGAAAGGTGGGACCCTGAGATGGATTCAAAAGAAACAGGCTGCCCAGGAGGAGAAAGCAGAAGCTCAGCTGCAAGGGTTGGGAGCAGGTTTGCTGCTGGTTCTCTGCCAGCTGGACAGTGGCCCCAGGGACAAGAAGCATGCCCCTGCCAGCAGGCACCATCTCCTCCTGAGCAGGAAAAGATTAGAGAGATGCCTTGGCTCTGGGGACACTGGACTTTTTGGTGCTAATCCTTTATCTACCAGCAAAGGAGAAGGCTGCATTCCTTCACTGGAAGCAAGAGGGACAGCAGAGAAACATCAGATAAATGATACCTGACACTACTCTTAATACATTTCTCCACAGAGATGGCTACACCAAAAGATGTCCATGTACTAACCTTGATTGAGAGGTTATTTTTGCCCAATAGGCTAAAAAAACCAAAAAAGTCAAGAACAAATAATCCTGTTAGGCTGCCAACATCAGAACATGCCTTGGATTTTGACTGAGACAGGACAGAAGCAAGAAGGCAGTGTAAGTAATTCAGAGCACAACTTCCTTTTGGAAAGTTATTTTAAAAAATTAAAGGTCACAGTATTGTCCTAAGGAAAAAGTTTCTTGTAGCTTGTGCTCTGTTTTCATTCCATGAGCCTCTAGGCATGAGATTTCTCTGGTGGCTCAGGCTTTGCTCAGTACAGCTCCAAACTTCCAAAACAATTTCCAAAGTAAGTTGGGGGGAAAAAATTAGCTTTGAAATATTTTTGTAACCCAGCTTTTAATAACTGATGGGAAAAAAAGGTGTTTTGAGGTGCTTTGTAGGGCATAATTCTCTCTGTAAATCCTTGTCTAGGCAATCCTTGATGGCAAAAAATATTGAATGAGACTTTGCAAAGTGACTATAAGAGAGGACAGGGTATCAAAAGTCACAGGCTTAGGGATTTCCTGGCATTAGCACTCTATTGTAAGATCCTCTGGGGAAATCTCAGCATGTTTTGCAAGATTTCCATTTCATCTTGAAAATGCTTTCCAATCCCCACAGCATGCTAGGTTAGAAAGGGAGACACTTCCATTTTAGCACTGGAAGAAATGAAGCCAAGTGAGAAGAGCCACCCATTTAAGAACTACCCTTAGGAAAAAAAAAAAAAAAAAAAGAAAAGAAAAGAAAATCCAGGCAGTTTTCTCTTGAAGGTTGATGGCTCAGCAACACTGTCCTGCGTGGATATCGTGGTTAATCTTCCTTGGGGCTACTTTTTCCATCAGCCAATATCCCAGAACCAAGGAACAGCAGCTGATGCAGCTGTGCTATTACATTACTGGGGTTGATAGTGATGTGACTGGATGGCAGTAGGGCAAAGGAAGTCCTGGTTTTGTCTCCTCAGTGCCCAGGGCTTCGTGCAGTGCTGAGGGAATGGGGCTCAGTGCAAACACATCAATTGCTGCTCACCACCTACTGCAGAGGAGCCAGAGGGAACTCAGCTGAGGAATTTGTTACTTTGGTGACACACTAAAAACCCCAATCAGACCCCACCAGGCCCAAAGACTGGGGCTCAGTGCAATTCCAGCTTCCCCAGCCCCATGTGAACCTAGAGCAGCAGTTCAGATCCAATGTGCTTGAGCTCTGTTACTTTTAAAGAATGTGTTAAAACCAGCCAAACCAAGCCAGGGTGGTTGTTTTCCATGGGCACAAAATTTAAATGCAAGTGGCTAGAAAAGTCATTGCAGTGCCTTTGCAAACAGTCCCCAAGGCTGATTTGTCACACAATGCTGGTCTAAAAGCAACCTCTAGTCAGAAGAGTTATTCCTTAGGGATTGCCATAAAATCTTTTAGTGATCTCTGATTCAGTGTGCTTTTAATCCCAAAGGAATGTCTGTCATTTTGGGACCTTATAATGGATGAGAGGAGAGCCTATACTCCGTCTTTAGAGGGGAGGAAAAAAACAAAAACTACCAAATACCAAAGCCCAAGACTGCAATTCACTCCAGAAGGTTCATACTTTAACATTCTACTTCACTGTGCTTCATTGTCATTGAGAAGAATGTTATGGACATTTCCCTCAAACACCTCTTTCTAATAATGATTGTTCTGGAGACAAAACACATTTTTTTTTTGTGGTCATAACATAGCAGACTATTTCACCTCTCCATCCCTCAAAGCTTCCAAGCCACCCTGGGCATTCATTTGTAAGGAAGGGCAGCATGTCCTTGAGCACAAAGAAAAAGCAGCGTGCAAATAAATAAAGCAGATGCAATATAGCTCCTATTCCAGGTAAAAGGTAGCAGCTGGTCATGCACACAGGGGATTCTCTTTCATTTTAGGGCTGCCTGACACATTTCAAGACACAATGGATGTGTCTTGATCTCTTTTCAGTTTAGAGAAGGGATATGCTTTGGAAGCAAATTTCCCCACCCCCATCCTTCCCTCCCCCTCTTTGTTATGCACCATAGAGCAGTCTAAATGCAAGGAGTGCTTTGCTTCCAGATCCAACTAGATTGCAAGATGCTCTCCAGGTACAGACCCGTGTGCTTCACCTGCTCACAGGTGTGCAATCCCTGGGGCCAGGTCAGAGCTATCTCAGCACAGCTGCTGCTGCACACACGCCATGAAATGCATGGGGAGAAGATTTCAGCTCCTGTGAGACCAGAAAACCCCCCTGAGCAAGTGTAAATCCCTTCTACCTACAAGCAGTTGGAGATCTGGAGATCACTCCCCCAGGCAATCTGGGCAGAGTTAAATGCCATCCAAGTATATTGTTGAAGACCTGGGATAAGGAAAATGCACTCATATCTTAGAGAGGTGCATCACAATCCTGTAAACACAAGCCTAGCAAGCTCACAGCTCATGCAATTACCTTCAAAAAGTTTCAGTCTGTGTCTGTCCTGTAGCTGTACACTGGGGTATAAAAAAAGTTCTATAATCAAGGAATGGGAACTAAATTCTTCTGACTAGAGGCAACAGGACAAAACCCTTAAAATTACTGTTTATTATCAACAATCTCCACTATCAGAACAAATTGCCTATTAGAAGAGACATATACACACAGGGTTTTATCTCTTAGTGCTGTTGCACTCTGAGGCTGCAGCAGTTTTGCCCTTATTAAGGGGATATAAGAGAGTTTTAGGGCATGTCCTGCTGTTCAAAGAGAGGCATTAATGGTTTGCAATAAGCTGCCATTACTGGGAGCTGAAGCTGAGGTCTTTCTCTGCAAGACACCTCTCAATGAGGCTGTGTCTAGACCGAGCCTTTGGGATAAGTGATCTTGAACCTGCTGACTCCAGGGAAAGCTGGGGACATTCAGTGCCCCCAGGGGTCTCACCTTTGCCACTTTGCAAGATGCTTTCATTTGTCCAGTGGGTGTGATTGCACCGAGAGCTCCCTGTCTGGGTCCTTCATGCAAAGCCTTTCCTGAACCAGCCCAGTCATTTCATGCCTGACCAAAAAAATGGCTCAGGAAGAGATTCACCAACAGAATAGTCAGGAATGTGAGGATGGAGGACAGCACAACATCAGTGCCCAGTGAAGTACACACCACATCTCTCCACCTCTCAGCACAAGGGCAGGAGCAGCCTGACTCCCTGGGTGCTCAGCTGAAAGATCCAGAAAGTATTTCAAGCCCCCAGCTCCTGACTGTTCACAGGGAGTTTGTCTTTGAAGTAAAAATACTCAAGGTGCCGCCAATCTAAAAGTCCAAAAGCAATCAAACACTCATTGTTGGCTTGACTCAAGAAAGGACATTAACATTATCTCTGAAGTATTCAGAAAAAAAAAATAGTGGAAAAAAAGTCAAGTAACCACCCTCAGGCTGGGCTATGAAAGTCACAATTTAGCTCAGCCTAAGGGTGGCATATATAACAAAATTAGACTTTTTCCTGTGATATAATGGCCTTAATGGATTTTTTTCCTTCTTTTTAAACAGCTGCAGCAAAGTAACTTATAATTATCATATCTTCAATTAAACACTCTGTGAGGCTTTTGGGGGACCTAGCATGAAAATGTTGCCTGGAAAAAAAAAATTACAAGCTGCTAAGAGTTAGTGGTAAGTTAATTAAGTGAAGATTGCCAGATTGCAACAAACTGGCATGGGATTCACAGACCCTCTTCTCTAGATAAAGTGCTTTGACTCACTGTGAAGGCGGCACACAGGAGAAGGAATCAAAAGCTGCTGTATCTGGAGAGTTCTTGTCCTGTGAGGGGCTGTCAAAGGAGCCAGTGCTCTTGATCTCCTGTTATATTTGGTAGAGTAAGTTATGTCCTGAACAAAAAGCATATATTGCAAGAGAAAGAAAAATGGAAGAGTTTTGTGTAGCAAAAAGGAATTCCTGACCAGTTCCTGCCCCCTCAGTGGTGACACCAATGTCAGTGCTTAAGCTGAGAGAAACTTCTTCCATGATCAGTCCCTACAAGGTTCTGTGTTTATCAAGCACCTCAGCTCAGCTAATTCAAAGGAAATGGCTGAATGCATTTCAGGGGACTGCACTCAGCCATCAACCCTTTCAAGGCACAGCTGTCTCCCAAAGGCAGCAGTTTACCAATAAGTAGAGCAGCAAAGGGCTCACAAAATCTGCACATTAAAGAAACCATGTTGCTTAAGACTGGACTACTACCATGCCCAAATTCACCCCTGAGAATCCCAGCTCTGTTTTCTCTTAGGTCTTCAATTTCCACTTTTTCTTACTTCCTCCCTCTGAAGCAATTGAAACGTTTATTAATTTGATTCAGCTTTGGGCTCCTCTCTATATTTATGAGCTTACAGGGTAAGGGGCTCCCTTTATGTTCTGCAAGGCAGCACCTTCCACCCTGGGCACAAGGTGGAAAAGTGGCCTCCAGCACTGCCTCCTCCTCCCAGAGCCACCTGCAGCAGGAACAGTTCCCATCCCTGCAGAGGCTGTGTGGGCACAGGATTTATGCCAGTGCAAGTTAGTGCCCAGGGCTGTGCCCCACCACCCCATTAGCCCTGAAAACTCTGAGGTTTCTCGAACAATGTGCAGTTGCTCAGCAAAAGTGTTCAGTTTTAATGAAAATCTAAGGAGGAGAGAAAGGTATAAACCTGTCAAACAAACAAACTGGTTATCTCAGGGATCTAGCCAAAAGGAACAAGCCTATTAAAGGAATCGTTTTCTGCACCAATATGTCACTGCACTATACTCTGTGCATAATAATTACTTAAATCCAGCCATTCCATGCATTATTAATAAGACCAGCCAACCTCAAGTCCCCATGCAGCCTTAAAGCAGATATATTAAATATTCCCAACAGGAAACAGGCAGCCATCCATTATCAGCAATAGACTACACAGTTAAGTCAATGCCTCTTTCAAGAGGGTTTTGTTCTGGTGTAATCAACAAGGCTGCTCTTCCCCATCCTCCAAACTGCCTTTCCTGTCAAACCTGAGCAGCATTTCCTCATTTCTCTATGAAACATGAGAGATTACTCTTTATAGGGAGCAACAAAATCTTGTGTAGATAATAAATGTTCCAGGAGCAGAGAAGCATCCTAAGCAAGTTGACAGGAGAAAAAACAAGAAATAGTGGGGAATCCAAGGCTAAAGAATCAAGGATGGGAGAAGAGGGAGAAAGAGTAACACTATTCCAGCTGCTGAGGGCAATGCAGACCTTTGACCACTGTTCATGCACCTGCTGTGGCTATAACTCATCATATACAGACAAGTGCCAATCTACTGGCCTATAATTCAGCACTATTCAGATTCTTGCCCCTCCTGAAATGTCTCTCTACTCCTCTAACCAGTCTTTCAAACTGCTTCTGTGCAGTTGTGGAGTACTGGTTTTGTTCAAGCGCACACCGCTAGCAAAATGCTGGTTTTCCACAAGAGGGATGGGACATTCTCATGGAGGGGCATGGAGCAGAGCACATTGTGGAGAAGGGAATTGCTTTCTCACAAGAGGATCTGGATCACAACACACACAATCACACAGTTTTTACATTATAATATATAATGGTAAATATTGCAAATCACAGTGCTTCTTGCAGACTCCTGGGCGCTGCCCTCTTTGCAATTTCCCTATATTCTGTAGCCTCCCATGAAAGGTGTGATTATGGAGTGATTCAAAATAGCAGGCCTGGAAGTTTAAATGCTTCAGCAGCAAGCCAAGGAAATGCCCACAAATTATATGTAAAGAGAGTATTTGCTATGAAAACATTTGGCTAGAGATTTACAAGGCATGAGCACTGACAGAAATGTGAAAATTCCTTCCTTAAAAAAAAAAAAAGATACAAGACAAAGGGGAAAAAGTTTAAGCAGTAATGGCCTGGTATTTAAAAATGTATTCATTTCACTAGAGAGTACAAGGAGCAGCAAGAACAAGAAAGATAGGAAAGATTTGTGTGCTGGAGAGGGATTTTCCAGCCTGGCTGGAGCAGCTGCACAGAGGAGCAGCACAGCGAGGCACACGGGCACCATGGCTTTTGTCTAACGGGTACAAGGCACCCAGAAGACAAAGCTATCGAGCCAGCTGGCTGTGAAGGCAGCCCCTCGGGCTCCTGGCTGTTGCAGGGAAGCCTGGAGTGTTTGACATTTCTCATCAGAAGCAATGGGCCTGAAAGGTCCCTGGCTGGCGAGGGGAGGCAGCACAGGCGGCTGAGCGGGGTCTCCGTAACCTCCGGCTTGTTGGGGGACAGGGACACCCACTGTAAGAGTTATCAATACCTGCATGGCTACTTCCAGTTAGATAAAAGTTAATTAGCTCCAACTCCAGTCCTTCCTTTATGGCCATAAGCTCTCAGAATTTTTTTTTTATCAGTCTGTAAGTGGCTGGCAAAATTCTAGTCCCAAAATCAGGCTGGTTTAGAATGTGAAGTCATTCCCACAGTGACACCCTTCACAGAACAGCTATCCTGAACTCCTACTATCATATTTTTAATTGACAGCAGAAAATATAATTTTCTGAATTCCTCTCCTGCAGCATGACAAATACCCCATTGCAATATTATAAGGGGGGCAGAGGGGTGGGGGAAGCTATCCAAACCAGGCTGTTTTCAATACAACAATTCTAAAGAAGCTATTAGCAGATTACCCAAGCAATATATTACTGCTGAACCAAAGATGTGTTAGAAAACACTGAGTCATGCTACTGAATTAATGAAATTAGTTTGAAATTATAAATTTTCAACTGAACTCGAGCAGTTTGGACTCTTCATCAGTTGCTGTAGTCTTCCATACCCTTAGACTGTGTTATTCATGTTTTAATCTTGTTCAACAAGGGGTAAAACTTGAAAGTTGGGGGGTGTCACAGAAGTTTTGGAAAAGTAAAACAGCAAGTATCACAGTAACATTAAAAGCCACAAGCTTTCCTCACCCAAGACAACTCCTGTCCAAACATTTGATTTTTGAGTCTTCATTGAAATTGTCACAGATGGCAGGTGCTTAACCTGCAGAGGGTTTGGAAAGTTACTTACTAGGGGGTATAGTGAAATGGGCAAAATCAGACATCTCAAGGTAACTAACAGCTACTTACACAACCAAAATGAGCCAGTTTGCAAGCGTTGTCAGGTTTACTGCAGGAATCCTAAATCTTGTGAGTTAACCTTACTTTTCAAAGTGTATTTTTTTAAACCCAAAGAGAAATAAAAAAACAACAAAATAGCAACAAAAAACTTATTCTTGTTCTGCTTTTATTTCTGTGGTTTGTTAGACATTGTGGGAGTGCAGAAAGAGATAAGATAAGCCAGTCTCAAAGCCTCCTCTTATGTTTATATCCAGCCAGACCTGCAGCTTATCATTCTGTCATTTAACTCCCTCTCTATTAAGTAAGAAGGAAATATGAGGGAAGAATGGTCTGGCCAACCCTCAAACTCTTTGCTGAGAGGAAGGTGGCACAAGCAGTAAGAGCTGTTGGAGGGAGCACTGTGAACTGATCTACTTATCCAAGGTAGCCAAATCTTTGGAGGCTGAGGAGCAGGCTGGTTATCACCAGAGAGCAGCCCCAGATACCTTTGTTCCTTTGCCTGCCTTTCCTTCAGCTCTGAGAGCCCAGAGCCCCATCAATGCTCAAGTGACAATGCACATTTTTGTTTTGATGATTACCACGATCCCGCTGTCTCAACATGAAGAAAAGACATTTCCATCTTTAAGGTCGTCTTATTTTTGTCCAGAACTAAGGTTTTGAACACACAGGATGCCACTGCCTGTGTACAGAAGAAACCAATGTTTTGGGAATGTTTCCTTGTATTTTGCTATCCCAACACCCCTCTTGGCTGAATTTCAGACATTTCTGGAGAGACTTTGGCACAAAGGCAGAGCCTGTTCTAAGAACAGCTCTCTCCTGAAATGCATCAGCCTTTTCTAGCCCAGCTCAGTATTTGCACCATAAATTAAAGTCCATCCCCTCACCCCTGTCCCTGCTCAAACAGGAAAGAAACAACCTCACCACTGGGTGTGGTCTCTGACCAGAACCTCTTCTTTGCCATTTCAGAGTAACAAGCAGCAGCAGCGAACGTGGTGAACTGCATGCAGGAGGGGGAAAAGACTGAATTCTTCCTGCCTAATTCCCAGTCAGGAATTCTGTTTCTAAGAAAAATACTTAAGATAAAGGTTCTGCTTCTTTGCCATGAACTCGGCAGAAATATACAAAAATTAAACTCAGTGACAGAGAATCGAAAACCAAGTGGAAATTGGGCAGGGATCCATTAACCTTGGGGCACCCCTGTGATTAATGCATTGCAGAGCTAGTGGACAGTATCTGCTCCCACAGCATTTGGGGATGGACACAAACAAGGGAACACTTTTGGGCTGCCCTTTTGCTCAGTGGCAAAGGATAGATTTATTTTTTTTTTCCAACGTGCATTCTTGCTCTTAAATAATTCATGACATCCCCAGAAGCAGCAGTTTGCTGCAGCCATACTTTAGAGCTCCAGGACTTATCCAGAGCCACACACTGTAGTGCAGAATCATGGAATCATTTCTCTTGGAAAATACCTCTGAGATCATTGAACCCAACTGTTAACCCAGCACTGCCAAGAAAGTCACACTCCAGCCTTGATTCCCATTTTCTCAAAGGGCTGAATGAGGAAGCCATCCTTTCTGGGCACTGACACCAGCTGCATCTCTAGTACACCTGCTGGAATTTGCCTGCCTTTCTTCTTTCCCTGCTGTAGGTTTTATTCCTCCCAGTTATTTGGTTTCTGCATGAATCCGATGCCTGCTGGCAAAGCTGTGTGAGCCTGAATCCCTTTCAGGAAAAGGCATTCCAGCATGGAGACATTCACTGCCTGCCTTGTGAAAGGGACTTCTGGTAGTGCAGGGTCATTGCAACCCATTACACCATTCAGTTCTTCACCCATCCTGCCCTTAGCAACAAAATGGAGACTGGTTGCATCCTCCTACAGTCTCTTATTCCACTTAGGTTTGGTTTTTTTTCAGAGGCAAGAATGCATAGAGCATCCCTGCATTATAAAAGTCTTTCTTTGTGCTGTGCATACTGAGCTGCTCAAGTTATTGTGGGTTTTCACCTAATCCAAATCACTGAGGCACAGTCTGGGAAATGGTAAATGAGGCTGACAAAGAAATAAGAAAAATACTGTCCAGGGGAAACATTGGCTGCAGCTTAACTTTTCTAATTTCTCTTTTCATCTTGATGGGAGCAGTGGGAAACAGGAGGTTCTTGTTTCTCACACCCTCTCCAATTATAGCAATTTTTCACACAGCACCTGAAAAAGTCTCAGGGCTGTACTATCAGAAAAATCAAGCAAAGATGAGGGCAACAGTTCCAGAAGTAATCTCAGGTGAAAATCAGTATTGTAGCAGCAGAAAATAAAGCAACAGAGATTTTAGTCACAGTATTCAAGTACAGGATTTCTCACTAAATCACTGTTCAGAAATCACAATATGCCAGCCACAAAAAGCACAGGACAACTGTGCACAGGCATGAAAGCACACAGCAAACCCTGGTCAGAGGAGAGAAAGCCTCAAGTCCATCACGGCAGGACACTCAGACTGGGAGCAGGGGCTGTGGGGGCTTCAGCCTGAAGGTTTTGAGCCACATTTCTGCCTCTGGAGCACACTCCAGCCCCTCTCCTGCCCTTGCTTCCCTTCACAGCAGTGGAGGAGATAGCCCACACCAACAACCAGGCAACTCATGGTCCCTGTGCTGTGCACACAGCCTCCCAAGTGCAAGGTGCTGCAGAGCCACGGGCTCTACCTGTCCTGGCACTAAAGGCACCTTCCATGCAGAAACTTCTCTGCAATTCCCAGTTTGAACATACTCCAGACCTTATACTCATACTGTCCCCCGGCACAAAACACTTTTTGTTTTCTCACCCACCAAATACAAACACTCAGTGTTTGATGTTTTTACTTCAGTCTCGCTGCATTTCAGTGTCCTTCACCCCTCCCTGCCCCATGCCCATTTGAACAACTGGCAGATGGAAAAAGTAGGTTGGTTGGGATTTTTGCACACATCCTAGAGCACTTCTGAGGATTGTCTCTTACCTGTGGATGGCTGACTTCAGCTGCAGGAGGACACAGCCAGGCTGGGTAGCAGAGGACAAGTCCCACCAGTGGAGATGCAGTGTGGCAGGCAGAGATCTGTGCCACGAGCCCACCAACCACCTCCAGAGGAAAGGGGCAGCAGCAGGACCAAGCTGTGTGAGGGCAAATAAGCTGCCATCCAGGGCTTCACCAATCCCAGCACTGCAAAGGAGTCTGGAAACAGCTGAGGAGGCACAGCCAGGTGCATCAGCAGCCCAACACATCTCTGAAAGAGACGTGATTCTACTTGTCTTTTCTTACACGGGTCCCTGGCCTTTCAATCAATGTCTTTAAATGAAATTAACTATTTCCTAAAGTCAGATGTGCAGATCTGCTGGACTGTAGCAGTTGGAAAGGCCCTGAAGCAGGGCAAGGATGGTGGGTGCAGGCTGCAGCCAGTTTTCTCAAGTGCATTGTGCAGGTGTAGTCCAGGGCAAAGGACAGAGCTGAGCACGTGGGGATGGATGTAGAAGAGGTGATGCAAACCTGTTTAGCAGCTACACAGATTCTCAACACCAGCTTGTCTGTTGACCTTCACCTTAAGGGAGCCACAATCTGTGCTTCCTCTCACAGCAGGCAGATGAAGGCTGGGGTTTCTGTTTCTTCCAGGAACAACTTTAAGTAATTCTAAGTTTGTTTTAAAAGCCAAATAGGAAAGCCAAAGGTGAGAAATAAGGAAAGTCTACAAGAGCTTGAAACTGAGCACCTTGACCTTGGCTATTTGGAAGAATTTTGACTACTACAGCTGCATTTTGATCCCACTTCTGATCTTGTCTTTTAAACATAAAGTCTTATTTTTAGCTCTTCAGCACTAACCTTAGGCTCAGCTCACAGCCCCACCTGAGATCAAGGTCAGCATGTTTGGACTGGTGCAGTGCCCCAGGTGCCTGCACCTTAAACACCCCATGCCCTGGCCAGAAGAAATTCCCCACACTAAAACCAATGTTAAAATTAACCCACTTGTTTGGTTTTTTCTCTGAACTGAATCTCATGCCAGATTTTTAAAAGAGATTTCAACATTTTTATTTTGAAAAGCATTAACAGAAAGGTAGGTTTTTTTCTCTCATAGAGTTTCCCAAATCAGCTCCCATCATTACAGGCATCTCACACAACTGTTCCTTATCAGGATTTTTAACCCACTTGTCCTTCTGCCTCTCTACCATTTTCTGCAATACAAGACTTTTAGGCTTATTCTTCCTTCACATTACAGAAGTATTGTAAAGGAACTCTGCAGTGGAGTTGTCCTGGATTTATACCATTATGAAGCAGGATTTGTCCCTTTGAATCTTGGGGACAATATGCTGCCCACTATCAGTAAAATAGGGCAGAGAAAAGTAAACTGGGTATAACAAAGCATTTTAACTAGGTCTCCTTATCTGCAAGACCAGAAAGAAAGAAAATATATATGTAGGCTAAACTGGCAAATAATCTTTTCCCACTGATTTACAGTTACCGGAATTTGTTGGGTTTATTGATAAATTATCTTCCTTTTGGGATTCTGTGGGTGATTTATGGATAAAATAAATGTCTGGCTATGACTTAAGACTCCTTAATGTTCAGTTAACAACAAGGTAAAAAGTGCTACATGAAAAAAAATTCCCCTTGTCATCACAGACTATAGATCATCAGAAGCCTAGTCCAAATTAATATCCACACCAACACAGCAGGAGTGTTTGGCCAGCTGTGGTGACCAGAAGGGGCTGTGCCACACCTTCTGGTCACCACAGCTGGCCAAACACTCACTACCCAACCATTGTGATTTTTTGCTCCACATCTCAACACAAAGGGAGAGGAGTTTTCAGCTGCTGGGACAATGCTCAGGCTTTGATGACACAGGCAGTGTTAGGAAGGACAGCAGTTCCAGATTCAGTGATGAACAGGGAGCAGCTGTGCTGGTCATGGCACGGCCTCAGCATCACCCTGTGCAGGGCAGTGCTCGGGGAGTGCTCCCAAAAATCACAGTGCTGACATCCCCACACCTGGGGGAGGACAGGAATGCTTTTCCTGTGGGTCCCAGTCGTCCCAGACTCAATACATAATCCTGTTTTTTCTGCAGTTTTGCCCAGTGTGGCTACATGAGCAGTCCCACAGATGAGTGTGGCTGCAGGTGCACCCCTGTGGCTGTTCCCAGCCACGCTGCTGCTGACAGCATTCCATCTGCATGGCATTGCATGGACCTGAGCCAAGCAGAAATCCCCCAGCTCTGGACCTGCAAACTACAGGGACCATTTTGTCCCATCCTCATTAGTGGCTGTCAGAACATCTCAGAGTCCATCAGGAGCCATAACTGTTTGATGGAGACTGGTTGTCAGACCTGTTCCAGAGGTTCCTTTCCAAAAGCAGCTTCTGCTGATTCATCCCCTACTGACACTGCTGACTTCCTGCAAATGCCTGACCTGGGAATATAAATTACTATTAAGGCTGACAAGGATATACCCTCTGCAACAATAACTCAGGCAGCTGTGGTTTCCTAGCACAAAAGCAGATCCCTTTTGCTTTGGCACAGTGAGCAAATCCTTGGGGTTACTAATGCAGAGGTCTCTCACTGACCTCAGTGAGGCTGGAGTACTCTGGCATGGGGACAGCCATGCCCACACCACAGGCTCAGGGACAGCACTGTGACCATTATTCTTTGTGGGGCAAATGATACATTGCAAAGGACTCAGCTCCTAATGTCTTCATTCTCAGCACAAGCCTAGAAATGACATTACTCATCCCTCTCAGCATTTGATATACCCTAGAAAACAGCCACTGCTGCTGGACAGCATGGAAATTATAAGGGATATTAATTCAGTCCCACGGTTTTGGGGCAGGAGCTGATCACCAAGTGGAAGCAGGAAGGAATCTGTCCTCAGCAATGGCATTTCTGCAGAAGAAAGGTTTGGAATGAAGTGATCATGGAGCTGGGAAGGCAGCAGAAGGAAGTTGTTTTTAGCATGCAGTGGGACCATGCCTATAAAGGAGCAGTTGCACTAATATTCACAGGAGCCCCTCTGAAGACACATGTGGTGTCTTCATCCTCACTAGAGAAAATTTCCACAGTGCTCCACTGACATCTGTCATAAAACAATCATATAATTCAAGGTTACAGCTTCAAGACTCTCTTAAAGGTACAAATTTGTTATAAAATGCACTACGTTAATTACAGCTAAAATTATTCCCAGCATTTTCACTTTGGTACTGAAACATCTGTTTGCATCTGCAATGAGCCTCTCTTATCCCACAGCAACTTGCATAATGTTTTCATTAACACCATCTAGCAAATGACAAGACAATATTCCAGCAATGTTTCTCCCACTAACAGATGTGATCTTATTGAAATCTCTCCCTTTGGCTCCCTTTAACTTCTTGCTCCCCTGGAATGATAGGATTTAGAAAAAGGGGGAAATAAAATCTGCAATGAAGGGGAAGTTAAGCAACCATACTGCAAGCAACCTAGAATAATAAATGATCTGAGTTTTGGAGAAAGGGAGCTTGCAGGTTATTTGTACTTGTTCTTAAGACCAACAGTGTGCCTCAGCCCAAATTCTTTATTTCAAATGAGGTAAATGTAGCTGTCACTTAAAAGTGAGATGAGTGGCTGCTTTATGAAGCTGTTTACTATGTAGACTCAATCATATCTGCCAAGTACATGTTTTCTTTCAGCTGAATTTCTGGAGGGAGGATGGGCTCGCACAAAATTCTTTCTCACCTCAGTCTTTGGTTGAACTCTTTGCAAGTCACTGTTGCTGCTGGATGCAGTGAGAGTGCTGCCTAGTGCCCAGAAATCCCTTCTAAATTCAAAGTATTTCAGGGCAAAAGAGATCCTGCAAGGAGCACTCAGGATATTAACACACTTTGTTCCCTGGAGATCAAACAATTTCTCAGTAGGAGTCGTGACACAAGCAGGCTCCTCACAGTCCTCTGAAACTTCTAAGGTCTGGCAAAGCCAATATTTTCCTGCACAGACCATTTCTGAAACTTTCTTGTTTTGGAAGTCTCTTTAAAACCTTCTCAGATTTTTTAATACTGCTGCCACCCCCAGAGCTGTCGTGCTGTCTTGTGACCCAGCTGTCTCTTGAGCCTGAACTCCAGCAGCTCCTCTGCAGTTTCTGCGGTGGCCCAGCAACCTGGCCCAGGTTTGGAGCCAGATGTCCAGCTCACAAGGAGGGAAAAGTGAACTTGGAATAAATATTCCAACCTGTTCTCTACAGAATTATGTCTGGTGTCTGGATCCTTCCTGTTGCTCTCTAGTCCCCTTACATTTTAAGCAAAGGCTTCTCATCTGCATGAGAAACTCTGATGATGGATGCAGTAAAGAGTACCTTTATGCCACCAATCAAACTCTTAATAGCATTCCTAAAGCTACAGCACAGTACATCATAGTAGTTCCACAGCTGAAAGAAACACTTCTTTTTATTATTATTCTCATTTAGCCTGCAGTACATCAGGACTTCATTTTCTGAAATCAATAAGAGAGAAGAAAGTCTGATTTAGCATGTGAAAGCAGCAATAGAGTGCAAGACTCTCTTCTCTTCCTCTGCCCTGGTATTGCCCTTC